>NC_086013.1:7526462-8218962 GCF_030014385.1 Trichomycterus rosablanca
GATTATTTTAATAATTCCTTCATTCTGTTTACTTTTACTGCCAGCATAAATAATCAAGATGGGCAGTAATGCCCTTTTATGTATTTCTTATTTGTATATATTTCTTATTTCTCTAATGCATTTAAATTTTCTTTTGTTTGCTTTTTGTTGCCCTATTGTCTTTTTCGTGCTGCAAAAATGTCGCCATGTAATTTAATGTTGCATGTTTTCAACATTTTTTTTGTCACATTTTATGACTCAAAGTTGCTCCGTAGCATGGTTTTGTTGTGCTGCATTTTTCATGGTTTTCATGGTCATGAAACTTTGCATGTTTTCTTGGTAATGAATGTAGCACAAACCATATTATTTTACACATAATGAATTAAAATGAACTCCATAGCGTCTCTTTGTCATACAGTTCCAACATTTAACAGACCCACGACCCCACTGGGTACAGCAGCCTTAGATCCTCCTCCCCCACGACCCTCATCTCGGCCCAAACTGCCCACAGGCAAGCTGGCTGGCATCAACGAGCTTGTAAGTGCGCTTCTTCTTTGTATGTACTTAAATGAACTGCACCACAATTCATTGTTATCAAGAAAAGACACTTGGTTGCATTAAGGAACTGAAATCAGAAACAGACCTAGTACAGTGGAATACTAAGATTAAACTAAATCTGCGGTAAAACACGCTAGCACACCAGAGCTGATATTTTGAACTCTTCGGTTCGAAACTCAGCTCTGCCATCCGGCAGGCTGGGCGCCTACATGAACGACAATTGGCTTGTTGTTTATACAGGGTGGGAGCCGGACGGGACCTCATAACTGATGCAGTTACAACCTCTGGTGGCTGATTGATGGCGCCTGCACAGAGTCAAAGGATAATACGTTGATCAGAGTGTGGCTTTCCGTACACAAAGCTGATCCACATATGAACTCGCCTCGTGCAGGTGAAAAGATGCAGTGGCTACTGCGCACGTGTCGGAGGGGACGTATCAGTCTCGGCTCTCCTCAGTCAGGAGTGGAGGTCAGCATCAGTAGAGAGGAAGAATAATGCAATCGGGTAATTGGATACAGCTAGATTGGGAGGAACTTTGGGGAAAAATGCAAAAAAAGAGGAGTTTGTATGTATCAAAAGGCATTAGAACAAAAACACTAAGCACTTTATTTGCAGCACAAATAAAACATTTCCCAAAATATTCAGGCTACCTTCATGGTTTGTAAAAAGTCTTATAAATTATTGGAGAAATTATTTTATTTATTTATTTATTTTATTTATCTTTTTATATTATTAATTTATTACATTTTTGTTTTCTTTTTACCAAAGGGTCGATCGTTCAGCCCTCCTGTGGTGACTAATTCAAGTCCTCCACCTACTGCTCCTCTAGCTCGAGCAGAAAGTTCATCTTCCTTGAGTTCCAACACCTCACTGAGTGCCAGTAACACACCCACTGTCGGTGAGACACACACACACACACACACCTACACACCCACACACACAGTAATATCCTACCATAATCAACTGTAGAAAACACTGTAAACACATTAACTGTATAAATAACTGTATAAATCCCACTTTGTACATTATTACATACTGTTTATTGTTACTTTTTATTATTTTGCCAATACAACATTCAACTTCTGCAATAGTAATCATCAACCTACCTACATTCTAATTTTTCATTTTTGGGTGTCAATAACACTTTTCTTTTTCGGCGGTGCCGTAAGAGGACGATGTGTTTGTGGCGAAACTGCACACGTTTGACAAGAGGTGTGAAACTTTGGCAGGTAACACTTCTTGAGCCGCAAACTAGAAGACATTACGACTGTTGGATGTGCTTGACCTTTGATCTACAAACTAACAGACCTGAGCCTATCTGACCTTTACTGGGAGATTGGTTGTCACTTCTAAACGGGATCTTTATGTTTAACTTGCTTTTTGGGACTGAGCATGATTTTAAATATCTTGCATTTTAAAAACTTTAACAAACGCAGTTCTAAAAATACTGTTTTACTTAAATACTTATATACTATTTTAGGGGTTCAAGCACCAAATGTTGGAAATTCACACAGACCAAACTGTAATTCGTACAAACATGAGACTTGGTCAACAGGTAGTAGTCCCTCCTGCTGATAGTGGTGTTATAACGTAGTGTCAAACTTCCAGGTCCACATCTCGTATTTGAATGACTTAGAGACAAAATTGTTGCATGCCTTACAAAAAACACTCAAGAACCATATAGCTCCACTTCCTTAGATTATGAGCTAATTTGCATATTGTAATAGTAAATGCATAATGTCATTGCATATTTGTAAAATCACACAATTATTTAAGTGTGAACTAGTCTTTGTAATTTTACCCCAGATTTATAAATATTATATCAAAATAACCCTAAACACTTGAACTTTAATACTTATCAAACAATATTGGAATTTCTGTACAGTGTTTAATAATTTTCCTTGGTATAAATAAAGTATCTATC
Organism: Trichomycterus rosablanca; assembly: GCF_030014385.1. Classification (NCBI taxonomy): domain Eukaryota; kingdom Metazoa; phylum Chordata; class Actinopteri; order Siluriformes; family Trichomycteridae; genus Trichomycterus; species Trichomycterus rosablanca. The sequence goes on from NC_086013.1 coordinate 7,528,924, forward strand.
TATCTAGCTAGCTAAATGCAAATCATACACATGGGTGGAGCAAGACACACACAAAGCACATATATACGGCTCTAAATCGGAAAGCTTTTTATCCATTGTCATCAAACTTTGCAGGCAATAGCAACAATATGGTGTAACTGCAGTTCTAGGTGGCACTTTAACATGCAAGATAATTTTACACAAACCAAGATTGTCCGATAGACATTTGGCATTGAGCTTTTGTGTTTTATCCTTCTTCAGAAATGGTCCCGTATTGGCATATTAGGCCACTGTGGGCTTATCTGGTGCTTGGACCCCAGAAATTGCTGCTTCTGCCTAGATCTGTGCTTATGTTAATACTGATTTTTTTTTAAATCCCTTCGACTGCTTTTTTGATAGGGACATCCCGTGGACCTAGTCCTGTGACTTTAGCCTCCCAGGATGCACTACCCATAGCTGTGGCATTTACTGAGTCAGTTAATGCCTACTTCAAAGGAGCTGATCCGGGAAAGTGAGTCTTATTTAAACATTTTATTAACATTTGCTTATACTAAATTTTCTCATACACCAGTAAATCAAATGCATTCCCTAATTGAAAAACAGTTACATTATGTGCTAATTACACAAGATTTACTCCTGTTCTTTGCTCATTAAATGTTGTAACAGCGTTAACCAGGGGGTCTATTCTTTTTTTAGTTTTTAAAACTAATACGAGTCATTTAATAATTCCAAGACCAACTAATTAAACAAATGTTATTAACTGTAGCACATGATTGGTTAAAGGGAAAACATGCAGCCAAAGCAGACCCTTGAGGATAAGCTCGGACACCCCTGGCCTAAAGCTTTAAATACACTTTAGATCTGTAGGATTGGATTAAGCAGTGTTCTGTTTTTTTGTGTCTTTTTAGGTGCATAGTAAAGGTTACAGGAGACATGACACTTTCCTTTCCAAGTGGCATTATAAAGATATTTACATCCAATTCCTCACCAGCTGTACTCACTTTTAGACTGAGAAACACCAACAAATTAGAGCAGATCTTACCCAACCCACAGCTTCTACAGAGGTATGTATTTGTGCTTGCATGCAGGGTTGTAATTCTTTAAATTATGTTAGTCTTGAGACATCTTTTGAGACATTTTTTGTCATGAACTGGTTTAAAAATAACTAATTGCCAAAATGACTAAAACGGTTAAAAACAAATTAAAGTAATCAAATTCAGTTTAAAATTAAATGGATAGATGGGGCTCTTGAGTGGCGCAAACACTCTAGCATACCAGAGCTGACATCTTGAGCTTGTGAAGTCGAATATCAGCTCTGCTACCAGTAGATCGGGAAAGGGGGGCTATTCGAACAGTGATTGGCTCGTTCGGAAGTGGGAATGCCGTAGGGGAATCCTCATGCCTGCTGCAATTACGGCCTCTGCTGGTTGCACAGAGACGGGGATAATAGAGATAGGTGCACAATGCGAATCTCCATATGAACTTGCCTCGTGCAGGTGAAAAGAAGTGGTCGGCTTACTGCACAAGTCGGAGGTGGAGTCCGTAAATCAATTACTGTCCTGTAAATCATCTTACACATATGAAGTATGTTTTGTAAATAAATGGTTTCTGGTGTTAACATAATGTTGACTCAACCCTTTTTTTATGTTTCATTTTTTTGTTTATTTTAAAATTAATCAACTAATTGGAAACCATGAACATTTGTTCAAAGCATTTTTGTTTAGATATCCTGAATGATTGTCATCATACATATTTTTTTTTCTTATTTTCCTATTGTTTAAAATGCAACTGCCACTTTTCCAAACTTAGGTTTAGTTTACTCATTTATTAATTATTTTTAACCTACACCTGCCATACAGATGAACTTTGTGGCTATCTAACTTTACTTTACTACAATTACTGACTGTAGCCCATAGGTTGCTGTGTGCACTTTGTCACCTACCAGTGCCTTATTTATTAATTGAAAGGGGCCCCCTACTGACCACCTTATTCTTTGGTATTGAACCATTTTAATATATTGCAATATATTGAACCAAAAAGTACATTGGTATAAATCAAGTTAGTTCACTGCACATGATTGTAATTAAAATGTAGTTAATTTTTTGCATTTTTGCATTGTATAACTGTACTAAACAACATAATAATAAAATATTTTCTCAAAGTGGCACACCTCATGATAGCATCTGTTTACCTGTGGATTGAAGATAAGAATACTGAGCCCCAATGTCCAGCTTTGTATGGGCCTAAATTATTGAGGTGTGTGTGTGTTGCAGTGACTCCTCCCAAAGTGATGCGAACACTAAAGATTTTTGGATGAACATGCCAGCACTGACAGCATATCTAAAGAAGAGCTCAGAACAGAATCCAACAGCTTCTTACTACAATGTGGATATCCTCAAGTACCAGGTTTGTATGTTTGTCCTGTACTATGCTTTACTCTCACTGTAAAATAGGACTAAATATATGAATACACTGATCAGCCATAACATTCAAATCACCTCCTTGTTTCTACACTCGCTGTCCATTTTATCAGCTCCACTTACCATATAGAATTATTTTGAAGCTCTACAATTATTGACTGTAGTCCATCTATTTCTCTACATATCTTTATACCCTGTTCTTCAATGGTCAGGACCCCCACAGAGTAGGTATTATTTGGGTGTTGGATCATCCTTAGCACTGCAGTGACAACGGTGGTGGTGTGTTAGGGTGAGTTTTTAAATACCGTGTCCCCTCCCTGTCCACTCTATTAGACACTCCTACCTAGTTGGTTCACCTTGTAGATGTAAAGTCAGAGACGATCGCTCATCTATGGCTGCTGTTTGAGTTGGTCCTCTTCTAGACCAGGGGTGTCAAACTCAAGGCCCGCGGGCCAGATCCGGCCCGCCGCGTCATTTGATCCGTCCCGCGAGAGCTTTAACGACTGTATGATTGTTGTGATGGTTCGAGTCGTTACAGAGACGCGCTTATAATTTAATGCGCTCCTGCACCTTTAAGAGACAACGTGACATCGTAGTCATGGCAACTAACTTTAACCTTCGCTAAGAAGCCATGTGACTTTTACGGCAAAAGAACACGGGGTAGCGTAGTCAGTAACGTAAACAATAATAAATAAATACAAATAATTATATTGCAATATAATACCCAAGCATTGTCTGTAAGTAGTGGCGTTTATATTCTCAGTTGTTAGTAAATGTTTAGTGAGTATATCACAGCGTTTTAGTTACAAATTTACCGTAATTAAATACTGTTGTTACCGTTACTATAGCAATTAGTAACTTTACACACAATTTTAACTCGTTATTTTACGTTTGGTTAAATCTCATATTGTACCAGATGTAACACTTGATTACAGCTGTGTGCTTTTACTGTATTAGGTTCTTTATTGTTTTTATTGTTTGTATTTTTACTTCATTTTGATGCACACAGTGTATCACACAGCTGGAAAGCAAATAAACCGACTGTATTCTGAAGGGAGCTGTCTGTCTGTCTAGCTGAGAAAGGGGGATAAACTATTAGTGAGGGCAGAATGATTGTCTTAAAAATACACTGTAAAATCCTAAATAAACTGCATCTTTCAAAATGCATGCTGATTTTGTGACCTGCAAAGTGACACAGCCCGCCAGTAGATGATGTTACACATATTTACACATGATCCTAAAATGTACAAGAAGATAATTAAGAAAATTAAGCATAAGGAGGAAATTTAATGAAAGTGAAAACAAGTTTGTGCTTCAGGAAGAAAAACCGGTGCGTCTCTTGTGTTATGAGGCTGTGTCTGTGGTAAAGTAGAACAATATAAATGCAGAATTCAGCCTCCAAGAAAAACTGCAATCACAGTAGGATACGTTACAATCGGCCCTTTGAGGGCCACCATAATGCTGATGTGGCCATCGGTAAAAATGAGTTTGACACCCCTGTTCTAGACCTTCATCAGTGGTCACAGGACGCTGCCCACAGGGCACTGTTGGCTGTATATTTTTGGTTGGTGGACTATTCTCAGTCCAGCAGTGACAGTGAGGTGATTAAGAACTCCATCAGCGCTGCTGTCTTATCCACTTATACCAGCACAACACGCACTAACACAACACCACCATGTCAGTGTCACTGCAGTGCTGAGAATGATCCACCACTCAAATAATACCTAATCTGTAGTGGTATTGGGAGAGTCCTGACCATTGAAGAACAGCATGGAAGGGGGCTAACAAAGCATGCAGAGAAACAGATGGACTACAGTCAGTAATTGTAGAAGTACAAAGGAGCTGATAAAATGGACAGTGAGTGTAGAAACAAGGAGGTGGTTTTAATGTTATGGCTGATCAGTGTATATGCTTACTTTAATGTGAGATGTGGCATGATAATCTTTTTTTTTTTTTTTTTACAGAATCCCATAACCTGTTCTGTTCATTAAAACTAAGACGGTTAATCCAAAACCATTAAAAATAATAACTTCCACTATAGACAGATTTATGCATAAGAATACATCCAGTCAGCATTAAAACCCAATACACCAAGCTTCTGATAAATAGTTGTTTGTGCTGTCATTGCTGTCAGGGGCAGTATAGAGCTCTGCAGTAAGTAAACAGTTATGAGAAGTATAGACCTCATTAAATTATTAACAAGCAAATAAACTCAGGTGACAAAAAGAAACCCAAAACAGTTTTTAATTCATTGTATGTGTTTTTTTTTCTCCAAAGTAAATTCAACGTTTGGAAACCAGGTTGGTTTGAAACAAAAAATATCAATACCCTTCCCACTTCTACAATCATTATGAGAGTAATTAGCAGCCATTTGTTACTAAACGAATGCACAAGATTAGTAATCATCAAGATGAGTGACCCCCTTCATAAGAGTAGAACTTGTGGCTGTTTGATATTCTGGAGCACTTTGGTGTGTTTGTACATCTTCTTAAGAAAAAACAACAAAAGACATCAGCTCAAAAAAGCAATTGTTGATGCTTATCAATCTGGGAAGGGTTATATAGAACCATCTACAAACAATTTGAAATTCTTTCAGGAAAGGATATTCCAGCAAATTCAGTCCAAGGTCAGAACTTGATTTACATGTTTCTTTAAGCACATTAAATATTTGTTTATGACAGCACAATTAGAAAAAGACTGAAGTATGGCTTTCATGGAAGGAAAAAGCTCTTTCCATCCCAAAAGAATGTGTCAGCATTACTTAGGTTTGCAACATTCCATCTGAACAAACAGCAAAAGTTGTAGAAACATAGCCTTCAGATTGATGAAACTAAGGTGGAAATGTTTAGTCACCATGCACGGTGCCGTGATCGGCAAAAAACAAACAAAGCGTATCACCACAGACACCTCATCCCAAATGTCAGGCATGGCGGTGGTTTGCAGCTCAATTTGCCACGGGACCTGAGAACATGCAGTCATTTAGACAACAATGAAGTCAATCCCAGAATATTCTTGTCCAGCAGATTAAGCTGGGCTGACAATGGGTCATGCAACAGGAAAAAATGCCCAAGCACACAAGCCAACATCTGAATGTCAAAATAAAATAAAGGACTTTAAATTGCCACGTCAAAAAACAGATCTCGGGACCACTGAGCTGTGTGCAAACAAATACCCTCGAACAGATAAAGTAAAGCAATATTGTAAAGAAAAAGACTGATAAACTCTTACAAAAACGTTTACATTGAGATATTGTTGCAATATTGTTGCTTAAGGTGGTCCTAGGTATACTTATTTTACCATTGGTTTTACCATTTACCGTTTGGTTTCTAAAAGTTTACTTCATATTTTTGTCACCACGTGGTTTATAAAATTTGGTGAGGACCATACAATTGTTATGTAGTCCCTGATTACTTAAAATGTAAAACTGGAGAACTAAACTTTAGCTGGGCCACCATTGCAGTCAAGAGCTACTCTCATAGGCCACACGTTTAGGCCAATAATGTGCATTAATTAAGGGCTAATACCATGGAGGCACAGGGCACACATTCATGTAGCCCATAGCTTGAGAACCCACTGGACAAGTCAATAAAACTACTCATTCTTCGGCCAGTGTTTATCTATAGAACTCCTGTTAGCAATGAATGAAATTGTTAAATCCTCTAGTTACCTTCATCATGCTGAACAGAGTATTGACATTTTATGAAGGTTACGTTAGCTCCACCGGTCCAACATGACAACATTCCACTCATTCATTTTCAGGTGTGTACCAACGGAATTCATTCAACCCCACTGAACTTGGCAGTGTACTGGAAGTGTGAATCCAGCACTACAGATCTGCGTGTGGATTACAGATATAACCCGGAAGCTATGCATCCGCCCGGGCCCCTCAGCACTGTGCAGGTTCTTGTACCTGTCAGCGGCAGTGTCACAAACATGCACTCACTTCCCAACGCTATCTGGTGAGTCTGCTGGACTTTAATGGATTACATATGTTTACACATTGTTAAATAAATTAAAATCAATGTAGAAAAATAGAGTAAGTGAACTATTCGGTGAATAAACTATGTAGATAAATAATAATAATAATAACAATAAATATAACAACGAAAAAGTACCTTGTTTTTAAAATATATTATAATTGAGATCATACACATAGAAAACATTTTAGAATAAAATCTTGTGTGTCTTGCATGTCTTTTTAAATCTGTATTGTTTGGTAATTAGGTAATTAGATAGCAGATCACTGTAACTAGTCACTAGTTGTGTTACCAAGAAGAGGCTTTTTACTTCATTTGCTGTCAACCTTTTACTAAAGGATTGATTTTAATTTATTTACTTTTTGTCTTTAGGAACTCAGACCAGAATAAATCATTATGGAAGCTGAATGATATCTCCGAAAAGTCAGAGAATGAAGGTATGAAGCCATAAAGAAAAATCTGTTGGTAAAAAAAATCGCATTATGCTGGTTCAGTTTATGATATTTCGACTTTGCAAAGGGAATTAGGTTATACAGTACACATAAATACATCCTTGTTTGATCCGGGCAGCAGCCAGCTGACTGAGCTGAGCATCAGCCCTCTCGTTCTGCCACACAGAGTTGCCAGATTTGTGGTTTATCCGCCAAAATGGGCCAGTTTCAGCTTCTAAAGGGCGGGTTCTTGACAGACATATTATAGAAATTGGATATTTTGCTGGACCTGGCCACACTGCTACTATGTGGTTTCTAGTGTATACAGTACAACTGTTTAAAAGCATTTTATTTAACACAACAAAGTAAGAAACAACAGATCTATTTTACTAGCTGTCATGTCACATTCCTTCCTCTTTCACTAGACCCCTCATGTTTTTACAGGGAAAGCATGGGGCAACACTTGCACTTTAGTCCAATTAATTCTAGAGAATTTGACCATTGCTATGGCTCGTTGCAGCCCTGCTGACAAAAATATGTCTTTACGTTGTTTAATATCTGAAGTGCTGTACTTCAAACAATAAATATTTATAAATGTACATTTTACAGCTTAGCAATGTACAGGCATTAGCAACATATGAATGTGTAATATTTTGGAACTTAATTAGAAAAGTTTGGTTTTCAATAAAAAATGAATTAATAATGTAACCCCCCTCCAGTGTAAAACATTTACTGAAGATGTATGCTTGTGCTTTAGGTTCTGGCTCTCTAAGGGCAAAGTTTGAGCTATCAGATGGTCCCTCAATTCCAGCCACTTTAGCCGTTCAGTTCTTTAATGAAGGCAGCACTCTGTCTGGCGTGGACATGGAACTGGCCGGCTCTGGATATCGACTCTCACTTATTAAGAAGAGATTTGTAACTGGTAAGCTTCTAGTCAGTAGTCAGCTGACCTCATTCTTTGGGCACATAACGTTGCTGAGCCTAGACCTGACCAACTGCAGCAACCCCAGATCATAGCAATGCCCCCACAGGCTTGTACGGTAGGCACTAGGCATGATGGGTGCATCACTTTAGCCACAATTTGAAATTGAAGCCCTTTTTGCCGGTTAGCCTCACTGACAAGTGGTTTTCTTAAGGCTACACAGCTGTTTAGTCCCAATCCCTTGAGTTCCCTTCGCATTGTGCGTGTGGAAATGCTCTTACTTTCACTATTAAACATATCCCTGAGTTCTACTGTAGTTTTTCTACCATTGGATTTCACCAAACGTTTAAGTGATCGCCGATCACGATCATTCAAGATTTTTTTCTGACCACATTCCTTCCTTGAAGAGGATGTTTCCCCACTGTCCTTCCACTTTTTAATAATGCGTTGGACAGTTCTTAAGCCGATTTTAGTAGTTTCAGCAATCTCCTTAGATGTTTTCTCTGCTTGATGCATGCCAATAATTTGACCCTTCTGAAACAGATTAACATCTTTTCCACGACCACAGGATGTGTCTTTCGACATGGTTGTTTAACAAATGAGAAGCTACTCACTGCATCAGTTAGGGTTAAATAACTTGTTGCCAGCTGAAACATAATCACCCATGCAGTAATTATCCAATGGGAGGCTCTTACCTATTTGCTTAGTTAAAGCCAGGTGGTGACCTTTTTTTTTTGGCCAGGCAGTGTATGTGAACATGCCACTGGGGTACTATAACTAATAGTGTGCGTGTGTGTTTGCATTTCTTTTACAGGTCGGTATATGGCAGACTGCTGAGATTGCAAATCAGAAACCCTGATCTATTAAAAAGAGTTATTTTTTATCTTTTAATTTTTTTTTTATTAATGGAGGAGGTTAATAGGAGAACCAACATGATGACTTCTTTTATGCCTTTAATTGTTCTTAGCATTGAAAGTATCCTTTATTATTTCAGCCAAATGCACATTTTTGGGGACAGGTAACTAAACTTTTTGAACAGATGAACTACACTTTTTTACTCATGTAGCACTGAGTATCAAACACTGTTTAAAAGCTCAATAAAAAGAAGTCAAATATTGAGTAATAAAAAATGAAAAGTAATCTGATACTTTTATGATCTGTTCAGACTTTTATAAAGTCAGAATGTTATTGTTCGTTTTCTTGTTTTCCTGTATAGTTTAATTGTTATTGACATGCAGTGTATCTAAAAACAAATATTATCTGCACTAACAATTTTCTGGGCCATTTTTATGGATAATGTGTCTTTTTTGAATATTAATGTCTAACTCATAATTACGATTTTAAAAAGCAACAACAATGGAGGGAAAATGAGGGACAAAATGCCTCAGTCAACAAAAACACTAATGATTTTTTAAAATTACTTCATTCATTTTTATAAGGATCATGTATATTACGATAAATTTTTGTAATGCTGCAAGTTGCTTTAAGTTTTCCTTTCCATAAATCTGCAATGAAGGTATAAGCTATTGGCTGTGTTATGTATATGATTTATACAAAAAACCTAAAGTGCCATTTTACTGCACTGTAAATGATCAGTTTTGTGCCACGTTATAAAACTGACCCTAGTGCCTCTATTTCTTCTATTCTGATCTTTTCTCTACAAGCATATATTTAACTAATTTCTAAGCGCTGGTTTCATTTTTGCCTATACTGGGTTTGTTAAAGGGAAATTTGCCTCAAAAATAGTTCTAAAGATCAAGAACTAATAATTCTTACCAAAACGCTAGCTGTTTATTTTTCAGCAATAAAGATATTTTTTTTAAATGCAAAATGTACAGACCATTGTACAAGTTTGATTTAAATTTGTTGCTTTTTTATTGATTGGGTTTTTCCCATAATTTCCTACATTATATACATAAATTAGTACTCTTACAATATTTTACTTAAAGCAGATTTTACTTAGATATCTTCTCTACTACACTGAAATACTAAATTAATAGAGCGTCACTCAGGAGGCTTTTAATTTTATTTGCCAAATATTACATTGTGTAGTAACAACAAAAAATTATTAAAATGGTTAAGCTTCATCTTAAGTACCAGATAATTTAACATGTTTACCTTCAGGCTCCAGACCTGTTGCATATTTATGCAGCTAGCTAGTTTGTCAAAATGATGGTATTCGCATCCTAATGGCTTCACTTAATATAGGGTTGGATTTGTCTTTTTTTTCTACTTTCCAAAACTAGGGCCATTTTTTAAAAGGGCTAGTCAAAGGGGATAAAAATACACCACAGATACCTTAAAACTTACTGGAATGGTTGGTATGTATAAAAAGCATTAAACATTAAAAAGCATTTTTGTTTGTCTTTGTTTTGTTTTTAAATGTACTGTATGTGATTATTAAAACTTTAATAAAATGGCCTTGGATGATTTACTGCAGAGGCAGATATTAACCAGTGGACCTTAGGGTCAAACGTTAAGCAATACTGAGCTGTTTGACATTTTCTCTGTCCGGTAAAACAACGTGACAAATGTGTGATTGTATCCTTGAGCAAGCTGGTCCTTGCTGCCTCTGCTACCATCAGATAAATGTTTGAAGGCATCTGGGAGCTTTTCAGATTTTGTCTATTGCCTTTCTGTCATGTTCAGTTATGGTTAAAGGACGATTTATGTAAATGATTTGTTTTCCTCAAAATGTAAATGTCTGTTAATGTACCATTTTGTTTTCTTGATGATTTTACTGTCTATAATAAATATGTAATATATAAATCTATACAAATATAAGAGTTACTATAGAAATATTTGACTGCTCTATTTATTTGTCTGCTTTATTTATTTTTTGTCAGAATATTTCATTCAATCATTCATTGTCTGTTTTGCTTTATCCTATTCAGGGTCACAGTGAGTACAATTAACTGGGTGAAAGGCAGGAAACACCCCAGACCAGTTGCTTATGTGGTGTATAATTCTCCTGGACCTTTATTTCACCTTTACAAAGTACAGATACATTTTACCATTTTGCTTGATTAACTGGATTGTATTTTGTAAATATAAACAAATTTTGAATTTGATCCCTGTCTTCAACACATTCGAGTGAAAAGTTTGTAGAAGGGCATTTGGGTGGCACAGCAGTCTATTATGCTAGCCTAGACCAACAGCCAGTACTTAGTACATGATTGGCTGTGTCTGAGGTGGAGAATGTCTGAAGCCCTGCAGTGGATTGGTGCCCGGTCCAGGAGGAAGTGGACATATTGCGACCCTGACTAGGATATGTGGTTGATAAAATAAACAAAAAGAAAGTTTATAGAATATCATAGAAATTACAATATTTTAGAGGCACTTGGGTGCCGCAGCAGTATGCTAGCTAGCCCACTACTGCTGAGATCCAGGGATGTGGGGTTTAGATCTCACTTGTGCTATCTTTTGTTGTGTAACAGGTACCAAATTCTAAAGGTGTTGATAGATATGATTATGTAAACTGTCTTGTAGAGGTATTTAATGGACACCACAAAGAAGACATTTCATATTTTATCTCGACACTCATTTCCTATATATTCCCTGCAACACATTCAAATAAGTCTAAACAGTATAAGACTGGGATGTTTGTGGAATAATCAAATCAAAAACATTCAGGGTTTTTTGCCCCATACACTGAAAGGGTTTATGCACTGTGTTGACACATTCCCATCACCAGTATTAAAATTCCCAGCAATTTGCACCACATCAGTGACTCTGATGGCTATCCATCAACCTGTTATCACTTTGTGGCTTGTCCGTTCTCAAACCACTGTCAGTGGGTACTCACCACAGCTGCATGTAAGCACCCCTCACTGTTTTGAGATACTTCAATAGTCTCCTGGCTATAAACGTTGGGCCCATATCAGAGTCACTCAGGTTTTTATATGCTTCTCTACATCTGCTGCATTCAGTCCTAATGTTTTGGCTCATCAGCCCCCATTTGTAGCCAGAATTTGTGAACACTGATCATATTCACTATTCTGGGAAGTTTTTCCATAATATTTTGGAGTAACTAATTTAAAGTGTTAAACTGGTATGAATATTGTCATATGCTATGTTTTCACGAAGACTTGGTGGGCTAATAGAGTTGAGTTATTATAGAATGAGAAAGTAGAAGCAATGTCACTTACCTTTTCGCTCCATTTCAAAACAGCATGGCCTTTTGATCCAGACCCCCTCTTCAGTGTGAGCAGAACCATCTGAACAAACACGCTAGCAGGACGTTTCTAACTCGAAATGTGTTTGCTTTTCCCCTCCATCTCGCACAATTCCCTCGTTTACATCGTCTTTTAAATTTTTTTTCGGTTAATGGCTGCGCACACATTTTCCACCTACAAATTATATGTATGCTTCTGTTTTTTTCACCCCCAAAATGTAAAAAAATAGTACATTGCCTTCACTTTGTTAGCTATTTCCTTTCCTTTCTTCTCTTCACCAAACTTTATATTACTGTTTTTCCCCGGCACCTGTCACCTTATATTCACCAAATCTTGGTTGGCCTCCTAGAACAATACTGTTGAAAGGATTTAGTTCATAACAAACGATTCCTCCAGTTTACAGGACACAATTCTGTGGTTTGTGGCTTGTATATTCAATTTCATCAAGTACAATATTAATTTAGTTCTCACAAATTTACTTTGGTTTTGGCACCAGATTTGCAGGTTAAGAAGAACACTACAGCAATGTTAGATGTAGGTCAAACACATTTACAGCCACATTTAATGATTTAAAGCTTCTTCAGATATTTGCTTAAATGCTCAAAGCAGATGTTATTGGAAAGAAGCTTGTGTCATTTTATATCCCTGTGTGCCACAGCTTTCAACTGTCCGTTACATGGCTGATTTATGACATCACAAACATTCTGCTGACCACCTGCATATGGTATTCATCACCTTAAGTATACATATATTTCATGAAAAACATTGCACTGAACTGAAAATGATGACATTTCTTTACCATATAAAAACTCCCCTCCAGAGATTTCATGTTAACAAACTATAGCTTTAGCAGGTTGTTTAGGGAATCTACTTTGTACGTGACACGAGCAATTTCTCCACTAAACGTTTACAAACAGACCATTTCAAAATTCCACTGGGTCAGACGTTTACGTACACAAGTTGACTGTGCCTTTAAATAAAAAATAAAAAAATAGAAAATTTTATCATAGCTAATTTCATGGCCTACCTTTAAGACATGACATCATAGAAAAATCTAAAGAAATTAGTTAAGAAATCAGAAAAAGAATTGTGACTCTCTACAGGTCCGGTACATCATTGGGAGCAATTACATTCAGAAATAGCTGAATGTACCATGTTCATCTACTCAAACAATAATATGCAAGTTTAAACACCCTGTGACCTAGGAGCCATCATAATGTTCAGAAAAGAGAAATGAGTTTAGTGAGAACAAACAATAATTAATCAATAATCAATATGAAGATACAAGGAAACAGGTACAAAAGAATCTATATCAAAAGAAAAACAATCAGGCCCACAATTTAAATATTATGTTGACTCCTTCCTTTACTTTCTCCTTTATTAAAGCCTTTGTTATGGCAAATCTGCCGTTGAATGCAGCAGGTGGCATGGATTGCAGTATCATGCCCACATGCCATGCCACTGTGACAGACAGGGGTCATGGAGGTGCATATAACTATTAATGTCAATTCTCTTGGCTCATTAAACCACAAAGATCTTTAAATACGGGCTCATCAGATGCATTACTGTTTGCTCATTGTCAGTCAAGTCAAGTCAACTTTATTTATATAGACATTGTCTCAAAGCAACTTTACAAAATCCAGGACCAACAGATACAAAAACCCCTGTTGAGCAAGCCGAGGGTGACTGTGGCAAGGAAAAACTCCCTGAAAATTACAAAAGAAACCTTGAGAGGAACCAGACTCAGCAGGGCCCATCTTTCTTGGGTGGCCTGGAGGATACATTAAATAAGTAGGATTTACACAAATCATATCATCAAATCATACAAACACAGAACAAAAATTTATAACTGGCAATAAATTAATAAATAAATAATAATAATAGAGTTATTATTCGGTCTAGTCTTCAATAAAGTCTGTAGTGAGTTCTTGTCATTCGGCAGGAGCAGCATCGTTGTCACGGCAGTCTCGACTTCAATCCTTAACCTTGGCGGGTAAACAGGTTTCCATCAGAATGCCCACAGGTAAAACAACAGAGAATGTAGTTAATAATGTACAATGCTAGTTGAGTAAAACAGTTTTACAGAGAGTTTTAGTCTCCGGCAGCCCTAATTATTACAGCATAACTAAAAGGGAGAGCGAGTAGGTAAAAAGTTCATGAAGGCTTTCATAGGACATCAGCGCCCATCTCCCCACCGTCATCAAACCTGAGTGATCGGACAAGAGAGGCAGAACGACAGCAACCCAACATCCCTGATCACCACAAGTTTCTATGACCAAGAACCCCCAAGCTCTGCTCTTTTGTCTATACTAATCAAAAGCCTGAGAAAATAAATATGTTTTCAGTCTAGACTTAAACATTGAGACTGTGTCCGAATCCCGAACAGAGGCAGGAAGATTATTCCAAAGTTGTGGAGCTTTGTAAGAAAATGCTTTCCACCAGCCGTGATCTTTTTAATTCTAGGAACTATAAGTAACCCTGCATCTTGTGAGCGAAGTGGACGCGCTGGGTTGTAGTGATTAATAAGTTCACTCAGATACTGTGGAGCCAGACCATGTAGCGCTTTATAAGTTAGTAAAAGTATTTTGTAATCAATGCGGAATTTAACTGGCAGCCAGTGTAGAGATGATAGAACAGGACTAATATGATTAAATTTTCTAGTTCTAGTTAGCACTCGAGCTGCTGCATTTTGAACTAACTGGAGTTTGTGTATGGATCTACCAGAGCATTCAGTTAGAAGAGCATTACAATAATTTAACCGAGAAGTTATAAACGCATGGATCAGTTTTTCGGCGTCATTAACAGATAGTATATTTCTTATTTTAGAAATATTACGCAAATGATAGAAAGCAACTCTAGTAATATTATTGACGCGTGTATCAATGGAAAGATCTAAATCTAGTGTGACACCTAAGTTTTTTACATCTGAGCTGGGAGTAACAGAGAAAGTGTTTAGGTTAAGCACCAGGTTAGACAACTTGTCTCTTGCAGCTTTAGAGCCAACAAGTAAAACCTCTGTTTTATCTGAATTAAGTAAAAGAAAATTACACGACATCCAGTTTTTTATGTCGTTTACACAATCTTCTATCTTACTGATTGTGTCAGTATTATTTGGTTTGGCTGATATATACAGCTGTGTCATCTGCATAGCAGTGAAAGTTTATGCCATGTTTATGAATAATTTCTCCTAGTGGAAGCATATAGAGTGTAAATAATAGCAGTCCCAGTACCGACCCCTGTGGAACACCACACTTTACTTTTGTAGTTTCTGAGCATTTATTATTTACATAAACAAATTGAGAGCGGTCAGTCAAATATGATTTGAACCAAGAGAGTGCGAGTCCTTTAACACCTACTGTATTTTCTAGCCTCTCCAGTAAAATGTCATAAAGTTTTTTAATCAGGGGTTTAATAACAGCACTTTTAAACAATGTAGGTACGTACCCAAGGCTAAGGGATGCATTGATTAATGTAAGCAGGGGCTCTACAATGGCTGAAAGTAAATCTTTAAGTAAACGAGTTGGAACAGGATCGAGTATACACGATGATGACTTTGATGATTTAATCAATGCAGTTAGTTCATTTTGGGAGATTGGATTAAAGGAATTTAGTTGGATTAACTCATTACTATTATCACCACTGCTGCTCAGAGTGAGTCCATACTTAACATTGGCAAGTGACACACTCTGACTCTGAAGTTGTATTTTTTCTATCTTATCATTAAAGAATTTTTAAAAATCATTGCTGGTACAGTCGGGTGGTATATTAGATTCAGTTTCATTGACGTTTTTAGTTAGTTTGGACACTGTCTCGAAAAGGAATCTAGGATTGTTCCCATTTTTCTCTATTAGGGACGAATAATATAAAGATTTAGCTTTTATAAGGGCACGTTTATATTCAGTTATATTCATTGTCTTTTGTATGGTGTGTTCGGTCACCTGCACAATCTGCAAGACTGGTATGTTAAGCTTGCTTAGTTCTCTTTTCCGCCAACACTTAAACCGGTGTTGTTTTGAACACTTTTTCTGGGAACTCAAGAGGGCCCTTTATCTTTTGATATACATCCTGAGCACAGGTAGCATCAGGTGTGGGAGTGGCAGTTATTATTTGTTTAGCTGCTGCCAATTTTATGGAGTTCCCTGACTTTTTTTTCTTGAGAGCTTTGGTTCCTAATGACTAGAGGATTGAGTAGCTGGTTTATGTTTCGACTCAGCTTTTGTACTTTTCCATTAATCTATTCTTTCCAGCTTTCCTTTGTGGTCATGGTGGTCAAAATTTGAACTGAAGTCATGCTTTTCTACATTTGTGGATAATGGCTCTCCCTGAGGTTCAGTGGAGTAATAGTGCCTTAGCACTATTGGCTCTATCTAATTGGTAGATATTAATTACTTTGTTTAGCATCTGTATTTGAATCTCTTCAGAATGTGGCATCATGTGCTCTTTTGGGAACTTTTAGTCTGCTTCACACTGCCAGACAGATTCTATTTAAATTATGTTTAGATTCAACAGGTCTGATCGTATTAATGTATGGGTGTGGCTAGTAAAATAGATCCCAACTGCTACTAAATTTAATTAACTGGTTGGTTTAGTAGCTTTTAGAGGTAACTACACTTAAGATCTTGTTGGGCTGAACTGCATTTGTCCTTCAAATAATTAAATTAGCATTAAAATAAGCATTTTGTGTTTACTTGGATTATCTTCAATATTTAAAGTAGCTTGATGATATGAAACATTAATGTGACATCGGCAAAAACAGAAGATATTGGAAATGAGGTAAATACTTTTCAGAGCACTGTATAGGATTTAAAGCACTGTATAGCTTTTTTAGCTGTGTGTGCAGCCTAAACAACAAGTTTTATGCTGGTATATTATGTGCAAGTAATGCTTCTTATCTATGTAATTAGTTTTATATTTCTGTTTAAATTTCTGTTTTTTTTTTTGCCTAGCAGCAGACCCTCCTGTGCCTTTACAATCCTGTACTGTTTCCCAGCAGATAGTGTAAACACAATTACTTTATACAGCATATGCCAAACCAAATCTAATCACTTATAATGAGCTTTGTAAAATATTAAACAGAAGGGTATAGAAAAGCACAATGGAAAATTTCAAGGCATTAAGTTTACTGAACAACCAGCATCTACAAATGAATTATTCTAACAATGTGCGCTATCCTTGTATGAACTACACTTCAAACACCAGACAACAGATCCTACATGATCACAGAGAGGAGAGGAAATGTTCGTCTAGTAAATATTTTGACTTTGGCCTAATTGAAAGAGTGTGTCAACCTAAGAGTCCATAGGCTGATTCTAAACAGTCACATGCGTAGTCTTCTCTCTTGTTTTTTTGTCCCTCAGGTGCTTTGGAAGTTTGAATTGTGGACATATGTAAAAGCTGTAAGCAATTCTCTACCTTTGTGTTCTTAAAGAGTAATGAGAAATGAGTAATGAGAATTTTTTGCTAGTCTGTTAAATATATGAATATTTTTGGATGTACGTGTGTTAAAACCATTGTTTCTTTAAAAACTTAAGCCTACAGCCAGGAAAATAAATAAACCTATTTGTGATTAAATAAATTTGCTGAATGTAAAATTTGCTGAATGTAGAATTGGAAAATGAAGAGCTTCTATTTAAACTCCATTCACTATGCTTTAAATTGAAGAAATTTAAAGCATAAAACATAGGAAACACGGCCATACACATAAAACATAGGAAACACGGCCATACACATAAAAGGTTCAACTATAGAAAATAAAAATCATAAAACAAAGCTATAATAAAAGTTTCAACTGCATTAAGCAACCTTAAAACGTTTTTTTACATGCTGTAGTTTAAAAATAATTTTGAAAGACCTTGTTTATTTCTCATGAACATGTGATGTGAACTATGCAGAAATTCCAGAAAAATGGTTGAGAGCGATGATGTTTGAAAGGTTATACCCAGAGTCCACTCAATTTGTGCTGCATATTTAAAAAAGAGAAAAGCTGACAAGTGCAACTGCTTTTTAAAGTCCCTGTTTAACTGCGCTCAATAGGGCTTAGGCTGAAGAAACCACAGCACAATGTGACTTCCATTAATTTCACTATGCCATAAAGTGTGGGTGGCCAACAAACCCTATTCTGAGAGACCTCAGCAGCATGTGCATTGTTTTATGAAACAATTATGGAAAACATCAAATGTTTAAACCAGTCTAAAATGAGAGGAGCAAAAGAGAGAAAAAAAGAAAGCAATAGAGAATACACCTGTCTAAAGCTCAGCTATATGTCTCATGTTTTAGTTTTCTATATTATTAATATGATTGCTATTTTTTATTCATTTATTCTGTTAAAGGACTGGGTTTTTTTTTTTTCATTATAAGCCCTGTAGTAGGGATCGTTATAAGATTGCTAAATAAAACCATTTCCAACCAGAAGCTTTCCAGAAGCAATAACATGATGAATTAAAAACTGTCTGTACTTTTTAGCATTCATGATCCCATAAATGTGGTCAATGTTGCCAACACCACTGGCAGAAATGCAGTCCCAAACTGCAGGACATACCCTCCACTATGTTTTACTGAAAGCTGCACACACTCATTCTTCCATCTATCTCCAACTCTTCTTCTCACATACTTGTTGACATTGGACCCAAAAAATTCAAACTTGGATTCGTCACTCCACAGTACTCTTTTCTACTGATCTTCAGTCTCGCTTCAGTCTTTGCGAGCTATAGCTTAATTTAGCCCTTTTAGCTTGTTTCCCTTACATGCAAGTGGTTTCTTGGATGCTCCTCGTCTCAAAAAGAAACTCTGAGAAACTTTTCTTGGCCTTCCAGTGTTTTTTGTCTTTGACCTCAGCTAATTCTTCAAATTCCTTTATAACAGATTATAAAGAAAGAATAGCACATCTTCAATTTATTTGATTCCCTTTGAGAGTGGCCTTGCTCTCAAGTTATGAATTTAATGTCTGTGAAATTCCAATGAATTGAACTCATACAACATGGGTATGTTATGCTCAAGCATGTCTTGCACAAACCTGGCGTAACAGACCTTTTTAACAGCAGTCACTTTGACATGAAATGGTACGACAATTTCAATGACAATAATTCAGGTTCTATTCCTTTTAGGTTTAAGACTTTAGGTCTTAGTGCCTTTATTAGAATGCACCAGAAAATCAGAAACCAAACCAGAAAATACAGGAAATTTATATGAAGTTAGTATTAGTTTTTATTTTATTAATTATTAGTATTTAGTGTGACCTCCCCCTACAATAGCAGGAACCTGCCTTCTTAAACCTAACTGGACAATGGTTTGAAAAAAAACTCCTTTATTAGTGTTATTGTAAATTGTTAATTTAAAAGCTTAAATAGAAAAAAATTATTATGTGTAAATTGTAAAGAAAAAAATGGCAAGTGGTTTGTTAGATAATAATGCATATTAGATGATTTTTACATGAATTTTGAAGTTTGCATATTAATATTAATGTCAGGATATTTGCTAAATATTTGGTATTAACAATTGTCAGTGCTTTTATTATTATATTGTTACAGATTATCACAAGGAACTAATTAGATGTCAACATCTATTTGTGGACTAGTTGTTTTATTTTTGACGATTAATTAATATATTTGTCTTTAAGGGCAAATGTATTTAAAAAGTATTTTACATATGCATTCAAATAATTGTTATAAGATCTGTGTTGAATCAAGCAGTAAGCACTGTGCTGATGTTGCTTGTGTTAGATGCCATGGCTAATAATGTGTAATATAATGTGGACACTATTTTGAAGTTTGTTATGTGAATTTCATCTCTTTTTATAAAAGACATTCTGAATAGAATTGTAACAATATAAACAACAAAATATTACAGGAAGATTTTACTTTAAGGAACTATTTTACTTTATCGCTGTAAGACACCTACATTGGTGGTCTGTTTAGTATGTGATGAGTTGCTTCATAACTCTAAATAGAGGGCCAGAAAGGAAATGGACAAATGGATTCCATGTTTGCAGCCAAACACGGCCAAGTATGTTGAGGGAGACGGCTTTGTTGTTTATAAAAAACACGTGAAACCAATCAATTTCAAATTATCCCCCAGCTGCTCCAGAATCTGTCACAGTGCGCTGTCATAGGTAGTGCCACCCAAAGAGAGGGTGTGCCTCAGACACATAACACTTTATTAATCTATATGGGTGGTTTTTAGCGTTCATAATCCACCGTAACATACAGACCCCCCAAAACACACACTGCAAAACTAATAACTAGCACATGCAAATGCATGGTGCATGAATCCAGCAAAGCCAGTTTGTTTGTGATTTAGCCAACAGTAAACTCGCAGCGTGATGAAATCAGTATGGCCAACAGGAAGTGATTAGAGATATGCAGACTTTTGATCATCCATTAATCACTTAGAAAATGCTATAATCACTAAAGGTAAGAGGAAAAGTTTAACGAAAGTCTCTTTGTGTATGTAATGACTGCCTCGTGTGTATGTGTGTGGCTTTAAAGGCAAACCTATCAAAAAAAAGAAAAAAGATATTTGACTCACAATCCACACCCATTTCTTGCAGCAGCCACTCTCAGCAGCCTGAGAAAACTATTGACTGTGTAAAACTGTCCCCTCCAGGGCTACTTTACTGTGATATCAACTATTTCGCTGTGCCATCATACATGGTATGAGTTACATAATATTAGGCAACCTCTCATTAACCAGTTTTATTTCTCTGTTGTTCCTGGTATTAATGCAATTTGAGAAATTCTTTATATTAGTATCTGAATGCTTAACTTTTGACATCAATCTCAAGATGGAACAAGCAGATATGAAATCTAACAGGTCATTTAGGACACAGTGGATTTCCCATACTTTTACAGGATGGGATAGTGGTCGAACATTTAGAGCAATAACCTTGTGGCTATCCTAAACAGCTGATTTAAAAATCAAATCTCTGACTAATAAAGTTGAGAGGATTATAATAAAATTTGAACCACAAGCGGCATGGCATTAACAGATGTTCAGCTTATAACCTGCATAATTCAGGATATGAGTCTTCATATACAGTATATTCCAGTTTATTAGCTCTCTGTCTCTTTATTTCACTTTCTGGATATTTAAATGTACTCTATACTAAGTAAGGATTCAATCAATTTTGTTGTTGCTATCAATATACTTTTAGTGTATGTATTTGCTTTGAATTTTCACACGTCTTCTGACTTTTTATGTTATACCAAAAGTATGTGAACACCTGACCATAAGTTTGATAGACATTTCAAAACCATGGGCATTAATATATAGCTGCACTCCACTGTTTTTGAAGGCATTTTACGAGAGTTTGTGTGTGAATATTTGTACCCAATTAGTAAAAAAATATTAAGGTAACCACTTATGTAGAATGAGAATGCCTGGCTTGCAAATGACGTTTCAGTTTCAAAGGTGTATACTATGAATATGGTCAGGTGCAGGTAACTGTTCTATTACACCAGCTCATTGAACCATGTCTTTATTAACTTTCCTTTTTTTCACTGTGGCAAAGTCATGCTGAAGCAAAAAAACGGTGGCAAGAACTTTCTTCTAAACTGTATTCACAAACTTGAAAGCATGTCACTTGTTTGTATTCACTTGTAGTTAGTTTCCCACATCTTTTAGCAATCAGTGTATTTAAAACTCCTGAAGTCAGTAACTAGGAACAAAAAGTATGAATTGTAAGCACAAACAAATTGTTTAAAAATAATTAAGAAAAATATATTTAGAAATTATTTGCCATGCTGTAAGGCAACCGATGGACTGGCGACCTGTCCGGAGTGATTCCTGTCTTTCGCCCTATGAATCAGACCCTGCACCCCTGATCAGGCTAAAGTCACCACTTTAAAACAGACAATGAATTAGTAATTCATTTACTATACAAACAAGTGACGGAATAAATCTTGACCCAAAATTAAATTCTTCTCTTATATGCACTGGAACATCCCTTCATGTTCCCTTTTATAATGTCTCGTACTAATATAGAGAAACAGCTCAATATACACCGATCAGCCATAATATTAAAACCACCTTCTGGTTTCTACACCCATTGTCCATTTTATTAACTCCACTTACCATATAGAAGCACTCTGTAGTTCTACAATTACTGACTGTAGTCCATCTGTTTCTCTGCATGCTTTGTTAGCCCCCTTTCATGCTATTCTTCAATGGTCATTATCAGCACTGCAGTGACAATGACATGGTGGTGGTGTGTTAGTGTGTGTTGTGCCGGTATGAGTGGATCAGACACAGCAGCGCTGATGGAGTTTTTAAACACCTCACTGTCACTGCTGGACTGAGAATCCAACCAACCAACCAACCAAAAATGTATCCAGCCAACAGCGCCCCATGGGCAGCGTCCTGTGACCACTGATGAAGGTCTAGAAGATTACCAACTCAAACAGCAGCAATAGATGAGCGATTGTCTCTCACTTTACATCTACGAGGTGGACCAACTAGGTAGGAGTGTCTAATAGAGTGGACAGTGAGTGGACACGGTATTTAAAAACTCCAGCAGTGCTGCTGTGTCTGATCCATCTATTCCAGCACAACACACACTAACACACCACCACCATGTCATTGTCACTGCAGTGTTGAGAATCATCCACCACTTAATCCCTGCTCTGTGGTGGTCCTGTGGGGGTCCTGACAATTGAAGAACAGGGTGAAAGCAGTCTAAAGAAACATGTAGAGAAACAGATGGACTACAGTCAGTAATTGTAGAACTTCAAAGTGCTTCTATATGCTAAGTGGAGCTGATAAAATGGACAGTGTGTGTAGAAACCAGGAGGTGGTTTTAATGTTATGGTTGATCGGTGTATATTACCTCCATGCTGTATTGTAGGTATCAAGTCAAGTCAAATTTAATGTGTAGCACTTGTCTCAAAGCAACTTTACAGAATTGAGGACCGACAGACCAAAACCCCCTGTTAAGCAAGCCAAGGGCAACGGTGGCAAGAAAAAACTTTCCTCAAATTACAGAAAGAAACAAAGAGAGGAACCAGACTCAGCAGAGACCCCCATCCTCCTTGGGTGGAAATGTTGCAAGGTATTGTGTTCTCCAAACATGACAAGCAGAATTTTCTGAAAGTTGTCTTTGTTATACTTATATACTTTGTTATAAATGCATTCATAGGCCATTGCTGAAAGTGTGTTCTTCCTGTAGCTATTTATAGACTGCCTTTTGGTAATGTATTGGGATTTCCATAGGTGGGTGTAAAATTTTTATTGGATGGATAAAAGTTAATGATATCCAGTTTATTAAACTTTTATATAAATCATATATTTATTTCTGTTTATTTTAGAAATGGTCGTTGAAAACTGTAATTTTAATCTTGTCAACAATGTAATTGTATTTCTTAGTAGGGTGAAGGGTGAAGCTGTACACCTTGCATGCTCCATTGCACATTTTGTTTTGATTCATTCAAGATGAGTATGAGTGAAATTAATTATTGATATTACTTTCGATGCCTATTTACTCTGGTTGTATTTATGTTAAAGTAAAAGTATTGAGTTTTGATTTCCACTGCAGATTTATCATGTTTATTATGGTACAATTTTCATTTTAAATCTCATAGCAAAGCAAACAGGCCAGGTCACATGGATCAAAGTGATTTTCAGGTTGCCTTTTCCTTATGTTAATCTTTCTTGATGTGCCAGCTTGGTTTAGGTAAAGAAGCATAAACAGGAAAGTTAATGCGAGTGGAATATTTCTGAAAAAATAATTCTTTTGCTTGCATAATCATTTTCTGTCAGGAATAAAGTGTCTCTCAATTTTTTGTCGCTAACAGGCCAACATTTTTCAGTACCAAAATGTAGAACATAATTATTGCATTTAATATACCTAGTCTGTGGTGGGTATGTGTGTGTGTCTATAAGGGCTTAGAAGGCAGAAAATCAGGAGTTATTCTGGTTTCTTTTGTGTATCTATACACATATGGTCTTTGTTTTTGCCTGTACACCCCAAGATCTCACGGATGACCTTTGACAAGGCTCCCTGAGATGGCTATGATTTCGGACTCCCCATCCCAAGTTTAGTTTGACCCTCTGTGACCTTAAAGATCACAGGGCACAGCCACTGAGCAGCAAATTAACCCAATGTGTCAAACTTTGCATGACACCATGTTCAGTGAGACTTTTGTGAGGTAAAAACTTTAATTTGTCTTAGTGAAAAATAACGTTTTCTTGTACAAATATACAATTACTTTTTTGGAAATTTTCTTTTTGACTCATTTTTTATTTTCCCTTGTGTACACAGTGTATTTTATTTTAGTGTCTTTTTCTTGATTGATTCGATTTTTAATTTTCTTTCTTCATTGACGTTTTCTATTCGTTCTATTTTTCTCCCTCCCTATCTTACTTGCTTGGTCCCTCCCTTCCACCATTTCTCCTCTTTTTCCCTAGTGTTTAAAGATGTTTCAGTTCAGCTGTCACAAATTATGTTCGCCTGTCCAGCTGTCAAAACAGGGGTGTGTTTTTCTCTTTGCACCCGGCATGCTACCAAAAGGAGCAAGAGAGGGAGAAAGAAGGGGTCAGAAAGGGAGAGAAAGAAAGAAAGGAGGGGGGCTTTAATGACCATGTTTGGACACAGGCAATTATCTCTAATTATTGTTTTTCTTTTCAGTTTCCCTGTCCTGATGGAGGTCCCAGCCATACAAACAAGCCATAATCTGTCCTCAACGTAAAGGCCCACTGGGCCCTGTGGTGCAGCTCGTCCATGGGGCTTTTAGGCTTTCATCTCAATGTAAGCGTAGAGCTGATTCAAACACAGAGCAATGGCTAAATTAACCCTGAAGTCCCAGCTTTCAATAGGTTCAGCTAAGAGATTATACTGTTGATGGCAGGTCTTTTATACAAGCTCTGCTTTTTAAAGAAACCTCTGCTGCTTACTTAATGCACCAGTAGCGAGCAAGCCACTGACTATCTTTTACTGATCTCAGCCTTTCTCTCAAAGATGTTTTCTTCATTGTATCTCTACCAGCTACAAATAATTACCAAAGTGCAAACGCCTTTGTAAATTTAAAAGGCCATTGCAAAGTTTTATTAATTTTAGAGAAAAAAAACAATTGTGTAAAATATAACTTCAGTAAAATTAAGGACAGGCACTTTGTAATAATAACTTTATTTTTAACCTTGATCTTAACCCTTTAACTGCATTTTCCCACCAATTTACTCAAAAAAATCTAAGAAAGTATTTTGAAACCACTCCTCTCTGACCCTGCTGAGCTCTTTGGCACCTCTTGTTTCTGCCTGGCTGCAGATTCAGGTTGATTATAGTTCATATTCTTGCATACTCACAAGTTCCTAAATATCTAGACATAATTTAGAAATAATATGTATGGAATAAAAGAAGGTACAATTTAAAAAAATGATGTAAAAAAACAGGTAAATAGTGTTCCTTGTATTTGTTAACTATCACACAGTTATCTTCACAATTATTGCAGTGTTCAGGTTAATAAGCAAAATTAAAAAATATCACAGAAACATAAAAAATTTAATTATATTTGCTCAGAAATGAAATTATACTAATAAAAATTTGAATATTTAAACTCCAAAACTATTTGCACCCCTGGAAAAGATGTCTGTAGTGTAGCTCAATCCCAAAAAAGTAAGTACACCCTTCTAAATGACAGTTGTGTGGAATTCTTACCACAGAGAATTCTATATACAAACAAGTGAGAACAATAAAAAAAGAATCTAAAACACAGTTAAAAACATTTTTAAAAAAGTTGAGTAACAACTTTTACAAAAATAATTGAGTAACATAGAATCACCTTTAGCAACAATAACTTATTAATATGAATGTTTTTAAAATGTTTTTTCCTTGTTGTTCACACATGGAAGCTCTGCCTGTTCATTATTTTTTATCAGTGTGCCCTTTTCTTTTTTTATTTTATTATAGTGCTCAAAACATTTAATGTGCTCACAGAGGCCTGATCATTCCTGTCCTTGGACTGACTTTGCTAGTACAACCACTTCAAAGCATTAAAAAACTGTCTTAAAGGAACTTCTTTTAATAGCATTTGTTCTTCCTGTAGAGTTGTGCATTTTACAGTATTTGGACATTGCCCAGACTGATAAGCAATATCAAATGCTTCTCTGAGGTCATGGCTGATGACCTTTCTTTTTGGAATGATGTAGACACACACCTGAGTGCTTCAAAACACCAAACTACTTAAAGTTCTATTAAGTTATATTTTTTCCACCTTTCCTGAAATTTTGGTAAACACGACTACATATTAAACTCTGCTGCATGGCTGTGTTTTTTTCTTTTTTGTTGTCAAGTCTGAGTATTTGTTTGTCTAACAAAGCTGGTGAGGATTTAAAATCATTGTTCTGCTGGAGTATTTAACCACAACCTAGTTTCTCACAACTAAGAAAGCACACAAAGCTCCTTTTCCATCAAAATATCTGTCAGAACAAGGCATCACAGTAGGAAGCATATTGAGACATTTAGGCACTGAGACAGACTTCTTCTCGGGAGCACGCACAGGATGATGCAAAATGCTGTCTATGTAGAGCTTACTAGAATTTAAGACAGACCCAATGTCTAAGTCTTCGAGCTGTTCCCAGGACCACAGTGGCCTCCATAATTTTAAAATGGAAGTAGCCTGGCACAACCTCAAACCTTCTAGTGTTGGCCGACAGGTCAGACAGGGCCCTTGGGCAGGAACCAAACAGTCACTCCAAAAGTCCTTTGCAAAGATGTGAGAACTTGTTGGACAGGCAGCTACCTTTGTAGCTTTACATACGTAAATCAAGGAATTATGCTGTTAAGAATGGGCATTTGACAGCCTGCATGGAAATAGGTGGCAAAAGATTTTCTGGTCTGATAAGAATAAAATAACACTTTGGGAAGAACAGCATGTCTAAGAAAAATTATATTACCCGAATAATAACATCATCTGTCTAAAAATCCCTAACCATAGGTGGTTTCCCTAACCAATCCCTAACCTATGGTGGTGGCATCATGATGCTGTGGGGTGCTTCTCAATTGCAGGGACACAGAGATAGATGAACAAAGCTTGTAGACATATTCAAAAAAGGCTTGTAGCTAAAGCTAAATAACTGCTGCTAAAAGGTGTTGTCTATGATTTAGATGTTGTCATCATTATATTTGATTAAATGTAGATTGAGGGGTAAAAATCAAATCCACAGCACACTACAGTGTGCAAAATGTCAGACTTTTTAAATTCACTCTATATCACCATAGTTATAAGGGGAAACAATGCAAAATAGCCACATCTAACATACATAACACATACCACAGCACAAATGTTGCAATTCTACATTTCCATCCTTTTTTTCCATGTGATCTTGATTTAGAATATACTATACTTTTAATTGATAAAACAAACAGGTTTCTATAAAATACATTTGGCTCTGTATATGTGTATACATAGAAGGAATGTTAATATTTAAGTATGTGTGTATCATTTGCAGCATTTAGCAGATTATTTTACCCAAAGTGACTTACAACTGCAACTGAATACAATTCATGCAATTGCAGGTTAAGGGCGTTGTTTAGGGTGCCAACAGTAGTATCTTGTTAGTGGTAGGACTTGAAACGGCACACTTCTGATTACTAATCCAGCACTTTGACCGCTGAGCTACCAGCTCAATGTTGCAGTGAGTGATAACTGTCATTAGACCCAATCTGAAAAGATTAGCTCCCCTAAATTACAAGATGATTTATGTATGCTTCTGACCTCTCCAGTCAATCTCAACCATCACCAGACTAACCTTTGACCCTTAAGCCTTTTCCCCACCTCTGTCTGCCTGAGTAGACAGTTAAGAGATTACACTAGCCAAAACCTTTTGCTGTGTAAAGTCTTTTTCACTCTGTGTATTTGTGTAAGGTTGGCAGTGAAAGAGAGGCTTCTGTTAAGTTGTCTTTATCTGGTTGTAATAGTGTAAACAGACCACTTATAGATCTCATATTCAATAAACTGACCAATGCTTTAAATTTTTTACTTTAAAGTTAGTCATTCTTGGCATGTGACTTCACTCATGCTGAACTTCACTCATGCAGACTCAGTGACAAAAAAAGTGACAATGGTGTTTTATGCTAGGCATCCCTTAAAAATAAACATTTTCCCAAACAACAGAGGTCACAACTGTACAGTAGCACTGAAGCCCAGTTGACCTCCCTCTCTCAGGCACAGCCTGTTTACATTTTTTGTCAAGTCAATAGCATCACCTGGGATTCAAACCTGAGAGCTTGAGTCAGCAGTGTTTTATTTTTTTAATAATGGGACTTTACCCATTATTAAAAAAATAAAACACTGCTGACTCAAGTTCCCTGAACCAAAGAAAAAGAAACATCCAGATCGTTTGCAAAACACTTACATAAGGTGTGTTAGTGACAATGACATAGGTAACTTGCACATCTGTTAAAGCCCATTTAATGCTGATGGGAGCATAGGCATTTTGATTTAACCCATGCTGCTATCTAGACATAATTGGCAGGTACATGCCTACTTGTCTTAGCAAGCCAAAGCCAAGCCCCATTTTGCATGTGTTAAAACAGCATGTTTTTAGTAAGAGAGTAAAGGTGTGAGACTGGCCTGCCTGCAAAAACTGTGTTGTTCATTATAAAGCACAATATACAACAGAAAAGACCCTGGATTGAGCTGCTGAAGTGTTATAGCAAGCAAGAATGAGAAGTTCACTTTCACAACTACAACAGTGTTAAATGTAGTTAGTGTTTTAATTTCCTAAACAATTACAGAATGTTGATGTACCCCAGTGATAAGCATGCTCCTTTTTTTCCAAATGTAAATCCCAAAAAAAATTTTTTTCTATTTTATTTATGCATTTTCTCCCATTTTCTCCCAATTTAGCATAGTCAATTTGTCTTCCGCTGATTGCAGTCGAGGTGGGTATATTGCTGCTCACGCCTCCTCCAACCACAGCTCTTTAGCAGAACCCTTTTTTACCTATGCACTCTGCACAGGCGCCTTACAGGGTCCTTACACAGCGTTTGAAGGCCACACCCACATAGTTCGGTCATCCCGCCCTAGCAGAACCGTGTCTGCTGCAGGCACTGCCAATTATGCCCAGCAGATGGCGGCCAGCCGACCGGTGGCAACTTAGAGTTTCGAACCGAGGAGTTCAGAATCTCGGCGCGGGTGTGCTAGCGGAATATCCCGCTGTGCCACCTGGGCACTCAAACGTAGAATTTTTATTTTTTTTTGAAATATGTGAGGTAAAACATCAACATTTTAATTGGTGGGGTCCAGATTTGAAAGATTGTTAAACGTTGCAGACATCTGCAGACACTCTAACACAGGGGTGTCAAACTCATTTTCACCGAGGGCCACATCAGCATTATGGTGGCCCTCAAAGGGCCGATTGTAACGTATCCTACTGTGATTGCAGTCACATTGCTGTTTTTCTTGGAGGCTGAATTCTGCATTTATATTTACATTTACATTTACATTTTCGGCATTTAGCAGACGCTCTTATCCAGAGCGACTTACAGAAGTGCTTCTATAGTGAACATTTCATTTCTCAAGTTTAGGTAAACAACAGTCAAAGAACACAAATCTGCTAAAACCTGTTAAAAGGCTTGCTTTTTTTTTTTTTTTTTTTTTTTTTTTTTTTTTTGAAATGGAAAAGAATGGAACAAAATGTTAGTAAATAAGTACAGTCAGCCTAAGTGTTTAGTAAAAAGGTGGGTTTTTAATCGTTTTTTAAAGACAGCAAGAGACTCAGATGTTCGGACAGACAGAGGAAGTTCATTCCACCACTTCGGCGCTAGAACAGAGAACAGCCTTGATGCTTGTCTTCCTTTAGTCCTGGATGGGGGCTCAAGTCGAGCAAGACTAGAGGCTCGGAGGTTGCGTGGTACAGAGCGTGGTTTGATTAGGCCACGAAGGTAGCTTGGGGCTGGTCCATTTTTGGCTTTGTAGGCGAGCGTCAGTGTTTTAAACTGAATGCGTGCAGCTACAGGAAGCCAGTGAAGAGAACGTAGCAGTGGGGTGATGTGGCAGTGTTTGGGTTGGTTAAAAACCAGACGTGCAGCTGCATTTTGAATGAGCTGTAAGGGTTTAATCGTGGACATGGGAGCTCCAGCCAGAAGGGAGTTGCAGTAGTCCAACCGCGAGATTACAAGTGATTGCACCAGAATCTGGGTAGTTTCCCTGGAGAGAAATGGACGAATCTTCCTGATGTTGTACAGGAGGAACCGACACGCTCTGGTCATGTTGGCTATATGAGGAGAGAAGGTCAGCTGGTTATCAAGGACAACACCAAGACTTCTTACCTTATCAGATGGTCTGATCTGGGAGTCATCCAGAGAAATTACTAGGTCCTGGGTTGGAGACGGATCTCCAGGAATGAGCAACATCTCGGTCTTGCTAGGATTAAGTTTTAGATGATGAGCCGACATCCATTGTGAGATATCTTGCAGACATGCTGAGATGCGAGCTGAGACTTGCGTGTCTGAAGGAGGAAATGACAGAACGAGCTGAGTATCATCTGCATAGGAGTGGTAGGAGAAACCATGGGAGGCTATGACCTTGCCCAGAGAGCGGGTGTAGATAGAGAAAAGAAGTGGGCCAAGTACAGAGCCCTGAGGAACACCGGTTGAGAGAGTGCATGGGGGAGATATGGATCCCCTCCATGACACTTGGTAGGAGCGCCCTTCCAGGTAGGAGGCCATCCATTGCCATGCTGAACCTGTTCTACTTTGCTGAATATTGTTCTACTTTACCACAGACACAGCCTCATAACACAAGAGACGCACCGGTTTTTCTTCCTGAAGCACAAACTTGTTTTCACTTTCATTAAATTTCCTCCTTATGCTTAATTTTCTTAATTATCTTCTTGTACATTTTAGGATCATGTGTAAATATGTGTAACATCATCTACTGGCGGGCTGTGTCACTTTGCAGGTTACAAAATCAGCATGCATTTTGAAAGATGCAGTTTATTTAGGATTTTACAGTGTATTTTTAAGACAATCATTCTGCCCTCACTAATAGTTTATCCCCCTTTCTCAGCTAGACAGACAGACAGACAGACAGACAGCTCCCTTCAGAATACAGTTGGTTTATTTGCTTCCCAGCTGTGTGATACACTGTGTGCATCAAAATGAAGTAAAAATACAAACAATAAAAACAATAAAGAACCTAATACAGTAAAAGCACACAGCTGTAGTCAAGTGTTACATCTGGTACAATATGAGATTTAACCAAACGTAAAATAACGAGTTAAAATTGTGTGTAAAGATACTAATTGCTATAGTAACGGTAACAACAGTATTTAATTACGGTAAATTTGTAACTAAAACGCTGTGATATACTCACTAAACATTTACTAACAACTGAGAATATAAACGCCACTACTTACAGACAATGCTTGGGTATTATATTGCAATATAATTATTTGTATTTATTTATTATTGTTTACGTTACTGACTACGCTACCCCGTGTTCTTTTGCCGTAAAAGTCACATGGCTTCTTAGCGAAGGTTAAAGTTAGTTGCCATGACTACGATGTCACGTTGTCTCTTAAAGGCGCAGGAGCGCATTAAATTATAAGCGCGTCGCTGTAACGACTCGAACCATCACAACAATCATACAGTCGTTAAAGCTCTCGCGGGCCGGATCAAATGACGCAGCGGGCCGGATCTGGCCCGCGGGCCTTGAGTTTGACACCCCTGCTCTAACACCTCACTACCACTACATACAGTTTTTTTTTAGTTAATGATGTAATTAATATTAATAGTTTAATGTCTTTTTAAACTATTTAAACTGTTTCATAATAAACCAGTAATTTTACCTCATCTGTAGTGTATGTGCAATTTTAGCATAAATAATAACTTGTTACATTTAATTGATAAGCAGACTAAAGGTGTTATTTGAACCCTATCAAGATGTGAATATTTTATTATAGTCTTTTATTTATATATTCTGAATTTCTATAATAAATTTATATGATTGAATTTTGAAAATTGATCAAAGAGGAGGTCCTCTTTTGACTCACATTGTACAACAAATTACATTTCATGGGTAAAAGATTCTGGATCTCTAATAAACATACCTTTCATGAAACCACATAATTCATGGCTGGACACACATATAATTTTTGGACATCGGAATGAGTTTCAACCTGTGCTGAGTTTTAGCCATCCAGTGCAGGGATTATACATCCCTGCATTACACAAAGGTGCAGTTCATGGACATGGTAATTTGCTGTGATTAGGGATAGTGGGTTGCTGTCGTTATGCCTCTTACATCTGATCACTCAGGTTTATTAATTGTGGCAGAGGCGGAGAGGCTTTATTGCTGTGGTGTTTGATGAGTTTGTTGATATCATATTTTAGAAAACAATTTTGTTTATCCCAATCTGATTCTGCCATGGAGGTAACCTTTCACCCACCTGAGGCTTAGGTTTAAGGCTGCCATGCCACAGATGTTCTTTCTGCTGGACTGCTAAACATCATGCAAATATGCAGTAACTTTTGCTCACAATGTCAACAAATTGACTATTTTACTTAATTCTACCACAGACGATGATGACCTCTTGTGTTATGATTTTATTTATCATTTACTTTTAACTAATTTTCTTTTTATGAATGAATCCTTTATTGTCATTGCACATTGTACTTGTACACTTGCACAACGAAATTGAAGATTTATTTATATATTTATTTAAAACTGATTTATATAGCATCTGTTTATTTAATCCAATTAATTAATTTAATTAATTTAAATATCCACTGACCAAAGAGGATGGGTGCTGGTTGAGTGTAGTTCCTTCCTTACAATATTTTTCTCTTGCCACTGCTGCAAGAGTTTTTTTTTTTTTTTTTTCTGGTAATGTTTTGGTAAAGTTGCTTCAAGACAATGTCTATTGTAAAAAAGTCAAAATAATTGACTTGACTGTGTACCTTACAGTACCTTAGAGCTCCAGGTTTGATCCATGCTTTGAGTTACTGCCGGAGTGAAGTTTGCATGTTTTTCCAGTGACAAGCACCCTGTCCATTCAATGGTCTCCAATCCAATGCACAAAAAAAGTTTGTTGTTAGAGCAAAAATGGATTCTACCCAGTACTGGTATGGTGTTTGTAATAAAGTGGCCAGTGAATGTTTAATTGCTTTAAAAACAACAGTTCCAATGCATGCATGACCATAGTTGGTGCTTGCAGTTTTAGAGATACTTCAGCCATGTCTTATGGCCATAACAATTTGGCCTTTACCAGAATTACTTGGATCTTTATGCCTGATCATATGCCTGCTGCAATCAAAAATATATAAATGTTGTGTAGTTACTTGTGGCATCCCAATTATATGTAGACAGGAACTGTTCGTTTTTCTTGAAATCTATGGAGCGTTTTTGTAAAGAGTCATTGATACATTCCAATTAATGAGTACTTGACCATCAGAAAGTGGCCCCTTCGAAATTTTGGGAAATTATTCTTATGGATAATTACAGATTAGACTCATGGCTTGATGATAGAATATCAGCCCACAGTGGATTTTTTGTATTAGTTCAGCTTTACTCAAAGCAATTATAGATTAAATATGGGATTAATTGTGGAAATTATTATGGTTAGTGGGATGTAAGACCTCAAATCCAGTGTTTATTAAAATTTAATACAGAACAAAATGATTGATAGCATGGCATGTAAAGCCATGCTAGCTCTTGAGAGACAGCCTGGTATGTTTTTGGAAAGTGCACAATAAAAACAGAGGGTTTTAGTAATTTGGTGACATGGGAGGCCCATGGTGTTCCGTTATCTGAGGACCACCCATCCAAGACCGGCCTGGACAAACAGAAGAGCTGATGGCTGTAATATGCAGCAGATGGAGGGAGTGAAAGAGAAGGGGAAAAAGAGAGAGAAGATCAGCACAGATCCACAATGGTGGTGGTCATTTGGTCATTCTCTCCCATTAGCCACCTGGGCCCATGGTGTTTAGTCAGCCTGGACTAGGGCTTAGGTTACATTTACACTGCTTTGAAATAGCAAAAGAGCACACCCTCTATGTCACTGTATGCCTGAAGATCATTCCACACACATAAAGTTTTATATTATATATCTTCTCACAAGTGTTAGCATATTTGAACATGCTCTGACCCTGTCAGTGGGATGGGGAGAATTATGAGACAATAAACAAACAGATGTGTGCTATGTTTCCGTTTATGCGTACAGACTGTTTCCAA
This sequence comes from Trichomycterus rosablanca, assembly GCF_030014385.1. Classification (NCBI taxonomy): domain Eukaryota; kingdom Metazoa; phylum Chordata; class Actinopteri; order Siluriformes; family Trichomycteridae; genus Trichomycterus; species Trichomycterus rosablanca. Next base: position 7,562,991 of record NC_086013.1, read on the forward strand.
CAGTTCCTTAGCAAAATAAACCTCTTAGAAGAGAAAGCATAAGCGGCACTTATACCTAGTCTACATTGTGAAAAAACATTGAAATAAAATTGGTTAAAATTCTTTTGTGTGCCAATAGTGGGGCAGGACTCCATCTGACTTTATTAAATATAGTTTTAAATAAAGAAGCAGACTTTAGGATAACTAATAAATCAAACAAAGCTAATTTATCACACATTCCTTATAGCTACCCCCCACTGTTCTTACTGGCAAATACCCCAAACCTTACAGTAAAGTTCAAGCAACCTTTCCTGTGAATTGTGTAATTAAATCATGACGGTCTTATGGGTATAGTCTGTGCTTTGAGGTTTAAAGTGCTGATAGTTTGATATATTTCATATCTGCAACACGTTTTTGTTCATAGTACAGTCATGTGTATTCTGGCATCTAAGAGAGTTCATGTCCTGTGGAAGATTTGTCAAATAAAATAAAAAAAAAGAAGACATATATCAGGGGTTAACTGAAATCAGTGGAGCTTTACAAAATAATTAATAAAATGTTTAATCAAAAATAGTTTATGTCTTCAAAGTTGCACAAATGCCTTTTACCTTAAGAGTATAAAATTTAGACTTGATAGTGATGGTGACTATACAGTAATATGCTAAATATACAGGAATACATGCTTAATTGAATAAGAAAGTGAAAGGAATACAAGGCTTAAAGTCTTTGTGCAATGCAGAATACTGTACAAATTAGGGTTAGGGTTAGGGAAATTGTATAACCTTTTATGTACACTGATCAGCCATACCATTAAAACCACCTCCTTGTTTCTACACACATTGTCTATTTTATCAGCTCCACTTACCATATAGGAGCACTTTGTAGTTCTACAATTACTGACTGTAGTCCATCTGTTTCTCTGTATGCTTTGTTAGCCCCCTTTCATTGTGTTTCTTCAATGGTCAGGACTCTCCCAGGACCACTACAGAGCAGGTATTATTTAGGTAGTGGATCATTCAAGGTGGTATTCAACACCAGCTCAGACTGAAGAAGTCATTCGGATTGAGTGATGAAACGTAACTCTACAATAAACTTGTGTCCAGATGAACTGATTCAACTTTGTGGATTTGTGTATCTGGATTATTGAGCATGCATCAACAGAAACAAGGAGGTGGTTTTAATGTTATGGCTGATCAGTGTATTAGAATCGTTCAGTCACCTGACCTCACATCACAATTCAACTGGGCTGAATTGAACTGAAAAGACAAAAAAAAAAGAAGTGTGTATAGGAGATTTTTTTGAGATTGATTGATTGACCGATTGACTGACAGATTGATCCCCAAGGGTCAATCGCATTGTTACAGCAACAATTCAAATACACCACAAACCTCCCAAACACTAATCAAATAAAAATCAAATAAATAAAAATAAAGTAAGATAAAAAGTAAAATGTAAAGGGAATAAGATGTACAAAAATGTAATTTAATGTAAAGATATAAAAATATAAAAGAACAAAAAAGACTAAAATGCTGCAGTTTAAAAGTATTGTGTGCAATTGTGCAAATCAAATAGTAGGACAAAGCTACGGTAGAAAATGTGAACTGGAATAAATGAACATTTGCAAAGATACAGAATATTCCATGTTGATTAATAAAATGCACAAATCTCAGGTGTACTGGTGAATCAGTACATAGAATGGGGTGCTATTAAAATGTGAAAAAGTGGTTTATTAAAGTGTACAGTTTTTTCCAATAGTTTTTGTCTCAAATATTTTTTTTGTCAGAACAGCCAGTACATTATATGAACTGAATATTATCTACACTTAATAATTTGAATTTTTTTACGAGCAAGCTGTTCCGCCTGTTATTATTCTAAAGCCCCTCAATTAAGAAGATTTTAGAGGAATCTTTGTAACCTTAAGCCAAAGTATTCCAGTCTCAGTGTTTAATTTAGTAACCCCACAGGCTAATAAACCAAACAAAAGGAAAACCATGCAAAACAACCACAGTGAAATCCAGGCTAAGTAAACGAAGCACAGGTTACAAGACTCTTTAAAAAAGCACAGGGAAGAAAGATGACACATAAAACAGGAGAGTAAATGTTTATGGTCATTTAAAAGCATTATTTTAAACAGAAAGCCAATATGTTGCTTTCAGAGCAATAATGGGCAAATAAAAATTATATCCCAAGTCACTAGTCAAGTGGCGCTACAGCTTCAGAATAAATCTAGTCAACACTTTTATATACATTTTTAATAAGATTTTTGCCTAAACCTTTAATTCATCACTTTTTAGAACATATAAGCAAAAAAATATCATTTCAGAATCAGAATCAGAAATACTTTATTGATCCCAGAGGAAAATTGCAGTTCTTACAGTAGTACCCATTTATGTAGAAGAATAAGCACTCTAATATTTTAAAAACAAGAAAAAAGAAGAAACATTTGCAAATAGAAAGTTAAAAATGTATTTTACACATAATTAAAATACTTACATTATTATTATTATTATTGCACATATGAATAACAAATATTGCATAGATTATCCATAGTGTCACACATTAAGGAAGGAATTATAGAGTTTGACGGCCACAGGTAGAAAAGACTTCCTGTGGCGCTCTGTGGTGCATTTTGGTAGAATAATTTGCAAACTAAAACAAGAACTCCAAGCAATGATAAAAAATAAAGGTCTTGGTAAATCAAGTGTTTCAAGCACCTTGAAGTTTCATACAGTTTGTCTTATTAAATGCTAAATAAATTATATAAATTACATTATCACCAAAATAAATGAATAACTGCAAACTATTACAGAAAAAAAATCTGGGAAAACTGGTACAGTGTATGAAATGCAAATAAAAAAAACCTGCAGTGTTTCTTACTTTAACTTTTATTTCATTGCAGACTTGCATGAACCCAAGATATTTTGATGTTTGCAACTTCATTTCTTAATTTACATCCATTTCTGAATTTCAGGTGTAAATATGATCCAAATATGCAAATACCATGCAAATATCATGATTTGAATCATCTGTTGACATCACCTGTTTGAAATCACACCATGATGTAGTTTTTACCACCATGATGTAGTTTTTACCCCTAAATTACCCCATCTCAACTTTTTGGAGTCCAGAAATTTAAGAATATATGAATATTAACAAATAAATGAACCTGAACAGACATGACACATGTTGGGTTCATAGTGAAATGAAATTAAAGTCAAAGAAATGTTAGAAACACTTTTTTTATTTGCACTTTCCAAACTGACACAACTTTTTCTAATTTGGGGTTGTAATAGCATGCGTGTTTTTTTTTGTTTTTTTTTGAGAAAATACTGAAAGGACTACTGGCTGCAATCATTGGATTTGTACATGGAGTGTTAAATAAGTTCCATAATAAGTTCCTGCATACAACAAATGAGTAACATGTTTCAGCATAAGGCATGTTGGGATTTGTTTTGAATTTGGCAACAATTAAACAAATCAGCGAATAAAGATAAGATAAAAGAGATTCTACCCCAGTGACTCCAGATTACTGTTCAAATCAATAAAACAATGTGCATTATATTTAGAAAGCTGCTCTATGCTTTTAGCTTGTTATTTTAACATGTTACTTATGGGTCAGGCATAAATTAAACTCAATAATTTATTCGTATTTACTGTAAAACAAGTAGCTATATGTAAAAACAATCTTTAAGGTTGGGTTGCAGTCGCTCTATGATTAAGATATTGAACTATTAATCAGAAAGGTTAAGTGTTTATGACCACCAAGCTGCCACTGTTGAGGCCTTCAGAAAGGCATTTAACCCTCATTTATACCTTGTATTCTACCCCGTCTTAATGTCGCTTTTATCTAAAGTTGGTTAAAAATAAAAGTAAATGTAGGTAGGTAAAGAGGATGGGTTTAGGAAAACACAGGCGTGTTTTTTAGCTCCCCCTTAGTCCTAAGGAGAGGAACAGAACAAACTGAATGGCAGCATGTAGGGCCATGTCTGCGAATGGTTACAATTCAATTTGTATTTTGTTCCCCGCTGGTCACGGAGGCGAGATCAGAGGAGAAAGTGAAAACACATGGCCGAGGTCAGGCGGATTGCAGGGACCACCAAAGCTCCACAGAAAGAGAGAAACAGAGAGAGAAAAAGAATGAGAGAGAGAGAGGAAGGCTCTGGGAATGTTGTGTGAAGAGATTGAATAAACATAGGCCACCATTGCCTGCGCCCTATTATCCTATAATTTACACTGCGTGGGAGATATCTCTCTCTTTCTCTATCTCGCTCTCTTTCTCTATCTCTCTCTTTTTCTCTCTTTCTTTATTCTTTTGCCATTTTTCCACAGAGCTGCCGCTTCGTGGCGTTCGCTGTTCACAACAAATCACACACAAAAGGCACACTTTATATCCGGAGACAAGTTTGGAATTCCATGGGCCTAATGTATTTATTTAAAATATCCTGGTGAAATTATTGCATCAGCGGCTAACTATGTCTACTGAAAACAAAGCCGATCTCATTTAGGTTCGCCAGCAGAGAAACCTTTATTGTTAATGAATGCACGACAACATTTTACACTGTATTTGCACCAAAAACTGCCAATCAGACAGTAGGGTTTGGAAGCTCCGAAAAGGTACGGCTGGTACCTTGGCTAAACAAACACCCAAGATAAAGATGGAGGAAGGGAATGATACAACACATGGCTAAAGATGGATTAATCTGCCTCTATTTCTCCTCTCTCTCTTGTTAGCGGGGATCGTTAGTGTTGGCTGCGACTGGCTTGCGTGATAAATGACGCTGCACGCTTTTGGGCCTCTCGGTTGCTAATTAGCACTCTGTGAAAGTCTGTTTCAGGCGCGCAAACACAAACCAAAGCCGATGAGCTCAACAACAGCGAAAACATTTGTCTTGGTCTGCTCTTAGATGTGCACTGGCAGATCAATCTATTTCCCCAATAAACTTCGGGCCGTCTGTTTTCGTGTCAACCTGCTTGATTCCAAATGTAATCGTGAGAGTGTTTATATTTGCTCCCTGACAAGCAGCCTATCATGCATCATCCACAGAGCCTCATTATACACAAAAAATGAATTTGTCTCAGTTTAATGAAACTTAATGAGAGGGGTATTGAAGGTAAAGATGCATACAATAACCAGACAGACAAAATAAGTAATGTTGTAATTCAAATGATTTTTTTATTGATGTTTAATTATTTTTACAGGGTACAATGACAAAGCAGTTTTAGGGTAAAAGTGGCTTGCAGATAAAGCATTACCATTATTAATAAAATGATTTAATAAACTGATAAAATAATAACAGTAATAAATAGTTTTACAGTCCTAAAACATTACAATTACATGTTGCAAAATAGAGCTATACTGAAAAGTTTTAATGTCAAGTGGCGAAACTGACAAAATAATTTGTGTGATTAGAAAGACTTTTTGTGACCAGTTTTATCTTGATCATGTTCACAATGAGTTTGGTGCCACCCAAAATACACAATTCACAATTTTAGAATATAATTACATGTGTGTCAACTAGCTGATCACATGACTTTAATCATGATGTTTATTTTTTATTATTGCTGAAATTCTTTTTGCTTTACGTTTTGATTAGACACCAAAGGACCAGCCCATCTGCAGTTAATAGGCTGTGATGATAGTGTTATGACAGAAAATGGTCTTCGTTTTGGAGAACGGACGGTTTTTGGAGGATGAATAGTCGTTGGAGAATGAATTGTGTTTGCTTTTCTGCTCTCTCTTCTCCAAACAAACCCCACTGGGCTGCAGCTTCCCCACCAGTGGCCTGTTAATAGTAAGGAGGACTGATAGATTAGACTCACACAATGTTTTCAATTCATCCGTCATTTATGGAAACTGCATTGAATGCTTCGCTCCCTTGCATGTTTGTGTTCTCTTCATATTTTAATTTATATGAGCAAATATTCATTTTCATGCAGACATACACACCCTCCATAAGTAAACATTTAGAGAGCAAATGGGAAAATACTGGTTAAATTGCAGTTGCTGAAAAATCCAGTGGCCCAGTGACATAAAAAAGCAGGCAAAATACAATATATACAGTGTATCACAAAAGTGAGTACACCCCTCACATTTCTGCAAATATTTCATTATATCTTTTTATGGGACAACACTATAGACATGAAACTTGGATATAACTTAGAGTAGTCAGTGTACAGCTTGTATAGCAGTGTAGATTTACTGTCTTCTGAAAATAGCTCAACACACAGCCATTAATGTCTAAATAGCTGGCAACATAAGTGAGTACACCCCACAGTGAACATGTCCAAATTGTGCCCAAATGTGTCGTTGTCCCTCCCTGGTGTCATGTGTCAAGGTCCCAGGTGTAAATGGGGAGCAGGGCTGTTAAATTTAGTGTTTTGGGTACAATTCTCTCATGCTGGCCACTGGATATTCAACATGGCACCTCATGGCAAAGAACTCTCTGAGGATGTGAGAAATAGAATTGTTGCTCTCCACAAAGATGGCCTGGGCTATAAGAAGATTGCTAACACCCTGAAACTGAGCTACAGCATGGTGGCCAAGGTCATACAGCGGTTTTTCAGGACAGATTCCACTCGGAACAGGCTTCGCCAGGGTCGACCAAAGAAGTTGAGTCCATGTGTTCGGCGTCATATCCAGAGGTTGGCTTTAAAAAATAGACACATGAGTGCTGCCAGCATTGCTGCAGAGGTTGAAGACGTGGGAGGTCAGCCTGTCAGTGCTCAGACCATACGCCGCACACTGCATCAACTCGGTCTGCATGGTCGTCATCCCAGAAGGAAGCTGACGCACAGGAAAGCCCGCAAACAGTTTGCTGAAAACAAACAGTCCAAGAACATGGATTACTGGAATGCCCTGTGGTCTGACGAGACCAAGATAAACTTGTTTGGCTCAGATGGTGTCCAGCATGTGTGGCGGCGCCCTGGTGAGAAGTACCAAGACAACTGTATCTTGCCTACAGTCAAGCATGGTGGTGGTAGCATCATGGTCTTGGGCTGCATGAGTGTTGCTGGCACTGGGGAGCTGCAGTTCATTGAGGGAAACATGAATTCCAACATGTACTGTGACATTCTGAAACAGAGCATGATCCCCTCCCTTCGAAAACAGTTTTCCAACAGGATAACGACCCCAAACACAACCTCCAAGATGACAACTGCCTTGCTGAGGAAGCTGAAGGTAAAGGTGATAAACTAAACCCAATTGAGCACCTGTGGCGCATCCTCAAGTGGAAGGTGGAGGAGTTCAAGGTGTCTAACATCCACCAGCTCCGTGATGTCATCATGGAGGAGTGGAAGAGGATTCCAGTAGCAACCTGTGCAGCTCTGGTGAATTCCATGCCCAGGAGGGTTAAGGCAGTGCTGGATAATAATGGTGGTCACACAAAATATTGACACTTTGGGCACAATTTGGACATGTTCACTGTGGGGTGTACTCACTTATGTTGCCAGCCATTTAGACATTAATGGCTGTGTGTTGAGTTATTTTCAGAAGACAGTAAATCTACACTGCTATACAAGTTGTACACTGACTAGTTATATCCAAGTTTCATGTCTATAGTGTTGTCCCATGAAAAGATATATTGAAATATTTGCAGAAATGTGAGGGATATACTGTATATATGGGAGTAAGTCAAACAAAAGTAAAGAAAGACTAATAATAGTAAGAAACACTAGTATAGAGGCACATATATAAATCTGTATGTCTGTCTGTCTTTTTATGTGCATGTGTGGTAGTAACAATAATTGTGTGGAAGAAAAGCAGTTGCCTTCACACTATGTGCTCTGTGATCATGGGAGTCTACCAGCAAGGATGTTTGTCATTGTAATAGCATATGTGTTTGTTCTTGTATGATTCCTGCAAAGCAGCTCAGTACATCTGTTCAGATATTAGTTTAAAGCTTTTATGAATTATAAATGAAACACCAAGCATCAACTTAATAAAAAAGCGAGATTTCAGTGGCTGTCTTAAAACAAAAGTGCTACTTGGTGTTAGAAGATAAAATCATGGTAGGGTTTAGGTCAGGACTTTTAAAATGTTTGTGCTCTGCAGTCGATGAGCGTTTGCATGGCTGGGTTTCATTTCAATGAAAATGCCAAAAGTGATTTGAGCAGTCATATTTTTTCTTCTCATTGACCAAGACACGTGGTTCTCATAGAAATAACAGAGGGTGTTGTAAAAAGAGTTGAGGTTTTTTTCTGCGATCTTTGTATCTCTCTAGACCTTTTTTGTCACTGTTGAGCTGCCAGTAAAAACCTTCATTTAAGTGTGCACGTGTATGTGTGTAAGAAGTGACTGCACATTAATGTAAAATCTTATTTCTCGCATAGTAAATCAAATCACCTCTCATAATAGCTGCAATATTTTACATACACACTTACTACACATAATTTTAATTTATTTAGATACATTATTTACTTTTATTATATTTTATAACATTTTTCTTTATTTACACCCATTTGTATTTTTTACATTTTGACGGTGGATTTATATTTTTACCTTTTGGATTCCTGGATGTCCTTGTTTTCATTTTCAGCACACAGCTTTAGATTTCTGTTAAACATTATACTTTTTGTTTAGTCACTATTATTATAGTTATATTTATATTTATTTATATTCATTTAAGATAAGTTATTCTTTTTTAATCTCACTGGTATGCAATAAATGGGGATTTAAAAAAAAAAAAAATAAACTATAGAACAAACTTGACCTATATTATTCAATCAAAGTATATAATAAGTAACAATAATTCAATTAATAAAAGCCCTTTTTATTTTGTTAAAAAATAATTAGATTTAAATTAAATTAAAAATCTGTGATAAAAGGCCTAACAGTGGCTACTAGGCAGCGGTGGGGCTTGAACCGGCAGCCTTCTGATTACTAGTCCAGTGGCACTGAGCTACCACTGTAAGGTATAAAGCTTTAGGCTATCAATTTAAATTATTTATTTTTGGCCCTTAATAATCCTTAATAGCTCCAAAGGCGCTGTACAGTGGCTATATATGACAAATAAAAGCATTTCTTCTGCCCTAGATTATTATTATTATTATTATTATTATTATTATTATACCTGTTTTTGTTGTTGTTGTTATTGTTATCAAACCACTGAGCATTTAAAAAATACTAACTACATTTAACTATTTTGTAACTAAAAAAAAATACAGTTTTATGGATATATTTTAATTAGATTTGAAAGTTGCTGCCTCATATAAAAAAATCAGCAGATTTGTGATATCTTCTTCCCTAACTGCATTTATAAAAGAATGATAAAACCCAATTTTGCAGCCCCCACACTATACCTGCTGAGCTACTCATGCTGTTTCTGAATCAAAAATTTAAAAATCTGTTTACTATAATTCTGGAAGTAATTAAAATACCTCTTTATATGAGAAAGGCCTTCAGATTTATATAGACTGAAAACACAGAAACCAGACCATTTATAAGGCCACCAGCATCCATTTATTAATAAATTTTTTCATGTCCCAAAAGTTTGTTAGGCTATGATTCTGTGATTATCTTTAAACAAATCATGAGAATCTGTCCATGGCATATTGTATAAATTGATATTCTCAGATATTACCTCATTTGACCAAGTATTCAATGTGACACCTCTCCATTAAAAAACATTTAAAAAGTGTTCAATACAGTCTTAATTTTTTCTCGTCAAGCTCTGGCCATGCTTTGTTTGTGCCTGGAGCTGATTTTATCTGATTAGTTTTATAGCTTTTCTCTTCCTATGATGCAGACTGGGAGAAAATTGGGAAAAGACTGGACACACTAAAGCAGTTAATAATAATGTTAAATCCTAACACATATATTTAACTTGATTGTTACAATTATGGTATTCTTTTTAATAAGTACTTCATCTACTGAAAATATTATCTATTTATCTATCCATATATTTACATATCAACAGGATCATTAATACTCTATTTTTAATTAAATTTTGAATTTTAAAAAGATTTTTACTTGCTATTTACTTCTCTTTACTCAGAAAAGTTTTGTAAGAAAATAATGGCATTGATTTATTTGTTTGGACAAAAATGTACAATTATGAAATAAATGTATAAAAAAAAACAAAAAAACCAATTTATTTATATTTTATTTAACTCTTTAATACACATATTTAGACACATTTTTATAATCAGCACAGATGCAAAATTATTATAATCTTATTAATTCACAAAGTGTGAATTGCTTCACATGTAAGTCAAGAAAGAAAAAAGTTGAAAAAAAATGTAGAAAAAATAAATGTTTTAAAATGGGTTTCATAAGCTTTTTAAAAGGATCGTTTATGTGTTTTAATGAATGAATTTTGTGAAACCATTTTATCGAGGTCTAGAGCATACCAGGATAGACTAGGTGCAAGGCGGTAATGCTCTCAGAACTCTAGTCTACCTTTGGGCTCACTCACTCACTCATTCACTTAACACATATGGCCAATTCAGTAGCCAAACCACATACTGGCCTGTGTTTGGGATGTGGAATAAAACCAATGTACCCACAGAAAACCCACACAAAAACAAGAACTTTAGATACTTTAGACAGCTTTTATTCTGTAAGTATGTTTGGGTGCTTGGGTAAAAAATGCTAGCCCACAGCGGTATTAAACACTAGATCCAGGGTTTGAATCTTATCAGTGATATTGGCCGGTCAAGCATCTACACATACATAATTGTGTGTCTGCTATGTCTGGAGGGAATGGCTAAACAGCATAGCCACTGGGGGATGCACTAGTCAGGGCTCTATCAATGTCGGTCACAAGTCTGGATTAAAATGAGGAGGGCTGTGTCAGGAAGGGCATCCATGGTAAATACTGTGCCAAATCATGTATGCAGACCAGAATGATTTGCTGTGGTGACCCCTAATTATGTAAGCAGCCAAAAGAGAAAATTAAATGTTTCCATTTCCAAATGTTGTTTTATTTCTTTGAAAACTGAATATATTACAAGTCTCATTTCCAGAAAAGTTGGGGCATTGGGTAAAATATAATAAAAATGAGAATTTGTTTATTCTCTTGAAGCTTTACTTATGTGGGACGTCTATACACTATAATACACTATATTATGAATGGTAGATGGCACTTGTAAATTATTTACAATTTTGCATTGAAAAATGTTTTTGTAACTGATATGTGACAGTCTAAGTCTCCCCCCGTGGCATCATGGTTTCTAAAAGAATCCTACACATGGACCTGTGTTTTTGTTTTCATTCCATCTCCTCTTTTTTCACTGTGACTTCTTTTTGATTCATCCTTTTTTCATCATGCTCAGCTGTTTCTCATGTATCCCATGATTACTCTGTGTATTCAGTACCCCTTCTGTTCTGTTAATGATTACTCTGATGTTTTTGACTCCCGCATGCTCAGATTGGTTTGTGGCTCCTTGTTTTGATAGTTCCTTGTTTAATCTCTAGTGAGATTTCCTAGTGTTAGGTTAGGCTTAGCATATATTTTGCCCTGTCCCATCCTTTTTTCAGTGTGTAGCAGGAATCAAAGTCAAAATGTATATTTCTGCTTTTCGCCCAGTGTTTCAGAGGTCAGTGTTTTCGCCCAGTGGTTTCTACACTCACTGTCCATTTTATCAGCTCCACTTAGATTCCAAAACACAGGACAAGATGTTACTATCCTTTTGTGCAAGCACATGCAAGATTACATCATTAAGTGAAACAATGAACTGATGCTACGTGTTGAAAAATTTGGGATGCATCATCAGTAGTGTTCCTTTGGTTCCTGGGGTGTTTCGGCCTTTCACACTACACACCCTCACCAAAGGCAGCCAGCTACAGGGTGATCAGCCCTGAGCTTGCATCCCATGCCCAATTGATGAGGTTATGATGTTATTTTGGGGCCCAGCAGGAATCCTTCCTCTTCATCCACAGCCACTGGCTGCTCCTCTCTGCTACCTCGGAAGCTGCTTTGATGGCTGAGCGCTGATTCTGGCCGCTGATTCCCAGGTCCCTCAGCAGTTTGGTGGTAGATGTTCCCACAAACCCTCTGCACCCAACCTCGACTGGGCGGACTTCTGTGCTCCAGCCACGATTTTGGGCTTCAGCAGCTAATTCGGCATAGCACAGGTGTTTTTGCTCATGCGCCTCTTCCATTGAATCCTCCCAGGGTACAGTGAGCTCGATGATATACACCTTCTTGAGAGAGGGGGACCAGAGCACCATGTCAGGTCTAAGTGTGGCAGTGGCAATCTCTAGAGGAAACACAAGCTGTCTGCCAATATCCACCAGCAATTTCCAGTCGCAGGCTAAAGAGAGCTAGCCTCTCTTCGATGCTGTAGTACTATTCTTGGTTACTTTAGCCCCCTCACGGACAAAACAAGTCCATGGGGAGCTGGAAATTAGCGGTGGTAAGAAATTGCTAGCAACACACTTGTTCTCCAATGAGGATGCAAGGCTCTCCAGTGAGGACGCAAGACTCTTTAAAACTTGGTTATGATGCCAAGTATAACGACCTTGGGTGAGGCTGGTTTTGCACCCTGTGAGTATGTGCCAAAGGGAGGCTGGCATGGAACAGAGTGCACACTCTGGATCTTTACTAAACCACTGATGGAGATTAGTTGGTGTTGGGAGGACATCATAAGTAGCTCTGATTATGAAGCTTAGATGTCTTGTTTCCATTGCCCATAACTCCTTCCAGCTATACTTCCTCTTCTCCACACTTTTCCACCGTGTCCACTGTCCCTGTTTGCCAAGGGAAACAGCCTTGGCACACCTTGCAGCTTCCTCCTGACGGCGCACCTCCTCCACTATTATCTTCCTCCGTTCTGGTGCAGTTGCCTTACCCCAAGTTGGACGGCTTGGTGTAGGTCCAAGGCCTCCTCTTCCTTGCTGAACATGCCCCACGATGTCAGCAAGACTGAGAGCTGATGCTACCTCTTCCACTGCTGTTGCTGGTCTCCATTTGCACCCTGATGCCAAAGTTGGTGCATTGTTCCTCACTACCAAGTCTTTAGATTCGTTCAGTGTCATTTGAAGTTGTGTTTTTGCACACTTGAACTCCTCCGTGAGACTGGTGAGGGGCAGCTTGAGGACCCCATCCCCATATAGGCCTATATTGGTAAGGCATCGTGGAACCCCAGGCCACTTCTTGATGTATGCAGTGATTCCTCTGTCCGGGCTTGCCACTGTCGAGATGGGCACCTCATACACAGCAAGGGGCCACAACATCCGCGGCAACAGCCCAAACTGTACGCACCAGATCTTTAAGTTCCCAGGCAGTTGGGTTCTGTCAGTGGATTGTAGGCCACTTACAATATCCTTTTGCAGTTGTTTCACCTGGTCTTTGTCCTTCAGGCTTGCATCGTACCACCTTCCAAGGCTTTTTACAGGCTGCTCTGCTACCGTGGGGATTGGGTCATCTCCGATAAAGAATCTCAGGTCAGTGAGTACTCTCTTCACCACTGAGATGCTACGTGACTTAGATGGTTTAATTTTCATGCGGGCCCAACTGATGTTCTCCTCAAGCTTTCTGAGCAGTCTCCTGGTACATGGGACGGTGGTGGTCAGGGTTGTAATGTCATCCATTTAAGCTCTGATAGGCAGAAGACGCAGACCAGAGCCAGCTCGCTGTCCCCCCACAACCCATTTTGAGGCTCGAATAATAACCTCCATTGCCATGGTGAAGGCCAAGGGAGAGATGGTACATCCAGCCATGATACCTACTTCCAGGCACTGCCAAGAGGTGGTCAACTCAGGTGTTACGAAGCAGAACTGCAGGTCCTGAAAGTAAGATTTGACCAGGGTTGTGATGTTGTTCGGAATGTGGAAGAAGTTGAAAACAGTCCACAGGAGTCCACAGGCACTGTGCCAAAGGCATTGGCAAGATCCAAAAAGATTACATGGAGGTCCCTTTTCTCCAGTTTCGCCAGTTGGATCTGATGCCAGATCATGCTAGAGTGCTCTAGGCACCCCGAGAATCCAGATGTTCCTGCCTTCTGTACAGAAATATCAATGTACTGGTTTCTTTTCAGGTACTCGGTCATCCTCTGAGCAATGATGCTAAAGAAGATTTTACCCTCCACATTCAGCAGGGAAATTGGACGAAATTGGCTGATGTTCACCGAGTCCTTCTCCTTTGGGATCAGGACCCCCCCTGCCCTATGCCATGCTTTGGGTATGATCTTCTTCTCCCATGCTGTTCTCCTGAGCTTCCAGAGAACCCTCAGGACATCTGGTGCGTTCTTGTACACTTTGTATGGGACTCCGTTTGGCCCCGGGGCTGCTGCTGTCCTTGCCCGGTGGACTGTCTTCTCCACCTCTTTCCAGCTTGGAGGGCCGATCTCAAATTGATGTTCTGGCGGGTCAATTGGTGGCATGTCTGATGGGATGGTCAGATGTTCGTAGCGCCTTTGGTCAGAGTGTGTTGCTCTCAAGTGCTCCTCCAGGTCTTTCTTTGTTGATTTTAGAGCTCCACTTTTTTCCTTGGTGAAGAGAGTTTTCAGGAACTTGAATGGATCTTTGTAGAACCGTGTTCGTGTTTGTTCCTTCTTTCTTCTACGCTTCTGCAAACTCTCCGACCTATGGAGTGATGCCAGACGGATTTTAATGTCGGCTTGAAGAGCATTTATGCCCTCCTTTTCCCTTCAGAGGCTTTTTTCCACCGTTTCCTGAGCTGTCTTCTTTCCTGAATAAGGCGCTTGATCTCCTGTTGCCTCCTGGAAACTGGTAAGATTGTGGCCTTTTTTACAGTCTTCACCTCTTGAACCCCAAACTGTTCTGCCCCATACTGGTAGATGATTTCACCCATTCTCTCCAGCATCTTTTCCATTGTCCCTCGAAGTTGCTCAAGGGCCAGTGTCAGGTCAGTATTCACCATTTGCCACAGTTTTTTTTCTGCAGCACCGGGCCACTTCACGTGCGGTCTGCGTCCGGGAAGTCTCCTTTCGACCACGGATCTAGGAGGTTGGGTGGGTTCCACAAATGATGTTTGCTCTTCCATTGTTGTTTCTGTGCTAGAGTTTCCCTCCTCCACTGCAGTGGTGCTGATGCACTGCAAACTATGGTTTGCGTCCAGTTGCTGTGCTTCACTCGACTGACTTGATTCCTTCCGCAAAAGGTAATCAATGCGGGGCCTCTGCCTCTTCTCACTCATACACTTGGTGAACCATCAGCCCATGGTGCGATGTAACTTTCCTCCAATCGCAGACACATACTTGCAGTTTGTGGCCTTTTCCTACAGCAGTAGCTGTGACAATTGCTGTGGTGTTCTCTTGCACTGTGCTGTCTTTACTCATAGTCGTTTCCAGTCCAGTCGTTACCATATTATCTGCCGATGAATCTTCTTCCACCCCTGCTCTCGCAGACTCTGGGGGTATTCTCTTTTGTCGTCTTCTAGTAGCTACGGTGGGTGTCTCCAACATGCTACCGGCATGAGAGACTACAGTCAAGTCAAGTCAAGTCAACTTTATTTATATAGCGCTTTTTACAATAGACATTGTCTCAAAGCAACTTTACAAAATCCAGGACCAACAGATACAAAAACCCCTGTTGAGCAAGCCGAGGGCGACTGTGGCAAGGAAAAACTCCCTGAAAATTACAGGAAGAAACCTTGAGAGGAACCAGACTCAGCAGGGCCCATCCTTCTTGGGTGGCCTGGAGGATACTTTAAATAAATACACGATTTACACAAATCATACAAACACAGAATTAAATGATCTAAAAGTCATAACTGGTAATAAATAGATAAATAAACAATTAAATAATAATAGAGTTGTTATCCGCTCTAGTCTTCAATAAAGTCTGTAGTGATTTCTTGTCGTTGCAATTACTCCAGACCCGTCACATCTGACAGGAGCAGCATCGTTGTCCCGGCAGTCTCGACTTTAATCCTTAACCTCGGCGGGTAAACAGGTTTCCATCAGAATGCCCTCGGAGTAAAACAACAGAGAATGTAGTTAATAATGTACAATGCTAGTTGACAAACAGTTTTACAGAGAGTTTTAGACTCCGGCAGCCCTAATTATTACAGCATAACTAAAAGGGAGAGCGAGCCATGGGAAGCTAGCCCATTATTGTCCCTGTGGGGTCTATTCCCTCCTGCCAGCTGTCTCTCTGTTCTTCAATGGTCAGAACCCCCACAGGACCACTACAGAGCAGGTATTATTTAGGTGGTGGATAATTCTCAGCCCTGCAGTGACACTGACATGGTGGTGGTGTGTTAGTGTGTGTTGTGCTGGTATGAGTGGATCAGACACAGCAGCGCTGATGGAGTTTTTAAATACTGTGTCCACTCTCTGTCCACTCTGTTAGACACTCCTACCTTGTCCACCTTGTCAGAGACGATTGCTCATCTATTGCTGCCGTTTGAGTTGGTCATCTTCTAGACCATCTTCAGTGGTCACAGGTCGCTGCCCATGGGGCGCTGTTGGCTGGATATTTTTGGTTGAAAGCAAAAAAAGTATGTAAATAAACAGATGGAATACAGTCAGTAATTGTAGATGATAAAATGGACAGTAAGTGTAGAAACAAGAAGGTGGTTTTAATGTTATGCCTTGTGTATGTTATTATATATAATGTCATTTTCCAATTTATCATTATTAATTGCATTTATCTGTAGCTGGTGACTTTTAATGTCCTGCTGGCCTGGACCAAAATGTTGTTGCAGTCTTGTGGGGAGAACTCCCTACATATTTATCCATAGGCCTTGCTGCAGGTCCATACGGTTTAACAACGCAAAGTGTGTCCTCCCTGTAGATATTTACTTTTCTGTAATTTATTGGTATTTCTGTTGACAGGCATAATTTGTTATTGCATGGATAAAGGTTAAAAGACTAGTTGACTGAACCTATTGAAAAAAACATATAGCAGTGGTCTCTTTCAAAAGGAAACCAAACCGAGCGCCCAGGTGGTGCAGAGGGACATTCCGATAGCACACCAGCGCTGAGATTCTGAATTCCCTGGTTCGAAACTCGGCTGGGCGCCAGCTAGCGGGCATAATTGGCAGGGCCTGCAGCAGACACGTTTCTGCTAGGGCAGGATGACTGGACTATGTGGGTGGGGTCTTCAAATGCTGTGGAAGCACCCTGATTTGCAGGGCGCCTGTGCAGAGTGCATGGGTGAAAAAGGGTTCTGCTAAGGGCTGCTTGCGGGTCGAAGGAGACAGCAATATACTCACCTTGACTGCAATCAGGGATCCCCAAGCAGCGGAAGACAAATTGACTACGCTAAATTGGGAGAAAATGGGAGAAAATGCATAAATAAAATAGAAAAAAAAGGAAACAAAACCCAAGATGTCATCTTATTCTGAGAGGACATTTGTCTGAATGGTTAGATATAATTTAAAAACCACAGAAAAAAACAGGTAAATTAGAAGGTTGTGTTGGTGATTATGTGAACAGTGGAAAATCAGAAACACAAAGAAAAATAATTTTCTTATAAGCAGGTTATTAAAAACTACCGCTAACAGTTTGCAACACACATACCCTCATCTGTATCTGGCATACTTACTCTTAAAACCTGTCTCTTATTTTAATGAGTGTATAAAATCAGTAAAATGACATACTATGGTCCACTGGTTTAGTATTAAAAGACAGAGCTGGTGGTCTGACTCCTCTGTCTTCCCTGTCGTTGTCTCTCAGGTCTCATCGGTTGGATCTCTTCACCGATTCTGCGAGGTCAGTGCACATGCTACAAGGATGAGAAAGATCTGCGTGGGTTAATGAGGAATCTGGTGTAATAGACTTTGGAAACAGAACGACTGAGGGAGAAATAGAACCTGCAAGAGTGTGGTCAGTTTGAGGACTGATTAGCCATGAATAGAAGGATTATCTCATAGGTATTTTAAATGAATGACAAAAGGGTTGTGGTTAAATGTTCACCCCTCTTGTCAACACTTGTCTATCACTGGGCACTATGCTTTAAACAATGAAATACATTTACTTTTATTCCTGAAATAAGTTTTAAAGAAACGAATCTCCTGGTCAAAACCTTTTATTTGTAGTAGTGAATAAAAGCAGACTTTATTTATATGAATTCTATTCTTGTCACATGTCACTTCTTTAAGTGTAAACCTTAACATGGAATATTTATAAGTATATTAAAAATAATACTAAAAATGTTTAAGTAATAATTCGTATTAAATTACCTGATTTTCATCTTCACAGCAGAGTTTCTCAACTGTTTTTCTTTCTGTGTTTACATTTCTACATTATAGACCTATTATTTCTATACACAATTGCATGTGTGGCAAAGATGAATGTCATCTGGCCACTGTGGCAGGCCATTGCAGCCTAGCTCAATATAAATATTTTACAGGTTATAAGGCAAGTTTAAAACATAGTTATGGAGAACTTTCTGAAACTGCAAGAAAATACATGTAGGAACCTTAAAGATGATATGCAATGTTTAATAGGTCGTAAAATTTAGATTTTAGCAAGTGTAAGTGGATAAAAAAGTTGTGCTTTTCCTGAAATACTTCATTAAAGTTTCTTATACTGATGACAAATAACCCCCTTTACCAAGCTTACATCATAATTTATTTCCAGGTTTGTGTATTTTACCAAATAAAATCCACATTTATTTAACTCAAAGCTTTTAACTGATGCAGTAGCTTGTTTATTTAAAAAGTTTAATTTCCCTGTGTCTGGTCTAGACATATTGTTAAAAAAGTAAGAATCCTAGAACACTTCAAATGTAATCATTAAAAGTAGGTCATTTTATTATAATTATAATATATAATATTATAATTAATTTCTAAACTTGTCACATTTTAAATGACAGATAAAACTGCAGATTAATGAGAAAACATAAATATGTAAATGTTATTACATTTAAAAAAACAACTTAAGGTAAGCTTTAGTAAGAGTTTTAAATGACAGTAAAATTGACCAATCATGTCATCCCTTTAAATGTGTGGGCTTTGTTGTTGCTGACTTTATGACAAGTTCTGCTCACTGTCCCTGCTGCAATAATATCTGTCTGCAGAGCTGTGTGGGCCTGACTGTCACGTGTTTTGAAATCTGGCCTTGTGTGGTAATGTTTCATTTCTAAGGCGTTACTTGCATTTTGATTTTTGTTTCTTTCCTTAAATTTCTAATGGAACAACTTTTATTTTTCCTAAATGGAAGTTAAAAACACTGACACCAAAGGGCCATAGTTAAGTAAGCATAGATTTATGTTTTTAACCTCTGTACTATTTTTAAGTGATAAGTAAGGAGTTTTGTAATGTCCCAAAAAAGACTGCAAGTAGAGGATTGGCCTCCAAATACCCAGAGTATCACTAGTGGTATCTGAATGCAGTCTACAGGACTTAACAATGTAATTTGAGGTAGATTATGGTTTTATAATTATGTTTAAATGTTTAAACTTTGTTTTATCCAAAACAAAGTACAGAAAGCTTTTGCTGATGTTTCCCAGCGCATATTCTCATTCTCAAAATCAAAATAGAACAGTCTGGAGACTTGATCCAGTATTCAAGAGTTTAAAGTCCCTGTGTGTGTCCTATTCAATACCCCCTAAACCCTGCCCACCCCCACACACACTCTCCTTCCAGTCCTTCTGGTGTCAATATGGTTACTGTGCATACACTTGTTGTATAGCGGATGCGTTTGTTTCCTATTGTAATGTGAAACACATTACAGACAACCACCCCCTTCCTCCCTCAATCTCCTCCTATTCTCTGTTTCCTGTGAATATATGGGAGACAATTAAAAGCACATTAGATCTCCTCAAGTGCTTGTAATTTCATAAGTGAGGGTTTGCCGCACTGTGCAAAAGCTTTAAAATGTGGGGAACACCACAGTGTATGGGGGGTTTGGGGGAGCAGGGGGGAAATGGGAAATAGATATTAACCCCAAATACAATGCTTTTGAACCACAGTGGCCCACCCACACTGACACCTGACATAAAAAGGCACACACAAACACACATAGACACCAATACTAATATTCGCTACATGGCTTTTGATATCCAAATTTGATATGCTATTATTTGAGATGTGTATTTAAAAACTAAAACAGGCATTACACTCATTTTTAAGATACCTTACATCAACCTGCATGAATTAGATTTTTTTAACTAAATGTGGCAAACTGGATACAGAAACAGCCAAGACACTGGCTACATTGACTACACTGTCATTACATGGCCAAGAACTTTTAAAAAATGTCTATATGGTATAAGTAAAGTACATTTTTAATTTTGCAGAAGGCACATTGGCTTGGTGGGAAGCACTGTGACCTCACAGCAAGAGGATCCTGGTTCGATTCTCAGGTGTAGCGGGTCCTTTCTGTATGGATTTTGTGTGTTCTTATGTCTGTGTGGGTTTCCTCCGTGTGCTCTTCCCACAGTCCAAAGACATGCAGCCAGGACAACTGGTTGTGCTGCTGCCAAAAAACAGTATCTGCCATTACTAAAGATACTATAAAACTATTCACACTTACACCAAATTGCCAATTTATGGGTATTTTAATCATATACTTACAGTTTTAAACTATTTTAACAAATACCCAACCATATAGCATTGTAATATTTTATTTGTAGCCAAACCTGTGATAATACTGCATGCAACAAAAGGTTTATTTGACCATTACAGGACTAAAACTGAGATATACACTGATCACTAAAACCACCTCCTTGTTTCTACACACATTGTCTATTTTATCGGCTTCACTTACCATATACAGTAGAAGCACTTTGTAGTGCCACAATTACTGACTTTAGTCCATCTGTTTCTCTGCATGCTTTGTTAGCCCCCTTTCATGCTGTTCTTCAATGGTCAGGACTCTCCCAGGACCACTACAGAGTAGGTATTATTTGGGTGATGGGTCATTCTCAGCAATGCAGTGACACTGACATGGTGGAGGTGTATTAATGTGTGTTGTGCTGGTATGAGTGGATCAGACACAGCAATGCTGACACCTCACTGTCACTGCTGGACTGAGAATAGTCCACCAACCAAAAATATCCAGCCACCAGCACCCGTGGGCAGCATCCTGTGACAACTGATGAAGGTCTAGAAGCAATATATGAGCGATCGTCTCTGACTTTACATCTACAAGGTGAGCCAATTGGGTAGGAGTGTCTAATAGAGTGGATAGTGGACATGGTATTTAAAAACTCTAGCAGCGCTGCTGTGTCTCATACCAGCACAATGTGTTAATGTGCTACACAGCTTAAAGTTTAGTGGCGTGTAATTATTTTTTCTCAACAATATGTATAATGAGAAAACTTGAGACAGGGTCAGATGGGGTGTGTGATGATGTCTGGGCTGTGTTAAAAAAAACATATGCCATTAAGAACACTGCAGTAAGCGCTAAGACCAACCTTAATTCTTTGATGTATTTACAACACAAGATGCTGGAAACAAATTTTTGACATGGACATGAGTGATTTGTAAGCTACAATTGATACTGAGATTCTCCTGTTTACCCACATTCCAAATGTACTTAATTTAGATCTGGAACCAGGCCATTATTGCATATTCTCATGTCAATATAACTAGTTAAAATCCCATGCTATCTGACATCATGCTAACAGTAGCCATTATAAAATAGGTTATTTGTGGCCATAAAGTATGCACATGGTCAGGAACAGTACTTCCTGATTAGTAATGTGTGCCAAAACGTTTTATACATTACTTCATCACTACAAACAGGCTTAATAGATTCATGTTGTTCATGCCTAATTCTGAGCTTGCCACATGCATGCTGCAGCAGAAATAAAGATTTAATGGACCGCGCAATCCTCCAGGCTTCAACTGTCCAATTTGGTGAGCCTGTGCCCAGTGCAGCCTCAGATGTGGTTCTTCGCTGACAGTAGTGGAACTGAATGTGGAACTGAATCCATTAGCATAAAATTTGATGTGACTTGTTCTGAGATGATTTTCTGCTCACCAATGATGTAAAAATGGTATGATAACTTATTTCAGTTACCGTAGCATTTCTGTCATCTCCTACCCGTCTGGACATTTTTCTTGGAACTGGTGTTAAGTGTATTATTACTATCCATTTAATAGAAATTACACTTTAAAAAACTGATTTTTTTATATGTTAAGTTTGGGCAATAGGCATGATTTAATTTAAATCAAACCCTTGTATTTTGATTAAATTATAATGTATCTACAGTCAGCTCCATTCATACAGTCATGCTACATTCTTCATTCAATGATCATTAAATGATTGTAGATTTCTAGATCAATTAAGATCGAGAAAGAAAAGCTCAAAACACAACACAGAAATGTTGGCAACATGCGTAAAATAGATAACTCAGACTAAGTAAAATCCTGGTAGCTCAAGATGTGACTTGTAGCTCAGTGGTTAAGATACTGGGCTAGTAATCGGAAGGTTACTTGTTTAAGCTCCACCAATGCCAAGTTGCCCCTGTTGGGACTCTGAGCAATGCTCCTGATCATCAATTGCTCGAATTGTATTTGGTCACAGGTACAAAGGTACACTTTGGATTAAGTGTCGGCTAAATTCCTTGAATGTCATCCAATACACTTAAAAATGTTTTTATAAAAGGACAGTCACTGATTTTAGCACCGTTATATTCAATAGGTTTCTTCTTCATGCTTTATAAGCCATCCTAAAAGAAAAAAACATTAGTCATTGAAAACTTAATAAAACAAACCCAGCAAAAACAAAACTGTAAGTCGTACGGACATGAGACTTGGTCAACAGGTAGCAGTCCTCTACTCAGGCGTTCAAGTACCCCGTATGATATAGATACAAAATAATTTTTTCCCCAGATTTGTGGTCTTATGCCCTTATGACCTGGTGAACCATATAGCTTCATTCATTTACAACCCCAAAGCAGAAAAAGTTGGAACAGCATGGGAAATGCAAATAATAAAAAACACAGTTTCCAACATTTACTTTGACTTTTATTTCATTGCAGACAGGATGAACCTGAGATATTTAATGTTTTGTCTGGTCAACTTCATTTTATTTACTAATAAACATTCCTGCATTTCAGGCCTGCAACACATTCCAAAAAAAGTTGGAACAGTAAAGCATTTGTAATTTTGTAATTTGCCATTCCTTTTCACCACACGTTTTGGCACCAAGGATACCAAGTGATTTAGTGTTACAGGTTTTATTTTGTCTCATTCTTCCTGCAAACACGTCTTAAGATGTGCAACAGTACAGGGTCGTCAATGTTGCATTTTTTGTTTCAAAATTCTCCACACATTCTCTATTGGGGACAGGTCAGGACTGCAGGCAGGCCAGTCCAGTACCCGTACCCTTTTCTTCCGCAACCATGCCTTTGTAATGTGTGCAGCATGTGGTTTTGCATTGTCTTGTTAAAAAATGTATGGATGTCCCTGGAAAATATAACGTCTTGAAGGCAGCATATGTTGCTCTAAGATCTCAATGTACTTTTCTGCATTAATGCTGCCATCACAGAAGTGTAAATGACCTTTGTCAAGGGCACTGACACAGCCCCATACCATGACAGACCCTGGCTTTTGGACTTGTTGCTGATTACAGTCTGGATGGTACTTTTCGTCTTTGGTCTGGAGCACACCGCTTCTAGACATGGTTAACATAAGGCTTGTTTTTTGCGCAGTAAAGTAGGGATGTTCCAATCCGATCTCAAAGATCGGAATCGGGGCCGATCAAGGCATTTTTTAACTGATCGGTATCGGCTTTACTAATGCTGATCCTAATCCCGATCCTTTGTTTTACGTCAGCATGTCCGCTGTGTGGAAACATTTTAAATTGGAAAGTGAAACAAGTCCAACAGTGAAGTGTAATGTCTGTAATGCGAGTGTTTCACGAGGTGGTAGGAGCAGAGTTCATTACTGTAGAATTTTACTATTTATATGGTGTGTGAGTCAATGATCACTCCGGTTTAAAAATAACTTTTAATCCGAGTATGACCATGGACCATAACATACAGCTTTTACGAGTTTACGTGTTACAAGACTGAACGACATCTCCGTATTAAGCACTCTGATTCTTCTGTTACGGTACCAAATAGCGGACAGCTAGAGTCATCGCGTTAGTCAAGCACGCTATTCCATAGGCACATAGCATAGCAGGTTCAATATATGGCAAAAATATGGTGTAACTGCAGTGCTAGGTGGATAACATGCTGGATAATGTTAAGCAAACAAAGATTGTTTTTGTGTCCTATCCTTTAGGAATAGTCGCATACTTGCATATTAGGCCCCATTGGGCTAATTTGTGCTTGGACCCCAGAAATCACCGCTTGCAGCTATATTTACTGTTGTTGCTGTTATACCTAAATTAAATTATGAATTTATTTACGTTCAGAAACTGTTTTATCTTGGTAAATGATGTGATCAGGTATGTCTAAATTCACTTAGACATTAAACCTTAGTAAGGAATGAACTTAGATACCCAGGATCCTGGAACTGTGTGACACCACCATGCTGCCACACATTGCTGGAATCTCGGCATTCGTAAGGTCCGTTTTGTCCTTATAGTATGCCAGTATACTACTGGTCAATCTTGCTGAGAACTTAGAGTTTAGATTGCATGTGTGTGTGTGTTTTAAAACAAAGCTTGGAAAAAATCTTGAAGAAAGGACATGGAAAGGAGATGAAAAAAGAGGAAATATTAAGTGTGATTAGGTTTTAAACAATAAACAGTTCTATATAATGAACATGATGTGTAATTCCGATGGAAAGAACCTATGACTCTTTGATTAATATTTATTTGAGAAGTGCAAGTGTGTGAGTCTGAAGTTGGACACAGAATGATATATAGGCGTAATCATACAGGGAAAATATGAGAAACCCAGACCCAGTGTAAATTGTGGCGTGCTTTATTATTTTAGCTTAAGGTGAAGCCTAACCATGCTTTCTTTGATCTTGTGTGTGTGTGTGTGTGTGTGTGTGTGTGTGTGTGTGTGTGTACCCGGACTGTGTCTGCCTATGTGTGAGTTTATTGTTTTAGGTGAGAACACCACCCAACACTAGAGGCTTGATTACACAAAGGGTAAAACTTTTGAGGATTGAAGAAAAGATACATTTAGTGTTTTCATTGGCATTATTAACCATATATGTGTAAGAATGAGCGTGTGTGTGTGTGTTCATGGACAAAAGTTTTATGATGACTGGATTCATGTGTTGCAGCCACAACAATTGCTAACAGGTGTAATAAATAGATTATGTAAAGGAAATGATATGCTTATATATAAAACAAATCTAGGGAAGGCCCATTCCTGTTCCAGCATGTCTGTGCCCCTGTGCACAATGCAAAGTCTATAAAGACATGAAGAAAAGCTTGGTTTAAAGAAACTCCAGTGGCCTGCACAGAGCCCCACTGAACAGCTTTGAAATGAGCTGGAATATCAATTGTAGCTTTCTTGACCAACATGCCCAGCCCTACAAATGTTTTTTTGACTGAACAGGTACAAGTTCCCACAGTTCCCACAGACATTCAAAGACTTGTAAGAAGCCTTCTCAGAACAGTGGCTGTTTTTATAGCTGAAATACTCTATTTTAATATTATTTGTCTTTAAAATGGGTTGTAAAATAAGTTTATGGTCAGGTGTCCAAATACATTTGGCCATATAGTGTATTATACATAAATTACCTGGTACTATTTTGTTACTCCTGCTTTAAATACAGGTGTTAAATGTAGCCAAAAGCTCTTTGAAGTAGACGGGTCTGGTTTGGGCATGTGCCAGAAAAACACTATCTGCTCTTTTGCATGGTACATATATGGACTAGACTTTTAATTAATGAGTTAATGAGTATAGAATTATATATAGATAACTCAAAGCTTTCTAATTGTGGCAACACATTAAGTAAACTACTTTTTTGTGTTAGCATGAAATATTTGCCATGTTTGGTGTGAAAGAACTACTACCCTGGCAGACTACCCTAACCCTAAACCCACACATGTGATAAGGTGAAATGCAGACAGTGAACCAAGCATTATTGTTTTACATTAATGACAAATCTTAATAATGTATTTAAGGCTGAATGAGACTCTTGGTCATGTTCTGTTACAACATCTGTAGTGGGTACCATTTCAATGTTGATGCCAATGGTTTAAGAATAAGATTATCAAAAACTCTGTGGAAATGACGCTCCTGTGTCCACATCTTTGGCCACGTGTTTAAAGTATTTTCATCTGTAGTTACCGCTTTATCCTGGTCTGTGGTCCCAGGATTGAAATCTCAGTAACAGTGAATGAAAGTCTGGAATTAACTCTGGACATAGCACCAGTGTGTGTGTGTGTGTGTGTGTGTGTGTGTGTGTGTGTATGTCCTACATAAATCACCCTGACCCAGTTTAA
Source organism: Trichomycterus rosablanca (assembly GCF_030014385.1). NCBI lineage: Eukaryota > Metazoa > Chordata > Actinopteri > Siluriformes > Trichomycteridae > Trichomycterus > Trichomycterus rosablanca. The sequence continues at coordinate 7,589,187 of NC_086013.1, forward strand.
TTTTCAAAGGAAAATGTCCAGCAATCCCTGGTGATTAATGTGTCTTTAAAGCTAAACTGTGTGTGTGTGGTTTGTAATGCTGTCCCTACCAATTTTTGCTCAAGCAAAAATGAGCTCCCCCCCCCCCCCCCCCCCGCTTACCCCCTCATTTGCCGAACACACAACCCTCTGCAATAACATGATTACCATGGCAGCATAAAGCTGACCACCATTATTCACATGTCCCAGGCCTTCTCAAGTTAGCAAATCAGTGAGAAAATTTGTGAGGTCTGCAAAGTGTTCGGAGCTTAAGAGCTATTGCTGCTCTCTTAAACCCGAGCGTGTGTATGTGTGTGTCCGACTGGAGAAATCCCACACCAGAAATGCCATATCAGTTCTCAGACCGTAACATAAACCAATTTTCAAAAACAGTTTTAGTCTTCATGGTATAACTAGAAACAATAGTACATGTTTAATAACCGAGACATTTACCAATTCACATCAAATTAGCTTAATGAGATGAGGTAAAAGTCAGATCTTGGCAGGTGAAAAAAACACTGCACAAAAGGAAAACAGCAAAGATGATGAAGAGATGAAGATGGTGCATATATATATGCATATATATATATATATATATATATATATATATATATACAGTGTATCACAAAAGTGAGTACACCCCTCACATTTCTGCAGATATTTAAGTATATCTTTTCATGGGACAACACTGACAAAATGACACTTTGACACAATGAAAAGTAGTCTGTGTGCAGCTTATATAACAGTGTAAATTTATTCTTCCCTCAAAATAACTCAATATACAGCCATTAATGTCTAAACCACCGGCAACAAAATTGAGTACACCCCTAAGAGACTACACCCCTAAATGTCCAAATTGAGCACTGCTTGTAATTTTCCCTCCAAAATGTCATGTGATTTGTTAGTGTTACTAGGTCTCAGGTGTGCATAGGGAGCAGGTGTGTTCAATTTAGTAGTACAGCTCTCACACTCTCTCATACTGGTCACTGAAAGTTCCAACATGGCACCTCATGGCAAAGAACTCTCTGAGGATCTTAAAAGACGAATTGTTGCGCTACATGAAGATGGCCAAGGCTACAAGAAGATTGCCAACACCCTGAAACTGAGCTGCAGCACAGTGGACAAGATCATCCAGCGTTTTAAAAGAGCAGGGTCCACTCAGAACAGACCTCGCGTTGGTCGTCCAAAGAAGCAGAGTGCACGTGCTCAGCGTCACATCCAACTGCTGTTTTTGAAAGATAGGCGCAGGAGTGCTGTCAGCATTGCTGCAGAGATTGAAAAGGTGGGGGGTCAGCCGGTCAGTGCTCAGACCATACGCCGCACACTACATCAAATTGGTCTGCATGGCTGTCACCCCAGAAGGAAGCCTCTTCTGAAGTCTCTACACAAGAAAGCCCGCAAACAGTTTGCTGAAGACATGTCAACAAAGGACATGGATTACTGGAACCATGTCCTATGGTCTGATGAGACCAAGATTAATTTGTTTGGTTCAGATGGTCTCAAGCATGTGTGGCGGCAATCAGGTGAGGAGTACAAAGATAAGTGTGTCATGCCTACAGTCAAGCATGGTGGTGGGAATGCCATGGTCTGGGGCTGCATGAGTGCAGCAGGTGTTGGGGAGTTACATTTCATTGAGGGACACATGAACTCCAATATGTACTGTGAAATACTAAGCAGAGCATGATCCCCTCCCTCCGGAAACTGGGTCGCAGGGCAGTGTTCCAGCATGATAATGACCCCAAACACACCTCTAAGACGACCACTGCTTTATTGAAGAGTCTGAGGGTAAAGGTGATGGACTGGCCAAGCATGTCTCCAGACCTAAACCCAATAGAACATCTTTGGGGCATCCTCAAGCGGAAGGTGGAGGAGCACAAAGTCTCGAATATCCGCCAGCTCCGTGATGTCGTCATGGAGGAGTGGAAAAGCATTCCAGTGGCAACCTGTGAAGCTCTGGTAAACTCCATGCCCAGGAGAGTTAAGGCAGTTCTGGGAAATAATGGTGGCCACACAAAATATTGACACTTCAGGAACTTTCACTAAGGGGTGTACTCACTTTTGTTGCCGGTGGTTTAGACATTAATGGCTGTATATTGAGTTATTTTGAGGGAAGAATAAATTTACACTGTTATATAAGCTGCACACAGACTACTTTTCATTGTGTCAAAGTGTCATTTTGTCAGTGTTGTCCCATGAAAAGATATACTTAAATATCTGCAGAAATGTGAGGGGTGTACTCACTTTTGTGATACACTGTATATATATATATATATATATACAGTGTATCACAAAAGTGAGTACACCCCTCACATTTCTGCAAATATTTCATTATATCTTTTCATGGGACAACACTATAGACATGAAACTTGGATATAACTTGTAGTAGTCAGTGTACAACTTGTATAGCAGTGTAGATTTACTGTCTTCTGAAAATAACTCAACACACAGCCATTCATGTCTAAATGGCTGGCAACATAAGTGAGTACACCCCACAGTGAACATGTCCAAATTGTGCCCAAAGTGTCAATATTTTGTGTGACCACCATTATTATCCAGCACTGCCTTAACCCTCATGGGCATGGAATTCACCAGAGCTGCACAGGTTGCTACTGGAATCCTCTTCCACTCCTCCATGATGACATCACGGAGCTGGTGGATGTTAGACACCTTGAACTCCTCCACCTTCCACTTGAGGATACGCCACAGGTGCTCAATTGGGTTTAGTCCATCACCTTTACCTTCAGCTTCCTCAGCAAGGCAGTTGTCATCTTGGAGGTTGTGTTTGGGGTCGTTATTCTGTTGGAAAACTGCCATGAGGCCCAGTTTTCGAAGGGAGGGGATCAAGCTCTGTTTCAGAATGTCACAGTACATGTTGGAATTCATGTTTCCCTCAATGAACCGCAGCTCCCCAGTGCCAGCAACACTCATGCAGCCCAAGACCATGATGCTACCACCACCATGCTTGACTGTAGGCAAGATACAGATGTCTTGGTACTTCTCACCAGGGCGCCGCCACACATGCTGGACACCATCTGAGCCAAACAAGTTTATCTTGGTCTTGTCAGACCACAGGGCATTCCAGTAATCCATGTTCTTGGACTGCTTGTTTTCAGCAAACTGTTTGCTGGCTTTCTTGTGCGTCAGCTTCCTTCTGTGATGACGACCATGCAGACCGAGTTGATGCAGTGTGCGGCGTATGGTCTGAGCACTGACAGGCTGACCTCCCACGTCTTCAACCTCTGCAGCAATGCTGGCAGCACTCATGTGTCTATTTTTTAAAGCCAACCTCTGGATATGACGCCGAACACGTGGACTCAACTTCTTTGGTCGACCCTGGCGAAGCCTGTTCCGAGTGGAACCTGTCCTGGAAAACCGCTGTATGACCTTGGCCACCATGCTGTAGCTCAGTTTCAGGGTGTTAGCAATCTTCTTATAGCCCAGGCCATCTTTGTGGAGAGCAACAATTCTATTTCTCACATCCTCAGAGAGTTCTTTGCCATGAGGTGCCATGTTGAATATCCAGTGAGAGAATTGTACCCAAAACACCAAATTTAACAGCCCTGCTCCCCATTTACACATGGGACCTTGACACATGACACCAGGGAGGGACAACGACACATTTGGGCACAATTTGGACATGTTCACTGTGGGGTGTACTCACTTATGTTGCCAGCTATTTAGACATGAATGGCTGTGTGTTGAGTTATTTTCAGAAGACAGTAAATCTACACTGCTATACAAGTTGTACACTGACTACTCTAAGTTATATCCAAGTTTCATGTCTATAGTGTTGTCCCATGAAAAGATATAATGAAATATTTGCAGAAATGTGAGGGGTGTACTCACTTTTGTGATACACTGTATATATATACACTGATCAGCCATAACATTAAAACCACCTCCTTGTTTCTACACTCACTGTCCATTTTATCTGCTCCACTTACCATATAGAAGCGCTTTGTAGTTCTACAATTACTGACTGTAGTCCATCTGTTTCTCTACGTATCTTTTTAGCCTGTTTTCACCCTGTTCTTCAATGGTCAGGACCCCTACAGGACCACCACAGAGCAGGTATTATTTGGGTGGTGGATCATTCTCAGCCCTGCAGTGACACTGACATGGTGGTGGGGTGTTAGTGTGTGTTGTGCTGGTGTGAGTGCATCAGACACAGCAGCGCTGCTGGAGATTTTAAATACCGTGACCACTCACTACCTTGTAGATGTAAAGTCAGAGATGATCGCTCATCTATTGCTGCCGTTTGAGTTGGTCATCTTCTAGACCTTCATCAGTGGTCACAGGATGCTGCTTTTGTTGGTGGACTATTCTCAGTCCAGCAGTGACAGTGAGATGTTTAAAAACTGCAGCAGCGCTGCTGTCTTATCCACTCATACCAGCACAACACACATTAACACACCACCCCATGTCAGTGTCACTGCAGTGTTGAGGATGATCCACCACCCAGGTAATACCTGCTCTGTAGTGTTCCTGGGACAGTCCTGACCATTGAAGAGCAGCATGAAAAGGGGTTAACAAAGCATGCAGAGACACAGATGGACTACAGTCAGTAATTGTAGAACTACATAGTGCTTCTATATGGTAAGTGGAGCTGATAGAATGGACACATAAAATGTGTGTGTGTGTGTGTGTAGTGCTCCCCAAGTGCAAAGCTTAAGGAATATACGGTATATATACAGTGTATCACAAAAGTGAGTACACCCCTCACATTTCTGCAAATATTTTATTATATCTTTTCATGGGACAACACTATAGAAATAAAACTTGGATATAACTTAGAGTAGTCAGTGTACAGCTTGTATAGCAGTGTAGATTTACTGTCTTCTGAAAATAACTCAACACACAGCCATTAATGTCTAAATGGCTGGCAACATAAGTGAGTACACCCCACAGTGAACATGTCCAAATTGTGCCCAAAGTGTCAATATTTTGTGTGACCACCATTATCATCCAGCACTGCCTTAACCCTCTTGGGCATGGAATTCACCAGAGCTGCACAGGTTGCTACTGGAATCCTCTTCCACTCCTCCATGATGACATCACGGAGCTGGTGGATGTTAGACACCTTGAACTCCTCCACCTTCCACTTGAGGATGCGCCACAGGTGCTCAATTGGGTTTAGTCCATCACCTTTACCTTCAGCTTCCTCAGCAAGGCAGTTGTCATCTTGGAGGTTGTGTTTGGGGTCGTTATCCTGTTGGAAAACTGCCATGAGGCCCAGTTTTCGAAGGGAGGGGATCATGCTCTGTTTCAGAATGTCACAGTACATGTTGGAATTCATGTTTCCCTCAATGAACCGCAGCTCCCCAGTGCCAGCAACACTCATGCAGCCCAAGACCATGATGCTACCACCACCATGCTTGACTGTAGGCAAGATACAGTTGTCTTGGTACTTCTCACCAGGGCGCCGCCACACATGCTGGACACCATCTGAGCCAAACAAGTTTATCTTGGTCTCGTCAGACCACAGGGCATTCCAGTAATCCATGTTCTTGGACTGCTTGTCTTCAGCAAACTGTTTGCGGGCTTTCTTGTGCGTCAGCTTCCTTCTGGGATGACGACCATGCAGACCGAGTTGATGCAGTGTGCGGCGTATGGTCTGAGCACTGACAGGCTGACCTCCCACGTCTTCAACCTCTGCAGCAATGCTGGCAGCACTCATGTGTCTATTTTTTAAAGCCAACCTCTGGATATGACGCCGAACACGTGGACTCAACTTCTTTGGTCGACCCTGGCGAAGCCTGTTCCGAGTGGAACCTGTCCTGGAAAACCGCTGTATGACCTTGGCCACCATGCTGTAGCTCAGTTTCAGGGTGTTAGCAATCTTCTTATAGCCCAGGCCATCTTTGTGGAGAGCAACAATTCTATTTCTCACATCCTCAGAGAGTGCTTTGCCATGAGGTGCCATGTTGAATATCCAGTGGCCAGTATGAGAGAATTGTACCCAAAACACCAAATTTAACAGCCCTGCTCCCCATTTACACCTGGGACCTTGACACATGACACCAGGGAGGGACAACGACACATTTGGGCACAATTTGGACATGTTCACTGTGGGGTGTACTCACTTATGTTGCCAGCTATTTAGACATTAATGGCTGTGTGTTGAGTTATTTTCAGAAGACAGTAAATCTACACTGCTATACAAGCTGTACACTGACTACTGTAAGATATATCCAAGTTTCATGTCTATAGTGTTGTCTAATGTCTATATACTGTATATATATATAGGTTGATGAAGATGGGTCTAAGAAACCATAATGAGGCACAGACCCGTGTGGAGTCCAGACCTTCCTCCAGATGGAGGAATTATGTGTTTATGCTTGTGTGTGTTGTATGTTTGTATGTGTGTGTGTGTGTGTGTGTGTGTGTTTGTGTGTGTGTTTATAAGCACATTTTTCACTAATCTTTAATAATCTTTTTTATGCAACTGTGAACTGAAGTCAGAATGGGACTTAATGTGTAGTGTGTCAGTGCAGTCTATCATTTACATGTCTTGAAGTTGAAACAAACACACAGGTAACGTCTTACCCTACATTCAGAAACAATTACACATTGTTATAGTTTCACCTTGTACTATGAAGCAGTGGTGATGTGTTCACTGAGTGGTTGCTAGGATTACCTACACATTTTCAAATTGAAAACTTACAGCTTCAACATACAAAAGAGCAGATCTTGAGAATTGATGTCCAAGGCTTTAAGGTCAAGGATCTAAACATGCCAGTAACTTGCAAACTGGCAAATCATTTATGCAAGAGGGGTAGTGCAGGCTCCCCATGACAGTTTAAAGTATTTGGCCTTCTGCTCTCAACAACTATTAAATTTAATTTCTTAAGGCCCCTTTTTGGTCTCTGTCTAGATAAACCCTACATTAGTCTGTCAGTTCAGTTTCCACTGCTCCAGAATGGACAACAGAGTAATAATGTTCTTACACCAGTCGGTAATTGGCTTTCTACATGGTGATCATATGCATGTGTGTCTGCTTGGCTATATAAGCCTGATCCATCTGGCTTTTGATCAATTGGTGAAGTCTGTTTTCACTGTACAAAGTCAACACTTATAATCAATAAGCACAGATCTGAAGGGTAAAAACTACAATGCCATTATAATGGGGGCGGCACATTGACTCAGAAATGGGCACTGTTGCCTTACAGCAAGAAGGTCCTGGGTTTAATTCCCAGGTGGAGCGGTACGGTGTGGAGTTTGCATGTTCCCCCCATGTCTGTGCAGGTTTCCTCCGGGTGCTCCAGTTTTCTCCGACAGTCCAAAGACATGTAAGTTAGGTGAATTGAAGATGCAAAATTGCCTGTGACAGTGTTTGACATTGAACTCGAACCTGTAGCTTCCTGTCCATAAATGAAACCAAAGAGTAAAACATGACATTAAAATCCTAATAAACAAACATATTGTCAAAAATAATATTGTCTTTTGTAGAAAGTTTAAGTACGTACTGAATATTTTTTAGTTCTGTTGTTGTATTTGCAATGTGATTGTCTGCACTGACCATTACACAGTCAGCTAATTATATACAAAATTGCATATAACTTCTGTATTTACTTTTTTGTTTGTTGCATCCTTTTTAGTCTTCTTAATGAGCTGGTTATTTAGTTAGTTAGTTAGTATTTGTTTACATTTGTTGCCATTTTGGTTTCCCATTCCGTTGTTTTTGGGTTTAGATGTATTGCACCAGGGGGGCTGCAGAGGAAAATAATTTAGTAAAGAGAAAAAAAGGATCAGTTTTAATCAGTGTTTGTCCCTGTGGTTAAATGATAAGTTTCCTTTTGCTTGTGATCTAGTGGCATGGCTTTAGTTCTGCTTAGAAATATGGGCACTCTGGCACATCAGTATCTCTCCTTCATTACTGGGTGGATTGATAACAGATTGCCCGGGCCTGTATCACACTAGGTTTTGCGTGAGAAGGGAAGAGCCTGGTGTTGTTGTTTATCTGTCTTTGTGCATGTGTGTGATCTGCACAAACACACACACACTTTATGGAGCTTTTTATCCTGTCTGAAGTAATTACATAATAAAAGCCTTTGATTGACACTGGCTGTGCCAAAGATTTACTGTTTCAGTATGACGTTCCTCAAACTATTTTTTCAGCTCACACTTAACAGATGATTGTAATCTCCATAGACAAACCCTGGAAATGGGTCACAGTAAGAGCTCAGTTGGTTTCAGTATGGGCCTGTGATAGTATGGTAACCTGGCCAACAACTCAGTTCAATAAAAACTAAATCTACCTAACCACCTGACCATGAGTTTGTTGGACATCTTATTGTAAAACCATTACATAGGCATTGTTATGTACTGTAGGTCCTTCGTCCCCAGAGCAGTTAATTTACTGGTTTTATACACCGGTTTGCAATAAGTGGAACTAAATCATCTGAACTGAATAATTAAAAGTGGTGTTGACATACTTTAACTATTTAGTGTAGAAGCTATCAAAAGGATTACTAAAGCAGGTAGCATGAAAAATATCTCTTTTTGGTTGCTGTTATTGGGAAGTGTTTAAAATTGTTTTGTTTGACCAGGCAGACACGTGCAAGCTTAGAATCACTATGTACAATGGAAAGCTATGATTTGGTGTAAAGTACATAGTCAGTGAACAGTAGCGCAAATACTATATGTATTAATAACAATAAATCATGCCTTTCTATCTATTTTTGGTTTGAAATATGCCAAATACAGTTTGTTCTACTGTTTACTGTAAAGTAATATTAGTAATAATAGTCTTCTGTGGTTTGGTCTGGGACGTTTAGTCACTAAATAGAGAATCCTGTGACATTCTAGAAAATTGTTCTTGGCTTGACTGTCCCATAAAGATGCTTGTCCTCAGTACATCAACCAGCTAGGACAATAATGTAAAACACATGTTGAGTTTACATATAAATGAAATTATACATTTTATTTATATTCCTGGAATTTCCAGTATTCCAGCATAGTACAATATTTTCCAGTCATGGAATTTGTATAAATTCGTTTGTGTAAATTCTCAAAAGAATTGCAACCTGGACTGTGGATATATTAGCTTACTAAGCAAGAGTAATTTACTATAAGTTTTTTTCAGAATATGCTAAGACTACTTAGCCTGGACCTGAATGGAAGCCTTAAACATTTTTACCATTTCTTGGCTCAAGTGTTTTGAATGAAAGCTCCTCAATGGACGCACTAAAACTCAGAGAGAACACTTGCTTGAGAGCGGCCTCTTGAAGCTATGTTATTTAAAAAGTTCTCAAGTCCTCAAGTGGAAAGCTTCCAGAGTCTCATTAACGGTGGCCTAGGTGTTAATTGGCAATATGCTGGTGTGAAAGGAGGACTATCCGAACATGAGCACTTATTTGAAGGACCGAAGGCTGAGCCTGCAGAGGTGATCTGATGATAGTTGGGTAATCAAAGCAACATGCCGGCCTTTAGAGAGCATCGGTGGGGTTAAGTGTGAGAGAATGCCTGACGTCACCTCCCCAAAAGTTCCATTATAAAACGGATAGTTCCGGTCCTAAAATCTGATTGGCTGAGCCGCGTTCGAAGCCGTTGTAAAATCCTCGATAAACGCACACCTAGGACCACCTCACATCATTCCATATTAATACGCCACTGAATAGAAAAAGTTAATGTTATTTTCGCCCTCATGTTGCCTAGCAACACTGTTAATCGAACTATTTTGCGTCGCGGAAGAATGCTTTATTGTAAGTTTATACACAATAAATACATTTATGAATTAAACATTGTTGTATTTATTATATTTTATGTTGACCGCCGTTTTATAAAAGCAATAAGCCACTCGAGACCGTGCATTACTGTAATGATTTTCGCACGGGGAAAGAAGTTTTAGGCACTCCGCTTCGCGTCGTGCCAAAAACGTCATCCCCGTGCTAAAATCACAGTAATGCACGGCCTCTCGTGGCTTATTGCTTTATTTGCCAACTAGTTTCCCTGCATCCCTACATTACACATACTGTATATTGTGGGTTGAAAAGGGCATTTATGGAATGTATGTCAAGAATGCTAATAATCTGCCTTTATTTAGATTTGGCATATACCTTATCTCACTAATAAACACAGTCGGTTCAGATACAACTGAGTGTAAAATTTTGCACACCAGAGCAAAATATATAAGACAGAGGAATACTCTGATATTACGAATAACAGAAAGGTAAAGATTTGGCCCTGCTAACAAAGCTCAGATTGTCCAGACAGGGCTTATTTGTGATTCTTTATTGATGTGAAAGCTGGGCAACCATAAAAGTAGGCCTGGTAAAATATTGATGCCTTTGAACTTTGGTGTTGGCAAAGACTTTTGAGAGAAATTTAGATGGAAATAAGACAAACAAATGGGTCCTGCATGGACCAAATCGAACCTAACTTCTCACTTGAAGCCAAGATAACCAAATCAAAACTCTCTTATTTTAGACACATAAGAAGAACCAATGTATTGAAAAAGACAATTATGCTTGTAAGAGTTAAAGACAAAGGAGAAAGAGGATGACCAAAAACAAGATGGATGGATACAATTAAAGGCTTCGTAAGTCATTATAAAGCCTGAATACCAAAACAGAAGACGTGATTTTCAGAAGAAATATTATCTATGTAGCTGCAAGAGGCACTTAATAACAATGTAGTAGATTAGATTTCACTAATGTTCTGTAATTAAAACAATTTTAAAAATGGTTAAATTGTGTATGCTATAATGTGAGCAAATTTGATCTGATTTACCATATGTTGAAACACAGCAATGCTAATGGAGTTTTTGAACACTGAGAATAGTCCACCAACCGAAAATATCCAGCCAACAGTGCCCCGTGGGCAGCGTCCTGTGACCACTGATGAAGGTCTATAAGATGACCAACTCAAACAGCAGCAATAGATAAGAGATCGTCTCTGACTTCACATCTACAAGGTGGACCAACTAGGTAGGAGTGTCTACTAGAGTAGACAGCGAGTGGACTCAGTATTTAAAAACTCCAGCAGCACTGCTGTGTCTGATCCACTCACACCAGCACAATACACACTAACACACCACCACCATGTCATTGTCACTGCAGGGCTGAGAATTATCCACCACCTAAATAATACCTACTCTGTAGTGGTCCTGTGGGGGTCCTGACCATTGAAGAACAGGTTGAAAGCAGGCTAAAAAGGTATGCAGAGAAACAGATGGACTACAGTCAGTAATTGTAGAACTACAAAGTGCTTTTATATGGTAAGTGGAGCTGATAAAATGGACAGTGAGTGTAGAAACAAGGAGGTGGTTTTAATGTTATGGCTGATCGATGTGTATTTTTTACTGGTGCTTAAAAATAATTATGACATGTAAGGTCCACCTCCCACTTCAAAGTACTTTCTGCATTTAACCTTTTATATAGTAGGCATTCAAATATTAGGGGAACAGATTAGTTCCAGGAAACAGACCAGTTCCATTTAAGTGATTTAAAGAGGGATTCCAGTGCATCAGCGTGTCTTACTGCATGGTAATTGTGTTGAAAAATAAACTACTCATCATTCAAAGCACCACTCTGGGAAATGGGCATGCAAATACTTGGAATCTGCAAGGAATTCAAGTGCCTGGAAATCTAAAAGAAAAATATTATCATAACTCCATTGTGAGAAATATTGTTAAGAGGGGACCTGCCCTCGGTGGACGATTGAAAACTTTTACGCTGATGGGGTCGCCTGGCCTTTCGGGTTACACTCATGCACTGTGCCCTTTGTCTTAATTTACATTACTGGGCAACATAAAGCAAAACCAAGTGTTTGCTTAAAAAACAACTTCCCGTCACCCATGAAGGGCTTGTATGACATTTATAAGAGTAATGACTCAAGGCACCAGAACTATCCATTCCTCTTAAAACCCGGCTAAAGGTTCTTTTTAAAGGCTGTAGCAGAGGCTTCCTTCCTTCATGTCTTCCTTCATCTAAAGGCTATCTTGTAACCATGTTGGAGTACTTAAGTTGCTGAAAATGATAAACTAGGGTTTTTCTACAGTTTTAGTTTGTTTATATGCAGCATTAATGAATTGCTAAAAGTATATACACCGATCAGCCATAACATTAAAACCACTCCTTGTTTTTACACACACTGTCCATGTTATCAGCTCCACTTACCATATAGAAGCACTATGTAGTTCTATACTGACTGTAGTCCATCTGTTTCTCTACATGCTTTGTTAGCCCCCTTTCATGCTGTTATTCAATGGTCAGGACCCCCACAGGACCACCGCAGAGCAGGTATTGTTTGGGTGGTGGATGATTCTCAGCACTGCAGTGACAGTGACATGGTGGTGGTATGTTAGTGTGTGTTGTGCTGATATAAGTGGATAAGACACAGCAATGCTGATGGAGTTTTTAAACACCTCACTGTCCCTGCTGGACTGAGAATAGTTCACCACCAATAATATCCAGCCAACGACGCCCCGTGGGCAGTGTCCTGTGACCACTGATGAAGGTCTAGAAGATGACCAACTCAAACGGCAGCAAAAGATGAGCGATGGTCTCTGACTTTACATCTACAAGGTGGACCAACTAGGTAGGAGTGTCTACTAGAGTAGACAGCGAGTGGACTCAGTATTTAAAAACTCCAGCAGCACTGCTGTGTCTGATCCACTCATAACAGCACAACACACACTAACACACCACCACCATGTCATTGTCTCTGCAGTGCTGAGAATCATCCACCACCTAAATAATACCTGCTCTGTGGTGGTCCTATGGGGACCCTGACCATTGAAGAACAGGGTGAAAGCAGGCTAAAATAAAGCATGCAGAGAAACAGATGGTCTACAGTCAGTAATTGTAGATCTACAAGGCGCTCCTATATGATAAGTGGAACTAATAAAATGAACAGTGAGTGTAGAAACAAGAAGGTGGTTTTAATGTTATGGCTGATCAGTGTATTTGTGATATGTGTATATAGTTGAAACACAATTTGTGAGAAAATATTAATCTGAGCCGTTTCATAAGTTTACTGTTTTTTACATGCTGTGTTTAAAAATATATTACTTAAACCTAGATTATTAATGTGATGGTGTAGAAAGTTCTATAATGACAGATAAGTTTGTTCCTTATTCCCCATTAATATTAGAAATAAAATGCCATACTGTCAGCATAGTCTAAAGAAAGTTGTCTGAATGGTCAGGTGCAATCCAAAAAACACTAAAAACAGGCCATATAAATTAGAAGCTGCAGTAACATGGGTAACACTATCCACAGTCAAGCAATCCTTGCTCTGCAGCCTTAAACAAATCCTGCCATATAAGAAAGAAGCCCCTGCTAAAACTTTGGCATCTTCAAGCTTTGGCATCTTCAAGTCTTTTGCTGATCATGTGGAAGACAATGCAAACATAATAGTTTCTTCTTATTTCAGAGGGGCAGAGCATCACACATTCATTCATTTAGGTAATTTAGTTAGGCCTCAATGTAGATGACTGGCCAGTCAGTCTACTCGTACAGTACAATGAAAAGAATAAGAATAATAATCATCTTCATTATTATTATCTTGGTTTTGGTAAATCTATTACTAAGAATTGTATTTTTAGTTTTCAGGAATTTGGTATTTTCAGAATAAGAATCAGTTTTATGTTTTGGGCCACACAGACAGTTTTAAGAGTTTTTGCTCTTTTCATTTCTCTTTAGCTTTGGCTGGAACGACTTCGTGCCCTATCATTTGGATCCGTGTTCGGTTTCTCCCGGCCAAACCTTTTAGTGAACACGCACAGCGAAATAGAGCTAATATACACTACCCTGCCATCTGTTATTAACATTATCTACTTAGGTTTTACAACTATAATTAGACGACCTGAGAGTTTATGGGGGTTATTTATGTCGTCGCAAATAATTGGTTTCAGAAACGTACAGTATTTGCCAAATCATATGCAGATGCCATTTGCCCTAAAACATCTGTTCAACAAAAAGGGGGACGATTTGTAGGGTTAATCAAACCATTTATGCTTGCATTTTCACTCTATAAGAGGTGTAATTATAACGGAAAATAGATTGGGTAATTGAAAAAGGAGATGTTTTGCCATTAGTCTACTGTTTCGCCATTAGTCTAAGTACGGCTGGCAGAGTTTCAGTTGGTTTTAAACGACCTGGCATTGCTCTCCTAAATCAGCTCTGGCTCTCTGTCATTTGTGGGCTGCTGACTAAAACTTCATATATTTAGATCAGGTATTTACTCATAAATTCGATTGCCATTTCCCCCGCCCCAACCCTCAATTCCGTCCTCTATAGTCCAGGTTTTTTTTTACATTATGATGCAGGTGAATTACAATTATTTTTGCATTTTTATATATATTTTTTTTTAATCGAGAGTATTTGTTTTTCAGCATTTAATGTAATATCTGGGTTTTTAATATTAAACCCTGAGTAAGGAAAAAAAGCTAGAGAAAATCACTGATACCATGTCTCTGTTTCAAGCAGGGTAAAAATTCTAGACATATTTCACTAAATCATAGACCTCTTAATTTATGCCACTTCACTGAGTCTTCTCCCTGCATGATATAATCGGTTCAGTTTTCTGTGGCTTTTACTTAGGATATACTCAAACAGTTTTAAAGTTAAATAAATACATAAAAATAAAGTTAAATGTTAAATGTTAAATAATCGTGACTTTTCTCTTTAGGTCAACAATACATGAAATGAACCTTGCTTGATTAAAATGCTCCTTTCACACCTTCTGGTTTCTGCCTTAAAGTTTGTCACTCTGTGCCGAGGTGAAGTTCCTCCGGTTATTCTAGTTTTCCATGCGCCTCCCAAAACATACCAGATGGTGGATTGGCTGCTATAAAGTGACTGAGTGACTAAATAAAGAAGTATATAATGACCTGCGACAAACTGGCGCCCTGTCCTGTGATAGTTTGGTTTTAGGCTCTAAATTCAGCGCAAATTATACATTTTATAAATTATTTAAAACCCAGCGAAATCCTTGTTCGTTTTTGATTATGCATTTGCGTGAGATCGAAAAGAACAATAGCATAAAAATAAATAAATACAACTATCATTATTATTATTATTATTATTATTATTATTATTATTATTATTATTATCAGTAGTTGTAGTATTCCAAGTTTTAGTAAAACAAACTGAGATATAATAAATATTGGCATTGTATAACGTTATGACAATTTCTCACACAATTTAAGCAGACTACGTTTAGGTAGCGAATAACTTATGGGAGATGAAATTTCCAAGTCTTTCTTGCAATTTAGTTTGCCAGAAAAAATTTAACACATTTTCTTTTAGAATTCTTTTTAGTGCATTTTCGGTTTATATATCAAAAAAATAAATAATAATTTAATTATATTTATAGAAATGTGAGCTTATTAGTTAAAACTTAATGTTTAAGTTTTATATTTACATTTGCTTTTTATTTATATTTTTACATTCATTATTGCAGGCAGTTAAAAGGTCAGAAAATACCAACCGCCTGCAAAACATGAGCGCATTTTTGTGTTTATTATATGAAATTAATTAGTAACGTATTAAATTATTCTACAACGCTGTTGTAAGTGTGTTTGTGTTATGTCAACACATTTCATTGCAAGCTAGAATTGCATTTTAACATTGCCTTATCAAAACAGTTTACGTGTTGCGACTGTCGAACCAAGTATAACCATAATCTATGTTGACATCTCTTAACATCATGCCCATTCTTAACCGTAACTCTAAAAACAGTGGACATACTATATTTTATGAAGTTGTGAAAAACCGAGTTTGTGATATAGGTGTTGGTTGATAATGTTTTTCAAAATAAATGTACATTGTTTAAAAATGTCAAACGTTTAAGCAGTTATCACAAATGTCGCAATAACATATTAATAGAAATTCTTCTAATTCTGGGATAATTTCTTCGACCCCATTACTAACAGGCTATATATTTTTTTATTAACAGCAATAGAAGTAGAAGATATCCACCAGGGGTGCGTTTCCCAAAAGCATAGTTGCTAACTACGGTAGCAACTTACATAGTTGGAACGATGCAGTTGCGATGCAAGTGTTTCCCGAAACCATAGTTCGAACTACTGTTGTAACTACGTTGGTAAGTTGCATAGTTCAAAACATCGTAAGGCGACACAGGTGTTTCTGAAAAGCATAGTTCCAACGAACGTTCGTAACTGCTGTGGTAAAGTTGTGTAGTTCCAACTACACCTGTAGATGTGTGGTTAGAAGCGTAGTTCCTGGTGACTACGTCATCGCTGACGTAGGACGCCGTTAAAGGACGGTGATTTTGGACGGTAATCTTGGTGTACGAACATTTACAATGTAAAATGTTTAATAATGTAGTTCTTAATGGACTTCTTAATGTATTAATGTAAATATAGTTGCATTTGTGGAATAATTATTTACATATAAAAATATAGTGTATGGGAAAGGATGTGGATGTTGTTTTCCCATTTGTGACTGTGATATTTGGTAGAAACCATCATCTGTACATAATGGATTCATACAGGAATGAGTGAATGAGTGAATGAATGAATGAATTAATGAATGAATGAATGAATGAATGAATGAACGAATATATGAATGAAACGGTTGTAACATAAGTGAGAATTATTATATGTAAAATTACAAAATGAATAGTGAAGGGAAAAGCTGTGGGATAGATGGATGGATGGATGGATGGATGGATGACAGACAGACAGACAGACAGACAGACAGACAGACAGACACTTTATTGATCCTGAAGAAAAATAGAGTCCCAGTAGCATTGTACATCAAATCAAATACACACTATAAAAAAATTTGATTGAATGTAACCTGAGTTTTACATATACTGCATAGCTACAGAGCAGTTATTGATAATGAGGATGGATTGAGTGTAAATAAACAATGGAATGGAATTAGAAAGTGCAGGAAGGTGCAGTTCCAAGTATACAGTATATGGTACAGATTAAATATAGATTAAATCTTAAATATAAGGTGATAAGTGACAAGTATTGCACATTGGATTGGGCCAATATAGCCATAACTATATGTACATTAGCATGCATATGCATGTGTATGAATATACTTAAGTACTTCTAAAGGGTGTGTGAGAGGGTGGGTTGGGGTTATAGGCCAAACATAGTTTCTATTAATTGGTGATGTCTTTCTTGGCCTGCATGCATTGCTGCACATTGCTTAATTATTACATGACTTAACCAAAGGTAAAAGAACTAAACAAAGCATGAAAAAGGTCAACATAACATTTACCCTTTAAATTTATAGTTTATGTGGAAATGTGTTTACTTTTAGGCATAGGAAAAAGTGTTGAAGTGGTGAAAAGTGTTATTTTACTACAAACAAATCAGAAGAGACAACATTGAAAGCTTTACAGTTATTTAAACCATTTGGCTGATCTTACTTTGAGTCTGAATAACTGGATAAAAATAAGCTGTATTTAAATAATCTTGTTTGGGCCATACTTCTTGTTTGACATATGTTAAACTGGAAAATAGATTGTTTCAAGAAACCTATATGTAAAATTACAGCCTGCAACTGAAAAAATACACTTAAAAGTTCATCATTTTTGTGATCACCTCAGCTGTTTGGTAGAGGCTCATTACTCTAATCACTTTTTTTATTATGGACAATCATAATCACCCACTGCACACAACTTTTGTGAAACAGAGAAGGAACATAAGTCTGTCTGTCTATCTATCTATGAAAATACTATGTGCACTAGTAAAAACATATTAATTGTTTATTGTTGGTATAATCCACGGGAACTAAGATTTAGAACTAAGATAATATTTTTTAAACATTATTTTCTTGGTACCAAGGATTAATAAATCAATTGTTCATCAATTAGATTGATAACTGCCATTATGAAAAAGATAAAAGAAAGAAATAAAGACTCTTTAAATGGGATTCGAACCCCCACTCCCGAAAACGCGTTGTACTGCCCTCATTAGTTTATCCTCTTGAGCCACGATGGACTGATATGGAAATGGTAATTTAAATGTACTAAAATAGCTAGTTCTTCTGGTTCCCCCCCCCCCCCCCTTTTTTTTTTTTACTTATAATAATTATAATATATTAGTATTGATTATTTTTACGCTTATTTCAATATTATTGTCATTTCTATGAATGTTTTTGTTGGTGGTGGTGGCAGTGATATGAATATATATTATTAGATTCAATAATAATGACGTTATTTCGGTCACAGCGCTCATATTTTGGTCTAAAATTACAAACTTTGTGAGTTTCTCCACGTTTCTCGCTGTGGAAATCAAAGCGAACACGTCGGGAAACATTGTAGTTCAGACAACGGTGGTTTAAACCAAAGTGGTTCGAACTACTGTTGTACTAACATGTTACGACAGTTTCGGGAAACTGTCGTAATTCGGATGTTTGTTAGTTTAACGATGCAGCGTACTATGGTAGTTCAATGCTAACCTCCGTGGTTGTTCGGGAAACGCACCCCAGGTCGACGCTTTCCTG
The DNA here is from genome assembly GCF_030014385.1 of Trichomycterus rosablanca. Classification (NCBI taxonomy): domain Eukaryota; kingdom Metazoa; phylum Chordata; class Actinopteri; order Siluriformes; family Trichomycteridae; genus Trichomycterus; species Trichomycterus rosablanca. Next base: position 7,607,639 of record NC_086013.1, read on the forward strand.
GACCAGATCGTGTTGGCATGTTCCGTTGCTAATTTGAGATCGAGATTCTGGTTTTTTTTACTTCGATTGCTCCACACTTAAGTTTTACATTTTACGTTTAAACAAGCACACAAGAAAAAACAAGTTTTAGCACTGACATTGCATTAACAAATACTGTTGAATAACGTTGTTTAAAATTACATAAAATATTGTTTACGTGTCGATAATGATAAATTAGTATTTCTTTACTTTTAGATAAATTAACATTGTTGTTTTGGTTATCTGTGGTGCTCTCTTTGGTTTTATCACCTCTTATTGTAATTCGAAAAAGCACAAAGATAGTCTAGCCTATATTTGTTTAATAGGCCTATTATAAATAATATTTATTATAACATTAAAAAAAATAACTCACATAATGAGCCTGTGTGTAAGTGTGTTTGTGTTAAAATGTTAAGGGTCACTCATGAACGTTGTTTACTACTTTCATCTCTCGTCTCGGTTTTGGAAAGGCTAAACTGACTTTTTGATATTCCATGTATTATTATTTTTATTATAATTATTATAATAATAATAATGATTATTATTATTGGGCATATTATTTAATTCGGCGTTTCAGTGAGGGTGCGTTATTCGACCTTTTAATTAACCTTAAAACCTTAACGTTGAAGTTTTAAAAATTATTGTTTTTTTTAATTTACCTTTATATTTGTCAATAATGTCTTTTTGACCTGGAGTTATTTTTTTCTAAAAGGGAAACAGGAATGGTATTCAGTAGGTAAGACCAAAGGCACTGTGGTCCTCAAATGCGCAAATTTGATCCAGCGCTTTGCGCCTTAATCGCACATCCTGAAATAGCACAAACGAGACTAGAGGCGACTCATTTCGACCTAAACAAAAAAGGGGGGGCAAAAAACAGGAAGAATTTCCTTTGGCTGCAGGCGAAACAGGCGCGTCCGCTTTGCTAACCCACCAACTTCCCACAACAAAGCCAAGCCTCTTCTTGTTATGCACTCCAGTTTGGCATATTTTGCCCTATAAGGCAAAATCGGCTGTTCATATTTAAGCACGTTTTCATCACCCTGGCTGTTTAACATCTGGATTTGATACTTAGTGTAATCTAGAAAGCACTTGCCGCTGTCGTGGAATAATACACATTTAGAATGAAATGCATACTGCGCCTGCAAAAATAAGTTCTGCCGTTAAATTAGGGTCGATTTATTATCATGACAAAATGCACAGCGCAGTGAGACGTTAGATAGACTACTGTCAATCCTTCTTCAGCATCATAATAAGCTTATTAAATAATCACACAACAAATCCGCCAAATCTGCTTTACTGAGTAGCGCGAAACATCTGTGCGCCGAAGAATGACGGTGCGTCTTAATCGCGGCCAGATGTGAGTCAGTGACTGATTTACCGGCACTCAGTTGCTCTAACGCACACGAAGACGCGTTATATAGAATTTTCTATGAATTAAGTCTCTAAGCTGACGCGTGAATCATGTCTTATTTTTCTATGCCTGATTTATAAATGTAAGAACTATATTAGAGTGGGATCTCTCTCAGATTCAAATTCAAAGTAGATTTATTGGCATGACTGTAATTTGAACAATATTGTAAGCATTACAACAAAAACAACAAATTGCAATAAAAGTAACAATTTTAAAATAAGTGACAACAATAGGTAAAAGGTAAAGAATTAATATAAAGGTTTTGATAGATTTACAAGAGGTCACTTAGGTCTCTTACTCTCTCTTTTTTAGCAACCTGTTACCAACATCTGAACACCACATGCCCTCTGCTTCTTCCCTCCTCATTTTACCCAAGTATCATCTACGGCTTGTTCCGGTCATCCGGCTCACTCTCCCTAAGAAGTTCTAATTAAGTACACATCTTCGGAGTCCTAACAACTTGCACACAAAATCGTAAACCATCAATAAGAAGAAGATGGAAGAGTGAACCAGTGACACCATTGTGTCTCTATCAAACATTGTAATAACTGGATTTCCCGTACTGCATTTTAAAATAATAGTCTAAATCATAAACATCTTGAAAAATGAAGTATATCAGGCATAATGGGACAAAGAAGGTTTTGCATCATGGACTTTTTAAATATTAGCAGTCAATCACCAAACGTGTTATTACTTGGTTGCTACAATTGTCCTTTACACGAAATAAGCATTTTGATTGGTCTGAGATAAACAGGATTAGCGGCTCCAGGATTCAAAAAATCTGGTCCCAGTACATGCAATGTAAGCCATGGCATGTTGATTTTCTAGACTACTGCAACTAAAACAATGAGTGTATAACACCAAAAATGTTTGTAGAATTTGAAATGTTGCATTTTATTAATTATTTTAACAACACACTTTACTTAAAGGATTTTCAGTTATTCCATTCCTTAGGTAAATTAAGACAAAAAAATCCATCTACAATGAGACACTTTTCTGACGTAAAATTGGCAAGTTTTTAGGCTACCAGGTGCCAAAAAATCACACGTTACTCAGCTTTTGATTGATTGATTACTTTATTGATCCCCGAAGGGAAATTGCGGTGTCACCCAAGCAATTTACAATCATCACAAGGGCGGCACAGTGGCTAAGTGGGTAGCACTGTCGCCTCACAGCAAGAAGGTCCTGGGTTCGATCCCCAGGTGGGGCGGTTCGGGTCCTTTCTGTGTGGAGTTTGCATGTTCTCCCCGTGTCCGCGTGGGTTTTCTCCGGGCGATCCGGTTTCCTCCCACAGTCCAAAGACATGCAAGTGAGGTGAATTGGAGACACTAAATTGTCCAAGACTGTGTTCAATATAACCTTGTGAACTGATGAACCTTGTGTAATGACTACCGTTCCTGACATGAATGTAACCAAACATGACGTTAAAATCCTAATAAACAAACAATTATCACACACAACGACATTACAATGTAGTACAGGAAAGAATAAAAAAATGTATTAAAATTTTTTTTGTGTGCCACATATTATATTACATATTACTTTTGGCTACATAATGCCAACAAAAGTCAAAGCTACAGCTTAATTTATGCAGGGTAGTTCCTAGTATTAAATTCACTTTGGCTGTATGTATCATGGTGCTGTGGGTAACCACTAGGCTGATGATTTAACATAATAATGAATGAACTGACCATTTAAAATACGGTAAAATACAGGCAAAAGTTGTTCCCCAAAATTGTTTGAGAACAGTGATATGATATAAACAATATGATATACATTAATATTACACAATTGAATATGATAAATATGATTACCACCAGTAGATAACAAAAATGATGTATACTGAATGTTTTTTCCCACCTTGCTTAAACTGATGTTCCTTATATATTTAAACCAGACCATATGGCACCAAAAAAGAAACAAAAAAACACACTACGATCAAAGCCATTTAGGTCACATTTTTCCAAGCTACATGATATTTTGGCTAGCTTGGCTGCAAATGAATTATAAAGCAGGTGTTTCCAATAAAATCTGATTGTTTGCTCTGTGTTCAATATGAACCAACAAGAATTGCACTGCAGTGTCAGACTAAGAATTGATCATTCCACATTCATCCGTAGAAACCACAGTAAACAGACCGACACATCCCTGTAAGATCTCATATCAATAAACACACACAACAAGGTCTGTGTCTACAAACAGGAGTCTGCTGATTCATGCCAGGTACACAAAAGTGGTCAGTCTTGACGACACAGGGATAAACATCAAGAGGAAATTCCAAGCCATTTAGTTGGGAAAGCTTTGGAATACCAGTGAAAGAAAATTCCTGAGATTGCTATCAGTGAAATTGGGCGTCCACTGCTGCTTTAGCTAACATGGCCGCCCGTATTATTATCAGATGACGTTTGATAATGGCATATATTTTTCGCTTAGACTTGTAGATAAGGCACAGTTGGTGAAATGTTTGTCTCTGAACAGCCAATTATTAACTGCAGTGTAAACTTATTGTGACAGCAGTAATGACTACATAATGAATGGCCTCTACAGGGCACATGAAGGGTCAGACATGTGCACTGGGTGTTTTTTTGTTGTTGTTGTTGGTTGGTAGGGCTTTAGAGGTGTCAAGTCAATATAAAGTGTGAGGCAGCGTAATTTACCCTAACTACACAGAGTTAGAGAAGTTATATCTAATTTGTGCAAAATGTTTATGATGCAGTTGATGCACACTATTTGCTACATTGATGGTATTTAAAACAGCCATCCTCTTCTATGTGTGCCGCCTGATTCAGTAGGTTTCCTGCTGATATATTGTGCTAGCGTTTTTTATCCATTTCATTCGTTTTATATACACTGATTGATCAGCCATAACATTAAAACCACCTCCTTGTTTCTACACTCACTGTCCATTTTATCAGCTCCACTTACCATATAGAAGCACTTTGTAGTTCTACAATTACTGACTGTAGTCCATCTGTTTCTCTGCATACCTTTTTAGCCTGCTTTCACCCTGTTCTTCAATGGTCAGGACCACCACAGAGTAGGTATTATTTAGGTGGTGGATGATTCTCAGCACTGCAGTGAAACTGACATGGTGGTGGTGTGTTAGTGTGTGTTGTGCTGGTATGAGTGGATCAGACACAGCAGCACTGCTGGAGTTTTTAAGTACCGTGTCCACTCAATGTCCACTCTATAAGACACTCCTACCTAGTTGGTTCACCTTGTAGATGTAAAGTCAGAGACGATCGCTCATCTATTGCTGCTGTTTGAGTTGGTCATCTTCTAGACCTTCATCAGTGTTCACAGGACGCTGCCTATGGGGCGCTGTTGGCTGGATATTTTTGGTTGGTGGACTATTCTCAGTCCAGCAGTGACAGTGAGGTGTTTAAAAACTTCATCAGCGCTGCTGTGTCATATCACTCATACCAGCACAACACACACTAACACACCACCACCATGTCAGTGTCACTGCAGTGCTAAGAACGACCCACCACCCAAATAATACCTACCCTGTAGTGGTCCTGGGAGAGTCCTGACCATTGAAGAACAGCATGAAAGGGGGCTAACAAAGCATGCAGAGAAACAGATGGACTACAGTCAGTAATTGTAGAACTACAAAGTGCTTCTATATGGTAAGTGGGGCTGATAAAATGGACAGTGTGTGTAGAAACAAGGAGGTGGATTTAATGTTATGGCTGATCGGTGTACCACATAATAACATTTTCTTTCTATGTTGTCCAGGTATCTTTCAGAAAAGTTTGTATACTTAAATAGGTGATTGCGTGATTGTGTTGTTTCCTATATATAAAAACACTGTTTGTGTGAATATTACAAAAAATATACACATCCATTTTTCCTTTTCTTAGGCAATAAGAATATGTAATCATTTTCTTCATCCTGGTACCTGTTGTGTGGTGGCTGTGGAATTTGGTTCACCAGCTCACTCACATTGGGAGTCGTGTCAATTTGCACTGTATAGTTTGGTCGACAGGTGGGGCATGGAGACATAGTGTATGATCTGTTAATCCCTCTCGATTGACAATCACCTGCGCCTCATTAACATTCAGTTGTTCGAGGTGGAAAGAGTTTTATTTATCATGGTTTCTCTCTTTCTTCTTTGCCAGCTCATTGTTGGCACACTTGCATTTTCTCTGAAGCTGTGATGCCAGATTGCTTGGTCCAGTCTGGTTTTCTATTGACCTAGAACGTCTTGTGGCTTGAAGAGCAGATTGCCCCAGTAAGAAGTAGAACAACTAGTAAAACCACTTCATGACCAGAAGGGTAAGGTGCTCCACTCATTCACAGACGAATTAACAGGTTGTGAAAGTTCCCTGTCTGTTCTTGTTCCAAGGACTGGCTTGTCACGGACAGCTGGAGTTGTCTGTTATATTGTGACATCCAGTTCTTATACCTCCACTATTCCTTTTCTATCTGCTTTCTCAGCTGTGGGTTGCAGATGTTACTGTGTCTTTAATATGTAGCTTTGTTTGTTATATTTTGGCCACCTTATTTATTTGTGAGTGTCCCCCTTTTTTGTAAATGGTAGGATTGCACCCCTCTGCTTCCCACACATACACTTAGCCACCCCAGCTTTTGTTTGTTAGTTTTTTGAAAATGGAAGAAAACAGGAGCAGAAGACATGTCAAAACTCCTCACAGAAGGTGACTGAAGGTTAGGATCTAAACCAGACCATCTGAACCGATTACGCTTAAATTACTAAACTTAATAATATCTTTCTTTTTTTTTTTAAAAGGAGGGATATGGCCACTCAGGGGGCGCAGCGGTAAAACACACTAGCACACCAGAACTGGGATTTCGAATACATCGAATCTCAGCTCTGCCATCCGTCTGGGCTGGGCGGCTACATGAACAACGATTGGCTGTTGTTCATAGGGTAGGATAAGCTGGATAGAGATGGCGTCTACACAGAATCTAGGAATAATGCTGATCAGGGTGTGGCTCTCCGTGAACAAAGCTGATCTGCATATGAACTCGCCTCGTGCAGGTGAAAAGCTACTATGCACGTGTCGGAGGGGGCGTGTGACAGTCTCGCTTTCCTCAATCAGGGGTCAGCTCCAGTGGAGAGAAAGCATAATGCAATTGGGTAAAAATTGGATGCACGAAAATCGGGAGAAAAAGGGAGAAAATGCATTAAAAAAAGGAGGGATATTAGTTGGCAAAATAAGTTACATTGTTTTATTGGTTTAAAAGAATGCCATATCATAAATTAGGGTGTTTTGGAGAGAAGTCCTCATTAGTTGTGCGTTCAAGTGTTTAGTAATCATCTTATTCTGGTCAGGGGTGAACAGGTACAGCCTAATAAAGTTACCAGTCTACCAGTGTCACATATTCACATGCAGAAGGTGCAGTGACCACTTTAAATTAGCCTCTAGTTGTACGTAAGTAAATTAAGGGTTGAATGTACTGTGCTGTATGATGTACTGGACCCCTGTCTTAGATTTACTTTTGACTTGACCAGGATGTAGCGGTTCCTGAACAACGATTAAATGAACAAATGAAAAAATGATCTAATAGACCTTTTGTTAGTTTTCAGTCCTCGATAAGCCATGACGTTGGGCTATACCTCATCTAAAAAGTGCACTCCTGAGAGAGAGAGAGAGAGAGAGAGAGAGAGAGAGAGAGAGAGAGAGAACACTTAACATCTGGATACATTCCTGGTAATTTCACGCAGCTTCATGGTTTATTTACTTTGACGTTAATTTCTATTGAAGTTTGTTTATGCGCATTTCTTTCTGTCTATTTCTGCAGCACGGAGTGCCTGGGGCACTTTAGATGGAGATTAAATCCGTGAGAAAATATGCCATTAAACTAGCCATTAAATTAAGGCCAAGGTTGTTGGGCAGCCAAGACCTGTTGATGTCAGAGGACTTGAAGACTATGATATTTGGTATGGAACAGCAGGAAGGAAGGCTACTGTCGCTCGAACTGCAGATAGTTTTAATACTGGTGATGAGGTGAAAGTCACAACACAGTGCACTGTGCATGGGGGTGCGTAGTCACAGGGCAGTCAAAGTGCCCATATTAAATATTGCTTAAAGCCAGTGGGTTTTAGACATAGCAACCAGACATTGGAGCAAAGGAAGAAGGTTGAATGGTTCTGCAAAATCATGTTGAGCGCCTCACAACACACTGAATGTAACAGGGCCACCTGCCACAGAGACTGGCAGGGGGCGTGGGTTAGAGAATCATGCTCACCTGCCATGCCATTATGGCCAGGAGGGTGAGTGACTGACAGTGGCATTTTCTTTAAACGGACAGTCGCTGTGTCTCATCAGCGTTAATTTGCTGCAGCTGGGAGAGCCCTGTGTATACCGTCTGGAACTTTTGTTTCCTCCTGCTTATATGTTGCCATTTATTGATTTCAGAGCCAGTGTGACAGCACCTTTATGGATTCACACTGGTGACTGCTTTGCTCCTTTTATAGCCACTTCCAGCTTTTACTAAGTTTTTTTTTTCAGAGAACACAGGTTATCACACGCTGGTGTACCCAATATCTAGCGTGTTGGTAAATTCACTTTTCACCTTTTCATTTTTGTCTAATTCTTCCTAATTTCCAAGGTAATCGTGCAATTTGCTGGGGGCTTATTTCTGATGCTTCTGTGAACTGAGTACATGGCCACCTAAGTTTTCTGATGTTCGCTGAAGACAGCAATAGGCTTATGTTCTTCATTTTTTCACGATGAGTGTGTAGTATTTTATACCCAATACTCAGACGAACATACTCTGTCTATTCTATCACCTCCTCTCTTTGGGCTGGGGATTTTTGGTGTAAGCAAAAAACACAAATGACCAAAACCAAACCCCATTTCCAGAGCTCAAGGGTCATGTACATTTACCAGTTATTTTCAGACCAGTCCTACATGGGTCAAGTTCCCTTCAGATTCCCTGAAACTTTTTATAATATTATAAATAGTATAAGATGGTGAGTTATTTGCAATCTTGCTTTGAGAAATGTTCTGGCAATTCTCACCTGAAATTTGAAACAAAGATGTGAGACACGACCCATCATTGCTGGTAAAGACTGATCCTTGGTGGATTCTTATTTTAGATCCAATTATGATTTCCTCACCTGGTACCTATTCACCTGCTTACTGCTCATTAGTGGTTTCTGCACACATGCAGGTCCCTTATGCTGTGGGCACTGCTGCACCCCCTATACCATAACAGACTGAAATAAATCAATAGTGTTTTTGCATAGAACTGATTTATGTTTTTTTCTGCACAACAGAGTTTCAGGTTGTATTGCATGATGCAGTGGTAAACTATGTGACGTGACATCAGTTTTCCTGAGCACATGTGACTATATTTATCACAGTGGAATGACAGTTTCTCATGCAATGCTGTTTGAGGGCTCAAAGGTTATGGACAGGACTAGCTGTTAAAAAAGAACCCTACCGGTTATATGGCTAGTTTGATGGCTGGACTCAAAAACAAGAACTATTTGCATGGATTAGTGTTAAAACTATTTAAAACTTATTAGTTTCATTTATTTCTGTCAAGATACACTTATTTCTAATTTAAAAAAGCTGGAACGGGGGAAAGGAGTGATCAAAACACCTGTATTGAAATTTTCTACAAACAAGTAAACAGCCGAAGCTATAACAAAAGGTTTGTTTGATTACCAACAATGATGGGTCGAAGTTTGACACTAGTCCAACAGTTTAATAACAATCATAAACATTTATTGCAAGAAGGAATGACAGGAGAGACATTAGAACAAGGGTCCATAAACTGGATATGTATCAATTATTCATGGAGCGGCCATTCATTTGCATGAAAAAAAACATGAGAAACATGATTCATTATAAAGATTGTTTAATACTGTGTATGTGGCATTCCATATTCAAATAACAGTATGGTCATTACATGTAAATGTTCTGTTTATGTGATTACATGCATTTTTCTAGGTAGGGGGTCCATACTCTCACCACATTCTCAAAGGCATCTGTTATTCAAAGAATGTTAAGAACCACTGCAAGACTTAAAAACTACTTTTACAATTAGGAGTTGGTGTCTTTTGCCCCTAAATGACTGCAATAAATAGTGTTATTAAACAAAAATGTGCTATGATAAAGTTGTAGCCATGCCTCATCCCAGTGTTTTTAGAAAGGTGTTGGAGCCATCAAATTTACAATGTGCAAAGACAGTATATAAAAACAGTAACATTAATTAGTTGAAAAAATAAATGCTGTCTTTGTACTGGTTTTATTTATGTGTCGTTGCTTTTTGCTTTAATTCAAAAAATTTTTACTTTTTTTGTAATTGTATGTGTAAAGCAGTGTGAGGTACTTTTAGGCTGTTAATCAAACTTAACTTTATATATATATATATATTAAAAAATGCTTTGGTGTATAATAAAAAATTAACAAACAATAATTCATAACAGTGTGTCTATATCATCCTATATGTCTTTGACCATAGACGGCTGTGTTGTGTAATTTATGTATATTTGTCTGCCCAATACCTCTGTTGTTGCAAGCTTCCGTGCCCCTTGGAAAAGTTCATCAATATTTTGGGTGGCCTTTGACCTGACCCTGGTGTTTTAACAATGACATTCTGGGTGCACTAAATAGCCATGTGGCTGGCAGAGTGGTGGGACTAATGAGGGAATGTCATCTCTGGTTTACAGTTCAAGTCGAGCGTGCCAGTGAGTGAAGGCTTCTATTGGTGAGGAGATAGCAACAGCACCACAGGGGTTTTATTCCAGCAGTCATTCAGCTCCAAAGCTCTCTGTTCCTGTTTCTTACTAGTTTTTTCAGTCCTGCTTTCTCACACTGTCTTTTTTTGTTTTCAAATCGTTTTTACAAGTCTGTTTTGGTTTTTTGCCATACGTTTTTGACAATTGCACATTAAATTTGTGTGAAATTTTCACTAAATTACAGTATTTTTAAACGGATGTAAACTTAAATAAAATAGCATAGGCAGCATAGTCAAGTTTAATTACAACCCCAAATCAGAGAAAAGTTGGGACAGCATGGAAAATGCAAATAATAAAATAACACATAGTTTCTTACATTTACTTTAACTTTTATTTCATTGCAGACAGGATGAACCTGAGATATTTCATGCTTTGTCTGGTCAACTTCATTTTATTTATTAATAAACATCCATTTCAATGCATTTCAATGCATTTCAGGCCTGCAACACATTCCGGTTTTATTTTGTCCCATTCTTCCTGCAAACACGTCTTAACAGTACGGGGTCGTTGTTGTCACATTTTTCGTTTCAAAATTCTCCACACTTTCTCTATTGGAGACAGGTCAGGACTGCAGGCAGGCCAATTCAGTACCCATACCCTCTTCTTTCGCAGTCATGCCTTTGTAATGTGTGCAGCATGTGGTCTTGTTGAAAAATGCATGGCGGCTACTATTCTAGGATACTAAGCATTGCATTAGACCCCAATTACTTTGAATTCTTAATTGATTTTTATCAAATAGGTTTAAATCATGTTACATTTTATATACAATTTAGATAATTTTCTCTATGACTTCTAAATACAAATAACAACATATTTTATTTATTAATATTGTGAAGTTACAAACCTCATTTCCAGGAAAGTTGGAGCATTTTGTAAAATCGAAACAAATTTTGTGTTTGATGTCTGCAACATAAAAAAAAAAAAGTCAGGACAGGGTAAAATTAATGAAAAATTCAAGTCAGTCTGTTCTGAATCAATCCACAAAAGGCATGCAAATTAGTAACAGGGCAGGATATCATGATTGGGTATAAAAGATTAGTCGTTGCAGGCAAGTTTGGTTGGACTCATCATATTGTGGCAAATTTTATGAAGGAATTTCAATCAGTTTAAAAAGTGCACAAGATTGCTAATAATTATTCACTCATATTGTGAAATGATTCAGGAGAAATCTCAGTCCCTGTTTAATGTGTGTGACTTCCAGACCTTTCATGAGTACTTTGGAAATTGTTGACTGAAACTCTTTTACGCGACAAGAAACCCATTTATCAATTCTTTGCATAAACACTGCAGATTTCTCTGGGCCCCAACTGATTTTAAATGGATCGAATGTTATTAGCAAAAGATGCAAAATCCAACATCTGTCATCAAATGGGGTGCATCAGTGCATCAGTGCTTATGGCATGGGTGACTTGCATGTGTGTGAAGGTACCACTGACGCGGAGCCGTATATTGGGATTTTAGAGACACGTTGCCATCAAGGTGACTTATTTTCCTGGGAACTTGATGGTTGTTTTAGCAAGACAATGCCAGGTGTCATCCTGTACGTGCTACAACAGCATAGCTTCATGGGTCCTATGGGGGTCCTTTTCATTTAATGGGTGTAATAGAGGTGGTTGACATATGTCTAACATATGGACTAAAGTCAGTAATTGTTTACCCACACATGGCATCAACGTGCATTTCGTAGCTTATAAAATGTCGTTTTGCCTGTAGCTAAAGAGCCTGCCAGTGTAGATGACTGTACTGTAATTCCAGATGACTGAATTCATTAACTTAATAGTGCTTAATAGGAGAATAACAGGTGTGATGTTGACAATCAAAAATTAAAAAGTATAATGTCTTATTCACAAAGTATTTAGACCCTTCAGGCTAGATAAAAAACAATTAATTTATTAATGCAATAAAAAAAACTTGAACCTGTGATTGTGCTTTGTATATACAAATTAATTTAAATTTGATGCCTGCACACTTAAAAAATAGGACAGATGCATGATTAACACCACCTTTCATATTATTTACACTTTTTAATCATTCAAGAACTGAGGACACTAATTGTTGCAGTTTTACTAGTACTATTTTTGCCTATTCTTGCTTGATACAAGATTTCATCTGCTTAACAGTCCCTGTTTGCTGTTGTGTGATTCTTCTCTATGATGAGCCATACATTTTCAATGGGAAACAGATTTGGACTTCAGGCAGGCCACTCAAAGTCAAACACATGTATTTTGTACACTACAATATCCAGCTGTTGTAGCGTGTGTAAAACAAGGCCTGGCATTGTCTTGCTGAAATAACAGTGGACAAGCCCTCCAATCTATATTTTTAATTGACAACCCCAAATCAGAAAAAGTTGGGATATTATGGGAAATTCAGATAAAAAGAAATGCAGGGTTCCTTACATTTACTTTGACTTTTATTTGATTGCAGACAGTTTAAACCCAAGATATTTCATGTTTTGTCCACTTAACTTAATTTCATTTGTTAATATACCTCCATTCCTGCGTTTCAGGCCTGCAACACATTCCAAAAAAAGCTGGGACAGAGGCAATTTAGGGCTAGTAATGAGATGAAAAAACTAAATAATGATGTGATGTCAACAGGTGATTGTAATCATGGTTTGGTACAAAAGCAGCATCCAGGAAAGGCTTTGATAAACAAAGATGGCCAGAGGATCTCCAGTTTATGTTAACTATGTCTAGAATCAACGTTGACTTCTCTGGGCTCGGAGGAATTTAGAATGGACCATCACACCGTGAAAACATGTATTGTGGTCAGATGAATCAGCATTCCAGGTCTTTTTTAGAAAAAGGGTGTGTCATGGTATGGGGCTGTGTCATTGCCCTTGGCAAAGGTCATTTACACTTCTGTGATGGCAGCATTAATGCAAGACGTCATCTTTTCCAGGGACGTTCATGCATTTTTCAACATGCTGCACACATTACAAAGGCATGGTTGTGGAAGAAGAGGGTACAGGTACTGGACTGGCCTGCCTGCAGTCCTGACCTGTCCCCAACAGAGAATGTGCAGAGAATTTTGAAAAGAAAAATGCGACAACGACGACCCCATACTGTTGCACAGCTTAAGACGTGTTTGCAGGAAGAACGGGACAAAATAAAACTTGAAACACTAAATCGCTTGGTATCCTCTAAAGGTATCCTTTTAAGTGTGGTGGTGAAAAGGAATGGCAACATTACAAAGTGGTAAATGCTTTACTGTCCCAACTTTTTTGGAAAAATTGTATTGTCTGCTCAACTTCATTTCATTTATTAATAAACATTAATTCCTGCATTTTAGGCCTGCAATACGCAGGCCTAAAATGCAGGAATTAATGTTTATTATTAAATGAAATGAAGTTAAGCAGACAATACATGAAATATCTCAGGTTCACCCTGTCTGCAATCAAATAAAAGTCAAAGTAAATGTAAGAAACTCTTTTTTTAAACATTTCCCATGCTGTCCCAACTTTTTCTGATTTGGGGTTGTATAATCTATAAACCCTATTTAAATTTGAGCATCAATGGTACATTCAGACATATGAAAGTAACCCATGCTGTGGGCACTGATGCACCCCCATACTATGACTGTTGTTGGCTTTTCTACCTTTTGCTGATAACAGCTGATATGGAATCATAATCACTTATTTAAAGGAAGTGAGGCCTACAGCCCCAGTAGATGTTCACCTGGATTCTTTGTGACTTCATGTGTAATGGATTGGTGCAGACTGATGCACAATAAATTCACATAGACTATGTATCGCAGGGCCTACTGATATGCTCATTAGTACATTTTACCTGTACTCAGCACTATACAGCTGTGATTTCAGATTATCACAGCGCTGGTTCTTTGCATTCCACTCTGCTTTCCAGGAGGGATTGTCAGTGAAGCTTAAGATTGAGTTGGCTATGAGTGACCCGTCATTGTCTTTGGAGCTCCTACATGACCTGACCATCTGATTAGACAGCCGTCTTCAGGAGCATGAATGGAGCCACTGGGCAAAGGTCCCCTGGTGGGCTAGATCTAAAAGTATGCCACCCAGACCAACTCTTGCCCTTCTGCCACTACCTACCTCAGTTGGTGCAAAGAAAGAGGTCCATGCCACTTGGGAATGCCAGTTTTCCTTGCTTTGACCAAAAATAAGCAGGAGCTATCAATAGGGTAGAACGGGGCATTCCCAATTTGCTGGCGCAGAGCTCAATTTCAAAGACAGGGTCTAGACAAAAACCTGCCCCTGGACCCCAGTGTTTTTCTTAAAGACAACTCTTGTTTGGCCTTTGTGGATTCTAAAGCAGCAGGAAGCTTTATTGATGCAGCTTTTGCCAGAGCCATGGGCCTGCCCCCTATTCCTCTTGAGGTTGCATTATCCTTTTAGCCATAACTAGTCGATCTTTGGCATCCAGAGCCATCACCATGCATCTGGGTAACCAGTTAAAAGGATTTCACTGTTCGTGACTCAAATTCCAAATCTGCCACTCATATTGGTCTCCCTGTGGCTGCAGCAGCCAAGACCAAGGCCATCACTGATTGGTTTCTCCCTTCCCCACCTTGGCTTGGCTGGTGCAAATCCTTACTGGGCTATGATAACATTTTCTAATGTGATAAATTCAAGTATTATTATGGTACCTCTGACCAGTGACACAAAAAATTGGGCATCTGGAGAAAAAAGCCTACAGAACTTAAAATATTTTATCCTCATTGAATACATAAGAGTAATAATTCCTCTTCCTCCCCTCCCATCTGTTCATTGAATAAAGGGTGTGTTACTTTGGGAGGTATAATTCTTTTAAATGTTTGTGGATGTTGGAACAGGTTCAAGAACATTGTACAACTCTGGTATCAAGAGGTTAAATGTCACTGGACACAACTTTACTATTGGAAAGAAATGGTGTATTAGTGCCAGTTTTATTTATATCTACCAAATTGTTAAACTTTTAGTTTCATTTCATTTTATCTAAATCTTTATTAGGCATTACTCAACTCCATAGCTTGTCTTGTATGAAAGTGTGGTTGTGCACATGTTGGCTCAGTGAATGGACTTGAACTCACTACACAATCTACAAGAGTTTTACAAGAGTGCACACAAGGGAAATGGTAGACTTATGACCTAACACACTAGTGAGTGGAAAAGATGGAAGTGTTTAAGGGTCAAAGAAAGTTAGTGATCTGCTCCTGACTGTGAAGAATGTGCATGTAATCTGCCACTGTGGAAATATCTCCCATTTGCTCTTTCTTTCACAATATTACTTTCTCTTTTTATCTCTTTCTTTCTCTCTAGCAGTCCATAAAGCTGTGGTGGGTAGTAGTTTGTCCCAGTGGAGATTACCTTGGAAAAACAAAGCCTGAACGTAGTGTGAGTATACGTATATTTATATGTACTGAGAGCCTTCTTTCTCAAAATTAAAGAAACAATTAATGAAGTCTTTGTAAACTTTAATACTGTGCTTTGTGTAAATAACAAGAAATTAGGCAAAGATTCATGCATTTAAAAGAATGTAAAAGTTTTTTAAGTGTACATATTAGACGATGACAGCTTGAGAATCATTTAGTCACAGATTTCTGCCACAATTATTAAATTTATATAATAAAGAAAAGTACATATAATAAATAATAAAACATGTCTGCATTTTTACAATTTATTTAGCTTTTATTAAAACATATGGCTTGAACTTTAAAAGACCAGGCTAAAGAACTACCTTGGCCGGCATGGTGTTTAGACATGGGTCATGGGAGGCGGGGTGGCCAAAGCCCTGAGATGGACTGGTGCACTGTCCTGGGTATTTCTGTTTTGCCACCAGTGTTTCCTAATGGAACCTGTTAAAGGGGTTAATGCAAATTAAACAAAGTACAACATGCAATATTATGTGTCGTATTTGTTTCTGCAAAAATTGAGAGACATAGAGAAATAATTTTAGAATTTAAACAACAACTATTTTAAAGCAAGTTTTAAACCTACTTCCTAGGTTTAAACTTACCAACTAGCAAAAGTGAAATGATAGGTAAACAAAATACAAAACAGTTCAGTTTAAGAACTCCACAAATCTACTGTACATTCATCACCCTTAGATATTTTTTAAACTGTCTACATGGTCTACACTATCCTTTTGAAAACAATCACAGTGTCATTTTTCTTCTTTCTACTTATCTACACTGATCAGCCATAACATTAAAACTGCCTCCTTGTTTCTACACTCACTGTCCATTTTATCAGCTCCACTTACCATATAGAAGCACTTTGTAGCTCTACAATTACTGACTGTAGTCCATCTGTTTCTCTACCTACTTTGTTAGCCCCCTTTCATGCTGTTTTTCAATGGTCAGGACCCCCACAGGACCAACACAGAGCAGAGCATTATTTAGGTGGTGGATCATTCTCAGAACTGCAGTGACACTGGCATGGTGGTGGTGTGTTAGTGTGTCTTGTGCTGGTATGAGTAGATCAGACACAGCAGTGCTGCTGGAGTTTTTAAAACACTGTGTCCACTCACTGTCCACTCTATTAGACACTCCTACCTAGTTGGTCCACCTTGTAGATGTAAAGTCAGAGACGATCACATATCTATTGCTGCTGTTTGAGTTGGTCATCTCTGAGGTCTTCATTAGTGGTCACATGATGCTGCCCATGGGGCGCTCTTGGCTGGATATATTTTTGGTTGGTGGACTATTTTCAGTCCAGCAGTGACAGTGAGGTGTTTAAAAACTACAGCAGCATTACTGGGTCTTATCCAATCATACCAGCACAACACACACTAACACACCACCACCATGTCAGTGTCACTGCAGTGCTGAGAATGATCCACCACCCAAATAATACCTACTCTGTAGTGGTCCTGTGGGGGTCCTGACTATTGAAGAACAGAATGAGTCAGTAATTGTAGAGGTACAAAGTGTTCCTATATGGTAAGTGAAGCTGATAAAATGGACAGTGAGTGTAAAAACAATGAGGTGGTTTTAATGTTATGGTTGAACTGTGTATATTGCATTTTTTTTTTTTTTTTTTTGCTATCTCAAAGACAAAATTCAGTAGTTGGTATTGTGTCTTTCTTTTCAGAGTGTACTTACAATCCAAATTAAAAATCACAAATTATTTTGTGATGTCAAAAAAAACTACTATGTTGGGTCTTTAGAAATGGACAAATATTTGATTTGCCCACCTCTTAAGTGCAAAGGTCAATGAATAGTGACTATGATTCTGATTCAGTTGTTGATGCCCATCCCGCTGAAGCGGACTCAGATAAGGAAGCTCCATCAGAAGCACCAGTCATCAGAAGTAAACACATTACCCAAATACATTAACCAAATTCAGAAAATACCAAGAAAATACCTTCATCATGGGTTCACAGAATATTTCATGCTGCTCTCAAAGATAAAACAAGGAGGTATTTCTGTGGCAGTCCAAAAAACAATAAAAGACTGTTTCCCTCTCACCACAATATGGACAGTATTAAGTCATATCTGGGTTTAAAACAGAAATAAAAGCATTTTTATCACAGCTAGTATTTAGTGTAAAACCCTCCACTATAGGTCACCACAGGTCTTAATTACTGGTAATGTATAGAAATCCCTCCACACTGGTGTACAATATTACCATTATTATAGCTTTGAACAGTGTGGTGCCCGATTTCTGTTTGTTAAGCAGCTGTCTGTCCCGGTCAGACAGCTGCTTCTACCAGGTGATAAATCTACCAGGTCCCTCAAGGTTTTAAGTCACTTTGATGGGTTAGTTGCACTTGTCACCAGTTGCAACTAACCCATCATAAATCTACCAGGTCCCTCAAGGTTTTAAGTCACTTTGATGGGTTAGTTGCACTTGTCACCAGTTGCTCCCTCAAAGCCAGTGTAGATAGGTTGTTTTCTCACACTGTGTATGAGCATGACAAAAAGGTGAAGCTGAAGTAGCCGTCTCGTGCCAGATTGTTGCATAATGATGCACGACCCCTGTAAGACAAGTGGGGTAACAACAATGTCTGTCCATTAAAGTGGCCTTTAACTTTGTCAAGCAGGCCTTCTCAGTTTTAATTTGCTCATCCCCTAAAAGCACTCCCAAATATTTTAAACCCCTCCTCACCCAGCTCATCCCTTGTGGTAAACTGTGTTCCCCCCACTAACAGAGTTGACGCTGGGGGAGGTGGGTGCTGATGTCCCAGGAGAGCCCTATTGGCTGTGGTACATCCTAGTTACATCCTGGTACACCCTTTTAGTTAAGATGCAATAATTCAGCAGTGTGTCAGCAGTGTGTCACATTAAAAGTCGTGTCCCTCTACCTTGCTATTTTGGTCAGCAGATAGGGCACGGAATTGCAGATTACTGATGTGTTCCTTGCAATCACCTGTCCATCATTAATTCGCTCCAGATGGACGTTCTTCTCATATCACAGTTTCCCTCTCAGATTTGCCAGCTCCTCTGTCTGGCACACCTGCTTTTCTCTGTGAAACTGTGCTGCTAGTTCTGGTCTTGTTTTAGCTAACATGGGATGCCAGCATCCGTTATCTATTTTTTGGGAACTTATCATTCAGTCAGTGTTGCAGCACTTTAAGGGTGTCACATTTGGAACAGTCCTGGATAATCGAGCAGCCCCAGAGGCAGTATGATGAGTCCCTTTGTAGTATCTTCCAAAGATGTTCATATCAAATACCTTTTCCTGGTTTAGGGAAAGCATTCCAGCATCTAAGCTCAATATTCTCAAGACATCCAAAATATCTACAATCAACATTATTTAAAAAATTGTCTTGGAGGTCACCTGTCTCAGGCAGCAGGGTAAGAACAGTCCAGAGATGTTCACAGATCACAAAGTACAAGTCAGAGTCAAGTCACGAGTCTTTAGGCTAGAGTCCGTCAAGTTACAAACCAATATAATACACACAAAACATTTATTGGAAATGTAGCGTAGAAATAAACAAATAATATGTAAGTTCAGATTAAAAAACAACAACAGATTAGCAACTGTATTTTGTCGTTTTATTTAGTGTCTTTCCTAGTCATTGCAAATGAATGTAATTTCCGTAACAAGAAGGGACCAGTTAAAAGCTTAAACTGATACGTTCTGTTTTCATTGCAAAACAAAAGCGAGCGATAAATCACGGCACAGCGGCCAAAATCCAAAAAAATCATAACTACTGCTTACCTTAGCTTATGTTCTTCCAGATGCTATTACATGTATAACTGTGTGTTGTGCCATTAGGAATATAATCCATTATTTTGTAAATGTGTGCTTATAATTAAAAACCTCCAAACTTTTCCCGGTTGTGAAGTAAAACACGAACACGTTAGAAAGCCAATCAAGCATTTCATTGACACATCATCTGTGCGACTCAAACTGAATAAATGCAAATAACAGCATATCTTACTAAAAATTATTATCAGAAAGTCTGACTTGTTGTTCACGAGTCATTTTTTCCGAGTCATGAGTCGAGTCTGAGTCATTTGAAACGAGTCCGAGTCGAGTCTGAAGTCGCTGTGTGTGCGACTTACATGCGACTCTGACTCGAGTCGCCCCATCTCTGGAACAGTCATTTTGCAGCTTGACCACATCTCCTTTTTGACAGACTCTTACTGAGGACTTGTCAGTACATTCTCTACAATCACTGGCCAAAAGGAATTGCAGAATTTTACTGGAAGCCCATCAGTGCCTGATGCTTTCCCATACTTCATGCTCTGCAGTGCACCACTCAGGGAGAGAGACCCTTCAAAGCCCAGTGCAGAAACAACAGCAAGCCATGGTAGCCCCTAAAGGAAGGCTTTGACAGTAAGGTGCCAGAAAGACTTACTACAAGATTTTTTCATTTGTTGTTTTATTGATTTTACAACACATAGCTAACTCCTCTGATCTTCCATCACAGCAATATAATAAGTACTTTATAGACAAATCAAAATTGATGTTCCATCCAACACATACTGATAAGCACATTCAGGACATGTTAGTATTGGTTGTGTTAGTAGAGGAAACAAGGCTTGGGCTTTTATTACATGCTTGTCTTTGTGGTTTATTAGTGAGTGTTTCTTGATTCCAGTAATCCAAGATAAATATGTCGAACACAGATAACTTAATGCGTATATCAACAAAACAAATAATCCAGTAAATGGAATTCCGCTGGACTGCGGTTTGTATTTGGTCCAGAATTCCAAGTATACCCCGTTTGTCTTGGCTAAAGAATAAAATATTTGTGGATGTGTTTGTGTGTTACGTGTCCTGTCTAGTGAAGGATTCTTGACCTTTCCCCAGCCTAGCCAGTTTCTTGGATAAAACAACAAACATTTAGCTGAAACAAAGCTAATAATGCTGTCTTGTGCTTGTCTACAGAATTAAAGAAAAAACAGTTATATACACTGATCAGCCATAACATTAAAACCACCTCCTTGTTTCTACACTCTCTGTCCATTTTATCAGCTCCACTCACCATATAGAAGCACTTTGTAGTTCTACAATTACTGACCCATCTGTCCATCTGTTTCTCTGCATGATTTTTTAGCCTGCTTTCGCCCTGTTCTTCAGTGGTCAGAGCCACCACAGAGCAGGTATTATTTAGGTGGTTAATCATTCTCAGCGCTGCAGTGACACTGACATGGTGGTGGTATGTTAGTGTGTGTTGTGCTGGTATGAGTGGATCAGACACAGCACCGCTGCTGGACTTTTTAAATACCGTGTCCACTCACATGCTGCCTGTAAGAATTCATCTTTTCCAGGGACGTCCATGCGTTTTTCAACAAGACAATGCAAAACCACATGCTGCACACATTACAAAGGCATGGCTGCGGAAGAAGAGGTTACGGGTACTAGACTGGCCTGCCTGCAGTCCTGACCTGTCCCCAATAGAGAATGTGTGGAGAATTTTGAAATGAAAAATGCGACAACAACAATCCCGTACTGCTGCACATCTTAAGACGTGTTTGCAGGAAGAATGGGCCAAAATAAGCTGAAACACTAAATCACTTGGTATCCTCGGTGCCAAAACATCTTTTAAGTGTGGTGAAAAGGAATGGAAACATTACAAAGTGGTAAATGCTTTACTGTCCCAACTTTTTTTGGAATGTGTTGCAGGCCTAAAATGCAGGAATGGATGTTTATTAATAAATGAAATGAAGTTGAGCAAATAAAACATGAAATATCTCAGGTTCATCCTGTCTGCAATGAAATAAAAGTCAAATTAAATGTAAAAGAAACTCTGTGTTTTTTTATTACTTGCATTTTTCTTACTGTCCCAACTTTTTCTGATTTGGGGTTGTACAACATTTGGAGCCTTTATGTCCCAAACAATTACAGAATGTTGTTAAAAGGAAAAGTGATGTAACACAGTGGTAAACATGCATCCTACTGAACTTTTTCGGCATGTTGCTGCCATGAGTTTTAGAACTACCATATGTTATCATTTCACAGTTTAGAACACCCATATTTCTCCAGGTTTGATTGATATTTAGTTTTTTCAGTTTTTGGTAGCCTAAACATAGTTAAGTTAAAAAAGCATAATCGGGTGCTTGGGTGGTACAGCAAGCTGTTGCACTAACCCACCACCACTGAGATCTCAAGCTTTCATTTCATTAAATTCGAATCTCTGAAGCCAGCTGTGCTCTCAGATTGGCAGGGCATCCATATCCATAACATTATGACCACTGACAGGTGAAGTGAATATAAGTTTCTCCTCAGCACGGCACCTGTTAGTGGATGAGATATATTAGGCCTCAAAGTTGATGTGTTAGAAGCAGGGAAAATGGGCAAGCGTAAGGATTTGAGCGAGTTTGACAAGGGCCAAATTGTGATAGACAACTGGGTCAGAGCATCTCCAAAACTGCAGCTCTTGTGGGGTGTTCCCAGTCTGCAGTGGTCAGTATCTATCAAAAGTGACCCATGCTAACCTCTGTCCACCACTGAAAGCACCAACAATGGGCACGTGAGCATCGGAACTGGACCACAGAGCAATGGAAGAAGGTGGCCTGGACTGATGAATCACGTTTTCTTTTACATCACATGGATTGCCGGGTGCGTGTGCGTCGCTTACCTGGGTAACACATGGCACCAGGATGCACTATGGGAAGAAGGCCAAGCCGGCGGAGGCAGTGTGATGCTTTGGGCAATGTTCTGCTGGGAAACCTTGGGTCCTGCCATCCATGTGGATGTTACTTTAACACGTACCACCTACCTAAGCATTGTTGCAGACCATGTGATAGCTCAGTGGATAAGGTACTGGACTAGTAAACAGAAGGTTAGTAAACTACTAGTAGTAGTAAACTACTAGTACTAACTACTAGTAAACTACTAGAAGGTTGCCGGTTCAAGCCCCGCCACCACCAAGTTGCCACTGTTGGGTCCCTGAGGGCCCTTAACCCTCAATTGCTCATTGTGTAAGTCGCTTTGGATAAAAGCGTCTGCTAAATGCTGAAAATGTAAAATGTTCACCCTTTCATGGAAACTGTATTCCCTGATGGCTGTGGCCTCTTTCAGCAGGATAATGCACCCTGCCACAGAGCAAAAATGGTTCAGGAATGGTTTGAGGAGCACAACAACAAGTTTGAGGTGTTGACTTGGCCTCCAAATTCCCCAAATCTCAATCCAATCGAGCATCTGTGGGATGTGGTGGACAAACGGGTCCGATCCATGGAGGCCCCACCTCACAACTTACAGGAGTTAAAGGATCTTCTGCTAAGATCTTGGTGCCAGATACCACAGCACACCTTCAGGGGTCTAGTGGAGTCCATGCCTCGAAGGGTCAGGGCTGTTTTGGCAGCAAAAGGGGGACCAACACAATATTAGGAAGGTGGTCATAATGTTATGTCTAATCGGTGTATTTCTATAATTTATTCAACACAAAGTTAATTAGTTACATATGTTATTTTTGTACTATTTTTAAAATGATTGGCAAGTTATTGCTGTCTGCTTTAAGTCAACATTTTCCAATTGCCCCAAATGTTTTGAAATTTTGTTTAAAGCTTTTAAAGTGAGCAAAAAGACACAACATGTGGTGCAATTATAATGTCATAATGCAATTTGACATTGTAAAGCATAAGGCCTTCAGGATTGATTCCCAAGCTATAAACTGTTTTAGTGTTTTGTTTTTTTTAACAAACCATAGTTTTTATGCAAATTATAGTTCAATTCTATAATTAAGTATGACCAATTGTGGTGAATTTTGTAATTACTTTGGTCCTTTTGCAAAGACACTGTTTAAATTGTTCTAGCCACCCACACTTTAGACATTACAATGAATGATTTTGAAACCAACTTTAGTTTTTACAGTCTTGGCTGCCTAACACTGTGTGAGTTGAATACTTGGCCTGAGTTCCTGTTTAATTTCCTGGGTTGTGCTTGGGGAATATCAAAAATAACAATTCTAAAGACATAATGGAAAAATAAGTGTTAGGGCTTTAAGTAATACTTAAAGAATCAATCAATCAAAATTTATTTGTATAGCGCTTTTTACAATGAATATTGTCACAACAACTTCATGGATCTTAGAACCAAAAACAAACCCCTGATGAGCAAAATGAGGGCAACAGTGGCAGGGAAGAACTTCCCAAATATTACAAAGAAGAAACTTTGAAAGGAAGCAGACTTAACGGGGACCTCCATCCTCCTTGGGTGGCCTAGAGGATAATTTAGATGAATTAGAATTAGATAAATGCACTAGATATTTAAAAAGTAACATCTCTAGCTGACGTTAAAAGCATAAAGCATTTCATTTGTAATCTTTCAGTTCAGTCTGTGGTACAATAAGGTCTGTGTGTTCTGAACATTGAGAGTGCAGTCAATGCAGATTCCCATCAAGTCAGCAGTCCAGCAGCAACGTTACTGTTACGGCAGGCTCAAACCTGCAGGCTCAAACCTATTGGCTTTAGCATCAGGTGGGTGAGGCATCTCTAGGCGAAAGGTAGGAAACACCCCGGGCAGGTAACCAGTCCATCACATGGCAGACACACACACATTTAGAAACACATTTACACTTAGGGCAATTTCTAATAGCTACATTTAGCCTGACTGCATGTCTTTTGACTTGTAGGAGGAAACTGTTGTTGTTTGTCTATTACTATGAGACTGGTGTAACTTTTTTGTCAGTGAAATTCTGCCCAGTTTATTCTACACACATGTATCATGTTTTTAGTAGCAGAACTGATCTAGTAATATCACTCAAGGGATCACAAGGGTTACTACTCTGATATCATACTTGACACACTGCCTAAACACCACAGCATCAATAAAGATGTGCTAAAACACAGATGAGTGCCATTTTTACAGAGAAGTCACTGACATGATAATGCTGACACACCAGAGGTGCTGGTGAAGTAGGTTATTTTAACTATCAGTGTGAATATGAGGTAAATGTGTGTGTTATTGTGTAAGTTTGATTTATTTAATACAGTAGATCTCGCTGTTTCATTTTGAATGAGAAACAGATTAATATAACACCACCAGTATACTGTAGCTGCATAGAAACCCAGCAGACCAATAAGCACTAGGCTCCACTCATCATGTAGTATGTCTACTTACTTCCTAACCCTGCCTCCTACTGTGACCTGTTTAAAATCTATTACCCCCCCCACACACACACACACATACACATACACACATATGCTCATGCACAAAGTAGCCACCCCAAAAAACCACCTCCTCAGAGACTCTGAACTAGCAGCCAAGTTCTATCCATGTTGTGACAGGACACAGGAAGTGCTTGCTGTCTAGGGAGGAAGTATCAAATCAAACTCCATCTTTTTCTGCTTTGGGAGAAATTCCACTCTAGTCAGAGGTACTATAAGCTGACGTTTAAAATGAGTCTGTCGGAAGGAGGGATAAACAGCAGGAAAACAAAAGTTTGCATTCATCTGGCCTACATGGGGAAGCACAGTGTTATTTCACCAGCTCTTAGCCCATAAAGAGACTAAGAGAGAGAGAGAGAGAGAGAGAGAGAGATGTAAAAAGAGAGAGAGATGTACTGAAAGAGAGTTCTGCCTGCATAAATTTCATGTCCTTCCAACATTATTTACATTTTTACAGACGCCTTTATCCAAAGCGACTTACAGTACAGTTACAGTATACAGTTTCAGCAATTTAGGGTTAAGGGCCTTGCTCAAGGGCCAACAGCAGCAATCTGGCAGTGGTGGGGCTTGAACCAGCAACCTTTTGATTACTCGTCCATTATTTTAAGCACTAGGCTACAGCTTGCCCCTCTGTAATGACATTATATCCAATTTGTGCAGAATGTTTTTGATGCACTTGCATTACAGTTCAGTGTGACAACATTTTTTGAATCAGAGTTCAGTTTACACCGAACAGGCATAACATTATGACCAATGACAGGTGAAGTGAATAACACTGATTATCTCTTCATCACGGCTCCTGTTAGTTGGTGGGATATATTAGGCAGCAAGTGAACATTTTATCCTCAAAGTTGATGTGTTAAAAGTAGGAAAAATAGGCGAACGTAAGGATTTGAGTGAGTTTGACAAGGGCCAAATTGTGATGTCTAGACGACGGTCAGAGCATCTTCAAAACTGCAGCTCTTGTGGGCTGTTCCTGGTCTGCAGTGGTCAGTATATATCAAAAGTGGTCCAAGGAAGGAACAGTAGTAAACTGGCAACAGGGTCATGGGTGGCCAAGGCTCATTGATGCATGTGGGGAGCGAAGGCTGGCCCGTGTGGTCTGATCCAACAGACGAGCTACTGTAGCTCACATTGCTGAAGAAGTTAATGCTGGTTCTGATGGAAAGGTGTCAGAATACACAGTGCATCGCAGTTTGTTGCGTATGGTGCAGCAAAAGCGGAACCAACACAATATTAGGAAGGTGGTCATAATGTTATGCCTCATCAGTGTACAGTACCTCTGTAAACAGCACAGCAAAGTGTGAAGTGTAATGCAAAATACTGTCAGATATCTGGCAACCTTTGGGTTATTGTAAGTGCAAATGCCCTTGGTTGGCCAAGCCAGTGTTTAGATTATATGCTTCCTCACAAGTGTTTGATCAATACAAGCTGTCTTAACTTCAACAACACACATCTAATACAGCGAAATATTAGCCTTGCCATTAGTTGAAATTAGCACACAATTTAGTATATAGGATGGTATTTGGAACACATACCTGATAGAGAGAGTTTCCTGCTAATATATTATGTCCATGTGATGATCCTGATCTATTTCATTATTTTTATGTCTCTTAACTTACTTAAATTTTAGGGGTGCCCAAATTTAAGTCAGCAAGCTAATGATCCTACTCAGATGAATGTTGTCACACACAGTCACACACACAGACAAACACACAAAGCATCTGGAATCTTTAAAGATGTTTTGAGACAATGGACATTGTAAAAAGCACTATACAAATAAAGTTAACTTACATTTAGCAGACGCTTTTATCTAAAGTGACCTACACATATTTTGACTAAATAAAACTTGAGCCATTGAGGGTTAAGGGGCCCAACAGAGGCACCTTGGTGGCTGTACCTTAATCGCTGAGCAACCACTGCCCTTTTCAATAGCTTCATGATGCATCATACATTTTCAACAGGAGACACATCTGGACTGCAGGTAGGCAAGTGAAGCACACACACTCACTGCTGTAGCACATGCAGAATAAGGCCTGGTATTGTCTTGCTAAAAGAATCAATGTCTTTCTTAAATTCTATGTCTATGTTTGTTAGAGTAGCATGACAATTTCTCAAGGACTTAAAGGTCATGCACATTCAACAGAAGTGTCCAGCATTGCCCTACACAGACTTAGATTTCTCCAGATTCCTTGAGTCTTTTAACAGTATTATGAATGGAAGTTGGTAAAAAACTTGTTTGCAATCATGGGTGCCTATTAAAACAAGAAATGTTCTTTTAAACTGATTGACACTTCTATCCCAAAGTTTAACACTTGTGTTATGAGCTATGACCCACCATTGCTGCATGACCCATCAATAATAATAATAATAATAATAATAATAATAATAAAATATTTCTGGGGTTTTTTGCATTTTACAAAATGTCAAGACAGAACTTTGACTAGACCACTACAAAACCTTAATTTTTATTCTTCTGAGCCCTTTAGAGATGGACTTGATCTTATGCTTGGGGTTGTGCTCTTTCCCACGTTGTGTATTTCCCACTTGTGCTTGTGCTTTAGATCACAGACCAATAACTGGATGCTTTTCTTTAGGGTTACCTGGTAAAAAAAAAATCATGGTTCTCTTAATGATCGCAAGTTGCCTTAGCTCTGAAGCAGCAAAGCATCTCCAGATAATCACAGTACCACCATTGGCACCACAACCACTGTTTGTATGATGTTTTGGTTGTAAAATGAAGTAGTAGTTTTATGCCAGATGTTATGCTTCACCAAAATTTCAGTTTTCTCAGATGGCTTGTAGTGGTCATCAATAATAATTTTGGCTAGGGTAAACAATCCTTTTTTCAGATTAGCAGTGTTTTTGGCAGTGCAGCTCCTAAACCCTAAATGTTGAACTTCTGCAGTTCTATATATGTGTATCTGTGTTTCTTTGTAAATTTCTGGGTGAGTGGTTGATTTGCTCTTAAAGAAGTTTAATAGGCCAGCAATTTGTGGGAGGATAATGCTCTCACTCTGGTTCGGTGAAGTCTCAGAGCATAGAAATTGTTTATAATAATGTAATTATAATAATAACTGATGTATTTTTGTCTTCCTTAGATTTCTGGATTGGATGGATTGTTTTAGCAAAATCATGGTTTGCCTGTTTAAATATTTTTGACATTGATTAAAACATTTTATTTAAATCATTTTTAGATTTAATTTAGCAGTAATTATGCCTTGGTATGTCCGGTATATCTGAAACCAATTGACAATTATATTTGGTTGATTGTTGTTTCCACTCAGTCTTGGTGTTTACATTTTACCTTTTAATAAAGTAAATAAGCATTAACAATAATGTAGTTTAAAGATCTAAAACAAATTAATAAAGTGTAACAAGTATGCAAAACAGAAGCCTGAACCAACTAAGATCTTATTAAGATTTAAGTTTTTAAGGTAGGTAGCGTATCATTGTTTTTTCTTTACCCCATGCACCCCATACATGAGTCATTGTGCCCTAAGTGTTCTTCTATCCTGGAATCACTCTTAAACTGCAAAACACTCTGAATGTTGCCCTCCCTCAATGCTATAGTCCCATACACACGCTGTGGCTTTTAATCACTGTCTTGCAGACTATCAAAGCCCAAATGAGATGTGTTCCAGAGCCTGGTGGAGCTTTCCTTAGATGTGGCTCTCTTTCTTATGAAGGGACGAGACCTTAGCAAAAAAATCTGAATGAAGAGCAATGTAATTTGTGAGAAAGGACCTGGTCCACCATACAGGCATTTTGGATTATTTTGACATAAAAGCTAGAGGGAGGTTCTGCATCACGTTTCACGCTTTTTCTGACTGGTGTTGTTGGCTAAATTACTATCAGACTGAAATAAATACGTCATGGTCAATCAGAGAGGTGGAGCAGTGGAAGGAGAAAGAGACTGCCTCTGTTCTTGTATGGGTTTTGCTGAATGACTGACAGATATGTGATGCAAATGTGAAAGTTCTGAGAGCATAGACAGGAACTCTAAACGCCGACTTTCCATGGCCACCCACGTACATGCAAAGACACACACACACACACACACACACACACACACACACACACACACTCACACACACACAGACTACACTCCTCTCTTTAAAAACA
The DNA here is from genome assembly GCF_030014385.1 of Trichomycterus rosablanca. Lineage (NCBI taxonomy): Eukaryota > Metazoa > Chordata > Actinopteri > Siluriformes > Trichomycteridae > Trichomycterus > Trichomycterus rosablanca. Next base: position 7,636,426 of record NC_086013.1, read on the forward strand.
TACGCATTCCTCTAGGAGCACGTTCATACCATTAGTTAAAAAAATAAAATTAAATAAATAGAAAGTAAAAATAAATAAAATAAATAAATTAACAATCTTTAGAGACTATTGCTTTTAACCTTGTAGTTGTTGTTAATTTAATCAGATTAGTTGGTAAATATTTTTTATAATATAATTTAATCCATGTATTTATGATAAATTATTTTATACTATATTATTTTATTATTTTATATTTTATTCTTGACATATTACTACATTTGATTATAGTATAAATTCAGCAAACTCACCATGAACATTTCATGTTGAGCATAAATTGTACTGTCCATAATAAACAATACATTTTTGTCTGATACCAACCGACACATGAAACTGAACCAGGTTTACCAGTTATGCAATACTGTGCCCATTAAATTATAAAATACAAAGCAAAAAAGTCATTTTTATCAGTATTGTTAGGAGTTTGAGAAAAACAAGTTTAAAAAAGTGATAAAAGTAGCATAATTCAGACATTAAAAATATTAAAATAAATTATTAAAAAATTGGTTAAATGACCATTTACAGTGATTATCTAAATATACAGACTGGACAGTAGCACCAGTAGACTAAGGAAAACAACAATGCCTTATATAAACTAGGTATTATGGAACGATGTGATGCAATCAAATGCATTCAAGCTTTCAAATGTAATAATAAAACAAATTAAAATTTATCACAACAGAGTATAATCTAGGTTACTAAAATTAGATCCTTGCATAAATTATAAGACGACTGTGTTAATGTACAGGCTCTGTGCAGATCATTAAGGTTAGTTTGCTCTTTTGTTGTGCACAGCTCAGGCTCTGCTTCTCGTCTCGCGCGCACTGCGTTTCCCCCGCGCGTCAGCTTGATGAACGAACCGAGCGCGCGCAATGAAATGTTTACGCACCAGTGGCGTTATTGCGTGTAACTGGCGTCCACAATCAGGCTGTTTGGAGAAACCGGAGCCTCTTGCGCTCCTGGTAACAGTCTCACCAAAGCCAGGCACACGAGAGCCAGGTTATACTTCCAAATGACGAATGGCTTTTAAGGATAATATAAATATGATGAACGTTTCAGTTCCACTAGCCTATTATATTTTGTCTTAAACTATGTTTTGTTTTGTAATTGAACTTTTCAGTCTGCACTGAATTCACATTCACATTCTGTAGATACATGGCACTAAAGCAGATAGCCTTTAAAACACTGCCCTTGAGGAAGGTGAAGTATGATGATCTGACAACAAAACAGGTCCATTTCACGAATAAACACAATGTGCAAAATGTAAATGCGGGTGGCCAGCAGTTGAAATGTGAGCACTTGTACCTTGCACTTACAGAAATTGGGGTTGACCCTAAATTGTTGCCTGTACTAATGTGAGGAAAGGCATGGGTGAAAATACCAAAACACTTGCCCTGCTCTGATGCAAATAAAACTTAATTTTATAATTTAATGATAAATGCTGTAAACTGCTTTATGATCACACACAGTAATATTAATACATTTTACACCAAGATAAAATGTGTCCGACGCCTGTTTGTATTCAGCAAACAGCAACAATTTAGTTAGGCTGTATAAATGTAAAATCATGCAATTGTTATTATTATTATTATTATTATTATTATTATTATTATTACATTTCTGAAATGTGTTTAAGGTAGCTACAATATATTAAAATGTATTACACATTTTTTCTAAAAAAAAAATGTATAGTATTAGTAACCTTTAAAAGGGCAGACCTATCTGCCATATTTTTATAACCTCCCAAGAGAATGCACGCTCTCTCCAAAACACCATGTCACAATCCTCTAATGAAGGATAGGGCAAAACAATCAAAGATATAATGTTCCGCAAGTGTTCATCAAATGGAGGAAACATAAAAGAAAAAGAAAAGTGGGAAAGTAAAGGCCGACAGAGGAACAGAAAACAGACAGAAACAGACTGCAGAAAAAGACAAAAGATTGAATGAAAACTAGATAGAATAGACGGAGCATGAAAGGAGAGAGAAGTAATTGAGTGAAGTTGGATGGTAGGGACTGGTGTGGTAGTGGGCTCTCTAACTCTCTCTAATTGGTGCTGCATTCAGACCTGGCTTTACTTCTGAAACTCCCTAATGGAGCGTAAAACACACACACACACACACACACACACACACACACACACACACAATTTATTACCATACATCGAGCTACAGAGGATAAGTGTTGCTGGGCTACAGTGTGAATAGATCAGAAAAGGATTCAACACCCCCCACGGAGAAGATTCTTTGGTTTTTTCTTGTCATACCTTTTTTATTCTCATACTTCACGTATTCTTGCTTTTTTGTGTGTCTCTCTCTCTCTTTTACACACACACACACACACACACACACACACACACACACACTCACACATCACACCCATTATCAAAAAGGTGGGTAATAACCGTTACTTGTTCATGTGTGTGAGTGTAAGAGAGATATTTGTCAAATATTATACATGTACTTTTTTGAACAGATGAATAAGTTTTCGTGTGGTTTAAGTCAAAATTACACTTTTTATTAATTTATAAAAAAATTTTGAATGACCAGTCGACTTGGCTTTACTCTACTTGCACTTTTCTTTAGACTTATATACAGTATATACATACTGTATATCTTCAGCAATGTATAGTGCATTTGTATTGATGTCATTAATATGTTATATTAAAATATGTATCTAGTTAATAATAATAATAATAACAATAACAATAGTAATAATAATAACAACAAAAGCAATATTAATCTGTTAGCCCCCTGTGTAAATACAAGTGCCCATATGCTTTTTAGGGCATTCTACCTGCAATGCATTACCATTAGCTTTCATCCCCCAAAGTTATGGATTTAGCTCTGATCCTTGAGAACTCTGACATACAATCTCATAGGATAAACTAACGAAGCATGAAACAGGGCTGCACGTCACTGAACTCGAAGCAAAAAAAATTAACCAATCAGCCTCAGGCTTGAAGTAGTAGTTGGCCGCGAACATTTTAAATCCCACAGGCATCATGAAAGGAACAAGATGAATAATGACTGGCGCTTTTTCACTGTTATTCTTCAGTGTGCTGTTTGTCGTGGTGTCCATCACTCACTGCGCACAACAACTCATTCTCCCTCTTCCGGTCGGGTAGCACAGAGGGCATGCAGGGCACTTTTCATCTCACATTTGTGTATTTTAACTTAGGAAGTTGCCTTTTGATATATGGCATGTAAAATCTTCAGCCGTGTGAAAAAAGAGAGGCCCAGTTATTGTGAGTGGCGACACGTTATGCAAGGCTTGATCAGGCTACGTTTTCAAATTAATATTAAATCATTTACAGTTATAGAAATACAGTGCATAAAAATATTATTGTTATGCCTTATATTAAATCCTTAAAATGTCTTTTGTAATATTCTTACAACAACAACAATAATAGAAGTAATATATTACAACAGAAACTTAAAATTATAGATTATATGCAGGAATGGCATGTATTATATATTAAAATTTATTATTGTTACTACTATAGAAATATGCAGTGTAAATAAATGCTTAATGGAAAAATCAATTTTACTTATTATACACGTTTTTTCTCCAGAACATCTGGGAATGTACTGCATAAAAACATCTCTTAAGTTTTAACTACCACGAAGATCTGCTATATGTTTAATAAAAAGGATACAGTGTAAATCTGAAAAAGTAACTTTTTGGCTGTTTGTTTTTATTTGTGCGCTCGCACTGGACTGCACAGCTTGTAAAATAGTTGGATTCAGTTTGTTTTACAGCAAACTAGATTAATATTCTGAATAAATATTTTGTCGCTTTCAATGTCACCAGCAATTTAGAATTGAATATTTGTTTCAGCATTTAGTTAGTATTTAGACCTGCCAACAACTGGGCTGACATTATACTGTAATTCCATATGCATAAAGTGTACTTCACACCATGCACTGATTAAACTAGAAATGCTTTAAAAAATATGCACCATAAAGCACAATAAAATAAGACAAAGGCAATAAAAAAATAGTAATATTTTTTGTGCCAAGTTTTACCATTATTTATAAAATAAAATTAATAATAAGCACCCAACAGCACAGGTGCCAAGTGGTTTAAATGTCTAGCAAAATTAAGTATTTTAAATTTTAGACAAAAAAATTTTCAATATTGTAGTTTCTCCAAACAATGTATTTACATGAGTAACATTACAGACACACAGTTCTTTGCAAAACTGCCTAATCTCTAAGAAAAAGTTTCTAAGACGCCATGTAAGCTCAACCGAAGACAAGTTTGTAGCCCTAACCCTAACAGTAAAAAAGTAATTTTGAATTATTACCATTTTAAACACGTTCTTATAAAAAAAACAAATAAGAATGCACAATGTGTTACGCAATGCAGGTAGTATATCGTTAGTTAAACATGTTTACCATATACTGTATAAGTGTGCTGTCGGGAGACTTTTTGTCCATTAACATTCGAGTTTAAATGTTATTTTATACAAGTTAATATCATGATAAATATCAATACACTAAATACATATTTAACTGCTTATAAAATGCATATCAGATGCATTTAAATGATCTGCTGTTTTAAAACTCCTGTAAAATTATTAATGACCCATAAACAAGCCTTGCAGTTAAAAATCCGCTCCAGATGTTCAGATCTCCACCACCTGATTTGATTAATTAGACTGTTGCTTATTTAGTTGGCTTATAGCTTACAATTATTTTCGATATCTTGATTCAATTAAACATGTTCCTTTAGTATTAATTGATAGTGCAATAGTAAATACATTAGACCTACAGTAAAACATCTTAAAAGGTCGCCTGTATTGTGATGACTGAATGTGTTGATGTTGTCGGCTCACGTGAAATCAGACCTGTATATTAGATCTTGCACAACAACATTTTGTATCCAAAAGTGTCTTTGTCCAAGTCCAATTGGATATGATGAGAATCTGCCGCGTCTACACGCACAATGTCCAGAACTCACGCTTAGACTTTACCACAGACTAGACTGAAATATAAAATTTAACAAATCCTTCATGCATTTACTTACTTCATGTTATAACTTTTGTTATTGTTTTATTTTATATGTATGTTTGTTTAATTCTAATTCATTCAAATCATCCTCCAGACTACCCAAAGACAATGGAGATTCCTGTTGAGTCTGGTTCCTCTTAAGGTTTCTACCTTGTAGTTTTAAGGGAGTTTTTTTTCTTGCCACTGGTGCCCTCGGCTTTCTCAACATGTTTTTTTTTTTTTGTTGTTTTTTCGGTCATGAATTCTGTAAATATATCTTCACATAAATAACAAATAATTTGACTTGACTTGACCTTTTGGATACGCTGATTTCAGCAGACTAATAATCGAAAAAGCATTGCGTGGTTTCACTCCAGACAGGCGCATCACAAACATAGTCCAATAAGCATTTATTATTGATAAGCTGGGCTGGATGGTGACCACAGACTGTACAGCATTCTGCACCTTTGAGTCCTTTGGTCACTGTGCCTTTAATTTGTACGCACGGATGAATTTCTGCAGCCAGATAAAGTGTGAGGGCGATTAAGAGTCAGAGAACTGATGTTAAATATATTCCATGCGTATATTCTATAGGAACTGTATGTCCGATAACGCTTGTGCCTTGTGCCTCGCTTGAGTCAAACACTCAATTGACCTATTTCCGCCGCTCTCCCTGGAGCAGTAGCACGGTTACTTTACTATGACTACATCTGCTGTGTGTGTGTGTGTGTGTGTGTGTGTGTGTGTGTGTGTGTGTGGGTGTGTGTGTGTGTGAGTGCGTGCACTGGCCTACTGAACTGTATTCACTGTATCCACTAAGGCACGCGAGGTCCAAGCGACTGCGGCTGCGCAAACACAAACGCGCGCACACACAACATATTTATTTATCTATTTATTTTGATATTGCCTCATGTTAACCCCTATTTTATATTCAGATTTTAGATGTCAGATTTTGTGCCTCATTCTACAGTACATTTTCTTTTACGAACACATTTTCAGTGCAACAATTTTTACATTCGACTGTCCAGCCATAAAAATAATAACAGATAATTTAGTATGCAAATCATGTTGCAAAATTGTGCAGCTTTCTAAGTATGTCCATCACTGAGAAAAACTTTGTACAGCTTTTATAAGAACAGTTTGAGTGCAGTAACTCATTCCTTAACTCCACAATTCCACAAAAAAATGCTGGTTTGGCTGGTTTAGTTTACAGGTAAATTGACTCATTAAAGGTTCTAAGGTTCTTAAATTCCTGTCCTGTGTATTTGCGATGGATTAGTTTTACACGTTTCGCCAGGTGTAAATAACTTCATAATTGTATGGTGGTATAATTTTATTTGATGTCTTCTGCATAATCAAATTCATTGTTTTAATTTTGTTTACCACCACTGTACCACCTGCATTCCTGAGAGAAATGCATACCACACCCAGGACGGAATGCCATGACGAGACCAAATTAATTAATTATTCCAAAAAAAAAAAGTATATATATATATATATATATATATATATATATATATATATATATATAGTGTGTACAGAAAAAAATGCTTAAAAGGCACAATACACATGCGGTGGTGAGCCAATGTACTTATTTACCAGGTTTCCATGTATATATTTTATTTAACGCATTCAATATTTTTGTATTATTTATTTATAAATTCGTCAATTTAATAATATTTATCATTTATTGTATGCCTTTATTTTTACATTTATTTTTTAATACATTTTTGTTTTAGAGTTATTCATAGCAAGTAAACTTTCCACCTTATATTTAAAGAAATTGATGTTTCATATTAATATTTATTTTCTTAAGTGTTAATTTATACAGATACTACTTTTATATTACATATTACAGATATTTTTCTTCAAACGTGGTATAAAATGAATTATTTTACAAATATGTAATTATGTTAACAAATATGTAAATAATAATGTGATTTTTAAACCAGATTAAAACAAAAATGCTAGGTAATATATAGATTCTCCATATTATGTTCCCACAAGAAAGGCCATTATTTTGATTTTTTTGATGACAATAATTATTTGCATATCTTTGCTTATTTTACATCTGTAAAATGTACCAAACAAATCGATGTCTAGCTCAGCTCTTCATCTCGGTTTGATAGTTAGGTAGCTCTCAGTGGCTACACACGTTTAATAGATGCAAAAAAAATGAATTCTACTGTTCGTTATGTTAGTTGTTTAATTCCTTTTTATATAATTACCAACGTAAAAACTAAGCAAGTACTTTAAAATGTTTTTCTGCAAACCACTAATAAATGTCCTTTGGTTAAAACCTTTATATAAGTTTTATAAAGATAAAAATAAAAGCTGATTTATTAATAATAAAATCAATAACATATATATTTCATTTTGTGTAACTGTTGTGTAACAGTTTGTGTGAGGCATAAAAATAACATAATTTCTAATATCCAGAAACACAATAAAGCAAACAACTATATAACAAAAGATACAAACTAAATAACGAAACAAAAAATAACAACAAACAAAACCACAGCTAACTGAAAAACTATAACCAGATTACACCTGCTGATGTAAGTGACTAATTGGGACATCCCTACTCATTTTCAACTGTATGTGTTTCAGCCGTGACAGTTGCCAACAGGTGTCATAAATATGCTTCCAACTTTGCAGCAACAGTTTAGGGAAGGCCTTTTCCTGTTCCAGCATTACTTATGTGCACACAACAAAGTCTGTAAAGACATAAAGAAAAGCACAGAGCCCTGACCTCAGCTCAACTGCTTTGAAATGAACCAGAGCATCGATTGAGGCCTTCACGACCAACATCAGTGCTCGGCCATGCAAATGCTTTAACTAAATGGGCACAAATTCCCACTGTCTTGTGAGAAGCCTTCTCAAAGAAGTGGCTTTTGTTCTGTTTGAAATAATAACATGGAGATCACGCTATTTCAATACAATTTGTTTTTGAAATTGGATGTCCAACAAAATGTCCAAATTTAGGTGACTATATAGTGTATGGATGAAAGCACACATTAACAACAACTATACAAAAATATAAGATATAAAGATTTGTTAACAAGTTTAACAGTTTAAATTGGTCATTTAATAGGCCAGTGTGACAAGGCTTGGTCTGACTTGACTCTGCAAAGTGGACTATTGTATGTCTATTATGGCTTGACTAAGGGTGCAGGCTCTCCCTCTTATAACTGACAAAACACACACATACGTCACTATTCCCTCTGAGCAAAAAATGAACATTTACAAGCACAAAAAAATTTAATTTATTAATGTTTTATTGTGCTTATTCCCTTGCCTACTTTGTCACTGGTAAAACAGTAAAACATGGGAAATTCATTTTGTACCTCACATGCAGAAGTTTTTTTTGTGGCTGTTATTATTACTATTATAATTATCAACATCAAAGATTAAAGGCTTTGTGGTAATTAGGTAATGGATATTGTGTGGCTATGTTTTTTTTTTAATAATTGAAATAAAGATTTCAAATTTTGTAAAAACAATATTTATTCTTATTGTAAAACAAATCGTGTAAAATATCACACTCCCAAGTATGCAAAATTAACCATTTACTGAGATAAGCACAAGTATCAAAGTTTAAGAAATAAAACATTTAGGTCTCAAATTCACTAGAAAACAGATGTGTCTTAACATATAATAATTCTGTAGACAATTAATAAGATGAACTAACACTTATATTCAGTTTAAAACATTATCCTGAGATGCTCTACAAAATCACTTTTAAAAATGTTCGTGGGGTGAAATGATGGACTAGATGTTAAGATAAATAAGGTACATCTTATATTTCACAGCTTGAATTTAGGCACTAGTGGAAATTTAAGTCCACCATTCAGCTGCGTCAAACAAGGCAAAAACCGATTCAAAAAATCCTACCTTAAACACAGGAGCGTTTGTGAGTATCTCTTATATTTTATATGAAGTTCGGTTACAAAAATTAACAGCCACTAGTGCTACTGACAATCCGTGTAGGAAACTTTTCGGCTCCGTTCGGTCCGAGGGGCACTGGCGGAGTCCGAGAGGCACATAGCGCATGCGCTGGGCTCCCCGCGCTACCTATGATGCTGTCTATGGAAAAGGGTGAGCGGTGCACCGGGGATTTAGACGCAGTCTGTACCGGGGACGATAACCCGGGGCTTACTGGGGGATAGAAGCGAGATCGTGTGAGTTCGGCTGTGTTTGGCATTAAAGAAGGCGCAGGGATTAGAGTTCCAGTGTGTCGTGAAGGCGTCGGTGGTTGGTGCTGTTGCTGCTGAAAGGCAAAGATCGCGGAATGCGCGTGATATGCGGCGTGCAGCTGGAGCCCGTAACCGCACCCGTACCCTCCATAGCCGTACGCTGGGACGAAAGTTCCGTGCTCACGCAGAAGTTCTGGTGCCTGTTGGCGTTTGAAGCGCTTGCGCCGGCGCAGGAAGCTACCGTTGTCAAACATATCGGCCGACTCCGGGTCCAGTGTCCAGTAATTCCCTTTTCCAGGGTTGCCAGGCTCCCGTGGAATTTTGACAAAACAGTCATTAAGCGACAGGTTGTGGCGGATGGAGTTCTGCCAGGCAGGGAACTTTTCGCGGTAGTACGGAAAGCGGTTGCTGATGAAGTCGCAGATCTCGCTGAGCGTCAGCCGTTTCTTGGGACTCTGTAGGATGGCCATGGTAATGAGTGCGATGTATGAGTACGGCGGCTTTACCAAAGCATTCTTGTTGGTCGGTTTGTACGCGTCGCGCGCGCTTGAGCTCCCGGCGGACGCAACAGACTCCGCACAAGAAGGTGATGCAGCCAGGTAGTGCTCTTCATGCGCGCGCGCCAATTCTGCATCGTCGTCGTCGTCGCCCTCACCCACGACGTCGATGTCGGGCTCCTCCGAGAGCGCACAAGCGTCCGACATCTCGTAGCTTAGAGTCATGGCTACTCCGGAGAGACAGGGTGCGCGATGTGGCTACAACTGCAGGACGTCTCCGGTGCGAAATGGGTCATAAAAAGCGGCCAAGTGGGCAGGTTCGGACGGATGGCAAGCCGTGCTCATATGCCGCCATAGACTTTCGTGAGACTTTTGTTTAGTTGAATCGACGGATAAGCCGTATAGCACTGCATCCATCCAAGTCCGAAGAGAGGGACACCCTTCAAAAGGCCAAACCAGGATTCCAAATAGGGCGGATCTTTCCGCGCCCTATATACCAGCTCTCTGATCACATGATAACAAAGCGTCACTGGGGCAATTGAAAGATGGATAACGTGGGAATGTTTTGGGGAAAACAACACAAAAAGATCATCAGTTGTGTAATATTATACGAGAGGACACGTTTTTAATAAACTTATTGTAAATGTTTGACCCTTTTCAAGCTGGAAGTGCGGCAGAATAAGCACATGGTCATTAGTCCCGCCCATAATAATGTTCTTTCCCTAGTATGCTCTCTGAGTTGTATATTGGAATGTCCCATTATTCATAGTAAAAATACCTAAAAATAATTTTTGTTGGACTGCAGTAGACAAAACATTTTTTTTAAATACAACGTAAAAGTATATATAAAGATATATTTACTTTTTAAAGTTAACCTTTAAAAAAACTTTTCAATCAATTTATTACATCTATTGTCACTGGTGTATTCTTAAAAATACATTAATTGAAAAAATATTTAATTAATAACGGTTTTAAAATGCGTTTTTGTTTAACAGTGATTTTTTTAATGAAACATCCTTAAATTCTGAGCATTTTCTAAAACAGAAAAACAACCTGTTCTGAGAATAGATTTTTTTATTATTATTATAAAAAAATAAGTAAACAATTTAATATTATTCTTTGCGAGTACCATCCTCATGATTATTTATTTTACGTATATCCTATACACATTATAATATTGCGCATTATCATTTGCTATCCAAACAAAGAAGACATTACTTATCTGTTTCCGAATTAAAAGCAGACCGGATTAAATTCAAGTAAGCTTTTTTAAGCGACATTATCAATCTTGTTTTACTGTTTCTCTTAAATTAATTTGCTAGTGAGGCTTAATTTAGCACAAATAAAAAAAAAAACATGGCCTTTAATTTTACGGCAGTATTAGCATCATGCAATTAAGTCAATTTAATTTGGCATAACTATTAATTATTGTGATAACTATGATAACGTTTGAATATTTTTATTGTTTAAATTTCAACTAATGAAAGTATAAAACAATAAAAAAAATATTTTATTTAATAAAACATTGAAAAGATCACATTTTAAATTCATGTTTTTTGAACGAACTAGTATTAATTATTATTTATTGTTAATTATTAAATTACAATTATATATAATCACATTAAATATTTTACTGTATAAAAAAATAAATTATTCCTTATCCTCATTATAATTCTTTAATTATTCTTCACTTTTAACACAGTCGTAACCTAAGTTCACTTAATAAAATATAAACTAAAAGTTGATCTCGAAACAAAGACTATCAAAGTATTTCTTTTAAAAGTTATGATCAAATTTAGCTCGGTTTTTCTTCACCGTTTCTGTAGATTCTGTAGATTAAGGTGCCAAGATTAACCATCACCGTATGCTACAAAGATACTTTAGTGTTATTTAAAATAAGCTGTTAAAGACAATTTGTGGCAGGGATGATGAGAAGCCAATTTTCTGAAAGACAAACAATGCCGGTCTATAAAATATTTTGGTGTGCCATAAGCAAGTATAAATGACTCAAGATGAAAAGCAGTAAAAAGCTTTTTAAAGATAATTAAGATTTTTGTTTTTCATTGGCGGGCTGTGATAATTTTAAGTATGGAGACAGATGTAGTCTATGAAATGCTTTTCGTACAATGAAAAAAACATCTGCACCGTTTTGATGGCCGTTTTATGGGAACTTGTGTGGTCAGGCGTGTGAGTTTCAAGTCCTTTTAAAATCTTTTTGCTGCCCCAGTGAAGACGAGATCACCATCTAGTGGATGAGTTTCAGTAGCTATACCCCAGCTGCCAGTGCTCTGGGGTGCCCGTTTCCCTTTATTGCACACGCGCAAAATCCATACGTTTTTATCTGCCGCTGCGTTAAGCACTTTATGCTGTGTTTTATTTGGAATATTTGTAAGTTACACTGACCCCGTTCTAGAACACATTTAAGCCTATCAATGATTAGTTAATATAAATTATAAAAAACTGAATTCGGTTAAGTATACTAAGTATTTGAACACCTGGCCATGCGTTTGTTGGACATCCCATTTCATGGGCGTTATCTTGGAGTATCCCCAATTTTGTCGCTGTAACATTTGCAAAGTATATGTCTTTGGGACATTCAGACATGCAGACATTTTGACCATTCAGACTACATTGAAAACACTTGAAAAAAGGACGGTTTGTAAAGTGCAATAAAAATACGAATTTGTCATATTTATTCTCTTGAATTATTTAAACTATATACGTAATTCAAATAATTCCCTAATGTTTTCACTGATCAATTTATATTTTGTAAATATATCGTTTTGAGTTTCATCAGCATCATCTAAGAATTTGACAAATGCACTAAAATGAGAACCCTTCAATTTTTAATTAAAGTGAATATATTCTGATTCTAATATAATCCTCGTCAAGAAATAATTATTAAAAAAACAGTTGTGCTACCATTTTTGGCACCCCAGCATTTAAAAGTTTGTACAACCAATCTCCCTGTGCCATTAAAATACAATTTACCCGTCTCCTATAACATCTGATAAATTGGAGGAAACAGAGCAGGGAATTTGAGACTATACTCCTCTTTATATAATCTCTTTAGATTATCCAGGGTCCTCTTGTACTTTCTCACTTTATCTGATCCCACAGGTTTTTATATGGTTTAGATCTGAAGTCTGAGATAACCATAGCAGCAGCTTGATCTTGTGTTTAGTATATTGTTTTTGTATTGATCTGGACTTTTGTTTTGGGTAATTTTCCTTCTGGAAGATCTAACAATTACCTATTTTTAATTTATCGACAGAGGCAGACGTATTTAGATTTAAAATGTCTGGATAATTTATAAAGTCCATGAAGCCATGTATCCTAATAATGCTCGCAGTAGGATCACTGACGCTCTACTATATTTTACAGTATAGTCATCCCTTTTTACGCCAAACCCATCTTGAGTGTTTGTTGCCATAAGTTAGTTTTTGTTTCATCTCACCGATATACAAATTTTTTTGGTAACGTTTGTGGTTAGCTGACTTCAAATGCTGGGTACGTCTATATATAGAAATAAGAAAAGGGCACCACAAGAACACATGGAGAGGTGCAATGCTCTGTTCCGAGTCCAAAGAAGGGGAGGCTATTTATGGATGGGTAATCAGGTAAATGATGAGCCTTAGGTGTTAGCACTCTGGTGATGATGTATATCACCAGAGTGATATACATCCAGAGTGATATTCATCACTACGGGCAGTGATAGCTCAGTGGTTAAGGTACTGGACTAGTAAACAGGAGGTTGCCATTCAAGTCCCACCACCACCAAGTTGCCACTGTTGGGTCCCTGAGCAAGGCCCTTAACCCTCAATTGCTCATCGTGTTCAGATCATTGTGTAAGTCGCTTTGGATAAAAGCGTCTGCTAAATGCTGAAAATGTAAATGTAAAATGATGAGCACTGAGTGTGTTAGGACTGGAATGACTTTTTAAGAAGAAGTATGAACACATGGGTGACAAAAGAGTGGGGAAAGTGCACACAGGTAGGCTATATTTTATGCAGGAGACACAAGAGAATTGGAGAATGCAAGCTGTTGGCAGGGGAGAATGTAGTTAGACAGCATCAGATGGTGGTCAGTAGGATATCTTTGGAGGTGAAGAGAAGGATGAGTGTGAAGAGGAGACAGGTGCTGGGTGTTGGTAAATATGATCTAGACAACTGGGTACCAACCACAAAAGTGGTGAGGGAATCAGCTAGGCAGGTACTTGGTGTGAAATCTGGACGGAAAAAGGAAGAAAAAGAATTGGTGGTGGAATGAAGAAGGGCAGAAAAGTTTAGAAAGGAACAGGTTGGTGAAAAAGAACTGGGATCTCCAGAGAGCTGACGAAAGTAGACAGGGTTACAAGGAGATGCAGGGTAAGGTAAAAAGAGAAATGGCAAAGGTGAAGGAAAATGCATATGACAAGCTGTATAAGAAGTTGGACAATAAGGAAAATAAAAAGGACACATACCAATTCACAAGACAAGGCAACAGAGCTGGGAAAGATATACTCTAATAAAACCCGTCTCTGTACCACACAAGCGCCGAGACACTAGTCTTGCTCGACTTGATCTTCCAGCCAGAATTAGAGGAAGACAAGCATCAAGGCTTTTTTCTGTACTTGCACCCAAGTGGTGGAACGAGCTTGCCTTGTCTGTCCCAACAGTTGAGTCTCTCACTGTCTTCAAAAGACTATTAAAAACCTACCTCTTTACTAAGCACTTAAGCTGACCATGGATGGATGGAGATGTTTAGGAGAGATGGCCATGAAGTTTTCTATTAAACAAACATCACATTTGCCGTGACAAATTAAAATAGGAGCAAGATAGAACACAAGAAACTAATAGAAATTTATGACATTTGTATTGTATTGTATTTTCCACTTGCTTGGAATTGTGAACTGGAAGGGTTTTGATATTTTTTGAAAGCCTTGTTTTGCTTTGTAAGCTTAATTAAGTGTGATTTTCAGATTATCAGTCAGCTACTTGAAGGAGCTTAATGGTTAAGTGTTAGTACAAGGTTTAAGAGAAAAAAAGGACAATCTATTACACTCTGGAATATCTGCTGACAATTATTAATAAAATTTCGATTAGCTAATAAAGATCTAACTATGCAATTTTTTATTGTATTTTTTTTAACCCTTTCATGCATGGTGGTCACTACAGTGGACAGCTATTTAAAAGTCATTATTTTCTATGTACGTAGGTTTTACTGTTATTAATGCATGACAACCTTTTAAGGGGACGCTACCAAAGAACACAGTATGGTGCCATCATGTGGCCGATAATTGTAAGTGCAACTAATCATGTGGTACACCAAACTAGCTGACAGAATGTCAGAAACTTCACCTGCTTCGGGGATTTCTGTAAAATTCTTCTACTAAAAGGCATATTTGCTGGTTAATAAAATTTGAGCACAAAAAGCAACATCTAAGAAGCAATACAACCATTGTGTTGCTTAAATATGTATTTTTTAAAGCAGTAAATTACAATTAACCACATGTCCACTAAAATGGACATCATGCATTCTGGGGATATTTCAGCTACCTAATGTATTTTATACTAAATCCATATTTTGGTGAAAATACACCTCATGTTTTATTTTTTTGTAAACCACACCAGTTTTAATAGTATTAAATTAATATTTTTAATTCTGCGTCTCTGTGATACACAGAAGAGAATCACAAGGTGTTCTTTGTACCATTTGTACCAAGATGAGACGTACTGAGATTTGGGCCTGAAACTACTGGCCTCAGTTCAAGGAAGCAGTTCAAGGAAGTACAACCCCAAATCAGAAAAAAGTTGGGACAGCATGGAAAATGCAAATAATAAAAAAAAAACACAGAGTTTCTTACATTTACTTTGACTTTTATTTCATTGCAGACAGGATGAACCTGAAATATTTCATGTTTTGTCTGGTCAGCTTCATTTCATTTATTAATAAACATCCATTCCTGCATTTCAGGCCTGCAACACATTCCAAAAAAATTTGGAACAGTAAAGCATTTACCACTTTGTAATGTTGCCATTCCTTTTTACCACACTGAAAAGATGTTTTGGCACAGAGAAGACCAAGCAATTTAGTGTTTCAGCTTTTATTTTGTACCATTCTTCCTGCAAACACATCTTAAGATGTGCAACAGTACGGGTTCGTCGTTGTTGCATTTTTCGTTTCAAAATTCTCTATTGGGGACAGGTCAGGACTGCAGGACTCCAGTACCCGTACCCTCCTCTTCCACAGCCATGCCTTTGTAATGTGTGCAGCATGTGGTTTTGCATTGTCTTGTTGAAAAATGCATGGACGTCCCTGAAAATGATGACGTCTTGAAGGCAGCACATGTTGCTCTAAGATCTCAATGTACTTTTCTGCATTAATGCTGCCATCATAGAAGTGTAATAAAGCAATAAGCCACGAGAGACCGTGCGTTACTGCGATTTTATCACAGGAAAGGATGTTTTGGCCTGACGCAAAGCGGAGTGCCTAAAACGTCTTTCCCCGTGATAAAATCATAGCAGTAACGCACAGTCTCGAGTGGCTTATTGCTTTTATAAAACTGCGGTCAACATAAAATATAATAAAATACAACAATGTTCAATTTATAAATGTTTTTATTTACAAAAACACTTACAAAAAGCATTCTTCCGCGAAATCAGGTAGTCCGTTAACAGTGTTGCTAGGCAACATGAGGGCGAATACAACATTCGCAATAACCAAGTTTATACTTTTTCTTTTCAGTGGCGTATTAATATGGAATGATGTGAGGTGGTCATAGGTGTGCGCAGAGGTGGAAAGAGTACTAAAATATTGTACTCAAGTAAAAGTACTATTTCTTTAATTAATTTTTACTTAAGTACGAGTAAAATTACTAGTCTAAAAATCTACTCAAGTAAAAAGTAAAAAGTAACTCATTTAAAATGTACTCAGAGTAAACGTTACTTAGTTACTTTTTTAACAGAAGGAGGGGTGTCTCTCCTGTGTAATGCAAACAGGACAAGTGGATATAAATCTCACAATAGTTGTTTTTAATTAAAATATAATAGAAAAAACATGTTGATACAACATTTAAAACATTTAGGGATGTGTAATGTGTCATTTTAGTACAGACCATCCCATAAAACTTTTTCAAACTGTATAACCACTGAAGTTGGCATTAATTGTGGATTCTATAGACCAGCCTTTTTTTGTGACGGCCGAGGGGAACTGAAGGCAGTAAAATGTCAAGACGAGGTCATGAGATAGGGAAGGAGCAGATGCAGATAGGGAACTGCGTAAATTAAAGTAGACATATTTAGACCACAAAAGTGTGTGTGTGGAAGTATAAATACCTGAGTCCGATCTTAGATCGGGGCCTTTTTCTTATTGCTTAGATAGCTGACTGGATCACGGCCGGGTTTATCCTGTTTGATCTTCTTACTATTTTTGTAATAAATGTATGATTTAGATTTTACCTATTGTGTTGCCTATTTCTTCCAATAAAAGAACACGACACAAATAAAGAAACATCAAACTCCAAACATGTTAAACTTTTAAAATCGCCCTTCCCTCCCTACTCTATACCTAGATTACAGCTCCTTTATTTTAGCACCAGTCTATTTTCCATCGCAGAATTCACTGCAGCAGTTTCCCAGACGTGATTTTTTTTTTAGCGTTTTGTTTTACTCAGTAACGGATGTTATTTAAAATGTAGCAAATTACAATTCTTAATACAAAATATACTTAAGTAAAAGTAAAATTACTGGTTGTAAAATCTACTTTAAAAAGTACAAGTACACAAAAAAAACTACTCAATTACAGTAACGCGAGTAAATGTAATTCGTTACTTTCCACCTCTGGGTGTGCGTACCTATATCAGGGATTTTACAACGGCTTCGAACGCAGCTCAGCCAATCAGATTTTAGAACCGGAACTATCCGTTTTATAAATGACCTTTGCCAAGGGCACTGACACAGCCCCACACCTGGCTTTTGGACTTCTTGCTGATAACAGTCTGGATGGCCCTTTTTGTCTTTGGTCCGGAGCACATAGCATCCATTTTTTCCAAAAACCACAATACCACAATACACATTTCCACTGTGTGATGGTTCATCATAGATGCCTTCGAGCCCAGAGAAGTCGACGCCGCTTCTGGACATGGTTAACATAAGGCTTTTTTTTGCACAGTAAAGTTTTAAGTGGCATTTGTGCATGTAACTCTGTATTGTAGTGCTTGACAAAGATTTGCCAAAGTAATCCCTCACCCATGTGGTTATATCAGCTATTGTTGAGTGGCGGTTCTTGATGCAGTGCCATCTGAGGGATCGAAGATCACAGGCATTCATATATGCAAATATGCAAATCCCTTCCAATCTTTCTTTGAGGTACATTGTTTTTAAACGTTTCGATAATGTTCTCACGCATTTGTTGACAAACTGGAGATCTGGAGAAACTGGAGATAACTCTTAAATAATTACATTTAAAATAACATTTAAAAAAGCAGTTCAATAGTTTTATTAACCTGAAAGGAAAATTAAACCATTTTGGAAAAAAATCTTGATTCATGTTGTTATAATTCATGCATGAAAGGGTTAAGTTATGAATTAATTGTACATACATATTCGTAATCAATTTGTTTAAATGGTTTGTGTTTTCTTTTTGGCATTTAAAAATTGACAAAGTAACTTGGAATCCTTATGTTTTGATTTCGAGAATAAAGTCGTATAAGTTTCGATTTCGAGAAAAAAGTGGAAATGATTATAAGAATAAAGTCAGAATTATTTCGAGATTAAAGTCAAAATGATTATGAGAATAAAGTCGAAATATTATGGACAAAGAGTGTGCAGCCGTTGTGGGCTTGTCAGTTCAGAGAAGCACCGGTCTCAGCGTTCAGTGCTTGTTAGTGTGGTTATCCAGTGACTCGCGATTATTTTTTTGGGGTCGTTGTTTGTATCGTACGCTTCCATCCACATAACATGACAACTAAACCCGTCAATGCAACCATTTATAGTAATGCCGTACGGCTTTAGTTTATAGTACGAGTCCATAAGGCTGGGTTGAAGTACTGGCAACGACGCAGACCGGTGGCGCACCGGTGGCGCACGTTCTTCTAAATAAACACAGTTTATTACAAAGCAGTTTCATCATTCTTACAGTAATAAACTGGGGCTGATGTGCAGGAGATCGAGGATTTCTTTATTTGTGAAACCGATACGAAAGTATAACTTTACCAAATCATGAACATCCCTCATTTAACACAAGGAGGTTGCTATGGCCATAATATTCCGACTTTAATTTCGAAATCATTTCAACTTTATTCTCGAAATCATTTCGACTTTAATCTTGAAATCGAAACTTATGCGACTTTATTCTTGAAATTATTTCGACTTTAATCTCGAAATCAAAACTTATACGACTTTATTCTCGAAATCATTTCAACTTTAATCTCAAAATCGAAATTTATATGACTTTATTCTCAAAATCATTTCAACTTTAATCTCAAAATCAAAACTTATACGACTTTATTCTCGAAATCATTTCGACTTTATTCTCAAAATCGAAACTTATATGACTTTATTCTCAAAATCATTTTGACTTTAATCTCCAAATCAAAATTTATACAACTTTATTCTCGAAATCATTTTGACTTTATTCTGAAAATCGAAACTTATACGACTTTATTCTCGAAATTATTTTTACTTTAATCTCAAAATAGAAACTTATACAACTTTATTCTAAAAATCATTTCGACTTTAATCTCAAAATCATTTCGACTTTACTCTCAAAATCGAAATTTATACAACTTTATTCTCGAAATTATTTTGACTTTAATCTCAAAATCGAAAGTTATACGACTTTATCCTCAAAATCATTTCAACTTTACTCTTAAAATCGAAACTTGTAAGACTTTATTCTCGAAATCATTTCGACTTTAATCTCGAAATCGAAACTTATACGACTTTATTCTCGCAATCATTTCGACTTTAATCTCGAAATCGAAACTTAAAAAATATTTTTCTTTAAAGTGGTCCTCCATTTGAGACCGAAAAGGATAAGGTTTTTTTTATCAAGCCGCTGCAGCTCATTTTAACCCTGACGTCACATCCGTCCCCCTCTCTCTCTCGCTTCCATCTTGCTCTCCTCGTGTGTTTGCTGCTAGCGTGCAGGTCAGTCAGGAGTTTCAAATACTCTCTTTCCTGCACAGACACTGCCGGCTCCAAGCCACAAGGTAAATTCAGTATCAGCTTTTATTAGCTCGACAGTCATTTCATTCGGCCCGTCTGTGGAATCGATCCGAATCGGTATGGAGCTATGACGCGGAGAGCTGACAGGCCTGGAAACCATACAGAAGTGCTAGATATGAAACATTATAGTGTTAAAACATAATTTGCTGTATTTGTTACAAGTCTTTGCTTTACTAGTTATGATTAAACAGTATTTAAGATGGTCAGGTGGCCGTATCTTGCCAAATGTTTCTTTTTTTTCAGTTGTAAAATGTACAAGTGTGGATTCTACATGCTAATGCTAAAGTTCACGCTAGCTAGTGTACATATTTATTTTGGCTCCCACTGTGTTCAGTTAAATAATTGTCAGACTCATTAGTCAAACAAAAATGATTTTGCTGATAGATACATTCGCTCGGTTTGAGAAATTACAAGTAAAGTAAAAAGGTTAACCTGCAGCTAACTTAGCAGTTTATAGGCCTGTACATACAGTACATTTCTAGTCCTTAACTAAAAAGCAGGTTCGTTCTATCGAGTATGATTTTCGAGTATTAAGTTATTGTGTCGCATTTATGGAAAAAACGTCGGTTTTTTTTATTTTTTCTTTAATGAGCTTTTGACTTGAATTTTTAGACCGCACCCTGACTGCCTAAACATGTAGCTATTACCCAATGGCTAACTCGCTAATGCTGTTATTAGTGTCGGCACATGGAGCTGCTTTGCTATGCATTTGGTAAACATTTTAAAGCAAAAAAAACATTTAGGATTCTTTGATTTTAAAGAAAAGGTTCATTACTGCATGGGCACTGCTTACCAATTTAATTGTCATTAAATACTGGCAAATGGGTCATCTGTTAATTACTTTTAAGAATGTATGTGTGCGTTCTGTTTTCCACTACTTGAGCAGTATTTTTACACAGTCACCATTGCATCTGTATCCTGTTTTATGACAAAATTGCCTTGGGATTGGGATTTTAAATGTTAATTTCCTTCTGGATTAATTATCTATCTATCTATTTTGTGGCAACTGACCACTCTTATTTGAGTGAACCACAAGCAATCCCCATTCTATATCAAGTATTAAGGATAAAGGATCGGGTTAATGCCTGGATCAATGTAGGACAAAAATGACATTTTAATCAAAACCTGGATAATACAATACAGATCATTTGCACCAACCCAGAATACAGATATTTAATGTGTTTAATATCGTTACTGAAAGGATGGGTTTGTGATCTAAACAGCTCTTTTGATCATTATTCTTTATTCATCAGTTCATACATTGTTTTACCATTGTACTACCAGGCATCCTCAGTTAGAGCAGAGATGCTTCATTTTCTCATAAGTATAAAATTAAAAGATTTCATACCTGTACTTGTCCTTGAAAGTTACTCAGAGTAAACATGACATTAGAAACTTAAAAACTAAACAAGCAATTGTATTACCAGCCGTTGTGATTTGCACCACATTAGTAAAATATACAGAAAATACTAAATAGCAAATTTTTGTAACAGGCATCTATCATTAGGTGATTGTGATGTTCTAATCCATGCATCCCAGTTTCCCAGCATTTATAAGGTGTAACTTGTTAACTAACTGTTTAAAAAAGAAAAGAGCTTCAATTTGTATATATAGCTTTGGGCTACACCAGAGTAGAACATTAAATGAAATAGGGGTTGTGCAAATTTGCAACCTAACTTAATTTGTATAAAGTGTCTTTTAATAAAGCTAGACCATATGTCACTTAACAAAGTGGTTGAGAATTCAATATCAATCTAATTGTGGCAAAATTTCCCCTTATGTGAGTCTTATTGATAGCAAGCTTTATACACTGTATTCACATGAATGGTTTCTTTTGCAGATGAAAGAGACAATAATGAACCAGGAGAAATTAGCCAAACTGCAGGCGCAAGTCCGCATTGGTGGAAAGGTACGTTTGTAAGCATGTATGTTACTCTCTGGGGGAAAAAAAAAAAAAACTTTTCTGTGCTTTGTTTTTGTAACATGTCTTTGTGATGTGACAGGGCACTGCACGCAGAAAGAAGAAGGTTGTGCACAGAACTGCTACTGCAGATGACAAGAAACTTCAGTTCTCTCTGAAAAAGTTGGGCGTTAATAACATTTCCGGCATTGAGGAGGTGCTGTAACTAATCCAGACTGTTAGAGGTGCTTTTGCAGCGATTATAACCATGCATGTCTAATTTAAAGTATTGAATGATTTAACTTTGCAGGTGAACATGTTCACAAACCAAGGAACAGTGATCCACTTCAACAACCCAAAAGTCCAGGCATCGCTGGCAGCCAACACCTTTACTATCACAGGTCACGCTGAGACCAAGCAGCTAACGGAGATGCTGCCATCTATTCTTAACCAGCTCGGCGCAGACAGCTTGACCAGTCTGCGAAAGCTTGCCGAGGCTCTGCCCAAACAAGGTATGCTTTCCTGTTTTTGTATAGGGTCCTGGCATTGTTGCAGGTTTATATGGAGACAGCTTTTGAAGTACCTTCTGTTTGAAAATTGCCATTATTTACTATTGGTGATTGACATTGACTCAGTTTTCTGATGGAGTCTGTAGCATTTTACTTAGGATTTAATACACTTGTGAACATATTAGGTAAAGCAAAGCTGTAGACTATTGGGGCTATATAAGTAGTGGAACTTCCAAAGGAATTAAAATTACACTTTATGAAGTGATAAGCATTGTATTTATTGGTTTAATAATACAATGCATATATGCATAAAATCAAACACATTTAAATGCGCTAAACATGAAATAAATGAAAATTACCTCTGCTCTACCTTTAAATGACCTAAGTGGGAGGTGGTGAGGAATGTGAATCAACTGTTTCCTTATATCCAAAGCAACTTCATTTGTCTGATCATTTTGTAAGCACTTTTACACTTCTTGTGTCGTTGCTTTTTTAATGGCATCTTTATTTTTTAACGTGTTGCCTGAGGAGATATCGGCGTGTAGCGAAGATATCAGCCTTCTGAACTACAAAACAATGCCAGACACGCAAATGTCACTTCTGTCTTGCTACGAGTTCTTTTTTCCACCTCTGTCGTTCTTACAACTTTTTTGTTTTGCTGCTTTTGCTTTCTTCATTTGTTTCTATGTGGGTTTATTTAATTAGAATATTTGTAAAAAAAAATAAAAATAGGAGTTTGAATTGACTGACAGACAGAGGCAAACTGGCCAATCAAAAATATGGTTGAGAACCAAGAAAAAGATGACTTCCAAGACATTTTTTTTTTTTCCTTAAAAAATTGTTTATTGTTTAGTACGTTTAGGACCGGTGGTTCTGTTGTAGTTAAAAGCAAAAGTAAAATGTTGTATTAAAAGCAAATTAATAAATATATTGTATGTGAAATTGTGATTAGCTATTATGTAAAAATGGCAGTTTATTCACCCTGTGACATCTAAATAATCTACTAGGTACTAATGTGCTGCCTCTAGTGGGTACTGGGAACAGGTGTGAGTAATGGGGGGTAAGTTTGGCATTTGCTGGAGTGCAGCTGCTTTGTACGACAGTCCTTTAAATACAACTCATCCAGATCAAGTGGTTCTACAAGTGTTTTTACAACTAAAAAAAAGTAACTGGAAAAACTGGACAGAAGTGTCTTTACATGTGTGCTAATGTTGGTTGGCTAGTAAATACTGTATAATCACTGCAGTGGAATGTATAAAAGAGTACAGAGTGACTTGAGTGTTCAGCTGAATTTGTTAACTGTGTGATTTAGCAGTGGTCTTTAACTGCCTTGCTGACTCCACTGTAATAGTGCTTAGATGAGACTCGACTGCACTAGCCAGCTAATATTAGCATGCTGACCATCTTTCTGTTAGCTTTCTGCAGTGCTTGGTGTGGCTTTGACGCACACTATGTAGTGTATGTACACTCTAGGCTCTGAGCAGATGATAGTAAGCAACAAACAAAATATGTTGGTTTACTAGCTATACATTTACATTTTCAGCATTTAGCAGACGCTTTTATCCAAAGCGACTTACACAATGAGCAATTGAGGGTTAAGGGCCTTGCTCAGGGACCCAACAGTGGCAACTTGGTGGTGGTGGGGCTTGAACCGACAACCTTCTGTTTACTAGTCCAGTACCTTAACCACTGAGCTATCACTGAGCTATAGTCTGTCGTCTTCAATTACTTGTACTCAGTGACTTTTCACTTCAATACACTACATGGCTAAAGGTATCTGGACACCGTACAATGTGCTTGTTGGGCACTCTATCCCAAAACCATGGGCATGAATTAATATGGCATTAATTTTTTTCTGTTTTTCTCTTTCCTAAATGCATTTCCCCCAAGTAGTATTCAATTGCCCAATTTGTATTTCTGCCTTCACTGCTGCAGACCTCCACTCCTAACCAAGGAGGGCCTAAGTACCCAACCACTTGTTTTCACCTGTACTGAGTGGGTTCATATGGGGATTTGCACAGATCTCCATTATCCCCTGTTTCTGTGCAGGCATCATCGAATGACCCTCTTTTTAAGGCACTGACAGCTTTCACTCTTTTAGGAAGCCTTTCTTCAATATTTTGGAGTGTACATGTGGGAAGTTACAGTGGTGTTCAAAAAAAATAGTGATTTTAAAAAAGCGCATAAAGCACAAAATCATTATAATAACTTTTATTTCCATAAATGCAAATGCACTGAAAATACTACACTTTCAATTCTAAATCAAAACATTAACAAAATTTAGTCAGTTTGTGTCAATCCTTTACAGAAAATTAAGAAAAATTAATATTAGGCTGTTAAATAATAGCAGTGCCAGCATTTTTCTTTAAAAACTCAAAAAATGTATCTATAACATAAAAAAATGTTTGAGGTTTCACTTTACTTTAATTTACTGAACTAATATTTAGTGGCAGAACAATTGTTTCCGAGATCTGTGTTGCATGGAGTCGACCAACTTCTGGCACCTCTGAACAGGTATTCTAGTCCAGGATGATTAGACGACATTCCACAGTTCTTCTGCAATTTTGGGTTTTGCCTTAAAAAAAAAAACACGTTTCAGATGTCTGAACACAAGTTCTCTATGGGATTGAAGTCAGGGGATTGGGCTGGTCACTCTATTACCTCATTCTTGTTTGTCTGTAACCAAGATGTTTTGGGTCATTGTCATGTTGAAACACCCATTTTAAGGACATTTCTTCTTCAACATAGGGCAACATGATCTGCTCAAGTATTCTGATATATTTAAACTGATCCATGATCCCTCGTATGCGATAAATAGGCGTAACACCATG
Organism: Trichomycterus rosablanca; assembly: GCF_030014385.1. Taxonomy (NCBI): domain Eukaryota; kingdom Metazoa; phylum Chordata; class Actinopteri; order Siluriformes; family Trichomycteridae; genus Trichomycterus; species Trichomycterus rosablanca. Next base: position 7,661,596 of record NC_086013.1, read on the forward strand.
GTATGAGAAACATCCCCATATCATCATTTAGTACCAACATGCTTTACTGTCTTCACAGTGAACTTTGGCTTGAATTCAGTGCTTGGGGGTCGTCTGACATACTGTCTACGGCCACTAGACCCAAATAGAACAATTTTGCTTTCACCAGTCCACAAAATGTTGAGCCATTTCTCTTTGGACCAGTCAATGTGTTCCTTGGCAAATGTTAACCCATTCAGGAAACGTCTTTTTCTAAACAACGGGACTTTGCAAGGAGTTCTTGCTGGTAAATTGGCTTCATTTAATCATCTTCTGTACTCACTGGTAAATTTAGATGTTCCTTGATCTTTCTGGAGGTGATCATTGACTGAGTATTTGCTATTTTGGCTAATCTTCGATCCAATTGAACAGTAGTTCCACGCTTCCTTCCGTATCTTTCAGGTTTTGGTTGTCACTTCAAGGCATTTGAGATCATTTTAGCTGAGCAGCCTAGAATTTGCTGCACTTCTCTGTATGTTTTTTCTCTCTACAATCAACTTTTTAATCAAAGTACGCTGTTCATCAGAAAAATGTCTGGAACAACTCATTTTCCCCAGTATTTCAGAAGGAAATGTGCTATGACCAACCTGTGCAACATTTGCCACCCTCCTACATTAAATAAGGGCCAAAACTGACACCCGTTCTTCTGCAGATTTAATGACTTCACCAATTGAACTCCTCACTGCTATTATTTTGAACAACCCCCTTTCAATCAATGCTTTGATTACTCAGAATGAACGGAATGCATGTCCTAATTGTTGGGTTTGTTTTGTTTTCATTGCTCTACTACACTTTCAAGTCAATTTTTTGCTATGTAGAAATAGCATTTCTACTAAAAACAGTGATTTATCAGGTTAATGGTGTTGGACTGCTATTATTTTGAACACTACTGTATGCCTATTCTGTCAAAAGAACACTTGTGAGGTCAGCCACTCATGTTAACAAGTAGGCTTTGCTCGCAGTGTTCCAGTTCATCCTAGTGGTTTTAACAGGGTTAAGGTCAGGGCTCTATAGTTTCTCCACGTCAAACCAAACCAGGTCTTTAATTAAGCTTGCTTTTTGCACAGAGGAACAGTCATATGGGTTGCCACATATTTGGTGGCATATAATGTGTTTAACATAATTTTATACATCTGATGGATGTATATATACATATAGTGTACATCATGTTTTGATGTATTAGCAATGTATCCAATGTTAGGTAATGGAATTTTAATACTAAAAAAATCCCTCAGACATGACCAGACAATATATCACTTGACCACCGGATTAATGTTAATGTCCCCTTTTTATTGCAGCTGGAGATGGCAAGGCACCAGTGGCAGGAGGAGAGGAAGATGATGACGAAGTTCCAGGTTAGTACGATTTCTGTTAATATTGTTTTAGTTTTCACTGGAAAGCCATTTTGGGCCCCTAATTGCTAATGTTCAAAATGAAAGGGCCAGTGATAGTTCATGGCCATGTTAAGAGGAGAAAAACAATTGAATTTGACAGTGTCAGTTAGAATTTGGACTACATTTTATGTTGATTTTATCAGTAAGAAAATGTCCCCTAAATCTCCCAAAATCAGTGTAAGCTCTCATACTTATTTGTTAAAGATCAAGTTTGTTGAAATTGGCATCTGTGTGAAGTTATTAGAGCTTGTCAAGGCTTCTCTTGGCAGTTTTTCCCCAAGTGAGCATGTTTAAAAATATTTTGACCTGAGATTAGCCAATTCTAATCTGTAGCTGATTTAGCACCATCACTGGTCATGGTCATTTGAGTTTATGCTGTGTAAACACTGACTGAATTGAATAACCTGCATCATTAAATGTAAACGAGCTGGATTGCGTTACACAGTTGCCCTACGCAGAGCCCTTGTGTTTCCTGTACACTAATCACGTGATCATCAGCTAAGGGAACTTCATTCAGAATGCCCTACAACATTATGTAAACGTCAGAGCGTCACTTTGACAGCAATCTTAACTAGATAGATAGATGGCTGGATAGATAGATAAATGGATAGAAAAGGAATATTAAGTATTGCAGTACAATGTTGGTAGGTAATTAATATATATGCAATATGTAATATAATAGAAACATTACAAAAGTGTCTTGGGCATTAAATGTCCAGAGATATGCAATGACCTAAACAGAGTGACCGGTCATGCTTCAGGAGTCTGTCTTGATGGTCCTGGTATTAACTCAGCGAGCAATGATGTCCCGGCACAGTGGGGATGAGTTATACAGTGACATCGCTGTTGGTACAAACGATTTCCTGTAAACTGAACTGTTGGTACAAACTAACCAGCAAACTAATAATCTCAGCCTTGCATCATATTGCATGTGACAGGGGAATACATGTGATTTTCTGAACATACAACAGGTTGATGTTTATATTGTGCTGTATTGCTGTGATAGTTACTGAGCTACATTGTTTTGGTGGATTTAGCAGTGTTTTTGGATGTTCATTGGTTACTTTCACATCACTTTCTTTTTAAGCAAAGATTAATAAATCATTAGTCCAACAGTCCTGCTTACACTGTTTGCTGCTGTAAGATAATGCACTAGACAAGCAATGATTGGGTAAATTTTACTGTCAACCATTACTCACTACTCCCTAGGGAACTTCAAACTGAGTGCTTTGACTCTACGGTTTGAAATCCCCCTTAAAATGACCGAATTCTCAATGCAGTCCATCTCACAGGGACATCTCACATTTGAATGCACCTAGGTTATAATGAAAACATGTATTTCTTGTCATTCTTGATCTTGAATTGTGCTCTATTCTGCAGTTCTAATTGTTGTCAGCTAAATAACGATTTGTAATTTCATCTTTTACAGATCTTGTGGAAAATTTTGATGAGGCTTCAAAGGATGAGTCTAACTAGGAGAAACAGACCAATCGAATTTCTCAGCTCAGTTTGGTCATGTGGGAATTCCTGAACCTTATTGTGCAGTTTTCCCCTTTTCTTTTATAAATATCACAACCGTTTGTTTTTTGTGCACTGCTGTTTCCTTTGTGTCCAGGCTAAGTGTAAGATTGTGTTTGACCGCACAAAGATGTGGAACTCACGGGGCCTTCCCCACCAGGTGTCCCGCCTATCTCCCTGTTACTGAGACTCTCCTTTGTGGCCTAGCTAAAGCCAAAATCTGGAAATAAACATTTGGTATTCATAAACATAAACTCCTGTGTTGTGTGTTTTTTTTTTTTTTTTTTTAATGCAGTTCATGATTTAATCATGTGTGAACAGTCGTGTAATGGGTTACAGCGTCTTTATTTGCTTTATACAGTTTAATGCTGCAGTCTATTGTTCCTGGAAGTTGGATAGTCCTGAATTTAAGTGACTTTTTTAACCACACATTTCATGTCCTTTTAAACACAAGTGCCTTAATGTGGAACGACACTGCCCCCCAAAAAAATACGTAAACAGGGGCCAGCAATATTACACACAGCACTATCATATAAGCTGCTGCTTTTTTATTATGGTACTATTATTTTGACTGATATTAAATGGTGGCAGCCTCAGATAAAGTGGACCTTGATAAAGTTTTAAAGTTAAAGATTCAATCAAATAATTGTTTAAATTAGATATTCAATGATATTTAAGGATTGGTTTGGCCAAACAGTTCACACACACCTTCACAATTATTTTCTTTTCTTTTCTTAACATACAGAAACATGATTGATTGCACTTTGTAATTAATTACTGATTATAGTGCATATGATGCACAAATTAAACTTTACCTACCTGTTGCTGGACAGTGGAATTAGGTTGTGGTAAGATGTCAGAACTTAAAACAGCATTGTTAGTATTGTTGAACCCTTTGGACACTTTAAACACACCTTAAGCACCCAGTTTAAGGTGCTCATGCAGTGTTTTTCCTTCAAACACTTTTCAATACTTGGAGTAATGTTGGAAGAATATTTTTAAATCAGCACTGCATGTCTTATCTTGTTGAGTGTTAAATAACCCACCACCACACTAATCTGTTTTTATTGATAAACAGGTTAAATGTCATGTTTTACACACTTTGGTTACATTCATGACAATACAGGTAATCACAGGTTACGCAAGATTGATCAATTCAAGTTTATTTTTAATGTCAAACAGTCATGGGACAATTTTATATCTCCAATTCACCTCACTTGCATGTCTTTGGACTTTGGGAGGAAACCCATGTAGACACGGAAAGAACCCAGGACCTTCTTGCAGTGAGGTGACAGTGCTACCCAACGAGCCACCCTGCAGGTTAGAGAGAAGTCTGACATTACACATCAGCTTAGGTACTGGCAGTATTTGAGCAAGACCCCTAACTCCCATTGCTTGGATTGTATTCAGTTACAATTGTAAGTAGGATGAAAGTGCTAAGTTTTGGTGTCTTTTCAGTGCTGAGAATTTTCCACCACCCAAATAACATTTGGTCAGTGGTGGTCTTATGGAGGTTTGTTCAATGGGATACAGGGTGGTGACAAAAATGGGCTATAGTCATGTACTGGAGTTAATCTGTGCAGAGGTATAGGTTATAAATAAATTAATGAAAGTAGATATCATATAAGTGTACCAAATCAAGAGCTTGATGAGTAATATGGAGCTAAGTAATGTTTCCAAATAATGTAACCATGCAAAATTATAAATTGGTTCCTCCCACCTTATTTGCATTTCTGCTTATATCTGATTCCACACAGCAGCTTCAATAGATGTTCTTACTTTGCTTGGGCATTTTATCAGTCTATTGCAGGGTGTCAAACATCCACTCAGATAAACACTCACACCCAGAGATAATTTAGAATAGCTGGTCCACACAGGTGTTTTGAAATGTTGGAGGAATGTAATGTACCCAGTGGAAATCCATACAGGCAAACCTAACTGGAGCAGTGTTATCTCTCTCAATGCTGCTGAAGTGTCACATTTACAGTTGTGGTCAACATTATTGGCACCTTTGGATATTAAATAAAAAATAACAAAAAAACATGACAGGAAATAAAGAATCCAAAATTGAAAACAATGACAGGACATGATTAATGGCACCATTTGTTCAGTTTGAACACAAAGGACAAATTCTGACTAACCAGACTCCCTTGTCCTCATGCTGTCAGTGCTCACATGACTTTAATTAGCCTATGAATGGTGGCTTAAATGCTTAAAACAGTTTTATTCCCTGTTCCTTATTCACAATAGCAAAGAGAGTAGAGCTATCTAAACACATCACAGATGCAATTATCACAGAGTACAAGCAGTCTGAAGGGTACAGTGAATCTTGAAATACCCTGACATCCAAAACTTACATAGACAAACTACAAATCCTTCTGGGAAATGTTTAATAGACAGATAAAACCAAACTACAGTTATTTGGCAGTGCATACCAGCATTATGTTTTGATATGACAAATTGAAGTCTATAAAAAAAATGTGCACCCTACCTACAGTGAAACAAAGTGGGGGATCCAAAATGTTATGTGGCTGCTTTGCTGCTTCTAGTACTGGAGGTCTTGTACATATTACAGGATCAATGAAATCAGCAAATTATCAGAGCTTATAGTGAAATTTGATTCCAAGTATAAGAAAATTAGGTTTGAGTCAAACAAATTGGGGTAATGGCCCACAGGACACATTCAAAAATACACAAGAGTGGTTAAGAAAAAAATGACTGTTTTAAACTGGCCAGCAATGAGTCAATCCATCTGAAAATCTTTCGAGAGGCGAAATAGAAATCTACTATTCGGAAAAGGAACACTTTAAACATTCAAGAGTCTAAGCAGCAGAAAGGAACAAGAAGCCTACACATGGCTACAAGACATGTTTGAAAGCTGCCATTGTTGCCAAAGGCTGGGCAATCAAGTATTAGGTAAGGGTGCCTTCAATCCTGTCCATGTCATATACATGTTTCTTCTTTATTTCTTTTTTTAATGACTACACGACTAGACAATATCTACATACCCAGTTTCTGAATATATTGGCTTTACAATAAACAATCAACGCTGCCAATAAGGCTGACAGCTGTACAACCATGTCACTAGCTTGTCTTGTGCTGTGAATAACTTACTACCCAAGTTGCTGGTTGGTAGTCATCTGTTTTTATTGATGTGTAACAAGGGCCGAATGGGACTGACAAATTGTACAACGGCTAAAGTACAGTCAGTAGACATGTATAGGGTTAACATTAATGGTTCCTTAATCTTTTAACCCTTTAATGGTCAATAAACATAATGTTTAAAAAAATCAGCATTTCTTAGTTTCTTGAGACTATACCAACAAAAAACAATAAATATTTTTTTTACTAGTGCACAGTATTTTTAATGAGCCTCTACCAAACAGTTGAGATGATCAAATAAATGATGCAACTTTCTTGGATGATTTTTCAGCTGCTAGCTTCAAGTTGACATATAAGTTATATAAGGTGTTTTCTTAGAACCATCTACCAACATTTTTGAGTTTAACACCTGGCAACCAAGAAGTAGATACAGCCCAAACTCACAGGCATTATTGTGGCATAAAAAATTATGGACCCACAAATGACCCATGTGACTTAAAGCCCTGGGGTTTTCATATCAAACTACAACTACATGCATGACAATGCAAAAATAACCTTTTAAGACAATTAGAAACATTTATTCATAATACATCCCCAAATGGTAAATGCAAATAGATTTACTTTTATTTTACTGCAGACAGTTTGAACCCAAGATATATCATGTTTTGTCTGGTCAACTTTATTTTATCTGTCAATATACATCTATTCCTGCATTTCAGGCCTACAACACATACCAAAAAACTTGAGACGGGACAATTTGGGACTAGTAATGGGGTTAAAAAAACTAAATAAAATAATAATAATTTTAAACAGGTGATGTCAACAGAACTGTCTCATCAAAAGCTGATATAACCACATAGGCAAAGCTTTGTCAAGCACTACAGTACTGAGTTACATTCACAAATGTCACTTAAAACTTTACTGTGCAAATAACAAGCATTACGTTAATAATGTCCAGATGCAACATCGATTTCTCTGGATCACACAGTTGAAACGTATATTTTGGTCAGATAAATTAGTATTCCAGATCTTTTTTTGGAAGAAATGGACACCATGCACTCAGGACCATCCAGACTGTTATTAGCAACAAATCCAAAATCTATCTGTCATGGTATGGGGCTGTGTCAGTGCCCTTGGCAAAGGTAGTTTACACTTCTGTGATGGCAGCATTAATGCAAAAAAAAAAAAAAAAAAGTACATTGAGATTTTGGAGCAACATGCTGCCTTCAAGATGCTATATTTTGCAGGGACGCCCATGACAATGCAAAACCACATGCTGCACTCATTACAAAGGCATGGCTGCGGAACAAGAGGGTACAGGTACTGGACTGGCCTGCCTGCAGTCCTGACCTGTCCCCAATAGAGAATGTGTGGAGAATTTTAAAACAAAAAATGCAACGACGACCCTGTACTGTTGTACATCTTAAGACGCGTTTGCAGGAAGAATGGGACAAAATAAAACCTAAAACACTAAATCACTTGGTATCCTCTGTGCCAAAGCATCTTTTAAGTGTGGTGAAAAGGAATGGCAACATAACAATGTAAAGAATGCTTTACCATCACAACATTTCATGGAATGTGTTGCAGGCCTGAAATGCAGGAATGGATGTTTATTAACAAATGAAATGAAGTCGACCTGATAAAACATGAAATATCTTGGGTTCATCCTGTCTGCAATTAAATTAGTAAAAGTAAGTCTAAAACGCTGCAATCTTTTACATTTTGATACTGTCCCAACTTTTTCTAATTTGGCGTTGTAGGTAGTACCCTATTTTATTAATTATACATATGGCTTAGTTAAATTATAAATGTGTGCTTTGATTCCCAAAAAGAAATGAAAGCACAGTCATGTTCTAATTTAATTGTAAAAGTTATTTTTTACAAAACATTGATGGAGTACACATACCATCAACACAACATCACAACACTCAGTCTTTATATAAATATTCACAATTTACTTAAATAACACAAACTCTCATTTCTAATTACAGATGAATCTAGCTTCAGTACCATCGAACTAATGTAAACATGCAAAACAATGAATTGTCCACATTGAGGAAGATTATTTCCACAGGGGTAATAAATCTTGTCTTTTGTTTGTTTTCACTTCTATTAATAAGTTACTCTTTGATTCCTTGAAGCAGCTTCAGTAGATGTGCTTCCATCACCTGTTGAACTGTTTAAAAAAAGAAAAGAAAAAGATAGTTGACAAAATACAGTGGTCAGTGGTACCTTGGAACTCGACGTCCCCTAAACTCGAAATCTTTGAAACTCGACACCCTTCGTAGAGACATTTGTACCCTTAAACTTGACATTTCCCTTAAATTCGACGTGTTCAGCCTTTTGCACATATGAGCAGCTCAGGTGGCGCAGCTGTAAAACACACGCTAGCACACCAGAGCTGAGATTTCAAATATATCGTATCGAATCTTGGCTCTGCCATCCGGCTGGGCTGCGCGGCCACATTAACAACGATTGGCCTGTTGTTCATATAGGGGTGGGGTCTTATGCCGGATAGGGACTCCACATGACTGATGCAACTACGACCTCTGCTGGCTGATTGATGGCGCCTGCACAGAGGCGGGGAAAGAGTGCGGATCAGGGTGTGTCTGTCTGTACACAAGGCTGATTCGCATATATACACTCGCCTAGTGTGGGTGACAAAATGCATACGGCTGATGCCCACATGTCGAAGGGGGCGTGGGTTAGCTTCGTTCTCCTCAAATCAGAGCGGGGATCGGCATTAGTGGAGAGGAAATGTGACGCAATCGGGCAACCCAATGGTCACTAAGGCAGAGCTTCAGTGTTCCCTTGTGGAGATAGGACAAGCATCCAGTAGGTCGACCATTGCTAACACACTCCACCAAGCAGGCCTTTATGGTAGAGTGGCAAGATGGAAGCCACTCCTCACTAAAAGGCACATGGCCAAAAATCACCTTAAACCAAAAGGTTATTTTTGAAACCAAAATAGAACTTTTTGGCCTGAACTACAAGCGTCATGTCTGGAGAAAAACAGGCACTACTCCTCGCCTGGCTAACACCATCCCTACTGTCGAGCATGGTGGTGGCAGCATCATGCTGTGGGGATGTTTTTCTGCGGCAGGAACTGGGCGACTAGTCCGCATAGAGGGTAAGATGACAGCAGCCAAATATAGAGAGATTCTTCAAGAAAACCTGCTCCAGAGTGCTCTGGAACTCAGACTAGGGCGATGATTCATCTTCCAACATGACAATGACCCAAAGCACACAGCCAAGATAACAAAGGAGTGACTTGAATCCAATTGAACATCTCTGTAAAGACCTAAAAATGGCTGTCTACAGACGCTGCCCATCCAACCTGACTGAGCTTGAGAGGATCTGCAGAGAAGAATGGGAGAAAATGCCCAAAAACAGGTGTGCCAAGCTTGTACAGACATACCCAAGGAGACTTGAGGCTGTAATTGCTGCCAAAGGTGCTTCAACAAAATATTAAGCCATGGGTGTGAATACTTATGTACCTATTATGTTTAAATGTTTACATTTTTAATACATTTACAAAAATGTCTGAAAACATCTATTTCATGTAGATTTTTTAAAAGAAAACTATACTCAAATTGGTTTTCAAATATGTCGGTAACGTAACAAAACGTCGTAAAAAAATAAAGCCCAAGATCAAGCATCTCCACGATTAAGAAACGTAAGGAAACAATGAAGAAGTAAAGGTAAAGTGCAGGTTTTATTGTAATTTTATATTGATTTTAACTGTTTTTAATTGTATTTCAGTGTTTTATAATATACTTGTGTTATTTTCAGTGTATAAGTGTAAAAACAACCCCATTATTGTACATTAGCCTAAAATACAGGGTGGGCCATTTATATGGATACACCTAAATAAAATGGGAATGGTTGGTGATATTAACTTCCTGTTTGTGGCACATTAGTATATGGGAGGGGGAAAACTTTTCAAGATGGGTGGTGACCATGGCGGCCATTTTGAAGTCGGCCATTTTGGATCCAACTTTAGTTTTTTCAATGGGAAGAGGGTCATGTGACATCAAACTTATTGAGAATTTCACAAGAAAAACAATGGTGTGCTTGGTTTTAACGTAACTTTATTCTTTCATGAGTTATTTACAAGCTTCTCTTTGTTTACAGCCATTGACATGTCGCAGAGGTTAACACGTGAGGAGCGGATAGAAATTGTGTTGATGTCTGGTGAACGCAGTACCCGGGTCATTGCAGCAGATTTCAATGCAAGACACCCTACGAGACCACCCATCTCCCATGCTACAGTTAGCAAACTGCTTGCCAAGTTTCGTGAAACTGGTTCAGTGTTGGATTTGCCAAAATGTGGACGCATGAAAACTGTCACTAATGAAGAAACATCAGTGGCTGTCCTAGCTTCATTCAGCAAGAGCCCACAGCGTAGCACTCGCCGCATGTCACTGGAGAGTGGCATCAGTCGAACATCCCTTCGGCGGATATTAGCTACTCACAAATGGCACCCTTACAAACTCCAGCTGCTGCAGCATCTCAACGAGGATGACCCAGATCGGCGCACTGAATTTGCAGAATGGGCAAAACAAAAATTGGAACAGGACCCTCAGTTTACACAGAACATTTTGTTCAGTGATGAGGCAAACTTTTATGTGAATGGTGAAGTTAACAAACAAAACCACCGCTATTGGTCTGACACTAACCCACATTGGATAGATCCCTCCAAGACTGTTGGAACACAAAAATTGATGGTATGGTATATGGGGTACAAAAATAGTGGGGCCATTCTTCATCAATGGAAACCTCAAGGCCACTGGATATTTGAAATTGCTACATGATGATGTATTTCCCTCTTTATGCACTGAAGCTGGCACGTTCCCTGAGTTTTTCCAGCAAGATGGTGCACCACCACATTATGGGTGTCAGGTCCGAGCATTCCTAGATGAACAGTTCCCTGGTAAGTGGATTGGTCGTCGTGGGCCAGTTGAATGGCCCCCAAGGTCTCCCGATCTGACCCCCTTAGACTTTTATATTTGGGGTCATCTGAAGGCAATTGTCTATGCTGTGAAGATACGAGATGTGCAGCACCTGAAACTACGGATACTGGAAGCCTGTGCTAGCATTTCTTCTGCGGTGTTGCTATCAGTGTGTGAAGAGTGGGAGAAGAGGGTTGCATTGACAATCCAACACAATGGGCAGCACTTTGAACACATTTTATAAGTGGTCAGAAACTTGTAAATAACTCATGAAAGAATAAAGTTACGTTAAAACCAAGCACACCATTGTTTTTCTTGTGAAATTCTCAATAAGTTTGATGTGTCACATGACCCTCTTCCCATTGAAAAAACTAAAGTTGGATCCAAAATGGCCGATCTCAAAATGGCCGCCATGGTCACCACCCATCTTGAAAAGTTTTCCCCCTCCCATATACTAATGTGCCACAAACAGGAAGTTAATATCACCAACCATTCCCATTTTATTTAGGTGTATCCATATCAATGGCCCACCCTGTACATGCACAGGACCATGGAACGCATTAACAGGTTCACCATACATCCTTATGGCAAAAAAATACCTTAAAACTCAGTGATTTTAAAACTCGACACCAGTCCCAGAACCAACTGACGTTGAGTTTCAAGGTACCACTGTATCACATTTCAAGGCTGTAGCCATGAAGTGAACATGGGGGGGGGGTCCCATTTTAGAACATTCCAGCCTTATCAGCAACTGATGCAAAGCTAGTGAGTGAAATAAGTTTACTTATAATTTTTACATCAGTATATTTGGGGGAAGGGCTTATATTTGGGGGATTTACAGCCTTGCATTTCACAATTTGGTCATGTACACTGGGGACCAAAAGATTAAGACCACTTGTAATGTTTTTATAATAAACAATATAATGATCATTACAATTAAAGTAAAAAGATCAAACACCATCATGGCCAATTTAGTATCTCCAATTTGCCTTATTTAACTTACAGTTGTGTTCAAAATTATTCAACCCCCACTGCAGTAAAGTGTTTTAGCAAGTTCGACATTTATTTTGTATCTTGTTTACAATCAGATCAAATAAGGACTTGTATAATAGGCAAATGCAACTTAAATTACAACAATATTTTTTTTAATATACCAACAAATGTCCTTTTTGTGATTTCCTCATTGACAAAATTATTCAACCCCTTAAAGATTACCACTGTCAAGAACAGAGGTTTCAATCAAATGTTTTCAATCAGGCATTGAAAGCACCTGTAAAGTGTACAGAACCATAACCAGCAGCAATTAAGCAGATTTAAAAGGACTGAGATACTCAGCTCCTTCTAGACAGTTAATGGTGTCTCTGCAACATGATGAAGTCCAGAGTCCAGAATGGCCAAAGAAGTCAAGAGAGGAGGTAATTTCTTTTCATAAGCATGGATATGGATATAAAAAGATAGCAAAGACATTAAACATTCCAAGAGACACAATTGGAAGCATAATTGGCAAGTTTAAAGCTAAAGGCACAGTGGAAACGCTACCTGGGCGTGGCAGAAAGAGGATGATGTCGGCGACTGCTGTCTGTTACCTGAAACGAAAGGTGGAGAAATTCCCTGGCTGACAGCTGAGGAACTGCGACAGGACTTGTCAGAGGGAGGTACTAAGGTTTTGGCCCAGAAAATATGGTACGCACTGTGAGATGAAGGCCTCCGTGCCAGAACTCCCAGACGCACCCCCCAAAGCACAAGAAGAGTCGACTCCAGTATGCCAAAAACCATGTGGACAAACCACAAAGGTTTTGGGATACTGTTCTCTGGAGCGACAAGACAAAATTAGAACTCTTTGGGCCTCTGACTCAATGATATGTCTGGAGGAGGAAGAACGAGGCGTATACAGAAAAGAACACCTTGTCTATTGTGAAGCATGGCGGTGGGTCAGTCATGTTCTGGGGCTGTTTCGCTTCTTCAGGTACAGGGAATCTCCACCGTGTGCAAGTTACCATGAATTCAGTTAACTACCAGGAGATCTTGGGTGGAAATGTCATGCAGTCAGTGACAAAGCTGATGCTTGGGAGAGACGTTGGACCTTCCAACAGGACAACAATCCCAATCATACCTTCAATTCTACCATGGCTTGGTTGCAGAAGAAGGTCTGTAAGATTCTGGAGGGCCATCGCAATCGCATGACTTAAATCCAATAGAAAATCTCTGGTGGGACTTGAAGAAGGCAGTTGCAGCACGCAAGCCTAAGAATGTCAATGAACTGGAGGCCTTTGCCCATGAGGAATGGGCTAAGATACCTTTAGATCGCTGCAAGACACTTGTGTCAAGCTATGTTTTACGTCTGAAGGACGTTATTACTGCCAAAGGGAGTACTAATGATGTATGTGACTAAGGGGTTGAATAATTTTGTCAATGAGGAAATCACAAAAAGGACATTTGTTGGTATATTAGAAAAAATATTGTTGTAATTTAAGTTGCATTTGTCTATTATACAAGTCCTTATTTGATCTGATTGTGAGCAAGATAAAAAATAAATGTCAAACTTGCTAAAACACTTTACTGCAGTGGGGGTTGAATAGTTTTGAACACAACTGTACATGACAGGGCTACCCACCGTGCCACCATGCCGACCACAACTACTTGAACACCAAAGAAGATATAAATGTGGACTTGGATAGACTTTCCTTCGTGGTCACCTGACCTAAATCCCGTTAAGCATTTATGGGGACACTTGATTGATTGAAGAAAGCCAATAATTTAGTAACATCACAACACACTATGAAATCATGTTGGGGTCACATGATCATCTTATTTTGTACAAACATGTGCAGTCTATCTCAGCTCAAGTGAATTTTACAAAAGATTAAATTATGCTGATATGATTTGAATGCAAAATAGTGACTTGTGGTCCCAGACTTTTGGCCCCAATTGAATATTTGCCATCTCTGTGATCTGTGTTTGTTTAAACAAGAGGGTAATACATCTTTATACGTTTTAATTTGAGATAATTCTATACATACACAAAATGTACAATTAAACAGGACTGTACCATCAATTGCAAAAACACCTTTTACTGTAGGGCCATGATTAATTCATTAAATCTCATTACTCTTACCATGCCTATGCCCCATTGCCACAGCCATGTCCATAGCATTAAAGCCTGAGTCAGACTCCATGGTTGGGTCAGCACCGTTCTCTGTTAAAAGATTAAAGAATTATTTTCTGCATAGCCGATTACCATTCAAAATAGAGAGTAGATTAGTAGTAGAGAGTAGTAATGGACTTTATTATCCATTACAGTAGTGTAATGGATAATAAACAGGTTCATTCTTACCTAATAGTAGTTCCACACAACGAACATGATTTCCATGCACTGCGTAAAGTATTGGGGCGCCTCCATTCTGTAAACACAAACAGTCAAGAGTTGAACTTGCATCACCTATATCACAAAGCCCAGAACTGACTCTCCCAGCTAATCTGGAAATACATATCTTGTAAATCTTGGATCTTTGCATGCTCACAAGTAAGTCCCTAATACTCTATGATTTGGGTCTGTCTGGGTTTGATCATTAGAAGGCTGCATGGCAGTAGGTCACTGCATGTACATGCTAAAAGTACATCCTTACAATCATATTTAAAGTCAATTGTCAAAAGTGCAACATTAGTTTATTGATATTTAATTGACCAGTTATGCCCAGGACAGAATACCAGTCCACTGCAGACCATCAACCACCCATCCATTCACTTACTAACACCTATGGCTGGGAGAGTCATTTCACTGGATAGGCTAGAAAATACAGTAGGTGTTAAAGGACTCGCACTCTCTTGGTTCAAATCATATTTGACTGACCGATCTCAATTTGTTTATGTAAATAATAAATGTTCGGAAACTACAAAAGTAAAGTGTGGTGTTCCACAGGGGTCGGTACTGGGACTGCTATTATTTACACTCTATATGCTTCCACTAGGAGAAATTATTCATAAACATGGCATACATTTTCACTGCTATGCAGATGACACAGCTGTATATATCAGCCAAACCAAATGATACTGACACAATCAGTAAGATAGAAGATTGTGTAAACGACATAAAAAACTGGATGTCGTGTAATTTTCTTTTACTTAATTCAGATAAAACAGAGGTCTTACTTGTTGGCTCTAAAGCTGCAAGAGACAAGTTGTCTAACCTGGTGCTAAACCTAAACACTTTTTCTGTTACTCCCAGCCCAGATGTAAAAAACTTGGGTGTCACACTAGATTCAGATCTTTCCATTGATACACGCGTCAATAATATTACTAGAGTTGCTTTCTATCATTTGCGTAATATTTCTAAAATAAGAAATATACTATCTGTTAATGACGCCGAAAAACTGATCCATGCGTTTATAACTTCTCGGTTAGATTAATGTAATGCTCTTCTAAGTGGATGCTCTGGTAGATCCATACACAAACTCCAGTTCAAAATGCAGCAGCTCGAGTGCTAACTAGAACTAGAAAATTTGATCATATTACTCCTGTTCTATCATCTCTTCACTGGCTGCCAGTTAAATTCCGCATTGATTACAAAATACTTTTACTAACTTATAAAGCACTACATGGTCTGGCTCCACATTATCTGAGTGAACTTATTAATCACTACTACCCAGCGCGTCCACTTCGCTCACAAGATGCAGGGTTACTTATAGTTCCTAGAATTAAAAAGTTCACGGCTGGTGGAAGAGCATTTTCTTACAAAGCTCCACAACTTTGGAATAATCTTCCTGCCTCTGTTCAGGATTCAGACACAGTCTCAATGTTTAAGTCTAGACTGAAAACATATTTATTTTCTCAGGCTTTTGATTAGTATAGACTTGGGGGGCTTGGGGGTTTCTTGGTCATAAAAACTTGTGGTGATCAGGGATGTTGGGTTGCTGTCGCTCTGCCTCTCTTGTCCGATCACTCAGGTTTGAGTAGGGGAGGTGGGCGCTGATGTCCTACGAAAGCCTTTATGACCCTGTTACCTGCTCGCTCTCCCTTTTAGTTATGCTGTAATAATTAGGGCTGCCGGAGTCTAAAACTCTCTGTAAAACTGTTTTACTCAACTAGCATTGTGCATTATTAACTACATTCTCTGTTGTTTTACCCCGAGGGCATTCTGATGGAAACCTGTTTACCCGCCAAGGTTAAGGATTGAAGTCGAGACTGCCATGACAACGATGCTGCTCCTGCCAGATGTGACGGGTCTGGCGTAATTGCACCAAGAATGACAAGAACTCACTACAGACTTTATTGAAGACTAGACCGAATAATAACTCTATTATTATTATTTACTTATTTATTTATTGCCAGTTATAAATTTTAGTTCATTTATTTCTGTGTTTGTATGATTTGATGATATGATTTGTGTAAATCCTACTTATTTAAAGTATCCTCCAGGCCACCCAAGAAGGATGGGCCCTGCTGAGTCTGGTTCCTCTCAAGGTTTCTTCCTGTAATTTTCAGGGAGTTTTTCCTTGCCACAGTCGCCCTCGGCTTGCTCAACAGGGGTTTTTGTATCTGTTGGTCCTGGATTTTGTAAAGTTGCTTTGAGACAATGTCCATTGTAAAAAGCGCTATATAAATAAAGTTGATTTGACTTGACCTAGACAAACACCTAAAGAGAATTTAGATCAGGTAGTCTTCACAGATGTGTTTAGAATGTGTAAGAATGTGGATATGTATCTTGCAATCAACTATATATTTGGTCCTATTATTATTGTAGTAAAGTCATACATTGTTAACAGGTTTAAGAGGTTGAACTGCAAATCATTAATTAATAAAGTAATTACAAATTGCAAAGGTATGACAAATGCTTTGATTTGGTTGAAGTCCACTCAAGCAACTTATTACAAATCTTTTTTTGGGAAAAATTGGAACATTTAGTAAATCGCCCAAAAAACAAGAATCTGTGATTTGTCAGTTCAGTTCAATTTTTACACTGACCAACTTACCTGTATTTTGTCAATGCCTGCAACACACTCAAACATTTATTACACTTATAGCTTATTTATTACACTTTTTGCTGCAGTGAAGTTTTTGCATTGATACAAGACCTAGAAAAAGAGCTTGTAGAATAGTCCAACATGATACGAAAAAGTAGTTAGGACTGCAAAAAGGATTAATCCCAATCCCAATAAATTACTATATATACGATACTATACATTACTGTATATAAGTCTATATATAACTACAGGGAAGGCACATTTCTGTAGAAGTCATTTGGGTTATTGATTGAAATTGGCCAGCAGCAATGGCCTATATGTAAGGAGTTCCCTTAATAGACTGATAGATTGCAAGGACATTTTGGTCCAGGCTTTAAGACAGGAAAAGGTTAAAGCTATTCTGGAGGGTTGCTATTATTAATAGCTCATTATAATAAATACATTAAATACATTATTATGAAATTCTCAAATTTTACATCCTCCCAAAGAGTTAAAATCTTAAGTCTAATTTCAAAATAAAAAAACCTACCCAGTCATATTCATTGACATCCACTCCACAGTCAATAAGCATTTTGACAATGTCTGTGTAGCCTTTACTGCAGGCCAGTGACAATGCGCTTTCTCTTCCTTTAGCTAAAATGTGAGGATCTGCACCCTGAAATGTAAAAAAGCAGATGTTAGATTTGAAGAGATGTTTCATGTAACAGATGAGCTGTGAACATAACAGCATTTTGTGATATTATATTGTTTGCTATGTCTTTAAAAAAGAGCAACCGTGCTGAACTTTCATTTTTATGAAATGCAAGACAAAGCAGCAGCCTGAGCAACTTCTTTAGCGTCATGATGATACATGTTTATCATTTTAAGGTGTTGCTTTATACCTCGTTTTACTCCAGTTATGACAGGACAGGTAGTCACAGGTTACACATAATTCCTCTGTTCAAGTTCAACATCAAGGCAATTTTCTATCTCCAATTCACCTAACTTACAGTGTATCACAAAAGTGAGTACACCCCTCACATTTCTGCAGATATTTAAGTATATCTTTTCATGGGACAACACTGACAAAATGACACTTTGACACAATGAAAAGTAGTCTGTGTGCAGCTTATATAACAGTGTAAATTTATTCTTCCCTCAAAATAACTCAATATACAGCCATTAATGTCTAAACCACCGGCAACAAAAGTGAGTACACCCCTTAGTGAAAGTTCCTGAAGTGTCAATATTTTGTGTGGCCACCATTATTTCCCAGAACTGCCTTAACTCTCCTGGGCATGGAGTTTACCAGAGCTTCACAGGTTGCCACTGGAATGCTTTTCCACTCCTCCATGACGACATCACGGAGCTGGCGGATATTCGAGACTTTGCGCTCCTCCACCTTCCGCTTGAGGATGCCCCAAAGATGTTCTATTGGGTTTAGGTCTGGAGACATGCTTGGCCAGTCCATCACCTTTACCCTCAGCCTCTTCAATAAAGCAGTGGTCGTCTTAGAGGTGTGTTTGGGGTCATTATCATGCTGGAACACTGCCCTGCGACCCAGTTTCCGGAGGGAGGGGATCATGCTCTGCTTCAGTATTTCACAGTACATATTGGAGTTCATGTGTCCCTCAATGAAATGTAACTCCCCAACACCTGCTGCACTCATGCAGCCCCAGACCATGGCATTCCCACCACCATGCTTGACTGTAGGCATGACACACTTATCTTTGTACTCCTCACCTGATTGCCACCACACATGCTTGAGACCATCTGAACCAAACAAATTAATCTTGGTCTCATCAGACCATAGGACATGGTTCCAGTAATCCAATTCTTTGGACGACCAACGCGAGGTCTGTTCTGAGTGGACCCTGCTCTTTTAAAACGCTGGATGATCTTGGCCACTGTGCTGCAGCTCAGTTTCAGGGTGTTGGCAATCTTGTTGTAGCCTTGGCCATCTTCATGTAGCGCAACAATTCGTCTTTTAAGATCCTCAGAGAGTTCTTTGCCATGAGGTGCCATGTTGGAACTTTCTGTGACCAGTATGAGAGAGTGTGAGAGCTGTACTACTAAATTGAACACACCTGCTCCCTATGCACACCTGAGACCTAGTAACACTAACGAGTCACATGACATTTTGGAGGGAAAATGACAAGCAGTGCTCAATTTGGACATTTAGGGGTGTAGTCTCTTAGGGGTGTACTCACTTTTGTTGCCGGTGGTTTAGACATTAATGGCTGTATATTGAGTTATTTTGAGGGAAGAATAAATTTACACTGTTATATAAGCTGCACACAGACTACTTTTCATTGTGTCAAAGTGTCATTTTGTCAGTGTTGTCCCATGAAAAGATATACTTAAATATCTGCAGAAATGTGAGGGGTGTACTCACTTTTGTGATACACTGTACATGTCTTTGGATGGTGGGAGGAAACCAGAGCTCCTGGAGGAAACCCACACAGACACGAGGAGAACATGCAACATGCAAACATCACAGCTCCCATAACAGTATTTGGATGTTTATAGCCCACCATGTTGTGCCGCAGCTCTTTAAATACAGTGGGTGGATCCGTCCCGGAGCAGCGCCCACTCTAATGGTTGTTTAGCACGAGGCAGCTTTACGGAAGTGCATGCACCCTATGGCGCAAACGCTCCAAGAGGTGAAACCAACACCAGGATGCAATTGAGCTCCTCCCAATGTACTCTCCAAGCGTAACTGTAGTTCTTAATGATCTGGTTCTTCTGCTGATGTGTCCAAAATAAAAGACCTTGGGTTTGGATATTTGACCAATGATCCACAATAGTTTGGGTTGTACCAGCATGACTGTTCCCAGTGCCCAAAGCCGCCAGCTCTGTAAAGACAGTGGCCTGCACAGAGCTCTGATCTGAACCCTACAGAACGTCTTTGGGATGAACTGGGATGCAGGTTGTGTAGTGGTGCCTGACAAAGTTACACAATGGGCACAAATTCCCACAGACACGGACCCACCCTCCCACGCAAGACACATGAATGAATGATTTGTTGATCCTACAATGCATGCCGATTTTGTGACCCGCAAAGTGACCGCATCCCGCCACTAGATGGCAGTGTTTCTACATCAGTGTTTAACTGAGGTGGTTTTCCAACAAGTGATGTTGAGAAATATTTACAAATAATCCCAAAATGTTCAAGAAGAGAAAATTGAAGCAGAAGGAAGGTAATTTAATGAAAGATTGGTTGATTGATTGATTAATTGATTAGTTTTTAATGCCGTGCCAACACACTGGGGTCATTTATAAGTTGTTTCTTCATTTTGTGTCATTCTAACAAATTATAAAAGATGTTTTATATTTAAATATGTTAAAAAATTCATTATTTTATGAAAGATTGGAAGGTGAATACAAGTTTGTGTTACTGGTACGTCTCTTGTGTTATGAGGCCTTGTCTGTGGTACAGTAGATATACTGTACATTATAAACATACAATATAAATTTGGCATTTTGACACCAAACACAGAGTTTAGCCTCCAAGAAAAACAACAAATTGTCCAAGACTTAAAAGGCAGACTGCAATCACAGAAGGATATGTTACAATTGGCCTTTTGAGGACCACCATAATGCAGATGTGGCCCTAGGTGAAAATGAGTTTGACACCTCTGAAGAACAAAAAAGTAAACAGCTTTACTACAGGTCCACATGCTTAGACATCAGACTACTGACTAATCTGTAAATAAAAACTAAGGTTTCCAAAAAAACAGAGGATTGAAGTACATATAAAGCAAGTAATCAAATTATTATTAAATTAAATATTTAATAAATGATTCCTTGCGATAATTGAGTGATTGTCCACATGTACAAAAGAAAGCAAACTCCCAAGAGTATAAAATAGTGTGTAAATAAAAGTCTAATAACAATTAATTTGCGGTCACCCTTTTCACTAAAGGTCGCAATAATGAACCCTCTTAAAATCACTTTTGTCTTTTTCTCATGGCATCTTGTTATGAGTTTGATGCTACAAGATGCTTAGCTCTTGTATACATGCTTAAAAGAATGGCAGGATGTTTTTTTGCATGGTGGCTCGGTGGGCAGCACGTTTACTCTTAACGAGTTCACATTGTAACTACATGTGTACATGTGTACTGTTCTTTTACCCCGAGGTGGTTCTAACGGAAACCTGTTCACCCTTTTAAGGTTAAAGACTGCAAGTCAAGACTGCTGCTCCTACTAGATGGGATGGAAACCTGGTGTGTTTGCACCAAAAATGTCCAGAACTTACAACGGACTTTATGACAGACTGGACTGAACAATGAAGAACTTCAATTATTTATTTATTTATTTTTTGCTAGTTATAACTTTCAGTTCAATTTAATTTTGTGTTTGTATGATTTGTTTAAATCCTATTTATTTAAAGTATCCTCCAGGCCACCCAAGAAAGATGGGTTCCTGCTGAGTCTGGTTTCCCTCAAGGTTTCTTCCTGTAGTTATAAGGGAATGTTTCCTTGCCACTGTCGCCCTCGGCTTGCTCAATAGAGGATTTTTGGTCTGTTGGTCCTGGATTCTGTAAAGTTGCTTTAAGACAATGTTCATTGTAAAAAGCACTATATAAATAAATTTGACTTGACTTGACGTCCTGGGTTCAATTTCCAGGTGGAGCTGTCCGGGTCTTTTCTGTGTGGACTTTGCTTGTTCTTCCCGTGTCTGCATGGGATTTCCTTCAGAAGCTCTGGTTTCCTCTCACAGTCCAAAAAAAATGTGACTTAAAACTTAAAATCCTAATAAAAAAACAATCATTTTTATCTTACGTTTTAAGCAGCTTGATGTTCTCAAAAGACAACAGCATTTTGTGATAATTGTGAGTAATGTGGGACCCTCTTAAGCAATGAATCACACAGAATGTGCGTTTCTATAACCAAAAGACTGAATGCAATCGCTGTGTGTGGCAGCCCAGTCCAGCACTTGGCTTTAGACACTGAACCTTAGTGAGTTTATTTCAATACACAGATTGCACTTACACTTTGAAGCAAGAACTCCACCACAGCAATCTGACCATGAGCTGCAGCCCACATTAGCGGTGTGAACCCCTCTTCATCCTGCAGATTAATAACTGCTTCTAAATAGTGGTGACAAAAGCAAACAAATGCCAGACATTATCTTTTGAAAACAGTTTGAGTATGTTAGATTTAAACCCCAGTCTTTACCTCAACACTCACCTTGCTCTATTCGACTAGCCAAAAACATCATTTCTCCTTGTGCCGCAAGCTGGTGAATAGATAAAGCTGGGGAAAAATAACACAATTTATTGTAATCTGTCATTTTCAATGTAGGTAGTAAACAGTGGAAAACCTTTGACGTGTTATTTCGGTGAGCCTGGCGGATTAAATGACATATCCACAGAGGATGAACAAAGGGCAAAACTTCTTTAATAATGGCAAAAAGGGTTCTAAAAGCATAATAGATATTATATTGAGTATATGAGGGACACAGCAGTGTCAATTTATACAAATACGTCAGAAGAGTAAATTCCTTTTAAAAAATTTATTAGTAATTTTTAAGCTTTTACTACCTAACCTCTTACTTACCTTTTACTTTTACTACTCTGATCCAAGAGATTAGTAAAATACGTAGATCATACTTGGGTCCTTAAATAAAAGGTTTTTTTAGTTATAGACTAACAATCTTATAGAACACATTTTTACAATCCATGAAATATATGCTTGTAATTATGAATAATGTCTAGTAGTATACTGCCACCCATCTGTTTTTTTCTATATACACTGATCAGCCATAACATTAAAACCACCTCCTTGTTTCTACACTCAGTGTCCATTTTATCAGCTCCACTTACCATATAGAAGCACTTTGAAGTTTTACAATTACTGACTGTAGTCCATCTGTTTCTTTGCATACTTTTTTAGCCTGCTATCACCCTGTTCTTCAATGGTCAGGACCCTCACAGGACCACCACAGAGCAGGTATTATTTAGGTGGTGGATCATTCTCGGCACTGCAGTGACAATGACATGGTGGTGGTGTGTTAGTGTGTGTTGTGCTGGTATGAGTGGATCAGACACAGCAATGCTGATGGAGTTTTGAAATACCGTGTCCACTCACTGTCCACTCCATTAGACACTTCTACCTAGTTGGTCCACCCTGTAGATGTAAAGTCAGAGATGATTGCTCATCTATTGCTGCTGTTTGAGTTGGTCATCTTCTAGACCTTCATCAGTGGTCACAGGACGCTGCCCACAGGGCACTGTTGGGTAAATATTTTTGGTTGGTAGACTATTTTCAGTCCAGTAGGGACAGTGAGGTGTTTAAAACTCCATCAGCGCTGCTGTGTCTGATCCACTCATACCAGCACAACACACACTAACACACCACCACCATGTCAGTGTCACTGCAGTGCTGAGAATGACCCACCACCCAAATAATACCTACTCTGTAGTGGTCCTGTGGGGATCCTGACCACTGAAGAAAAGCATGTAAGGGGGATAAAGCATGCAGAGAAACAGATGGACTACAGTCAGTAATTGTAGAACTACAAAGTGCTCCTACATGGTAAGTGGAGCTGATAAAATGGACACAGTGTAGAAACAAGGAAGTGGTTTTAATGTTATGGCTGATCTGTGTATGTCAGTAATTTTAGTTTAAAATAAAAGGTATTTGATTTTAGACTTATAAGAATAAAGTTCATTACCTAGCATGAACAAAGACATGTGCAGCAACCATCTTGCCTATGCACTTACAAACTTAAACAAGTATAATCCCAAAATTAGTGTCTCTCTCGATAATTATGTTCATCACTGATAAGTGATTGTTATTACTCACAATGTACAAGCAGTGGAGTTGATGACACTTCGTTTCCACGGTGCTTGTTGGTAAGGGTGGTTGACTGTTTTATCGGTGAGAAGTGCTTTGTGGTGGATGGCGTGTATACGTGCCTAACCTGGATCCCAGGAGATGGAGAGGTCTGGATGTTGCATTCCGCTGGTTACAGAAAGAAAGACTCAGTAAGACAATAAGATAGCAGTTCATAGACATCCACTCTGTAAGTTTGTTTGTAATTAGGATTTTAATGTCATGTTTTACACTTTGGTTCCATTTATGACAGGAACAATAGTTACTCATTACATAAGGTTCATCATTTCACAAGGCTTTATAGAACACAGTCATGGACAATTTTGTATCTCCAATTCACCTCACTTGCACGTCTTTGGACTGTGGGAGGAAACCGGAGCACCCGGAGGAAACCCATTTGGACACGGGGAGAACATGCAAACTTCACACAGAAAGGACCCGAGCTGCCCCACCTGGGGATCAACCCCAGGACCTTCTTGCTGTGAGGCGACAGTGCTACCCACTTACCCACCATGCCACCCGACCACCGGAATGTATCGCACTTAAATATAATGTTACATGGAGGTTGTGTAGATTGATTAATTTGTGATTCAAACTCAATCTGATTTGGCTAAAATCATCTGCAAAACTAATAAATATTTATGTTCACCAGGTCTGTGTAGGTTCTCGGTAATCCATGTGGTAGTCATGAGTGCTAGAGTCAAAGGCCAACTGGCCTTCTTTTAGGTTCGACACGGTAAGGCATTTCACCTCTCATCCAAAAGGCTTCTTCAGATAATGGGGTCCCAAATGTATCTGAGGGAGCCTTTGATATAAGAGATGAAATGTCTTCTAAAATAAATCCAGCTGCCTTCGATTCAAGCACTTAAGACTACCATGACCTGGATGACTGAGAACATACGCAGACCTGGTGACCACATACTTAAATACGTATATTTGTATTTATTAGTTTTGCAGACAAAATTAGACGAATCTTAACAAGCTACACAACCTCCATGCAATGTTATATTTAAGTTGTGACTTTGTGCCGCAAGTGTAGTACATTTAGGTGGTCACAACATAGCATTGTGCCAACTTCATCAACTTATGAAGATACGTTGGAGGTCTGTATCTTGTGGGTTGGTGCCAATTTAACCAACAAAATATGACTTCTCAAGCACTCAAGACTATGTGGCGGTCAAGAAACAGACTTATTTTGTGACACACCTGAACTTACATCTACTAGACATGGAAACCTGAGTAACTTGAAAACCTTCATGAACCAAATTAATGTTATTTGCCTCACTTCTACAATTTCACTTACCTTTAAATAAAACCGAGGCTACCTCCAGGTCAGAATTCACTTGGTCCTGGATGTTCTTGCTGTCTTCTTCGTTCAGGGACTTTACAAATCGGGAGCACACGTTCATGTCAAAGCGGTTGGGCAAGATGAATTTGGGACCCATGGCCACATTTTGGGAGCTCGCATCCTCTGCCGTGCCAATGTTTACTGAAGGTTCTACTTTTATTGATGTCATCTCTGGCAGAGAGCAGATGCCCTCGATTTCGTCTGATGCCATGGGGTTCAAATAAACTTTAGATCTTTAACAAATAAATCCGGCATGTAATCTACACAATAACTGGTAAACAACTCGGTTTAATATTTTTAATATAATTAGAAGACGATCTTATTTAGATGAAACGGCAATCAATCTAAATAGGTCAAAGTATGAGCATGTGTTTGTTTACGTGGTTCAGCATCATGCATAAAAGGGCATGTTCAAAGCATGCCAATGTACATAGTCTACATAGAATAGAACATAGTCTAGTACTTTACATATCGAAAATGCAAGATTATTGTCTAAATCAACATAATTAGTGAAGTTATTAGTCTCGATTTAATCGTACAATCTATCAAAGTCGCGTTAGCTGTGTAGGTCTCTACTAAAGCTAGCTCGCTTAACAGACATCACGCATGCGCGCTATTGAGCCGACCTCACTAGGTGTTCTATTTACATATTTAGTGCACTACCTAGGGAGACTTGTCATCTTCCAAATCATGACTAAAACACGCTGCAGAACAATTAGTTGTGTAATACATGATAACACACATGATAACACTGCAGTACTTTTCCCACAAAGAGATGTGGAGTAGTGTGTTCAGACTCAATAAACGTTGCCAGTTGTAGGCATAAAAGGGGGGATTTATGCGATTGAACACGTCTTTCGGGTTTACACAACGCATGCGCACTATTAAATCTAGCAAGGAACGCCGGTCGGCTGATCGCACCATAAACAGCTTCTGATTGGACAGGTGTATCAGGCTATGTATTTTAGTCAAACTGTACAACTACCACTTGTTTTCAAGAAATATGATTGACAGTGTGGTTAAAAATAATACATGGTCAATTCCCAATCCTTTTTTGTTTTGTGTAAGGAAAGCCATGCATTTACTGTTGTGCATGAATTGCATAATAATACAATTCATGTTGTACACCAACAAATTTAAAGAAATTAAATTTCAAAAGCACGCCAACAAATTTAAACACACCGGCAAATAAAAAAAACGCATAAGCAAAATTTTAAATTATATTTAATAATAATCTCACCACAGTATTTCCAGAAACAAACCATTCATTAGTTAAAAACTGCTCTGTTGTAGGATCCATATCCAAAAATATTACAGCTGCAGTTGCTGCTAATGGTGTTTTACCAAAGTATTGAATAAAGGTCTGAATAATTTAGTGATTTTTTTTATTTTTAGTTAATTTTTTAATTACTTTGTCATTATAGATGATTAAGTGTATTTTGTTGGTTGAAAAAGCAATTATATCTACTGAAATACACAACACAAAGAGTTACAAATAGTACAGAGGTCTTAAACCTTTTTTAACATCTAATGTGTATATATACACGGTGTCTTTCACAATTGTTGCCACCCCTGGTAAAGATGAGCAAAAAGTGTTACAAGAAATTCAACTGTTCATAAATTTGCTTAATCTAAAAAATGCCCATATCTACAGTTAGGACAATAATTAAAAAGTTCCAATTAACTGGAACTGTAACGAATCTGCCTGCACATGGATCCATGTTTGTTTGTCGCCATGCACATTGTGGAGGATGGTAAGAGAGACAAAAATATCACCACGGATCACTGTTGGAAAGTTACAGAAAGACTCAAAAACTACAATGAAACGCTGTCTCCAGTTTAAAGTTTAAATAAAAGTATGTCTGCCTTTGATAAGAAACCAAATGGAATGCCACTGGATCTTCCAGCAGGACAGTGGTTCAAAATAGGAAGTTGCTATAGTGTCACATAATGTTTCATATTCTGTCCTAGGTGGTTTTTCATGTTTTGCTAAATGATTGCTATGATATCCCAGAAGGTTGAAATTAGTTACTAATTGGTTGCTTGTTTTTAGGTGGTTAATAGGGTTTTGCTAGAATAATTGTATCATGATTACAAAACCAGTGTGCTCAAAACTTTGCACCTCATTTAATTTGCTATGCAGCCTCCAGATATCCAGTAGAAAAGTATACAATCACTTCTTTTACAATGAATCTAACAAGACTTTACAAGGCAAACATCACAAACCATTCTTGTATAGAGCATTTAAAGTGCCATGTGTTTAGCTAAGTCAGATGAAACTATGTAGATAAAACTAGAAGCCCTCTGGTGCCCTGGAGAAGTATTGCGACAAGAATTTGTCACACAAACTGCATTGTGTTTTAAATCTTGATTGTGTTTTGTGATTACTCTTAGTCAACGTGGTTAGACCCTAAGGATTTTTCAGTGTGCGATGTCCTGCTCCATTATTTTATATTTCTGTAACAGTCCAAGATAAAAGCGTTGATTTAGGATAATATACTACTTAAAAATGTTAGCTTGTCCTACAAGCCTTGAAACAATGAAAACTTAAAGAACAATCATTCTATGCTTTATTTCTGACTCAATGAATAATAATCCTAACTTCCCCTCAGGGATTTATGGTTGTTTTCTATGTGAACAGAAAGGTGTATACACATTATAGGCTGCACTATAACAAAGTAAACCTATATGAAGGACACTAGATTGTAAGTGCTTTAATTGTGATTCCAAATCATAATTGTCTTTAAACTGATTTAACTAGCAAAATTAGTAGTTATATTGCTATAAATATTGTATGCAAGAAGGTCCTGGGTTTGATTGCCAGGTGGAGCGCTCCAGGTCCTTTCTGTATGGAGTTTGCATGTTCTCCCAATGAAGTGAGTTTGCCCTGTGATGGGCTGGTGATCTGTCCAGGGTGTTTCCACCTTTTGGTCAGGGAATTTGACCCACAATGACCCTGACCAGGATAAAGCGGGGGTATAACAGACAATGAATTGTTTAAAATAAGATTTAAAAAAGTGTAGAAATATGTTGGAAAGAAAAGTGAGATTTACAATATACACATAGCAATTGATGCAGATGAGACAGAGTAATGCACAATATAGCGCAAGAAATGTACACATTAATAAGTATTAATAGGCATAGATGATGCATACAATGCTTTACCAATCTAATAAATTGGTACTAGCAAGAATGTGAGGTGCTGGGACTCACTTTGTTACACTATGAGGGGCTGTGGTAGCTCATGGTAAAGATAATGGACTGGTGACATGAAGGTTGTTGGATTAAGCCTTGCCACTGTTTAGCTTCACTCTCAATTTATTCACTCTATTTGCAGTTGTAAGTTTGTTTCGCATGAAAGCATCTGCTAAATGCAAAGCTCGATGTGATGTGCTTTTCTGTATAGCTGCATCAGTGTTCTTGGTTTTTGCACCATTCTACACTCTATCAATAGGGGTCTTATTTCCATTATAGCCCCTCCCTGATACACAACAATAGCTGTCATCTAAAAACATTCTACAAATGACGGAACCCAGAGTTATATCTACAATCAGATGGTACTAGTCCGGGGGTCATTTATTACCGGGCCACACAGAAAGAATAAGAGATCGCTACAAGAGCAATTACATTTCCAACACTCTTTGGGTGTTATTGTGTCCAATCACCACTAGGTGGTCAAAAAAAGCTTAGACTTCATACTGATTTTCCATTCTATAGCCCCCACTGGCCAGTGAAATTATATCTTATATGAAACTGGTCCGTGGTGCAAAAAATGTTGGGGAGCGCAGCCCTTGAGGGCCATAGTGCTGCACGCAGCCATGTTTATTACACAAGCATGTAGATGCACACAGTGACAGTTAGATAATCCTTTGTTCATGAGTGATCGCCATCCACCTAAATTCCTCCCTGAGTAGCACATATTGTATGTGAGAAATAATAATAAAAAAGATCCTAAAAGTGATGCCTGTTAGATTAAAAAATAAATATGCTTTGTTTAGCAGGTAGATTATTGCGCCTTCCACTTCAATACCACTGAAAAAGACAAACTACAGAGGGTCCAGGACTGCTTTGCAGAGACTACCTCTCTAGGATCTTCATAATTTGCATGATCAGTGGCACTAGGCTATACTCATTTGGAACTTTGGTTTGACCTGTTTGTGCATAAAGGGGACCCACTGAAGACTGTGGCTTAGATTGAAAATTTACTGGAGTACTCCAGACATTTGCTTTGCTCATAGCTATTATCCTTAACCAATCTATTTGGGTTATGCCACAAGCTAAAGAGGAAACAAGATAACACGAGTCTACATGTGGCTCTAAAGTAACAAAAATTAAGGTGTTGTAGTGGCCTAGTGAAAGTACTCACTTGAACATGTTAAGTTGCTTTGGCAGAACCACGAACACATCAAACACCTTAAAAGGAGAACAAGGTGGTGAAATTTAAGCAATTCTGCAAGGAGCATATGGTTGCATTTGTTGCTACTAAATAGTAACAAGTTACCAAGTTTAGGGGTAATAACTTTTTTACATGGGTGATATACAGTACACTGATCAGCCATAACATTAAAACCACCTCCTTGTTTCTACACTCACTGTCCATTTTATTAGCTCCACTTACCATATAGAAGGACTTTGTAGTTCTACAATTACTGACTGTAGTCCATCTGTTTCTCTACATACTTTTTTAGTCTGCTTTCACCCTGTTCTTCAATGGTCAGGACACCCACAGGACCACCACAGAGTAGGTATTATTTGGGTGGTGGATCATTCTCAGCACTGCAGTGAAAATGACATGGTGATGGTGTGTTGTGCTGGAATGAGTGGATCAGACACAGCAGTGCTGCTGGAGTTTTTAAATACCGTGTCCACTCACTGTCCACTCTATTAGACACTCCTACCTAGTTGGTTCACCTTGTAGATGTAAAGTCAGAGACGATCGCTCATCTATTGCTGCTGTTTGAGTTGGTCATCTTCTAGGCCTTCATCAGTGGCCAAAGGACGCTGCCCACGGGGCGCTGTTGGCTGGATATTTTTGGTTGGTGGACTATTCTCAGTCCAGCAGTGACAGTGAGGTGTTTAAAAACTCCATCAGCGCTGCTGTGTCTTATCTACTCATACCAGCACAACACACACTAACACACCACCACTATGTCAGTGTCACTGCAGTGCTGAGAGTGATCCACAACCTAAATAATACCTACTCTGTAGTGGTCCTGGGAGAGTCCTGACCATTGAAGAACAGTATGAAAGGGGGCTAACAAAGCATGCAGAGAAACAGATGGACTACGGTAAGATAAAATGGACAGTGAGTGTAGAAACAAGGAGGTGGTTTTAATGTTATGGCTGATCGATGTATGTGTTGCATAGCCTTTTAATGGCTCCTACATTACCCCACACGAGCTCGGGTTATTAAGTTCAAAAGTTAAAATCTGAACTGGGCATAAAAGTGTTTTAAGGGCCAAAACTTGTTACTAAACTTTACAGTAATTCAGTAACTCACCTCTAGATGGGGCTCTGCCAACATACCCTGCTTTTCTGAACCATCTCTTCACCAGTAAGACTTGTACATTTCCATAATCTAGGAATTGGTCCAGTTCTCAAAGGGACTACACAGGAAGGGTGGCCACAATCCTTGATTTAGTTCCAGTTTCCTGTTTAGTTGCCAGTGGCACTTTTGATTACTTGACCCTGTCTATTTCTTTTGCACACTTGGGCTACTGGTGTTGAGAAGGTCTGGAATACATTTCTACTCCATCTCCATATTTTACCCTCCTAGTCTCATTTAAAAAATGTAAAGAAAAAACATGTTTTCTATTTTAATTTTTTTTAGGATTAATCCTGTGTAATAAATACAGTATGTCCCAGTTGTTTTATTGTCCTTTATCAGTGGAAATTAATCATCATATGGCAACTGAACAGATATTTTAAGCGTCCAAAGTCTATAAACACAATCCAAATAGCCTAGAAAACCAGATGGTCTTTTCCATGTGGTTATTTTCTATGAACCAATAGTACAACATTGACCTTTTAAAAGTTAAGTAACTCAAACAAAGGAACCATTGAAAACAATTTTCTGCTATTTTAGCCGCACTATTTGCCAACAGGTGTAAAAATCATGCATATAGCCATATAATTTTTGTAGACAGATTATAGACAATGTAACTGTGGTATGATAACTACAGAGTTGCCCCAGGTAACTGTTAGCACTGTTATAATTGAGTAGAAATGTCTAGGCGCAACAACAGCTCAAGAGATAGCCCACGTGAGCTTGAAGCATAGCTTATTATAGTCTACATACACTAATCAGTCATAATATTAAAACCACCTCCTTGTTTCTACACTTACTGTCCATTTTATCAGCTCCACTTACCATATAGAAGCACTTTGTAGTTCTACAATTATTGACTGTAGTCCATCTATTTCTCTACATACCTTTTTAGCCTGCTTTTTCAATGGTCAGGACCCCCACAGGACCACCACAGAGCAGGTATTATTTAGGTGGTGGATGATTATCAGCACTGCAGTAACAATGACATGGTGGTGGTGTGTTAGTGTGTGTTGTGCTGGTATGAGTGAATCATACACAGCAATGTTGGTGAAGTTTTTTAAATACCGTGTCCACTCACTGTCCACTCTACTAGACATTCCTACCTAGTTGGTCCGCCTTGTAGATGTAAAGTCAGCGACGATCGCTCATCTATTGCTGCTGTTTGAGTTGGTCATCTTCTAGAAATTCATCAGTGGTCACAGGACACTGTTGGCTGGATATATTTTTGGTTGGTGGACTATTCTCAGTCCAGCGGTGACAGTGAGGTGTTTAAAAACTCAGTCAGCACTGCTGTGTCTTATCCACTTATACCAGCACAACACACACTAACACACCACCACCATGTCATTGTCACTGCAGTGCTGAGAATGACACACCACCCAAATAATACCTACTCTGTGGTGGTTCTGGGAGAGTCCTGACTATTGAAGAACAGCATGAAAGGGGGCTAACAAAGCATGCAGAAAAACAGATGGACTACAGTCAGTAATTGTAGAACTACAAGCTGCTCCTATATGGTAAGTGGAGCTGATAAAATGAACAGTGAGTGCAGAAACAAGGAGGTGGTTTTAATGTTATGGCTGATCGGTGTATACCCTCGCACAGTGGATCTCTGAACACGTGACATTTGTTTTGAATCTGGTCCAAGGCAAAAGCAGCGTGTGGAGTTTTGAAGTGTGGGGCGGAGCTAAGGCCTGGTGAATTACTCGGGGGCGGGGCTAGTGCACCCGGTGTTGGTGTAACACAAGCTGAACAGGCAAAGCTGTGAAAACAGCAGCAAAGAGAACGTCGGTACATATCTATCAATGTATAGTGTTATTACTTTTTACCGAACGAACGAACGCACGCTAATTTATTGTCAGTTTGTTCCTATGTATTTATATTTTTCTTTTTTATTTGTGTTGCTGCAGTTTTGGCCGTTTTTCCCACCTGTGGAGGTAAGTTTGCGTTGTGCACATCGTCTCTTGAATTGTTTTCAGGTGCCGGCGGTTCACGCGCTTTATTTATGCAAAACTGTGGCGTAGTTTAAAAGCTCTAATATATTAATAAACTAAATAAGGGTTTAGTTACAACGGTAACAAAAGGTATTTAATTATTATGGAATTATTAGCTAGTGAAGCCGTCCATACGCGTATATTCAACACCACCGACCGCTGGTTGATGCTTCAAATGTGGCAACCATTGGAAACTGCCACCTGTGTTTATCTTTCTACATCTTACGTTGATGTTACAGGTTTGTTCCAAAATGGAGTAACAGTCGATTTGTGGTTGACTTTCAATTATCCCTGTGTACTCTAGCTGTTGGTTAAACTGAAGTATAAAATCAACAAACGCTTTATAGTGAATATTTGTCAATATTTGCCTGTGTCAATATTTTGTATGTGGCTAAAATTAATATTTATTTAATTGACAAATTCTTGCCGTTTAAAATTAAAATGACAAGCGCAATACACAATATGCTTAGGCTTAAGTCAAGTCAAATTTATTTGTATAGCGCTTTTTTACAGTGGACATTGTCTCAAAGCAGTTTTACAGAAATCAGGACCAACAGACCAAAAACCCCTGTTGAGCAAACCAAGGGCGACAGTGGCAAGAAAAAACTCTTTTAAAGGCGCAGCGGTAAAAACACACGCTGGAACCAGAGCTGGATCTCGAATACATCGTATCGAATCTCAGCTCTGCCTGCCGGCTAAGGCTGAGCAACCACATGAACAACGATTGGCCTGTTGTTCAGATGGGCGGGATTAAGCCGGATGGGGTCTCTCTCTCTCTCTCATGACGGGTGCAATTACGACCTCTGCTGGCTGACTGATGATGCCTGCACAGAGATGAGAAAAGAGTGCTCTCAGGGTGTGTCTCTCCGTACACAACGCTGAGCTGCACTGCACTCGCCAAAGTGTAGGTGATAAGATGCATACTGCATGCTGCCCACGTGTCAGAGGGGGCGTGGGTTAGCTTCGTTCTCCTCAATCAGAGCAGGGATCGGCATTGGTGGAGAGGAGGCATGACGCAATCGTCCAATTGGACGCGCTAAAACGGGAGAAAGGGGAGAAAATGCATAAAGAAAATATTTAAAAAATACAGAAAGAAACCTTGAAAGGAACCAGGCTTAGCAAGGTTCTTCATCCTCTTTGGGGGCCTGGGGGATAATCTGAATAAATAGGATTTACACAAATCATACATACACAAAATTAAATTGAACTAAAAGTTATAACTAGCAAATAATAATGTAAACAATTATAGTTCTTCATTATCCAGTCCAGTCTGTGGAAAAAGTCTGTAGTGAGTTCTTGACATTTTTGGTGCAGACATGCCAGGGTCCGTCATATCTAGCAGGAGCAGCATTGTCGGCACAGTCTTGAGTCCTAAGCAAGTATAGACTACTCTTTTTTTTTTTTTTTTTTTTTTTTTTTTTTTTTTTTTTTTCTCTCCCACTTTAGTGCATCCAATTTCTGCCCGTCAATCAATCATTGCCCCCTCCGACACAGCAATTGAACATCTTATCACCTACACTTGACGAGTGCAGTGCAGTACAGCGCTGTGTACGGAGAGCCACACCCTCTACCGCACTCCTTCCCCATCGCCGTGCAGGCGCCACCAACCAGCCAGCAGAGGTCGTAATCGCACTAGTCTGAGAGAGTCCCCATCTGGCTTAGTCCCGCCCCTTATCTGAACAATAGGCTAATCGATGTTCATGTAGCCGCTCAGCCTCAGCCGGCAAGCAGAGCCGAGATTCGATACAATGTATTCGAGATCTCAGCTCTGGTGAACAGCGTGTGTTTAACCGCTGCGCCACCGAATCTCATCAAATCGAATCTCAGCTCTGGGCTGAGCGGTCACATAAACAACGATTGGCCTGTTGTTTATATAGGGGTGTGATATTAAGCCGGATAGGGACTCCTCATGACTGATGCAACTACGACCTCTGCTGGCTGATTGATGGGCGCCTTCACAGAGGTGGGAAAGAGTGCGGATCAGGGTGTGAAAAAATGCATACGGCTGCTGCCCACGTGTTGGAGGGATCGGGAGAAAAGGGGAGAAAATGCATAAACAAAATATTTAAACAAATGTCTTGGACAGTAAGGTTATATAAAGGGATTGTTTAAGACACCAATATTCAGTATACCAAGGGAATGAGATCTTTCATGTAATACTTTGTTAACAGTAATTACAGTTAAGTCTTCTTAAATACTTGATACAAGATTTGCATACCTGGATTTGGCAGTTTATAATATTATTTATATCCGATCCTCTCAAACTCTGTCAGGTTAAATGGAACGCATCTGTCAACTGCCATTTTCAGGTCAACACATGTTTGTGTTTAAAACTGTGTTTTGGCTGGGCTGCTCAAGAACATTCAGACACTTGCTCCAAATTCACTCGAGTGTTGTTTTGGCTGTTGAATGGTGAACTGTTGACCCAGTCTGGGTTTGTGTGCTCTGGAGATTTCTTTCTTTCTAATATTTGGCCACGTTCATCCGTCTCTCAATTTTTAATTCTTATTAGTCTCCCTGTCGCTGCAACTGAGAAACACCCCATAGAATGTTGCAGCCACCACCATGTTTCACAGTAAATATGGTATTAGCCAGGTGATGTGCATTGCCTGTTTTCGCCACACGTAGTCTTGATGTTTTCCCTATAGTGTTAATTTTTTATCTTATCAGAACAAATCTTGTTCTTCTTTTTGAGTCCATTTCATGACATCTGGCAAACTGTCCATTTGATTTAAGAGTCAAATAATGGATGGTGTGAATTTTATGCTGTATTAATTTGCCTGCTCAACTGGTGTTTGTTAGGGCAAACACATTTAAGGTTACTTGCTATGTTAAGGACAGAGTGGAGTGTACCAGATGGGGGAAAAACACTGGCTGCTGGGTCCTGATTATCAGGAAAGATATTACTTCCTCCTTCCTTGTGGCATTGGCTATGCTTTGTATGGACTATGGAAGGTCTAGAATGAAGGGCATTTAGAAGTGTGCTCATTGGCTTTCTGCTTCACTATTTTCAGTTAAACGTGTTGATGTAGAAAGTACATAAAGTTTATGTTAGAGACAGTGTGAAGTAATTAGGCCTCTCACAAACATTTTACACAATGTACAGTATAAATACACCGATCAGCCATAACATTAAGACCACCTCCTTGTTTCTACACTCACTGTCCATTTTATCAGCTCCACTTACCATATAGAAGCACTTTGTACTTCTACTGTACAATTACTGACTGTAGTCCATCTGTTTCTCTGCATGCTTTGTTGGCCCCCTTTTATGCTGTTCTTCAATGGTCAGGACCACCACAATGCAGGGATTATTTAGGTGGTGGATCATTCTCAGCACAGCAGTGACACTGACATGGTGGTAGTGTGTTAGTGTGTGTTGTGCTGGTACGAGTGAATAAGACACAGCAATGCTGCTGGAGTTTTTAAACACCTCAGTCACTGCTGGACTGAGAATAGTCCACCAACCAAAATATATATCCAGCCAACAGCGCCCCGTGGGCAGTGTCCTGTGTCCACTTATGAAGGTCTAGAAGATGACCAACTCAAACAGCAGCAATAGATGAGCGATCGCCTCTGACTTTACCGAACCCCCTACCTGCCAGAACTGCAACATGACCCTGACAATTAAAAATATACTAATTGAATGCCCTAGCCTGCAGCGACAAAGACAGCAACACTTCTGTGCAGACATAATCAAAGATCTCTTCGAAAAGACCTCACCAGGGACAATACAAAATTACCTAACACACGTCAAACTAAAACACCTTATATAATAAAAGAAACGATGGGAGTACAAAGCCACACCCCGCCCTCTAAAAACTTTTTCAAAAAGTATTTAGTCAGCCACTGATTGTGCAGGTTCTCCTATTTAGAAAGATGAGAGAGGTCTGTAATTTTCATCATAGGTACACTTCAACTATGAGAGACAAAATGAGAAAAAAAAATCCAGGAAATCACATCGTAGGATTTTTAAAGAATTTATTTGTAAATTATGGTGGAAAATAATTATTTGGTCAATAACAAACAAGCAAGATTTCTGGCTCTCACAGACCTGTAACTTCTTCTTTAAGAAGCTCTTCTGTCCTCCACTCGTTACCTGTATTAATGGCACCTGTTTGACCTCGTTATCTGTATAAAAGACACCTGTCCACAGCCTCAAACAGTCAGACTCCAAACTCAACCATGGCCAAGACCAAAGAGCTGTCGAAGGACACCAGGAAGAAAATTGTAGACCTGCACCAGGCTGGGAAGAGTGAATCTACAATAGGCAAGCAGGTTGGTGTGAAAAAATCAACTGTGGGAGCAATTGTAAGAAAATGGAAGACATACAAGACCATTGATAATCTCCCTTGGGGTCAAGATCTCATCCCGTGGGGTCAAAATGATCATGAGAACGGTGAGCAAAAATTCCAGAACTACTACCTGATGAATGACCTGCAGAGAGCTGGGACCAAAGTAACAAAGGCTACCATCAGTAACACACTACGCCGAGAGGGACTCAAATTCTGCAGTGCCAGGCATGTCCCCCTGCTTAAGCCAGTACATGTCCAGGCCCGTCTGAAGTTTGCCAGAGAGCATATGGATGATCCAGAAGAGGATTGGGAGAATATCATGTGGTCAGATGAAACCAAAATGGAACTTTTTGGTAAAAACTCAACTCGTCGTGTTTGGAGGAAGAAGAAGAACCCAAGAACACCATACCTACTGTGAAGCATGGGGGTGGAAACATCATGCTTTGGGGCTGTTTTTCTGCAAAGGGGACAGGACGACTGATCCGTGTTAGGGGTAGAATGAACGGGGCCATGTATCGTGAGATTTTAAGCCAAAACCTCCTTCCATCAGTGAGAGCATTGAAGATGGAACGTGGCTGGGTCTTCCAGCATGACAATGATCCCAAACACACCGCTCGGGCAACGAAGGAGTGGCTCCATAAAAAGCATTTCAAGGTCCTGGAGTGGCCTAGGCAGTCTCCAGACCTCAACCCCATAGAAAATTTGTGGAGTCCGTGTTGCCCAGCGACAGCCCCAAAACATCACTGCTCTAGAGGAGATCTGCATGGAGGAATGGGCCAAAATACCAGCTACAGTGTGTGCAAACCTGGTGAAGACTTACAGGAAACGTTTGACCTCTGTCATTGCCAACAAAGGTTATGTTACAAAGTATTGAGTTGAACTTTTGTTATTGACCAAATACTTATTTTCCACCATAATTTACAAAAAAATTCTTTAAAAATCCTACAATGTGATTTCCTGGATTTTTTTTTCTCATTTTGTCTCTCGTAGTTGAAGTGTACCTATGATGAAAATTACAGACCTCTCTCATCTTTCTAAGTAGGAGAACCTGCACAATCAGTGGCTGACTAAATACTTTTTGACCCCACTGTATATGAAACAAAAACTTGACATGCCACATATATAGCCGTAATCGTGCTGACGTGGCAATAAATCCCAGCAACCAACCAACCTCTGACTTTACCTCTACAAGGTGGACCAACTAGGTAGGAGTGTCTAATAGAGTAAACAGTGAGTGGACACGGTATCTAAAAACTCCAGCTGTGCTGGAGTGCACCACCAGCAGTGCACCAACTCCAGCAGTGCACCACCACCATGTCATTGTCACTGCAGTGCTGAGAATGATCCACCACCTAAATAATACCTGCTCTGTGGTGGTCCTGTGGGGGTCCTGACCATTAAGGAACAGGGTGAAAGCAGGCTAAAAAAGTTTGTAGAGAAATAGATGAACTACAGTCAATAATTGTAGAACTACAAAGTGCTTCTATATGGTAAGTGGAGCTGATAAAATGGACAGTAAGTGTAGAAACAAGGAGGTGGTTTTAATGTTATGGCTGATCGGTGTATACAGTGGTTTTAGAAAGTATTCAGACCTCTTGACTTTAACACGTTATTGTGTTGTGCATTTGCTTTTGAATAAATGTAATTGCATGTTTTACCATCAGTCAACCTGACAAAGTAAAAACTAAAGCTTTTTGA
Source organism: Trichomycterus rosablanca (assembly GCF_030014385.1). NCBI lineage: Eukaryota > Metazoa > Chordata > Actinopteri > Siluriformes > Trichomycteridae > Trichomycterus > Trichomycterus rosablanca. Next base: position 7,700,241 of record NC_086013.1, read on the forward strand.
AAATAATTAAAACTCAAAAACTGAAATACCTTCAAAACTATTCAGATCCTTCATTTAATACCCCCTTCAAAAGCAATTACAGCCACAAGGCCGGATTCTGACACTATTCAGCCACTCCTTGGGTTATTGTCTCGTTGAAAGATGAACTGTCTTTCAACCTTTACTTTGCGTGCTCTCTAAGGGATTTTTTTTTCTCTTAAGGATTGTTCCTTTATTTGGCTGCATTCATTCATCCCTCTATTCTTACCAATCTCTCTTGTCCCTCAAGCTGAGGAGCACCTACAAAGCATGATGCTGCCACCACCATGTTTCTTCATAGGGATGGCATTAGTTCAATTGTGTTAATTGTGAACGTTATGTCCTTGACGCTCGTTCTGGCTGCACGCTTTCTGTCTGCTCTCCGCTTGCTTCTAGTTTTTAGTTATTTTAGTTATTTTTTTAAACACACAAATTCATCTATAAAATGTGCAGAGTATCTTGGAGGTTTATAAATGGTTAAAAATTAAATTTTGGGAGTACCCTGCAAAATAAAACAGAGGTATTCAAAAGACGTACAATTGCCAAGTACAGTCTCTTTGCACTGGAATACATCTTTAAATAAGGCAGCTACTCCTCCACCTTTCCTACCACTTTGACACACATTCATAGAACTGAAGTTTGCTGGTGCTGTTTCATTAAGAACAGTGGCACTGCTGCCTTCTGCTAACCATGTTTGTTAGAAACAGAAAATCTAAACTGTAGGATAGAATTATGTCATTCATTAAAAATGATTTGTTGGCTAGAGATCTAATATTATATATATATAATATAAGCAGAGCTAGCTTTAAAGGAACCACAGGAGCCCCTGGGGGCATCCTGAGGTTGTCGTGGTACAGATAAGAGGTTAGACTGGTTGACTTGATATGCTGAATGCGTTTTATTCTTTCTATTTCTAATCAGCACAGGAATAGAAAACATTTCAGACATACTGGGTCCAAGCTTACTCTCCAAACACATCATTATTTATTTATTTATCATTATTTTGTACTCTGCAGCCGTGTGTGTTAAAACACTACAAACATCACAAATATAAATCATGTTTACAACCATGTGATTGAATAACCTGAATAAACTGTAGAGATGAAACATTATGCATTAATATTAAGCAAACGAGTTTCGCTTCTTTCTCAAACAGCAGCGGAGGGGAAAGAGGGGGAGATATTCGGTTTTGATGGACAGGTCTAGCAGCCAATGGAGATACTCGTTAAAGAGAATGTGTGATTTCGTTTATCTTTTAATTGGTCATTTTGATATTCGCTGCTATGGACAGACAGATATTTATACCCACAATCAACACATGTAAAAAAGTGAAAACTGCTAAAAGTGTTTTTAATCAGACAGTGACGATAATTTCTTTTTTTTTTTTCTGTTTGACTGTGCTGACGAGCCACAGGTAATGCAGTTTAAGACAGAAGACGCGGGCCGTATGAAATCTGACGTGCCGGATTTCGGACATGCCTGCTGTAGGTGATTGGCCAAGCCTTGAAAACCTTTTTATTGGTCTTTGATGGGGAACTAAAGGGAAAGTAGGACACATACTCAAAATAAGTAGTGAATAAAAGGCTACAAATCTCTCAATGTGGACTAGGCATCATGCATTGCTTTTGTTAAAATGCATTATTGCCCTATACATAACTAAATATGTGTGTGTTTTTGTAATAAATAAAGACCACTTTCATAAGGAGACACAAGGCGCACATAAGTCACACACACAGCGACTACAAAATTGGCACTAATGGTTGAAAGAGCGCTTTCTGAACCAATCAGACCTTCTGATTTTAATTTTTAGTAAGAAATGCTGTTATTTGAATGTATTCAGTTTGCGTCACACAGATGATGTGTCAATGAAACGCTTGATTGGCTTTCTAACGAGTTCGTGTTTTACTTCACAACCGGGAAAAGTTTGGAGGTTTTTAATTATAAGCACACATTTACAATATAATAGATTCTATTCCTAATGGGACACACGATTATACATTTAATAGCATCTAGAAGAATATAAGCTAAGGTAAGCAGTGGTTAGGATTTTTTTTGCTTTGTTTTGGATTTTGGCAGCTGTGCACTTTTGTTTTGCAATGAAAACAAAACATATGAGTTTAAGCTTTTAACTGGTACCTTCTTGTTATGGAAATTACATTCATTTGTACAATGACTAGGAAAGTAAAGGCACTAAGTAAAACAGCAAAATACAGTCGCTAATCTGTTATTGTTTTTTATCTGAACTTACAGATTATTTGTTTATTTCTACGCTACATTTCCAATATATGTCTTGTGTATATTTTATTGACTCGTGACCTGACTCGGACTCTAGTCTAAAGACTTGTGACTTGACTCGGACTCGTATTTTGTGACTTGTGAACACCTCTGCTATGTCCTTACAGTACTAGGTCAGAATAAGCATAGTGCAGGCTAAAACCATTACCCAATGTTCTCCACATTATGTACCACAGTGTTGATTGCAGCAGCTTATGTGTTACAATAAAGTAGCTAATAAGTAATCATTTTTATTTTACATGGGCAGATACAGGGCAATAAATTAATAGCAGAATTGCTTTTATATAATTTAGCCACATTGTTGGGCTCTCTAGCGTGAACTTCTCATGGCAGCTTCTACCACAGATTTTCTTATTTTCTCTGATTTTCAAAAAAAAAAAAAATAACATCATAGACTGTTGGTCATTGACTACATTTCTCACAAATATTTGATTAGACAGCTTTCCTCATGATGATTAACCACTACTCATCCTTGCTTGGAAATGACTGAGCGGTTTGTAAATGCCATCCCCAATCATGATTGCTTTATTGCTACCCATTCATCTCTTTACCTGGGGAAAGTTCCAAAACAGGCGTTTTCAGCTTTTCCACAAACTTTCCAGGGTTTTTTAACTTTTCATTTATTTTTTACTGACATGAATATCATTACACATATGAAACTGTATGGAACACACTGCTAACCAACTAGAGCTACTATTGTTCCTCTAAATATGTAAACTACACAGCCCCCCCTCCCCCAATCACCTACTGGCAAAGCTCTGGGACTCCCAACCCACACATCTACATTCATCACAAACAGATGCCACACGCACACACTTTGCAGCCTCCCTGTCCAGCATTATTTCAAAAAGTAAAGTACTAGCAGAGAACAACATAAATGGAAGTTAAACTGTATAATTTGGTCTGCTTACTTGGATAAAAAATACATGGACAGCGCTTAGCGGGTCATTATAAAACGCCTCTGGACCAGGCTTTACCTCAGCTGCCCTTAAATGTCTGAAGGATATGAAATATGTCTGAGAAAGCATAAAAGTAGCTTCAATAAAATGATGTTAGTGCTGGCAGTTGTCTCACTAGGGTCTCTGGCATTAATCACAACGTTGCATTTATTATTAAATCAATATGAAAAACTGTATGTTCTGTAACAAAAATCAGCTATAATAAGAGCCTTGTTTGCTACAGTGTCTGTGTGTGTGTGTCTGTGTGTGTGTCTGTGTGTGTTGCCAAGTTACGCTGACGCTGAACCCAATAGCTTTTTCTCCATGGAGAATTAAAAAGCTTCCACACAATACGTTCCGTCTCACCGGTTTTAAACCACTAGCAGTTTTTAAATGATCGTCATTTACTGAAGAAAAAAGTTATTTAACACTAACTGTAAAAAGCAATTCCCCTCCGTAATCACTCCAACCAATCAAATTTATTTTGTAGTTGGGTAAATTTAAAGTAGACACACCCAGGATTGTTGAATCTAAACCTGTGAGAGAATGTCCGGTTTTCAGTCTGTGATCTGAATTGGGTCATGCATAGGGCTGCCACTAATGACTATTTTTCTATCGATTAATCTATAGACTATTTTATCGATTAGTCGATTAATCTAAACGATTGATTTTCCTCCAAAAAAAAGGAAATTCAGAATCTCATTTAAGCTTCTTTGATTTTAACAACAAACTGCATGGCATAATAATATGGCACAAAACTAGTTAGTTAGAGGTGGGCACGTCTCATTAAGTCCTACGTACAGTAGCGACAGAATGAGACCAGATTCTAACCTACACGTTTACTCAAAAATGACTTCACATTCTAAGCGATGTAAACAAAGTGGTAAGCGTTAGGGCGCATTCACATGAGAAGCTTTTTGTGCTTTGAGTGCCGCGGCAACCGCAATAATTGCGAGCCCAGTGCAGCAAAGTGCGTGGCGGTCTAACTGAACTCACTAAGAAATACAGTAGACCCTTGACTTACGAATTTAATTGGTTCCGAAGGGCTGTTCTTAAGTCAAAACGTTCATAAGTTAAACCTATTTTTCCCATAAGAAAAAATTCTATTTTTTAAGACAACCAACCAACCAGTGACTGGACCAAATACGACTTCGGTCATGCGAGCAGCAAGTAGTGCTGAGGGAATCATATGAACAGTTATATGAATGAAAACATTGTAGAATTTAAAAAGGATCATTTACAAACATAGTTTTAAAAACTATGCGTCGACTAGGTTGACCAATCGTGGCAGCCCTAGTCACGCAACAAGACAACAATCTGAAATGATCGACTTTAAATAGTGGAAATGGAACCAAATTAGGGTTTATGAGTGGTCTAGTAAAAGTCCTGACTGCAACTCTATCAGGATGCTCTCGCAGGACCTTCAAAAAAGAATCAGCCAGATTTTCTCCACAACATTGTGAGAGAATGATCTTCAGTTATTGAAAATGTTTGGGTACAACCAGTTATAAACTTTAGATTGCATGAGTGATTATACATGTGCCATAAATATTTTCCTTTCACATATAAAATAATTTGAAAACTGTGCTGTGTTTTTAATGCTCTGTATACACCGATCAGCCATAACATTAAAACCACCTCCTTGTTTCTACACACACTGTCCATTTTATCAGCTCCACTTACCATATAGAAGCACTTTGTAATTCTACAAGTACTGACTGTACCCAGCAAGTATTATTTAGGTGGTGGATGATTCTTAGCACTGCAGTGACAATGACGTGGCGGTGGTGTGTTAGTGTGTGTTTTGCTGGTGTGAGTGGATCAGACACAGCAGTGCTGCTGGAGTTTTTAAATACCGTGTCCACTCACTGTCCACTCTGTTAGACACTCCTACCTAGTTGGTCCACCTTGTAGTTGTAGAGACGATCGCCAATCTATTGCTGCTGTTTGAGTTGGTCATCTTCTGCCCACAGGGCGCTGTTGGCTGGATATTTTTGGTTGGTGGACTTTTCTCAGTCCAGCAGTGACATTGAGGTGTTTAAAAACTCCATCAGCATTGCTGTGTCTTATCCACTCATACCAGATCCCAGGACAACACACACTAACACACCACCACCATGACAGTGTCACTGCAGTGCAGAGAATGATCCACCACCCAAATAATACCTACTCTGTAGTGGTCCTGTGGGGGTCCTGACCATTTGAAGAACAGGGTGAAAGCACGCTAAAAAAGTATGTAGAGAAACAGATGGACTACAGTCAACAATTGTAGAACTACAAAGTGCTTCTATATGGTAAGTGGAGCTGATAACATGGACAGTGAGTGTAGAAACAAGAAGGTGGTCATAATGTTATGCCTGATTGGTTTATGTCCTTTGCTTGAGAATCTCAAACCGTATAGTGTGATGAAGGACAACATGCAGTGGTGTCAAAAAGTATTTAGTCAGCCACTGATTGTGCAAGTTCTCCTACTTAGAAAGATGAGAGAGGTCTGTAATTTTCATCATAGGTAAACTTCAACTATGAGAGACAAAATGAGAAAAAAAATTCCAGGAAATCACATTGTAGGATTTTTAAAGAATTTATTTGTAAATATGGTGGAAAATAAGTATTTGGTCACCCACAAACAAGCAAGATTTCTCGCTCTCACAGACCTGTAACTTCTTCTTTAAGAAGCTCTTCTGTCCTCCACTCGTTACCTGTATTAATGGCACCTGTTTGACCTCGTTATCTGTATTAAAGACACCTGTCCACAGCCTCAAACAGTCAGACTCCAAACTCAACCATGGCCAAGACCAAAGAGCTGTCGAAGGACACCAGGAAGAAAATTGTAGACCTGCACCAGGCTGGGAAGAGTGAATCTACAATAGGCAAGCAGGTTGGTGTGAATAAATCAACTGTGGGAGCAATTGTAAGAAAATGGAAGACATACAAGACCATTGATAATCTCCCTTGGGGTCAAGATCTCATCCCGTGGGGTCAAAATGATCATGAGAACGGTGAGCAAAAATCCCAGAACTACACGGAGGGACCTGATGAATGACCTGCAGAGAGCTGGGACCAAAGTAACAAAGGCTACCATCAGTAACACACTACGCCGAGAGGGACTCAAATCCTGCAGTGCCAGGCGTGTCCCCCTGCTTAAGCCAGTACATGTCCAGGCCCGTCTGATGTTTGCCAGAGAGCATATGGATGATCCAGAAGAGGATTGGGAGAATATCATGTGGTCAGATGAAACCAAAATGGAACTTTTTGGTAAAAACTCAACTCGTCGTGTTTGGAGGAAGAAGAAAAACCCAAGAACACCATACCTACTGTGAAGCATGGGGGTGGAAACATCATGCTTTGGGGCTGTTTTTCTGCAAAGGGGACAGGACGACTGATCCGTGTTAAGGGAAGAATGAACGGGGCCATGTATCGTGAGATTTTAAGCCAAAACCTCCTTCCATCAGTGAGAGCATTGAAGATGGAACGTGGCTGGGTCTTCCAGCATGACAATGATCCCAAACACACCGCTCGGGCAACGAAGGAGTGGCTCCGTAAAAAGCATTTCAAGGTTTTGGAGTCCGTGTTGCCCAGCGACAACCCCAAAACATCACTGCTCTAGAGGAGATCTGCATGGAGGAATGGGCCAAAATACCAGCTACAGTGTGTGCAAACCTGGTGAAGACTTACAGGAAACGTTTGACCTCTGTCATTGCCAACAAAGGTTATGTTACAAAGTATTGAGTTGAACTTTTGTTATTGACCAAATACTTATTTTCCACCATAATTTACAAAAAAATTCTTTAAAAATCCTACAGTGTGATTTCCTGGATTTTTTTTTCTCATTTTGTCTCTCATAGTTGAAGTGTACCTATGATGAAAATTACAGACCTCTCTCATCTTTCTAAGTAGGAGAACCTGCACAATCAGTGGCTGACTAAATACTTTTTGGCCCCACTGTACAGGAAATCAAGAGGGGGCACATACTTTTTTATGCCACTGTATACTGTCTTTAACAAGGGTTAACAAAACAATCTAGTCATAATTAATAAACATGCAGCCGGTGTACTAAAGCTCTTCATAACATTACCCATATGACACCCAGCTGGCACATGCACACTAAGGCTGGATGAGGGTCTCAGATTAGCACATTAGCTCCGTCAACAATGACTTCTTTGTAGGTTATCAGTTATCCAGTTTATCATTAACACCCCCAACAGGAACAACATTAAAGAAATTCTTCTCTGAAGTGCACATAGACTCAGACTGAGGTGATAGTTTACATTTCAACAGCCAAAACAACACCTGGGTGGCTGCAGTGCAAGTGAATGTCCTTGAGTGGCCGATATTTAAACCTCATTAAACATTTGTGGAGACACCTGAAGATAACAGTTCACAGATGCTCACCATCCAAAATGACCAAGCTCGATAGCAAGAATCGAAATCATTTAACAGATATAAAACCACCAAATAATAAAGCACATCCTAATAGAATGGCCCAAATACACCAAAGAAAGACAACAAGTACACATGCCTGAAAGTTGGGACAGCATGGAAAATCCAAATAATAAAACAAAACACAGTTTCTTACATTTACTTTGACTTTTATTTCATTGCAGACAGGATGAACCTGAAATATTTCATGTTTTATCTGCTCAACTTTATTTCATTTATTAATAAACATCCATTCCTGCATTTCAGGTCTGCAAGACATTCAAAGAAAAGTTAGGACAATAAAGCATTTAACATTTTGTAATGTCGCCGTTTCTTTTCACCACACTTAAAAGATCTTTTGGCACAGAGGCTACCAAGCAATTTAGTGTTTCAGTTTTTATTTTGTCCCTTTTTTCTTGCAAACACGTCTTAAGATGTGCAACAGTACGAGGTCGCCATTGTCACATTTTTCGTTTTAAAATTCGACACACATTCTGTATTGGGGACAGGTCAGGACTGCAGGCAGGCCAGTGCAGTACCTGTACCCTCTTTTTCCGCAGCCATGCCTTTGTAATGTGTGCAGCATGTGGTTTTGCATTGTCTTGTTGAGAAATGCATGGACGTCCCTGGAAAAGATGACGTCTTGAAGGCAGCATATGTTGCTCTAAGATCTCAGTGTACTTTTCTGCATTAATGCTGCCATCACAGCAGTGTAAATGACCTTTGCCAAGGGCACTGACTCAGCTCCATACCATGACAGACCCTGGCTTTTGGACTTTGTTGCTGATAAAAGTCTGGATGGTCATTTTCGTCTTCGGTCCAGAGCACACAGCATTCATTTTTTCCAAATGCTGATTTATCTGACCACATTACATGTTTTCACTGTGTGATGGTCCATCTTAGATGCCTCCGAGCCCAGAGATGTCGATGCTGCTTCTGATCATCTCTGATCATCATTGCTCATCAAAGACTCAGCCTTTCCTGGATGCTGCTTTTGTACCAAACCATGATTACAATCACCTGTTGACATCTCCTGTTTGGTATCACATTATTTTTTAGTCTTTAAATCTCATTACTAACCCTAAATTGCCCCGTCCCAACTTTTTTTGGAATGTGTTGCAGACCTGAAATGCAGGAATGGATGTTTAATAACAAATTAAATGAAGTTGAGCAGACAAAACATGAAATCTTGGGTTTAAACTGTCTGCAATCAAATAAATGTCAAAGTAAATGTAAGCAACACTGCGAGAATAAGACATTGTTACATTTTAGTCCCGGTTTGCTTAGTGCCGTCACTTACAAATTTACGTTTGACATATTTTGCGAGCCAGTCGTCATATAATAGACTTTTCTATAATGCAGTACACTGAGAATGTTTATTGTATATGTTTGCATATTGAATTTATTTTGTCTCGTTGGGGTTTTTACAATAGATGTGTTTCCCAGTATGGGATCATCATTCTATCTGTATTCTGTGTTGTGCCTCAAAACAGTGAGTAAAGTACTGTTATGGTCCCCGTAATTCTCAGAACACTTTATTTCTTACTTTAAATGCACTTGGTTACAGTCAGAATAAGGAAACATGCTGGGCATAACACACTTATCAGGGTTGTGTATACCTGCTGGTATTTTTACCAACTAGAAACACAGCAAAGGTGGGAAAATGGATAAGGGAGTCAAAACAGTGCCAGAAACTCCTCCACTGCACATTTACCTTTATAATAATAATAATATTAATAAGTATAATATTAATTGTTTTTAATGCATTCTTTTAGTGTCACATCTTGTGACGTCATGTGTTTTGTTTGTAAAGTGTTCACACCTGAAACAAATCACTTAAGCGTTCTTGGTCTTCTCATTTTGTGAGCAGCAGAGGTCGAAAGACATCTTTTGGGGGCAAGCTGTAGCCTAATGGTTAAGGTACTAGACTAGTAATCAGAAGGTTGCCGGTTCAAGCCCCAACACTAACCCTCAAACGCTCAGACTGTATACTGTAACTGTACTGTAAGTCACTTCGGATAAAGGCATCTGCTAAATGCCTTAAATGTAAATGAAAGGAGGCTTCACACTCGCAGTAATAAGGCACAGTAACAGAGCAGTCACACCAGATTTTTTAAAATAATTTTTCCCCTTTTCTCTCCCCCTTTAGCACATCCAATTGTTCAATTTGCATTGATACGAGGTACTCAGAATCCAGCTCTGGTTGCAGCGTGTCTTTTTACCGCTGCGCCACCTGAGCGGCTTACCAGGGTTTGTTTTAATTCAACCAAAGCTGACAAGTATTACACAACCTAACCCTACGTTCAGACCAGCAGTGATTTTTTTCTGAATCGCTCATCGCTTATTTTTTGTGCTCACACTGGAAACGTCACCATCGCCTATGGGCATTTGTTTGCCGTGGTTTAAAAGCAAAGCAAAAAAAAAAAAAAAAAATAAGAAATGCCATCAGAGTACAGCGTACATTACTAGCTTGTACCTGCATTGCGTATAGTAAAATCTTTTTGATCACAAATCAGATACAAATCAGGTTAATTCCTAGTTAGTGGTTCCCACAAAAAAAAATCCTGGAGCTGCTCAGGTAGCGCAGCGGTGAAATACGCTAGCACACCAGAGTTGGGCTTTCGAATACATCGTATCGAATCTCAGCTCTGCCATCCGGCTGGACTGCTCACATGTAGGAGGGTGTGTGTGACAGTCATGCTGTCCTCAGTCAGAGCTGGGGTCAGCATTAGTAGAGAGGAACCATGATGCAATCGGGCAAGTGGACGCGGAGAAAAAAGGGAGAGAATGCATAAACAAAATATATAAAAAAAAAAAAAAGAATCAGGAGGAATTTCAGTGTGTAAAGGCCAAGGGTGCAAGCTTAAGCTGAACACCTGTGATCTTCGATCCCTCAGACGGCACTGCATCAAGAACCGCCACTCAACAATAGCTGATATAACCACATGGGTGAGGGATTATTTTGGCAAACACACATTACAAAGGCATGGCTGCGGAAGAAGAGTGTACGGGTACTGGACTGGCCTGCCTGCAGTCCTGACCTGTCCCCAATAGAGAATTTTGAAATGAAAAATGCAACAATGACGACCCCGTACTTAAGACGTGTTTGCAGGAAGAATGGAACAAAATGAAACCTGAAACACTAAATCACTTGGTCTCCTCAGTGCCAAAACAAAGTGGTAAATGCTTTACTGTCCCAACTGTTTTTGGAATGTGTTGCAGGCCTGAAATGCAGGAATGAACTTATTAATAATTGAAATGAAGTTGAGCAGACAAAACATGAAATATCTCAGGTTCATCCTGTCTGCAATGAAATAAAAGTCAAAGTAAATGTAAGAAATACTGTCCCAAATTTTGGGGTTGTTGATTACGGCAATTATATCTGTTCAAAATCAAATTTACAACACAATGAAATATGTGAAAATCCATAGACTTGGAATCTGTACATGTTCCTTACATACACATATGTGTGTATGTGCAATTGATTGTGAGTACTAAAAGTTTTATGAGCTTATTTTAAGAGCTTGGTCGTCTAGTTTAATATGTATAATAATGGCGTCTGGTTAGTTTCTCTGTCTTTTTATACTGTGCAGGTCTGTGTCACTGTGTTCTAGCAAGTTCAACTTAGAGTCTGGACAAAATCAGCTCTTTCTTCAACTAACTGAATTAGTCATTGGTTATTCAACCTCTATTCATGTCATGCACTTTATTTCTTTGTCTTTTTTGTTTTGCATCTTTACAAATATTGTAGCAAAGCAAACTCATTGTAACAAATCCTCTGCCCACAATGCCTTTATGTGTTTGTGTTCTTAGCCGGGCTACGTGAACTGAAGCATGGTTAAAGCATGTTATGTGGTTGTACAACAGATCAGTGGTATTCTGTTTGCCACTTAAAATATAAAAGGATGGCTTATTTTACAAATCATTTTAGGACAATACATAATTCGACCTCGAAACTACAACCCCAAATCTGAAAAAGTTGGACTGGTATGGAAATGTTAATAATAATAATAAAAAACACAATGTTTCTTACATTTACTTCGACTTGTATTTAATTGCAAACAAAAGAACCAAAGATATTTCATGTTTTGTCTGCTCAACTTCATTTCGTTTATTAATATACACTGATCAGCCATAACATTAAAACCACCTCCTTGTTTCTACACTCACTGTCCATTTTATCAGCTCCATTTACCATATAGAAGCACTTTGTAGTTCTACAATTATTGACTGTAGTCCATCTGTTTCTTTGCATGCTTTGTTAGCCCCCTTTTATTCTGTTCTTCAATGGTCAGGACCCCCACAGGACCTCTACAGGACTACAGACAGTTATTGTAGAACTACAAAGTGCTTCTATATGGTAAGTGAAGCCGATAAAATGGACAATGTGTCTAGAGTTGAAGTAGGGTAGGGAAACGCTGAGTTTAAGGGAAACGTTGAGTTTAAGGGAAACGTTGAGTTTAAGGGAAACGTTGAGTTTAAGGGAAACATTGAGTTTAAGGGAAATGTTGAGTTTAAGGGTAAAAATTTCTTCACGAAGTGTGTAGAGTTTCAAAGATTTTGACATTAGGGGACGTTGAGTTACAAGGTATCACTGTATTAGCAATTTTCTGCATGCGTCCTGTGGCATCTAAATTTTTAATTTCATTCTTGTTTGAAATTATTTTTATACTACTTGTTTAAATTGCCTCCGTCCCAACTTTTTTTGGAATGTGTTGCAGGCCTGAAATGCAGGAATGGAGGTAAATTAAAATGAAAATGAAGTTGAGTAGATAAAATATGAAATATATTGGGTTCAAACTGTCTGCAATAAAATAAAAGTCAAAGTAAATTTAAGGAACTCTGTATTTTTATTTTACTTGCAATGTCCCAACTTTTTCTGATTTGGGGTTGTAATTTGCAATGAGCGTTAAATAATTTTGATTACAACTATAAGAGATTACAGCCCTGGCCTCTGCTACTTTAGCATTTTTTTGTCCAGTGTTTGCATTTTCTCTCTCTCTCCGTCTGTCTCCCTCTTTTACTCGTTCTCGCTGTTCCCAGCTGAATGTCATGTTTTGTTTTTAGTGAATAGACGCTTGTCCTCTAGTGTTTTTCTAACCAGTCTCCATCATTGGGAGGCATAGAGGGAATTGTTTTGCGGGGACACGCTGCTCGTATGGTTTCGGGTGGTGTTTCACTCTGCCGGGTTGCCACAGATGGGTCTGATTGAGCAGGTATGTGTGTACGCGCTTGTTTCCACCCCTCTGGCCTGCATTAAACAAAATGTTGTATTTTTTTGCAGATGGGAGTGTAATGGTCTGATGGAGCTTAACAGAAAAGAGGTGCCTCTTTATGTGAGTATGAGAAACATACTTTTCCTCTACAATTTACTTTTTTTTGTCTGTTCCTCATTTTTTCTATTTTTTTTTTGTAGTGGGTAATGAAAATTGATATAAATAAAATAAAAATTTTAAATAAGAACCTGGCTGACTTAGCGATGGTGAAAGAACAGCTGAATTAAACTGCTTTGATTCTAGTGACTCAGTGTACTCATGTACTAGTATTATAATACTATTCTATTCTCTATTTGTATTTTTCTTTCTGTCTCACTGCCGGTCACTCCCTCGCTCACGTGAAATTCTACCCTTGCCATTCTTTGTCCACCTGGGATCTGTCCTTTTATTCTCTCTACCTGCCAAATGGCTACTCATTTATTTGCTGCCCACAACACATGGAAGTGTACCCTGCCCCGTACTATAGGTGTGTTATTACTTAAGATAAATGCATTTGAGCAGACAAAAAAGTTAAGAATCATCACTGGGGCATGGTACTGTAGATTGCACTGAGCAGGTCATCAAAAAATGGTGCACATTCAATGCAGGCAGTTGATTTTACAGTTATTATAATAACTTTCTAACATCTATCTAATTGCAATAATTGTAATAATACTGCCATAATATATAATGTCAATATCATACAAAATAATAATGTATTTTATGTAAATTACAATATTATATCCTAAAAGACATTAGTGAGATCTGGCGAAATCAAAGTTGTTAGTTGTAATGTTAGGTGATTAATAAAATCCTAATTGCTAACTAGTTACTGGCCTTTTAATACTGACACAGCAATAGTAATAGTATGTCTTTACAAAAGCAGGTGGCCCACTAAAGTAGGCGACTTGCAGTTCAAAAACAATCCAAGCAATTAAGGGTTAAGAGCATTGATCAAGGCCCCATCAATTGCTACCTGGGAGTGGTGGGGCTTGAACCAGTGACCTTCTAATTGGAAGTCCAGTTGTAACTCATTGGGCTAGACAAGACAAGGGTATACAAGACCAGGCACATAAACATAGCTAAATACTTATGCTAATCTAAACACATGAACAATGCTAATGAACAGTGCTATTCTACACTAACAGCTAACACTAATCTAAACACACAAGAAACCTAAACTATACTAGACACTAAGCTAAGGCTCAACATGATCTTAGACTAACACAAGACAAACATTAACACTAAGCATGGACTAACAAGAGCATGACAAGTCAAAGTCAAAATAGTCTCCAATGAAGGATCTACAACTGCCTCTTTAATGCCCTAAACATTACACCTTAAACGAGGTACAGCTTTGAAAAAATTTGCAGGGGACCAATCATAACGAGGGGCATTGGTGTGAGACTGAACACAGCATGTGCTCCTGGAGAGAGGGGCGTGGCACATAAACTCCAGGAGCATAGAGGCTCGATTCGTGACACCAGTATCTTATCTACTAAGCCACCACTGCCTTCTCTGCATTTGCTGCATATCCAGAGCAACTTAATATTATCAAATCTGTTGATAAAATAACCTAGTCATTGAGTATATTCAGGTAGTCAGCTGACCACCTGAATCCCCCCATGCACCCCCCCCCCCCTATTTTTTTCCATTTTCGAATTATCGCGCCAACAGTGGTCTCTTTCTCACCAAGCATCTTGCTGATGGTCTTGTAGCCCATTCCAGCCTTGTGCAGGTCTACAATCTTGTCCCTGACGTCCTTTGATAGCTCTTTGGTCTTGCCCATGGTGGTCGAGAGATTTGAACGGAAGAAACTGATTCTGTGACAGGAGTCTTTTATACAGGGACAGGACTAATTTGTGTGCCTTTTGTGCACATAACCGGTCTGTGGGGGTCAGAATTCTTGCTGGTTGGTAGGGGATCAAATACTTATTTCCCTTAATTAAATACAAATTAATTTATAACTTTTATTTAATGTTTTTTTGTTGTTGTTGATATTCTGTCTCTCTCTTAAAATAAACCTTCCATAAAAATTATAGACTGTTTAAGTCTTTGTAAGGGGGTAAACTTACAAAATCAGCAGGGGATCAAATACTTATTTTCCTCACTGTACTTTACGTTTAGTGTTTATTTAATGTTTATTGCTGCACCATGGGTCTGACAGTAACGCAATTTCAATCTTCTGTATGTATTGTACATATTGCAGTATTGACAATAAAGCAGACTTTCCTCCATGGTCTAAAGACATGCAAGTGAGGTGACTTGGAGATACTAACATTGTCCATGTCTGTGTTTGATATAACCTTGTGAACTGATTAACCTTGTGTAATGAGTAACTAACATTTCTGTCATGAATATAACCAAAGTGTGTAACACATGACGTTAAAATCCTAATAAACAAACAAACATTTTGGGGAAAAAAATACTACATATTATTGTTTTTTGTTGTAAATTTGTTTTTAGAGATTGGATAGGATTACAAAGTTTATTATACATATATATAATATATATATAATATAATTATATATAGTATATATATATATATATATATATATATATATATATATATATATATATATATATTTATAGTGCTGATTAAGAAAAACATAGAATTGAAGGCGGGTGTACTTTCTTATACCCATGACTGCAGATACCACAGTAATTACCTGATTAGAACATAGACCAATTTTATTACAACCATATTCCTATGTAAGACACTAGTTGTATTGTTCTCCTGGTCCTTAAAAACTTACTGGAGGTGGAATCTGTCAGGATATAGGTGCAGATAGTGCTGGGTGATATATTGCAAATATCGATATATTCGAAATTACTTTTTATACGATGCTGAAAATGACCATAGTTACAGAACGACTCTTAAAACACATCTATCTATGGTGAAGACTTACGTTTTCATTGTGGTGTTGTGCGTAGACAACTCCATGAATCAGTGCGCATGTGTTTCAGTGAATCAGCTGTGGTTCAGGCCTTGATAAACAGCCGTATAAACCAATCAGAGCTTCCGAATTCAAATTTTGGGCGTAACTCCAGTTGTTTCTCCTATCCAAAGCAATAAATGATTTTTTTTTTCTCCAATGTGTCATTTAGATGAGCTGGTAAGGGAAAAACTCTCTCTTAATTGGTTGTAGAGGTGACAGCTTAGTTAACGAATTACCAGTTTCAGCTTTTAACCGCGGAAGCCGAGAGAGTAAATTATCCGTTAGAAATGGATATTTATGTATTCTGGAAATATTCTGGAAACGTGAAGGAAAACATTTACAAAAAAGTGGATTATATCTCTAATGGAACCACACTGATATAGATTTGGTCTCAATTTGAAGAAGAGAAGCTCAGGTAAGCAGCAGTAATGATTTTATGCTGCTGTGTAGGGCTGAAACGATTCCTCGAGTAACTCGAGTAAATCGATTACTAAAAATCATCGATTCTTTTTTTTGCATCGAGGAATCGTTTAATCCACACAATTATATACAGCTCACTGTGTTTCACACGGACGACTTTCACTTTTCCGCAGCGTGTTTACGCTGTGTTCATCTGACGTGAAAAAGCTGAGGGCTGCGTCCCAAATCTCTTACATAAACAGAACTTAACAGGACTTAATCCGGGTTCTTTTTGCGGACAGTTTAATGAACACTACGTATTTGGACACGTTCGCTACTCCTGCGAACTGAACGTAGCGATTTAGGACGCAGCCGAGATTTGATAGCGCGGACTGCAAAATATAGAGAGAAAATAGCGAACAGGAGGAGACTGGACAGAGAAAACCACAGAAAGTTTGAGATCATTTTAAGCTGATAAAACTAAAACTCAGAACAACATCCACACCATCAGAGCGTCGTGTTGATACGCTGACTTTACTTCATTATAACCATCACAGGCTTTTATGAAGACACACACACACACACACACACACACACACACACACACACACACACACACAAACACCAGATCTACCTCATCTAGAGACACAATCCTGACAGATTTTTTTTTACCTCCTACAAACACCACAAAACCTCCCAACATAATATTAAAGCTTTATGTTCTGTGTGAGCTGTAGCTGAAAATTAGAGGCTTATGTTTATGTATTTTTGTTTATTATTATTTTTGACTTGATGACCTGATGTTTAAGGTTGCCTGTTTACATTTTAAAAGTAAATTGATTTATTTTTGATGTATTTGTTTTTGCATTTGAAAAATGTTAAACTGTCCTGTATGCAAGGAATACAAATGTACAGTTTGGATTAAGAAACATATCTTATTTATTCTAATATGTTTTTATTTTTCTCTTTATTAAAGCAAAAAGTATTTCTTAACCGATTACTCGATTAATCGCTGGAATAATCGATAGAATACTCGATTACAAAAAGAATCGATAGTTGCAGCCCTACTGCTGTGTGATTGATCTGGGTCGCGGTGCTGCTGTTTATCGTGCGCTTTCATTTTGCAATGATAGCAAAGCATTATCAAATATTGAAAACTTTTTTTTTTTAGTCATATTGCCCAGTCCTAGGTGCAGATAAAAAAACTTTATTAGAAACTTTTTACTTTTGCTATAAAAACATGGACATTTTTTTATGATGTTACCATGGTCACATAAACATCAAAACCTTGACCTTCCTTGACTAGTGTAAACACAGTTCAGCTTGTCATCATGGTTAAACGCTGACTAAAAGGCCACCAAATTGGGCTGTATATATATTATGTTATGGATTCTTCTTCTCTAGATTAGATGGAACAGCTCTTAGAAGTACCCTGTGCTTGCTTTTACCTGTATTTACTGTATTACTACACTTATAGATCTAAGCAGGTCTCTCCTCTTCATTTATAATCCAGTAGACTAATTCAGCTGGCTGCTTGAATTGAATTTCATGTTTACTTTATCCTTTTAGCTTTCATTTATAATAAGATTTAAGGCTGTGCAGGAAAAGCTCACTGTAAAAGCCGGTATGTGTAAGACTGTGGTAGTCCTGGACAGTGTTACTGTTTTAAGTGGAAATCACATAATGTTAACTCTCAGTTCAGGGCTCATTTGACAAATGGTCTAATTCACTGAAGCTGAATAGGGCTTTGTGTGTGCAGGGTTGTGGAAAAAAATGGTCAGCACATTAGTGTCTTTGTATATTGAGTGAGTGTATTTTTTGTGTTTACCTTAATTACCTTTACAGGTCAAGCCATAGCCTAGTGGTAGGGTACTGGACTAGTAATCAGAAGGTCACTGGTTCAAGCCCCACACTGCTGTTGGGGCCCTTGAGCAAGGCCCTTAACCCTTAATTGCTCAGATTGTATACTGTAACAGTACTGTAAGTCGGTAAATGCTGAGTTAATGTTCTGATAGGAAGCATAAATTCAAAATGTAATTACTTATACAGCGATCAGCCATAACATTAAAACCACCTCCTTGTTTCTACACGAACGGCCTTTCCCAAACCGCTCCCTCCTCACCAACACTCCATATGAAGTCACACACTGTGCTGTGAAGGGTGCTTCAGATTAAGGGGAGGGTCTAAACTCAGGAGTCAACTCTGGGACGCCCTCTTTGCTTTTGAGCGGAAGAAGGAAGCTGTCGTCACCATGGTTACAGGTAGATGCTTTTCTCACCTTGCTGTCATGTCTTGCGCTCCGTTATCATTTCAGCATCTCCAAGCAGGAATCTCCAAGCACCTGCTATTTTGTAACTAGTACAAATGTATAGTTATTAGGGCTGTCGAAGTTAACGCGATAATAACGCATTAACGCAATCTCAATTTAACGCGATTATAAAAATTAGTGCCGTTAACGCAAATTCTAGTTCATGTTGAGACTTGACTGGTAGAACAAACGTTTGAATGTCGGACTTGCCACCGTTTTTCATTTGCGGTTTGTTAACATAATGTTACCGAGCGTCGTAGTGTCGTAGTAATGCACTTGCATAATAAAGAAGCTGCCAGTCCTCCATTCACGTAACGCTAGGACGGACACTTCAAAATCCTCCTTTTGGAGTGAACTGGTTTCATTTTTGATCAATATTATTTACCATTGGCTCAGGTACATGTCGAAACAAATGCTTTGTATTTCATTGGTTTAACAGCCTCATTTGACTCCTTATAGAGCTACCACTGGCCAATCGGAGAAGGTCCGCCCTCTAAATGCTAGTCTGTGATTGGGTGGTTGAATTTCGCCCGCCCTCTCTGTTTTGTAAACACCGCGCTACTTGAGTCAATCACTCAGCTCTCATGATCAGGAACGCGGTGAAAATGCCAAAAAGTAAACTTTTGAGGCAGCGATGAACGGACCTAAATATGAAAAGACACAACATTTAGTGAGTAAAACAGTCATTTGTTATATAATTCTTGCTTAAATTGGTCAAAAACTCTGTTATATGGGTTCTGGATTCATTCTGTGTGTTGCAGTAGCATGTCCCCCTGTTCCTAATATGATGTCCGGCTTTTTGGGGTGTTATGTCCTCCTTTTTGTTACTATGAATCTGGCCACCCTAGTCTAAACACACTCAGTTCGTGTAGAAACGTCCATTAAACCACTGGATAGTATTACTGCCTAGTATGTGAGTGAATAAAACAGTTTTCTCTTGTCCCAGCAGTTTTTAACATCAGTACATTTAGCATAAAATGTGTTCACCATTTTAACTGTAACATTTCACTTAAAAATCCTTGTTTTCTATAACATTTACACAGATTTTTTTTAATGCGATTAATCGCGATTAACTATATGAAATTCTGAGATTAATCGCGATAAAAAATTTTAATCGTTTGACAGCCCTAATAGTTATGTTTTAATTCTCCAAAAATTGTGTTAAATATGATAATAATGTTAGTGATAGTATTGTTGGGGTGAAATAATTTAGCCATTTATGAAGTTTAAGTTCACCAATCACATATTCTATTACTTTCTTTAAAAAGACTGAAGAAGACTGTGCCTACATTTTCCCTAATACCTTATGAGGAAACCTAATATCATATTTTACTGAAAATGATGTCGGACCCAACATTTGTAAGGTGTTTCCTCTGTTCACCTTTCCTAGCTGCACTTCCGTGGAGTGTGGTGGTTGAGTGTGCTCTGGTGTACACTCGCTGTTGGAGGGGTGTATAGTGCACTCCCCCTCCGTCCTAATTACTTTGGGACAGCCCTTAATGTGGCGAGCACTCCACGTGAACGCGCAAACGGAGGCGGAGTGGAGAGGCGGAGTGAGAAGGGAGCGGATTGGGATTGGGGGACACTGTCCATTTTTATCAACTCCACTTACCATATAGAAGCACTTTGTAAGTTCTACAATTACTGACTGTAGTCCATCTGTTTCTCTGCATGCTTTGTTAGCCCCCTTTCATGCTGTTCTTCAATGGTCAGGACTCTCCCAGGACCACCACAGAGCAGATATTATTTAGGTGGTTGATCATCCTCAGCACTGCAGTGACACTGACATGGTGGTGGTGTGTTAGTGTGTGTTGTGCTGGTATGAGTGGATCAGACACAGCAGCGCTGCTGAAGTTTTTAAATACTGTGTCCACTCACTGTCCACTCTATTAGACACTCCTACCTAGTTGGTCCACCTTGTAGATGTAAAGTCAGAGACGATCGCTCATCTATTGCTGCTGTTTGAGTTGGTCATCTTCTAGACCTTAATCAGTGGTCACAGGACGCTGCCCACGGGGCGCTGTTGGCTGGATATTTTTGGTTGGTGGACTATTCTCAGTCCAGCAGTGACAGTGAGGTGTTTAAAAACTCCAGCAGTGCTGCTGTGTCTTATCCACTCATACCAGCACAACACACACTAACACACCACCACCATGTCAGTGTCACTGCAGTGCTGAGAATGATCAACCACCTAAATAATATCTGCTCTGTGGTGGTCCTGGGAGAGTCCTGACCATTGAAGAACAGCATGAAAGGGGGCTAACAAAGCATGCAGAGAAACAGATGGACTACAGTCAGTAATTGTAGAACTACAAGGTCCTTCTATGTGGTAAGTGGAGCTGATATAATGGACAGTGAAGGTAGAAACAAGGACGTGGTTTTAATGTTATGGCTGATCGGTGTATAAGTAATTACATATTGAATTTATGCTTCCTATCAGAACATTAACTCAGCATTTAGCGACTTACAGTACTGTTACAGTATACAATCTGAGCAATTAAGGGTTAAGGGCCTTGCTCAAGGGCCCAACAGCAGTGTGGGGCTTGAACCAGTGACCACCTGATTACTAGTCCAGTACCCTACCACTAGGCTATGCTATTACTGGACTTTAGCAAATTCCTATGAAAAGACAAATATAGGAATACACTATGTTACTAATACAATACCAGTAATGATGCTGCAAAGGTTGGAAGAAAAGTTGTTGTAATGACCAACAGAGCTAGTAATACTCCTGTACACCCAAAGCTTTGCTTTATCATACTGGAACACTGATTGTTTGCTTGCTGCTATGTTTGCTGCCTTTTTATAAGGCATTTTATAGACATATATTTCTTCATCCAATTTGTTTAATGAAGATGTACTTAATGTCACGTATCCAGCCTGTCTATGCTCCTGGAGTTTGTGTTTGTGCCACGCCCCTCTCTCCAGGAGCACATACTGAAGCCAGCGCTCCTCTTTGTGATTGGTCCCCTGCTAATCACCCACAGGTACACTATATTGCCAAAAGTATTCACTTTCACATCCAAATCATTGAATTCGGGTGTGTAAAACCAAGCACAGTGAAGACGTGTTCTCTGGAGTGATGAATCACACTTCTATGTCTGGCAATCCGATGGATGGTTGGCGGTTGCCAGGAGAACGGTACTTGTCTGACTGCATTGTGCCAAATGTAAAGTTTGGTGGAGGGGGGATTATGGTGCGGGGTTGTTATTCTGGAGTTGGGCTCGGCCCCTTAGTTCCAGTGAACCAAACTCTTAATGCTTCTGCATGATAAGATTTTGGACTATTTCATGCTTTGTGGGAACAGTTTGGGGATGGCCCCTTCCTGTTCCAACATGACTGCGCACCAGTGCACAAAGCAAGGTCCATAAAGACATGGATGAGCGAGTTTGGTGTGGAAGAACTTGACTGGCCTCAACCCGATAGAACACCTTTGGGATGAATTAGAGTGGAGACTGCGAGCCAGGCCTTCTCGTCCAACATCAGTGTCTGACCTCACAAACGCGCTTCTGGAAGAATGGTCAAAAATTCCCATAAACACACTCCTAAACCTTGTGGAAAGCCTTCCCAGAAGAGTTGAAGCTGTTATAGCTGTAAAGGGTGGGCCGACATCATATTAAACCCTATGGATTAAGAATGGAATGTCACTCAAGTTCATATACGTACGTGTGAAGGCAGACGAGCGAATACTTTTAGCAATATAGTGTATATAAGAGTGGGGACTATTTTGATTAGCTTTGCTTTTGTCATACGTTTGTTTCCTAGCCCATGTTCTATTGATTTGATTTGATTTGATTTCGGTTTGCCTTGTCATGTTGGTTTGGTTTCATGCTCATGTTGGTCAGGTTTGTCATGATTGTTATGCTTTTGGTTTCGTTATGATGTTGGTTTGCTCACACTTTTGGTTTTCTTGCTTGTGGTGTTTTGGTTTGTCTAGCTCATGTTTTGATTCAGTTTTCTAGCTCATTTAGTAGTCTGTTAGGTTTGTCAAGTTTGTCTAGATATTGCTCTTGTCCATGCTTAGAAGTATTTAGTCTTGTTTATGATTTGTGTTTAGCCAGTTCATGTTTAGCATTAACATTTAGATTAGCATCTAGCTTAGTTCATGTGTGTGTTAGTTTACCAGTTAGCTTAGCAGTTAGCATAGTTTGTGTAGTAGTGTGTCTAGGGTGGCCAGACGTCCGGTTTTAGGTCGGACAGTCCGGCTTTTCAGCTGCCAGTCCTCCATCCACGCAACGCTAGGACGGACACTTAAAAATCCTTCTTTTGGAGTGAACTGTTTTCATTTTTGATCAATATTATCCGTCATTGGCTCAGGTACATGTCAGAACAAATGCTTTGTATTTAATTGGTTTAACAGCCTCATTTGACTGCTTATAGTGCTACCACTGGCCAATCGCAGAAGGTCCGCCCTCTAAATGCTAGTCTGTGATTGGGTGGTTGAATTTCGCCCGCCCGCTCTGTTTTGTAAACACTTCTGCCTGAGTCAATTAGTCAGCTCTCATGCTCAGGAAGGCTGTGAAAATGCCAAAAAGTAAACTTTTGGAGGCAGCGAGGAACGGACTTAAATATAAAAAATAGACACAACATTTAGTGAGTAAAACAGTAATTTGTTATAGAATTCTTGCTTAAATTGGTCAAAAACTCTGTTATATGGGTTATGGTTTCATTCTGTGTGTTGCAGTATCATGTCCCCCTGTTCCTGGTATGATGTCCTCCTTTTAGGTGTAATGTCCTCCTTTTTGGGGTGTAATGTCCTCCTTTTTGTGACTATGAATGTGGCCACCCTAAGTGTGTTGTTTTGCACCTTGTCTTGTCTTTTGTTATTATTAAACACATTGTTAAGCAGCATCTCTTCGTGTGTGTCACACAGCGACTTCAGACTCGACTCGTTTCAAATGACTCGGACTCGACTCGACTCATGACTCACAAAAAAATGCTCCCTAGCATCAGCATGTGTTAACATTAGTTACGTGTGACAATTATATATATATCATATACTGTATATCTAATTATTATTATTATTATAAATATTCTGCTCTCTAATAACACTCCGCCATCTTAACCCGCAAAGCACGCAATGGGTAATGAAGCGCCGCTCCCTACTCCCTACACAGTTTAAAGTTTACTTCATTTGAACATTTTCATTACCTTTGGATTGGAATCTCACTTACAATGGTGGAATACCCTACGTAGTGCACTTCACAGGAACAACTGGGGTGAATGGAAAGCTCCTACAAAATTGCCGCTAATGGTTGGAAGAACCGCTTCCTGAACCAATCAGACCTCCTGATTTTAAATTTTAGTAAGAAATGCTGTTATTTGCATTTATTCAGTTTGCATCACACAGATGATGTGTCACTGAAACGCTTGATTGGCTTTTTTACTTCACAACCAGGAAAAGTTTGGAGGTTTTTGAAATTTTGAATTTTGAAATATCGCGGTATAGACCAGCCAACCGCAGGGCATGCCAAGCAACCGCAACACCGCGATATTCAGGTTTTTTCTTTCTTTCTTTCTTCTCTTTTTTTGTTGTTGTTGTTGCAGGGTCCATCTTGTTTTACGCTTACATTCAAGCGTACTAAATGTTAAATAAATTCATAATGAAAATGAGCTAAGAGCGTAATTTTCCTGCCAACTGTTTGCATCTGTTGCTGTTGAGTTTCAGGCTTTGTGTTTTAAAATGTAAACAATCGCAACATGAATTATAGGCAAGTTTATTAATGATTAAATTGAGTTCACACTCAATAAAATACTTGTAATTTAGACTATATTCAAACAGCCTTGGCGTACTAAAACACTTAATGAGGGTTAATATGGCATTGCAGCCTGCAAATATTCTCTTGCTGGCTTGCTGGAATGATTTAAATGTCTTTTTTCGTTAAATAAAAATGTATTGAAACGAATAATAACTTAAAATGTAGTATATATTATGTTAATTATACCTACTAAATAGATAGTTAATAGTGGTGCGATAACCAGGCTAGATTTCCTCTGCTGTGTAAAGTCGCATGCAGGTACAGTACACGTGTATTAGTGTAACGCCGGGAACATCGCTACCCCTCAGATCATGTCTGGAACCACATCAGGTGAACATGTTGGTTCTTCTAGCGCGCATGATAACGCAGGTTTAAACTCTTACAGACTTTATTCTTTATTCATTTTTTTTTTTAACCATATTTTGATTAGATGTGCATTTAAAATATTTAGCCTAAACTCTTTTTTTTTCGTTTCACAGTGTATATCTAGCCTAGGCTAGAAGCTTAATTTAAACCTTTTTTTTAATAGAGAAAAGATGCGCATCCCTGCTCTGTTCTGTATTTAACATTAAACACATTTCATTGGTCTTAAAGCTGTCTCATCTTTGTCATTATGAAGCAATAATATACCGAATCGTGGCCTAACAATAAAGCTGTACTTACTAACAAAAAGTAGAGAGCAGTAGCATTGTTATCATTAGGGCTGGCTTGATACCACTTTTTTATGTCTGATACCGATACTGCAAATTGAGTATCTGTCGATACCGATACCAATCCGATACCGTTCTTTCTCCTCTCAAACAACTAAGCAGTAATAATACATGTCTCAATGCACCATGGTTAAACTAGCTATCTAAATAACAATGCTCAGACTGTGAAACAAATATTCTAAAGGAATGAATACATAACCTACAACATCACAGCATTTTTGGTTTCACTTACATTCGAGCTGTTGTTCACGTGACCTATCTCGCTTTACGACGTGTCGTCCAAAGTCTCTACAGTTAAAAGATGTGGATGTCAATCAAACGCGATGGACCAATTAGAATTGACGCAATTAAAATTGAGATTTTCCGTTAAAGTTCTGTCACGTTTTTAGATGATTAAACCCTGCTGGATTTTGAAGAGGACGTCTGTGGCGGTAAACGGTGTAGTTTGTTTTATTTTATAACACTAATGGATTAATCGTTGAGGATGTGAGATATCTCCAAGCCAGGACAAGATAGGATTTCAGGTGAGCGATTTATCATTTATAAAGCGATTTTTATTGTGTTTAAACAGTGTTTTTAGTTGTGGCAGTAGCAGATGATTTTTTAAAATGCTAAAAGTTGAAGTAGATCAGTGTGTTTTAATTTCTGAAAGGCTGTTGCGGATGAGTTGTAGATCAGTGGCACATGTTAATGATGTCATCAAGATGCATCTTGTTACTGCATTTGCAGAGTGAGCTGGCAATAAACGGCACTCTGTTGGAACGTATCTTCGTGTGTTATTTGCTTTACACACAAACGATGGCCTTATTTTCATTAAGTGTTATTTACATTAAGCAACAGTATCGGATCTGATGTTTTTTTTCCTTCTGATATCCGATCCAGTGATTTGGGCCAATATCGGGTCGGTGCCATCCCTAGTTATCATATCTGCCACTTAAAACCACACGCATTATCATTTATTAATGTACTCATTAGTTCTTTCGGACATACTTTGCTCTTTGACTTCCTTGGAATGTTGTGACTCATGCGGAGCCTGAAGGGTAAATGTGTCAGTTCCATAGAAACTGTCACAGCTAAGCAAATGTTTCCTGACGTCCTGGTATTTTAGAACAATGTGTATGTTGTCTGTTTATCTGTTTTATTCATCTATCTATTTGGGTGCTAGTTTATTCTATTCATTTTAGGACCACGTCTTGAATTCCAGAGATTCAATACAGTATCTGATCTGTAAAACACAAACTCCAAAAAAGGACAGTAGGAAATTGTACAATTTAATATTGGATAAATTTAAACAAAGACAAGAAGGTTGGTGTTTAAACTAAACAATTTGATTGTTTTTGTATATACTGTACAATCAAGCATTTTATTAGGTACCTAATCTGTATGAATCAAAAGGGAACCCCATAGGACCCCTACTGACTAGATGATGTTTAGGTGTTGGACCCCATCTCAGCACTGAAACTGACTGACACTCCCATGGTAATGGCATGGAGGTGTGTGTTGTTCTGGCATGAGTGTATCAGGTACAGCAGTGTTGTTGTGACTTTTAAATAGCAGTTAAACTTGCTGGCCCTGTATTAGGAACACATACACCAATCAGCCATAACATTAAAACCACCTCCTTGTTTCTACACTTACTGTCCATTTTATCAGCTCCACTTACCATATAGAAGCACTTTGTTGTTCTACAGTTACTGACTGTAGTCCATCTATTTCTCTGCATACTGTGTTAGCCTGCTTTCATGCTGTTCTTCAATGGTCAGGACCCCCACAGGACCACCACAGAGCAGGTATTATTTAGGTGGTGGATCATTCTCAGCACTGCATGATGGTTGTGTGTTAGTGTGTGTTGTGCTGGTATGAGTGGATCAGACACCGCAGCGCTGCAGGAGTTTTTTTATACCGTGTCCACTTACTGTCCACTTCATTGTCAGAGACAATCGCTCATCTATTGCTGCTGTTGAAATGAAACAGCGCCACAATGTTTCATTGTAGTAACTGAGTGCAGTGCTTATCTTACACCATAGTGCTTGGTTTTCTGCCCAAATAGTTCATTAATGATCTCACCAGACCAGAAATATTTTATTGTCATATTCTTTTCACAAGCTGTCATTAATTTACCTCCACAGCTTCCGTCTTGCCACTCTGCCCTGAAGGCCTGATGAGATTGTTGTCACTGCACAATAGATGTAAAGTCAGAGACAATCGCTCATCTATTGCTGCTGTTTGAGTTGGTCATCATCTAGACCTTCATCAGTGGTCACAGGATGCTGCTTATGGGGCGCTGTTGGCTGGATAATTTTGGTTGGTGGACTATTCTTAGTCTAGCAGGAACAGTGAGGTTTAAAAACTCCATCAGCATTGCTGTGTCTTATCCACTCATACCAGCACAACACACACTAACACACCACCACCACCACCATCTCAGTGTCACTGCAGTGCTGAGAATGATCGACCACCCAAATAATACCTGCTTTGTAGTGGTTCTGTGGGGGTCCTGACCATTGAAGAACAGAGTAAAAGGAGGTTAAAAAGTATGTACAGAAACAGATGGACTACAGTCAGTAATTGTAGAATTACAAAGCGCTTTTACATGGTAAGTAGAGCTGATAAAATGGACAGTGTGTGTAGAAACAAGAAGGTGGTTTTAATGTTATGGCTGATCGGTGTACACTCTGCAAGCATTTTATTAGGTACCTAATCTGTCTGGTACCCCATTTATGAATCAAAAGGGAACCCCATAGGACCGCTACTGATAACTGAAGACTTGCCTTAAAGAAATTTTTATGTTGTTTTTGCTGTATGCTTGAGGTCATTGCCATGCTATAAGGTTAAACAGTCAGCCTAGGGCTCGGTGGGTACATTTACATTTTCAGCATTTAGAGGCCGCTTTTTTTTTTAAGCGACTTACATTACTGTAACAGTGTACAGTCTGAGCAATTGAGAGTTAAGGGCCTTGCTCAAGGGCCCAACAGGAGCAACCTTGCAGTGGTGGGGCTTGAACCAGCAACTTTCTGATTACTACTCCAGTACCTTAACCACTAGGCTACAATTGCACCCAGTTGCACTGTCGCCTCACAGAAAGAAGGTCCTGGGTTCGATCCCCAGGTGGAGCGGACCAGGTTCTTTCTGTGTGGAGTTTGCATGTTCTCCCCGTGTCTGCGTGGGTTTCCTCCGGGTGCTCCAGTTTCCTCCCACAGTCCAAAGAAATGCAAGAGAGGTGAATTGGAGATAAAGTGTGTAAAACATGACATTAAAATCCTAATAAATAAATAGTCAGCTTGGTTCAAGGATGTCCCTCAATTTACCTCTCTTTGCCACAGAGAAGCATCCACATAGCATGACTCCAGCACCACAATGTTTCATTGTAGTAATGAAGTGCAGTGCTTATTTCACACCATAGTGCTTGTTGTTCTGCCCAAATAGTTTATTAGTGATCTCACCAGACCAGAAATATTTTATTGTCATATTCTTTTTACAAGCTGTCATTAATTTACCTCCACAGTAGCTTCCATCTTGCCACTTTGCCCTGAAGGCCTGATGAGATGGTTGTCTCTGCACAGAACTGTTGGATCTCTTTTCTACCAGCACGGTGGCTTAGTGGGTAGCACCGTCGCCTCACAGCCAGATGGTCCTGGGTTCGATCCCCAGGTGTGGAGGTCCAGGTCCTTTCTGTGTGGAGTTTGCATGTTCTCCCCATGTCTGTGTGGGTGTCCTCCGGGACCAAAGACATGCAAGTACGGTGAATTGGAGATCTTGTGAATCTTGTGTAACCAGTCACTACCTCCCTGACCGGGGCAGCACGGTGGCTTAGTGGGTAGCACTGTCGCCTCACAGCAAGAAGATTCTGGGTTTAATTCCCAGGTGGACCAGGTCCTTTCTGTGTGGAGTTTGCATATTCTCCCCGTGTCTGTGTGGGTTTCCCCCGGGAGCTCCGCTTTCCTCCCACAGTCCAAAGACATGCAACAGAGGTGGATTGAAGATAAAAATTGTCCATGACTGTGTTTGATATTAAAGACTTGAACTGATGAATCTTGTGTAACCAGTAACTACCTGCCCTGTCATGAATGTAATGAGATGGTTGTCTCTGCACAGAACTTTTGTATCTCTTTAAATGAGACCATTGAGTTCTTTCTTACCTCCCTGACCAAATAGCGCTCTTCCACCAAAAGAACTCTGGTTCTTGAACCGGTTCTGTTCAGGTTTCTTCGAACCTTGGTGTTTTTTAGAGAACTGACCCGCGTTTCCACCAGTTTTTGGGAACCAAGCATGCATCATCAACGGTGGGCGTTACATAAGGAAAGTGAAGAGAAGTATCATGATGGTGGAGCGTGTAGATCACGTGCGAGCATTTGTGCTGTTGTTACAGATGTTGTTTTTTTTGTTTATGCATTTTCTCCTTTTCTTCCCTTTTTAGCACGTCCAATTGCCCGATTGCGTCATGCTTCCTCTCCACCAATGCCGATCCCTGCTCTGATTGAGAAGAACGAAGCTAACCCACGCCCCCTCCGACACGTGGGCAGCATGCCGTATGCATCTTATCACCTACACTTTGACGATTGCAGTGCAGCTCAGCGTTGTGTACGGAGAGACACACCCTAAGAGCACTCTTTTCTCATCTCTGTGCAGGCGCCATCAATCAGCCAGCAGAGTTGTAATTGCACCAGTCATGGGAGAGAGACCCCACCCGGCTTAGTCCCGCCCATATCTGAACAACAGGCCAATCGTTGTTCATGTGGCTGCTCAGCCTGAGATGGTAGGCAGAGCTGAGATTCGATACGATGTATTAGAGATCTCAGCTCTTGTTCCAGCGTGTGTTTTTACCACTGCGCCACCTGAGCGGCCCAGATGTTTGTTTTTATGCAAAAAGCATCGCTCAACTATTGGTGATAAGAAGACGTAGACGTGTTTGTCGCAGTTGTTGCTTTATTTAGTGCATCACGTGAGAAGCGTTTTGCTCTTCGCTCTCACCGCGACCCGCAGCGCAAATAACCGATTCACTCAGTGCTCGGCTTGAGCGATAAAACATCACTAAAGTTCCACGACACGAACATCCATGTGTGAAATAACCATCAAATCCAGTCTGAAAGCTCCACATGTACCTGTGTTTAGCCGTATTTACTTCACGTGTGGTGGTTCTGCAGCTCGTGGTTCTGAGTCCGCTTCTCTGGAGAGTGGAAAAAGCTTTACGTAAAAATAAAGCATAACGTGGCTTAATGTACTAAAAGTACAACACAGAAAAACTCAATTTCTCTCTGTTATTACTGGTTATAAGTGCCTCTGTACTGCCCATGTTCATTGGTCATTGTTTTAGTACAACAAGCCACGTTATTCTTTATTTTTCACGTTAAGCACGTTATACTTTCCAGGTCACTTTTACCACGTCATATCACACACTTCATCTTTTTGAAAATATCAGCGAATATCAGTGGCAAACCGGCTCAACATTTAATCATGTGAACTTTAAAAAAGTGCGGAACAAACGGGGTTTTGCAGCTTCTCAAACATCTACACCCTGACACGCCCACAGATGACGTAACAGTTCGTGCTGAAAAACCAAGTATTCTGTGGTGCCAGATTAGAACGCTAGTTCGCTGTCTGGAACCTCTTTTCTTTCGGTGGAAACGCGCGGAACCGGTCCAAAATCAAGTTTACAAACCAGAACGTAGCCGGATCTGCGTTGGTGGAAAAGGGGTAAAAGATCCTCTTGCCAGTATGCCAAATCTACCTGGATGGCCAACACTTGCATATTGCATATAGATCATCAAACTACTTTTAATATTAGACACAGATAATCCAAATAAACACAAACTGCATTTTTAAAATGATGATTTCATTTATTGAAGGACAACACTATCAGCCATAGCTGGCCCTATGTGACAAAGTATTTTCCTCCTTAGCTATGAAATTAACCAGTTCAGTTGACAACTGGGTTCAGTTTCACTAGCCACACCCGGGCATGATTTCTGCCAGACCTGTTTAATATAAACATAACTTAAATTGAACCTGTCTGACAATGTAAAGCAGGCTAGAAGCTCTCAAAAAGAAGCACATAATGCCTCATTCTACAACAGATGCAAATAACGTCATTAAAATCCACCAGTCTGGAAAGGGTTACAAAGCTACTGCTAAGGCTCTGGGCACAGTGAGAGCCATCGTCCACAAATGAAGAAAACTTGAAACAGCGGTGAGCCCTCCCAGGAGTGGTTGGACTGCCAAAATTTTTACCAATAATGTATTAATGACTCATCAAGGAGGTCACAAAAGAACCCAGATGAACATCTAAAGACAGAGTCAAAGTCCTGACAAGAATCCCATTGAATCTCTGTGGTAAAACCTTAAATGGGTGGTTCATGCTTGGAAACCCACCAGTTTAGCCAAATTAAAACAATTCTGCAAAGAACAGTGGGCCACTGTGTCTCCACAGTGATGTAAAAGACTACTGGAAGCATTTGACTGCACTTGTGACTGCCAAGAGTGACGCATCTAGTTCTTGGGTTTAAGGGGGTAATTACTTTTTCACCTGGGTAATACCTGTTTTGAAAAAATCTTTATCTTTCCTGCAGTACTTTCCTTCATTTTTGTCAACTGCTTTATCCTGGTCAGGGTTGCAGGTGGGTCTAATTTGTATCCTGGTGGGTTTGATTCCATCAGGTATCATTGGGCACAAAGTAGGAACACACCCTGTACAATCCATAACAGGGCTTCAGCCACCGCTTGACATAGCCAGTCATGTCTGTGTGGATGGCTGATTGCACTTGTAAAACTCGAACCCGAGTGTCAGAGGTGGTGGGCCAGTGTAATACACCTCTGTGTCACCTGAGCACCATGCTGTCTTTATCTTTTATTAAAATTAGTTGGAAGATCTAAGACAATTAGCAAAAATAGAAGATATTGGGTGAGGGTCAGATCCTTTTTCACAGCACTGTATGTAGGCAAAAGTTTCTGAATATCGGACCATAAGTCTGTCTAATATTTAAAAATGTTTGAATTCTAGGTCTGTGGGAACTTTTGTGGTCATGCAGTAATGCCGGACACGAAGGCCTGGCTCCCTGTTGACTACAATTCATCCCAAAGGTGTTTAATTGCAGGTTCCTCCACATTAAAATCATGCTTTGTGTTCGGGGCACAATTATGCAGGAACAGGAAATGGCATTACCCAAACTGTTGCTACGACGTTAAACGCATAGAATTGATTTCATACGCCTGTAAGCAATGGGTGTGGCTGAACACCTGAAGTCAGTAATAAAGTGTCCATTTAACTCTATATTACTATTTTGACAGACTCAAGTATTTTTTGCCCCATTTTGTACTAAATACATGTTTAGGTACTCCTTAGTCATATTAAACATTTGTAAAACTATAAACCTGTCTATGAGGCATGTCTGAACATCTCCAGAAGTGCAGGTTCTCCACCACTATGGTGTGTTAGTGTGTGTTGTGCTGGTATGAGTGGATCAGAGTTTTAAAATACTGTGTCCACGCACTGTCCACTCTGTTAGACACGCCTACCTAGTTGGTCCACCTTGTAGATTTAAAGTCAGAGACAATCGTTCATCTATTGCTGTTGAGTTGGTCATCTTCTATACCTTCATCAGTGGTCACAGGACACTGCCCACGGGACGCTGTTGGCTGGATGTTTGGTTGGTGGACTATTCACAGCGCACACTAACACACCACCACCATGTCAGTGTCACTGCAGTGCTGAGAATGACCCACCACCTAAAAAATACCTACTCTGCAGTGGTTCTGTGCGGGTCCTGACCATTGAAGAACAGCATGAAAGCAGGTTAACAAAGCATGCAGAGAAACAGATGGACTACAGTCAGTAATTGTAGAACTACAAAGTGTTTTTACATGGTAAGTGGAGCTGATGAAATGGACAGTGGGTGTAGAAACAAGGAGGTGCTTTCAATGTTATGGCTGATCGATGTACAATAGTAAGTGTAATTAACAGTAATGAAGGGCTCATGACGGGAGACAAGGGTGGGCACACACAGAAATGTTACATAAAGTTTATTCAAGAAAACACTGGAGACTTGGTTACCAAGACAATACACACAAGCACAAACTATGCTTACCGCTACACTAACTGCTATGCTGAATGATTATTGCTAATGCTAATCCAAACACATGAACCTTGATCCTTAACTATCCTAAACGGGAACTAGACTATAACACATAACATGATTCTCTAACCAAGATTCCTAACAATCACCACACAAAATAACCATCAAAATCATCAGCATGAGTAACCATCAAAATAACCTCCGCTGACTGATCCACAGCACAGTCCCTAAATACCTTGAGCATTTAATCTGCACTAAGGTTCAGCTGTGGATCATTAGCTCTATTGTCCAATAATCATGAGGGGCGTCGGCTTGACATAATAAACAAAACCATCCAAGTGGCGTGGCACATACACATGAAACATGAGCTCCAGGAACACAGAGAGGATGGATTCGTGACATTAACATGTTTTGGATAGTCCTAAGGGTTTGGCATGTTGCTAAAATGAAAGGTTAGCAACATAAAAGGACAGAAAATCCTTTGGATTTTTTTTTCTTGGGAACTGTGATCAAAGAAAGTTGAATGCATTATTATGTCTAATTAGGGATACAGATGGGTCTATTTTAAATCCCTAAGAAGATTATGCTTTAGCCTTACAGTCTTAAAAAGTTAATCTGGAACTTGAAGACAGTAGTTACTTACTTTATACTTTTACTTCACGAGCTCAGACTGCTTGTCATTTTTAATTATTATAAAATCCTCATTCAGTTTAAAACGTTCATCCTTTGATACTCCTGATCCCAAGAACAAACTGTCCTGCGTGTTTTGTTGTTTTAGCACAAAAGTCCTCCAGTGTTATCTACATAAAATATATTCTGATCATATATTTAGATTTTAATAATATGCCAAAAATAAGATACAATCCCAAATTAGAAAAAGTTGGGACAGTATGGAAATGAAAAGAAAAAAAATGCAGTGTTCCTTACATTAACTTTGACTTTTGAACCCAAGATATTTCATGTTTTGTCTGCTTAACTTCATATCATTTGTTGATATACCTTCATTCCTGCATTTTAGGTCTGCAACACATTCCAAAAAAACTAAATAATGATGTGATTCCAAACAGGTGATGTCAAACAATGTAACTCAAAGAAAGATTGGAAGGGATTTGTATATTTCTCCCTCTACAGCGCATAATATCATTAAACGATTCAAGGAATTGGGAGGAATTTTATTGTGTAAAGGCCAAGGGTGCAAGCTTAAGCTGAACGCCCGTGATCTTTGATCCCTCAGACGGCACTGCATCAAGAACCGTTACTTAACAATAGCTGATATAACTACATGAGTGAGGGATTACTTTGGCAAACTTTTGTTAAGCACTACAATACAGAGTTACATGCACAAACGCCACTTAAAACTTTACTGTGCCAAAAAGAAGCCCTGTGTTAACCATGTCCAGAAGCGGCGTCGACTTCTCTGGGCTCGGAGGCATCTAGGATGGACCGTCACACAATGGAAATGTGTATTGTGGTCAGATGAATCAGCATCCCAGGTCTTTTTTTGGAAAAAATGGACACTGTGTGACGAAAACGACCATCCAGACTGTCCAAAAACCAGGGTCTGTCATGGTATGGGGCTGTGTCAGTGCCCTTGACAAAGGTCATTTACACTTCTGTGATGGCAGCATTAATGCAGAAAAGTACATTGAGATCTTAGAGCAACATGTGCTGCCTTCAAGACGTCATCTTTTCCAGGATGTCCATGCATTTTTCAACAAGTCAATGCAAAAACCACATGCTGCACACATTACAAAGGCATGGCTGCGGAAGAAGAGGGTACGGGTACTGGACTGGCCTGTCTGCAGTCCCGACTTGTCTCCAATAGAGAATGTGTGGAGAATTTTGAAAGAAAAAATGCAACAACGAAGAATGAGACAAAATAAAAGCTGAAACACTAAATCACTTGGTATACTCAGTGCCAAAACATCTTTTAAGTGTGGTGAAAAGGAATGGCAACATTACAAAGTGGTCAATGCTTTACCGTCCCAACTTTTTTTGGAATGTGTTGCAGGCCTGAAATGCAGGAATTTTTATTAATAAATGAAATGAAGTTGATCAGACAAAACATGAAATATCTCAGGTTCATCCTGTCTGCAATCAAATAAAAATTAAATGTAAGAAACTCTGTGGTTTTTTATTATTTGCATGTTACATGCTGTCCCAACTTTTTCTGATATGGGGTTGTATTTAATTTGGGGAGTTTGATATAAAAAAACAGGTTTTGCGTGTACCACTTTGGGCTTAAGTTAAGTTTATTAAAACTAATCACGGATTCGCAGAAATCTGGAATCCATTGTGGCACTGTAGCGCAGTGTGTGGAGCTGTTGCCTCACAGCAAGCAGGACCTTGGTTCCATTCCCCAGCCAGACTGCCAGGGTCATTTCTATGTGGAGTTTGCATGTTCTTTCTGTGTCTGTGTGGGTTTCCTCTGGGTGCTCAGGTTTCCTTCCACAAGTTCAAAAACATGGTCAGGAGGCCAATTGGAGCTACTTAAAATCAACGGTGTGTGTGTCTGCCCTGTGATAGATTGTCAGGGGTGTTTCCTGTCAACCTTCCTGCCCAATGAATCAAACTCACGTGACCCTGACTAGGATAAAGTGGTGGTAAAATGGACAATGAATGAATGAATGGAATCCTTTGTTCAGTTAAGTGCTGTAACAATAACTGCTAAAAACGAAACGTTTACTTAGAGCAGGAGTGTTTTTATCATGAACCACACACACACTCACAGGCTCCACCTGTTCAGTTTAGGATAAAGCTTTAAATTTAAAGCACCCCCCCACCCCATCCTGAGATATTCAAGGAAACACGAATACAGGACATTGGATTAGGAATTAATACAATTTAAGTTTTCAAATATTAAACTATTTACATATATAAATATATATTCTTGTCTGAATATATACATATATATTCATAAATTGGTTTTCTGCTTTTGTATTTAATATACACTTATTATCCATAACATTAAAACCACCTCCTTGTTTCTACACTCACTGTCCATTTTATCAGCTCCACTTACCATATAGAAGCACTTTGTAGTTCTACAATTTCTGACTGTAGTTCATCTGTTTCTCTGCATGCTTTGTTAGCCCCCTTTCATGCTGTTCTTCAATGGTCAGGACTCTCCCAGGACCACTACAGAGTAGGTATTATTTATGTGGTGGATCATTCTCAGCACTGCAGTGACACTGACATGGTGGTGGTGTGTTAGTGTGTGTTGGAGTTTTTAAACACCTCACTGTCCTTGCTGGATTGAGAATAGTCCACCAACCAAAAATATCCAGCCAACAGCACCCCGTGGGGTCTAGAAGATGACCAACTCAAACAGTAGCAATAGATGAGCGATCTTCTCTGACTTTACATTTAAAAACTCCAGCAGCATTGCTGTGTCTTATCCACTCATATCAGCGCAACACACTAACACACCACCACCATGTCAGTGTCACTGCAGTGCTGAGAATCATCCACCACCCAAATAATACCTACTCTGTAGTGGTCCTGTGGGGGTGCTGGCCATTGAAGAACAGCGTGAAAGGGGGCTAACAAAGCATGCAGAGAAACAGATGGTCTACAGTCAGTAATTGTAGAACTACAAAGTACTTCTATATGGTAAGTGGAGTTGATAACATGGAGAGTGAGTGTAGAAACAAGGAGGTGGTTTTAATGTTATGGCTGATCGGTGTATATCTCAGGGCATTGCTTCATGTCATGTTCCAACTCGCCAGTAGTTCAAGGGTGTGGTAAAGATTTATTATCTAAAGATTTAATATCTAGTATTGTTAAGATTTTCCTATACAGTTAGCGAACAAACCTTAATATTATTTACAAGGCGAACCACTCAGCTGGTACTTAGACAAAAACCGAAGTACTTTCGCACCCAGAAATAAGGTGATCAGTGTGTAAAACCCAAATGACACCTTGTTTTGTGCACTTATTTAACCAAGTAGTCAGATCAGTATGGTTAAGATTCTGCCATGTTTTCATTAATGTGGAGCATTTTTATAAGTCATTGCAGCAGGTGGGCTGTGGTTTCAACATGAGCTGTAGCAGGAAGGGAATAAGAGGGAATAGAAGGGAGGGGTAAGAGGCCTAATTACTAAGTGGGTACACATGTGGTGGTATTTAACACCTCTCTATAACCTCAGTGTTTTCTTTTCTTTGTCTTTACATCTTGGTGTGAAAGGACATATGTCAGGAGCTCCAGAGAGAGATGGAAAGTTCTGGAAAGCAGATACCTGACAGACTGAGAGTCTTGCCTGCTGAAACTTGTATTCTAAAGTGTTTAAGTTGGGATGATTGCTGTAGTTTTGGTAATACATGGCCAATTGAAAGGCCAAACATCCATTGAGTTCTCCATCTTTCTAAATTCTCTTTGGTGCCCAAAGGACTTTACAAAAGCGGCGTTAACTTGCAGCTTGGCAATCTAATAATCTGAAAATAATCTGACTAATAGCTCAGTCTGAACATCAATGTATACACCTCAATCGGAATAGACAAGTCAGATTGAAGCCATTCCAAACACAGTTTCTATCTGATTGAATGACATGGATAGTCCTTCAAATAATCTGTTAAACCAAGGAATAACATCCATATAAACACCTGTATTTGATTATATTTGCAGTTGGAACGTTTAAGTACAGTAAGTGCTGTGCATTTGCGTCATAGTGGAAGTATACAAAATTCAACATGGTTATTGCTCTATTGTACATCACCACAGAGCTGTTGTAGAAAAGTGGACGATTGTACACCGATCAGCCATAACATTAAAACCACCTCCTTGTTTCTACACTCACTGCCCATTTTATCAGCTTCACTTACCATATAGAAGCACTTTGTAGTTCTACAATTACTGACTGTAGTCCATCTGTTTCTTTACCTACTTTTTAAAGACTGCTTTCACCCTGTTCTTTAATAGTCATGACCACCACAGAGCAGATATTATTTAGGTGGTGGATCATTTTCAGCTCTGCAGTGACACTGACATGGTGTGTTGTGCTGGTATGAGTGGATCAGACACAGCAGCGCTGCTGGAGTTTTTAAATACCATGTCCACTCACTGTCCACTCTATTAGACACTCCTACCTAGTTGGTCCATCTTGTAGATGTAAAGTCAGAGACAATCGCTCATCTATTGCTGCTGTTTGAGTCGGTCATCTTCTAGACCTTCATCAGTGGTCACAGGACACTGCGCACGGGACGCTTTTGGCTGAATATTTATTAGGTTGGTGGACTATTCTCAGTCCAGCGGTGACAGTGAGGTGTTTAACACAGCGCTGCTCTGTCTTATCCACTCATACAAGTACAACACACACTAACACACCACAACAATGTCGGCACTGCAGTGCTGAGAATCATCCACCACCTAAATGATACCTACTCTGTAGTGACCCTGTGGGGGTTCTGACAAATGAAAGGGGGCTAACAAAGCATGCAGAAAAACAGATGTACTACAGTCAGTAATTGTAGAAGTACAAAGTGCTTCTATATGGTAAGTAGAGCTGATAAAATGGACAGTGAGTGTAGAAACAGGGAGGTGGTTTTAATGTTATGGCTGATCAGTGTATACTAAGTTTACACCTGCTGTATAAACTATTCTACCCTCCAGCACTAGTGCAATGCAAAGAAGATAACTTCATATTTATTTATATTGATTAACTTAGGAAGAGTTAAGAAATTAATAATTGGTGGAAAAACCCCAATTTGTAATAAGTTTTTTAGCTTTCATGCATCTTGGTATGCTTTTCACCAGTGTTTTACAGTGCTGTTGGATGACACTATACACCTCCTGACACAAAAAAAATCAAGTGGCTTAGCTATGTTTGTTGTCTTGTGACCATCTTGATCACGTTTCAGATGTTAAATTGTCACTGACAAACCTGAAATTTCAAATAAATTACACTTCATAGACCTTCATAAAAATGCAAAATTAATAAGAATTATGAGCGTTCTTCAAAAAGTTTCTGCACATTTTTTTTTAAACTTAATTCATTAAGAATTTCAGAAACAAATGACATCACTTTTCTACATAGTCATCTATGCAACTTTTTAATGCCATCAGCAAAAAATGTTTTTGGTTGCACACCTAGCCACTGATGCACCACTGCTTTCACATTATCATCACAGGAAAATCTTCTTTCCCGTAAAGCTTCTCTGAGCGGTCCAAAAAGGTAGAAATCAGATGGCGCCAAGTCTGGACTATAAGCTCTTTTTCAGTCTATCAGACACGACCAATTACTACTACTCCCGCACTCACCGCTTCCAACCAAAATATAAAAGTGTGGAAACTTTTTGAAGATTGTATTTCCATTTGAAAATAACTCTGCTCGCTGCCTCGCTTCCAGCTGCCATAGTCGGATTTGTTTGTGAGAACAGTTAAGCTATACTGAATGCTGGGATTGCCTTTGCATCTGAGAAAGCACACGGAGCTTCATTGTCATTCG
Source organism: Trichomycterus rosablanca (assembly GCF_030014385.1). NCBI lineage: Eukaryota > Metazoa > Chordata > Actinopteri > Siluriformes > Trichomycteridae > Trichomycterus > Trichomycterus rosablanca. The sequence goes on from NC_086013.1 coordinate 7,739,793, forward strand.
GTCAGAATATCGGTCAGAATAGGGTATCTCAATAGGCAGCATTTTGAGGCATCTGTGAATTGAGACAGCCTTCTTCTTGGGAGTGATGTAAAATACATATGTTTATGTAGAGAGCTTACTAGGTTTGGAGACAGACCCTTGGTCTGTGCTTAATCCTGCATCATAGGTTTAGCTTTTTTAACTATTGTCTAGATACTTTTGGTGTACTTTTTCATACAGTAACAATATTCATGAAGAGATATTAACTTTAAATGCAGTTTTTATGCAAATATTTCAAAAATATTTGGACATGCACAATGGCCGGCAGACAAAACAAAAAAAAGGTCTGTTGTAAATGGAGTCAGAAAGAAAGAAAGCACTGGGAATCCCAGGCTAGCCATTCAGCTCCATCTGAAGGACCGAAGTCCTCAGTTTTCATCTATTCCCATACCTAACAAGGTTCTCTACCCTTTTATGAAGTATCCTTTACTCGCCATTCACCATTAAAGCCGAAGGGCCCCTAAATGACAGGAAGTGAGGGAGGTGGATGGAGAAGTAGTTTTAAAAAAGAGGGTTTTATGCAGGACGAGGGGAAAGTGAAAAGAGCCTTGTTTTGCACAGACCCCTCTCTGTCTGCCATAATGTTCACCTCCACTTTTACAAGGTGTTTTATTTTTTTTATTTAGGGGTCTGGAAACTGAATTGAGTTGATTTATTTATTTTTGGAATGTGTTTATTTATCATATTGAGCACTGTGTCACTGACAGCATTTCTGTTCTGTACATTGTTTTCAGTAGTTCAGTAATTGAAGTTTGATATGGTCTTATTTGGGTACTCAATAATTACTGCATACAAGCATTGCAGGTTACAATTATTTTTTTGTATTTGTTAGCACCATTTGAAGATAATGAACTCTATGGGCTCTTTTAGAACCAAACCACAACCCTAAATCAGAAAAAGTTGGGACGTCATGGAGTTTCTTACATTTTCTTTGACTTTTATTTCATTGCAGACAGGATGAATCTGAGATATTTCATGTTTTATCTGCTAAACTTCATTTCATTTATTAATAAACATTCATTCCTGCATTTCAGGTCTGCAACACATTCCAAAAAAAGTTGAGACAGTAAAGCATTTACCACTTTGTAATGTTGCTATTCCTTATCACCACACTTGAAAGTCGCTTTGGCACCGAGGAGACCAAATGATTTAGTGTTTCAGCTTTTATTTTGTCCCATTCTTCCTGCAAACACGTCTTAAGATGTGCAACAGTACGGGGTCGTTGTTGTCACATTTTTCCCTTCAAAATTCTCTATTGGGGACAGGTCAGGACTGCAGACAGGCCAGTCCAGTACCCGTACCCTCTTCTTTTGCAGCCATGCCTTTGTAATGTGTGTAGCATGTGGTTTTGCATTGTCTTGTTGAAAAATGCATGGACGTCCCTGGAAAAGATGACATCTTGAAGGCAGCATATGTTGCTCTAAGACCTCAATGTACTTTTCTGCATTAATGCTGCCATCAGAAGTGTAAATGACCTTTGCAAAGGGCACCGACACCGCCCCATACCATGACAGACCCTGGCTTTTGGACTATTGTTGAGTGGCAGTTCTTAATGCAGTGCCATCTGAGGGATCAAAAATCACAGGCATTCAGCTTAAGCTTGCGCCCTTGTCCTTTACGCACTAAAATTTCTCCTAATTCCTTGAATGGTTTAATGATATTATGCACTGTAGAGGGAGAAATATGCAAATCCCTTCCAATCTTTCTTTGAGGTTTATTGTTTTTAAACATTTCAATCATTTTCTCATGCATTTGTTGACAAACTGGAGATCTTCTGATCATCTTTGCTCATCAAAGACTCAGCCTTTCCTAGATGCTGCTTTTGTACCAAACCATGATTACAATCACCTTTTGTCGTCACCTTTTTAAAATCACATCATTATTTAGTTTTTTTACTTCATAAGCCCTAAATTGCCCCCGTCCCAACTTTTTGGGAATGTGTTGCAGGCCTGAAATGAAGGAATTTATGTTTATTATTAAATGAAATGAAGTTGAGCAGATAAAACATAAAATATCTCAGGTTCATCCTGTCTGCAATCAGGTAAGTTTGCAATCAGCATTTTCCATGCTGTCCCAGCTTTTTCTGTTTAGGGGTTGTAAAGCTGAAACTTTTTTTTTTTTAATTCTGTTTACGCATTTTTCCAATCTAGTCATATCCAATTACCCTGATTATATTCCGCTCTACTTTTGCAGACCCCTACCCCAGCCGGGGAGGGTCGTATTTAACATGCGCCCCCTCTGACACATGTGCAGTTGTCAGTTATCAGTATCACATAAGAAGAGTCATGTGCTAAACCCGGGGCCTGTGTAGGTGCCATTAAGCAGCTGTAATTAATAATCCCTCCCACCCTGCAAAGGTTAGCCAGTCACGTCTGCTTGTGTTCTGCTTCAGTAGCAGAACTCGCAAGCTAATGACACAGCACTGTTGGGCTAGCGTGTTTTTTTTTATATCGCTGTGTTTTGCCCTGATCTGTGACTCTTCTTGTTAATATGATAATATTATTGTATTATAGTACAACATTATATTGTATAGAAGTACTATAATGTATAAAATTACATTTGTGAATACATTTACACAAATTTACACTGTACATCAGATAAAACCTTTTTTTTTTACTACATATTTGCTTTCTGTTTTTGTCTTAGGGTCAAGTGGAACTCTGTACACTGCTGCCAGATTGTCAGACCGTTCAGGAAAATGCAGAGTACTATGTGGTATTGGAAGGCTCGTGCATTCGCCATGTTACTACAGCTTGGAGAAAAGAAGAGAACAATGTCCTGAGCTTCACTGTACCTGGTAAGACCTAGAACTTAGATATTTACTGGTGTACACATTTTATAATGTCATTTAACATTGTGCAATGGGGAACATGAGGGGGCCAGTCAATGGCATCAATGCCTTCATCATCCTGTCACATTACCACCACCTGTGTGACTGATGGTATGATGTTCTTATGGAGGAATGCAGTGTTTGCTTTACACCACATGTAACTGCAGATGTAACTTGATTAATTAGTCCACAGAAATGTAGATGTTTTTGGCAAATGTTCCAGAAAATTGTGTTTACCTTTGCATGCAGTGCTTTGGCCTTGCAGCACTTCAGTCAATGTCATTTTCCCCCAGTGTTTTTCTCATAGTGGAATAATAGTGGAAAAAGTTGGGACAGTATGGAAAATGCTAGTAAAATAAAAATGCAGTGTTCCTTACATTGACTGTTGATTGCAGACAGTTTGAACCCAAGATATTTCATGTTTTGTCTGCTCAACTTCATTTCATTTGTTAATATTTCAGGCCTGCAATACATTCCAAAAAAAGTGGGGCTGGGGGAAATTTAGGGCTAGTAATGAGGTAAAAACTAAATATTTATGTAATGTCAACACGTGATTGTAATCATGGTTTGGTACAAAAGCAGGAAAGGCTGAGTCTTTGATGAGCAAAGATGATCAGAAGATCTCCAGTTTGTCAACAAATGCATGAGAAAATGATTGAAATGTTTAAAAACAATGAACCTCAAAGAAAGATTGGAAGGGATTTGCATATTTCTCCCTGTAGAGTGCATAATATCATTAAACGATTCAAGGAATCAGGAGGAATTTCAGTTACATGCACAAATGCCACTTAAAACTTTACTTCTCTGGGCTTGGAGGCATCTAGGGTGGACCATCACCACAGTGGAAACGTATATTGTGAGATGTCAGATGAATCAGCATGGTCACTGTGTGCTCTGGACCAAAGATGAAAAGGACCATCCAGACTGTTATCAGCAACAGGTCCAAAAGCCCGGGTCTGTCATGGTATGGGGCTGTGTCAGTGCCCTTGGCAAAGGTAATTTACACTTCTGTGATGCAGCATTAATGCAGAAAAGTACATAGAGATCTTTGAGCAACATATGCTGCCTGCAAGACGTCATCTTTTCCAGGGACGTCCATGCGTTTTTCAACAAGACAATGCAAAACCACATGCTGCACACATTACAAAGGCATGGCTGCGGAAGAAGAGGGTATGGGTAGTGGACTGGCCTGCCTGCAGTCCTGACCTGTCCCCAATAGAGAACTACATTCCTGAAATGCAGAAATGGTTGTTTATTAATAAATGAAATGACGTTGACCAGACAAAACATGAAATATCTCAAGTTCATCCTGTCTGCAATTAAATGAAAGTCAAAGTAAATGTAAGAATCTGTGTTTTTTTTATTATTTGCATTTTCCATGCTGTCCCAACTTTTTCTGATTTGGGGTTGTACATCAATCTTAAATGAGGCCAGAATTGCTTTATTTATTTGTCTGGGTCATCAGTGCATTTTTGGTGAAATTTTGGTAGGCCAACCAAACTGGGAATTCTCATCACTGTTGTTTGCCAGAGCCTTAGCAGTGGCTTTGTAACCTTTTCCAGACTGGTAGATTTTAATGACTTAATGTACTCCATGTGCTGCTTTTTGAGAGCGTCTAGCCTACTTCACATTTCCAGACAGGTTCTGTTCAAGTGATGTTTAGATTTACAAAGTCTGGTAAAAAAAAACGTACTCATGCCTCAGTGTGGCTAGTAAAAGTGAACCCAGTTGGTTAACTGTTTGCATTTTTTCTTTAAATAGATATAATTGTTTAAAAAAAAAAGAGTATTTTGTATTTTTTTCGTACATAAAAAGTAGTTTGATGTAAAACAAGTGTGACAAAAATTTAAGAATTTTATCAACAGCTTATCTTTGTTCAGTTCCATTAGGATACACAAGGATACTGGGCACAAGACAGGAATACACTGGACAGGGTACCAGTCCATCACAGTGAAGTAATTGTATTCAGAGATAAAAAAAAATCCTTATCATGAAATAATTATTTTTAACAAAACCACATGTGTCACAGTTATTGCCACTGTACTGGAAAATTGGACTGGTCAGAAAGCACAGACAAGCCGCTCAGGTGGCGTTCTCCTCAATCAGAGCAGGGATCGGCATTGGTGGAGAGGAAGCATGATGCAATCGGGCAATTGAATTGATTAAAAGGGAGAAAAATGGGAGAAAATGCATAAAGAATATACTGTATATATATAAAGAAAGCACAGACAATATATACAGGAATACACCGAGACAGCTATATTTCCTCCTCTATGCTGTGGTATGCTGGGGAGGCAGCATTAAGAGAAGGGACAAACTGTTCAGGAGATCCGGAGTGGTGGTCGAAATAGAGTTGGAATCACTAGCAACTGTGACAGAGAAAAGGACTCTGTGCAAAGTGCTTTCCATCATGGACAATCAAAACCACCCACTGCACTCAACTTTTCTGTAACAATGAAGTGTGTTCAGTACCAGACTACTGTCACAGAGCTGCTCTACGGACAGACTCAGAAAATCCTTTGTCCCCAGAGCCATTAGGCTCTTTAACTCTATGCAGGGGGGCGGGGAGGAACTGAAGACTGAATGTAACCGAATTGTGGCACATGTACATCATGTATATATCTATGTATGTGGGTGTGCACATTTGTGTGTACAGTACATATGCTCCTTTTTGTACATCCATCAGCACATTTTTTATATTTGCACTGTAGTTCACTTCATAATTGGTTCACATAATTGGTTGGGAGCTTTACAAACTCAGTTACCCGAGTAGTGTTTTCTGCTGCTTTACACCTCGACATCTTGGAAATGTTTTCCAACCGATTGCTAGTGTAATCTAGCAATTAGAGTCTTTAGAGTTGCTGAGTTTATAAAGAAAGAAATAAACAGTACATAGACAAATTGTCTGGAGCATAATACTTTACTGGCTTGTTCTTTTGAGGCATGGCACAGACTAAAGACAGATGATCACATGTATAAAGAAGCACACTTTTCTGTTGATTATGGGATTCCTAAAAACACAAAATGCACTCGATACATAAATACATATAGGGCTGCCACTAACGACTATTTTTCCATTGATTAATCTATAGACTATTTTATTGATTACTCAATTAATCTAAACAATTAATTTTCCTCCAAACATTTGGTTCAGAATCTCATTTAATATTCTTTTCTCTTAACAACAAACTGTATTGCATAATAATATGGCACAAAACTAAATGTAAACAGGGTTTATGTTCATATTATCAAATTCTCAAGTGCGCCATATTAAACAAAGTGCAACATTTGTTTATGGCATTCTGTACACAGAGCAAAGTGCTTAAACTTATAGCATAAATAAAATACTTAGAGGTGGGCACGTCTCATTAAGTCCAACATACAGTAATGACAGAATGAGCCCAGATTCTCACCTACACATTCACTCAAAAATTACTTCACATTCTAAGCCATGTAAACAAAGTGGTAAGTTTTTCACATGAGAAGCTTTTTGCGATTTCTATGCGCTGCGGCAACCACAAAAATCACGAGCCCAACGCAGCAAAGTGCACGGCGGTCTAACTGAACTTGCTAAGAAATACGGTATTCCAAGATCTCCATGATTAAGAAGCTTAATGAAACAATATAGATGTGCAACATTGCGCTAGTGCTGCTGTGGTACCATCAAAGCTCTGCACAATGTACAAACCACCTTTTTGTTTTGTGCCAGTTTTAAGTATTCCCAAACTTTTGATGATTTGGGTCTTGGAAAACTTTTAGCTTTTTTTTGAAAGCTTTCTACAATCGGCCTCTGACTGCTGCAGATGGCATTTTTTTAAGACTGCGCTTAATGCCGCCAACCAGTGACTGGACCAAATTCGACTCGGGTCATGCACACAGCAAGTAGTGCTGAGGGAATCATATGAACGGTTATATGAATGGAAACATTGTAGAAATTAAAAAGGATCATTTATAAACATAGTTTTAAAAACCAATGCATCGACTTAAACTATTGACATTGACGTCATTGACTAGGTCGACCAATTGCGGCAGCCCTAAACACATACATCAAACATACATACATCAGCACACTACACCAGAAATACAAGTCTGTTACACGAACTTAATTACCAATCAATTAGGGTCCTATAAGGTTCTCTCTTAAACATTTTTCACTTTAGCTCAGTCCACAGGTTTTATATACGGATTAGATTAGGGGACTCAGGTGACCTATGAGAGAAGCTTGATTTCATCCTCAGTAAACCATGTTTGTGTTGATCTGGATGTTTTTGATCATTGTTCTGCTGGAAAATTAAATGATAAACTGTTTTTAGTTCCTAGCAGAGGCATATTGATTCGGCATCTATGTTCGGCGGCCAGTTATAGCTCAGTGGTTAAGGTACTGGACTAGTAAACAGAAGGTTGCCGGTTCAAGCCCCGCCACCACCAAGTTGCCACTGTTGGGTCCCTGAGCAAGGCCCTTAACCCTCAATTGCTCATTGTGTAAGTCGCTTTGGATAAAAGCGTCTGCTAAATGCTGAAAATGTAAATGTAATTGGTCGACCTAGTTGATGACACTAAAAATGATGACACATTTTTAAAACTATGTTTATAAATGATCCTTTTTAATTTCTACAATGTTTCCATTCATATAACCATTCATATGATTTCCCTCAGCACTACTTGCTGTGTGCATGACCTAAGTTGTATTTGTGCATTAAGCACAGTCTTAAAAAAATGCCATCTGCAGCAGTCAGAGGCCGATTGTAGAGAGCTTTAAAAAAAAAAGCTAAAAGTTTTCCAAGACCCAAATCATCAAAAGTTTGGGAATACTTAAAACTGGCACAAAATAAAAAGGTGGTTTGTACACTGTGCAAAGCTTTGATGGTACCACAGCAGCACTAGTACGATATTGCACGTCTGTATTGTTTCATTAAGCTTCTTAATCGTGGAGATCTTGGAATACTGTATTTCTTAGCGAGTTCAGTTAGACCGCCGCGCACTTTGCTGCTTTGGCCTTGTGATTTTTGCGGTTGCCACTGCGCTCAAAGCGCAAAAAGCTTCACATGTGAAACACTTACCACTTTGTTTACATGGCTTAGAATGTGAAGTAATTTTTGAGTGAATGTGTAGGTTAGAATTTGAGCTCATTCTGTCGTTACTGTATGTTGGACTTAATGAGACGTGCCTACCTCTAACTATTTTATTTCTGCTATAAGTTTAAGCACATTGCTTTGGGTGCAGAATGCCATAAACACATGTTGCACTTTGTTTAATATGGAGCACTTGAGAATTTGATTATATGGACATAAATCCTGTGTACATTTAGTTTTGTGCCATATTATTATGCCATACAGTTTGTTGTTAAAATAAAAGAAGCTTAAATGAGATTCTGAATTACATTTTTTGGGAGGAAAATTAATCGTTTAGATTAATCGACTAATCGGCAAAAATAGTCTGTAGATTAATCGATAGAAAAATAGTTGTTAGTGGCAGCCCTACATCTATGGTACTTTTTTCATTTTGTTATTGTAGCTCTCCAACAGTGATTCTTGGGTATTTTGTTGCCTCACTTAACCTTTTTCACTTTGCACATGGAGGCAAAACAAACATGGGTTCACATCCAGGCATGTTTGTCACAGTTCCACTCGGTTGGAACTTTGTATTTATTGTTGATATGACAGAGCAGGTATTATTTAGGTGGTGGATCATTCTCAGCACTGCAGTGACACTGATATGGTGGTGGTGTGTTAGTGTGTGTTGTGCTGGTATGAGTGGATCAGACACAGCAATGCTGCTGGAGTTTTTAAATACCGTGTCCACTCACTGTCCACTCTATTAGACACTCCTACCTAGTTGGTCCACCTTGTAGATGTAAAGTCAGAGACGATCGCTCATCTGTTGCTGCTGTTTGAGTTGGTCATCTTCTAGACCTTCATCAGTGGCCACAGGACGCTGCCCACAGGGCGCTGTTGGCTGGATATTTTTGGTTGGTGCACTATTCTCAGTCCAGCAGTGACAGTGAAGTGTTTAAAAACTCCAGCAGCGCTGCTGTGTCTGATCCACTCATACCAGCACAACACACACTAACACACCACCACCATGTCACTGCCAGTGCAGTGCTAAGAATGATCCACCACCTAAATAATACCTGCTCTGTGGTTGTCCTGTGGGGGTCCTGACCATTAAAGAACAGCATGAAAGAGACTAACAAAGCATGCAGAGAAACAGATGGACTACTGTCAGTAATTGTAAAATTAAGTGCTTCTATATGGTAAGTGGATCTGATAAAATTGACAGTGAGTGTAGAAACAAGGAGGTGGTTTTAATGTTATGGCTGATCGGTGTATTTACACCCCAGTGACATAGGAAGTCATGGATTACTGACTGAGATTGCTAGACACTCTGATCATCTTACAGTTAAATATAAATTAAAAAATTATATAATTACATTTTCTTCCTAAGTATTTATAGGAATGTGATTAATTGTGGCACATGTGGTTTTAAAAATAAGTATTTCTTGATTAGGGATGTGATATTTTCTCAATACATTTACTTTAATTATTGTGATTAATTATGAACAATAATTATTATTAATTAAGATTAGGCTAATTCACTTAAAGGTTAAATCTTTTAAACCCGTTTTACCAAGATCGTAACCATTGAACATTAGAGGGGACCAAATCTAAAACATTCTTGCCATATCAACAACTGATGTAAACATTGATGGATCCCAATATTATGGAAAGCTAGTGAGTGGATTATGTTTGTTTATAATTTATCAGTACATGGGGAATATTTTGAGCACATCTGAATATTGAAAGGAACATACCCCCCTCCCCCCACCCCCATTTATATTGTGATTATGGCCTTGCATTTTACTCATCTTTACCAGTGGTGGCAATAATAAATATTTCAATATACTGCTCAAAAAAGTGAGGGAACACTTCAAGTGCAAATGAAAGTGACAACAGATGCGCTGACAATAGATGTCAGACTACTGGTAGCCCTTTCAGTTAGCACAGGTAGTCCAGCTCATCCAGGATGGCATTTCCATGTGACAGACGTGAAGATGTCTTTCTATTCTCCCAGTTTGTCTCTGCACATGTTCACCTGCCCCGCCTCTCTCCCTCACTGAACACAACTCGCCCCTCCCCACCGCCAATCCTTTCTGCCCTCAGAACACATTTCTGTAAGTAAAACTCTCATGATGGCATGGAGACGGTTGAGGAGCTGCTTAGTAAAAAGAATAATAATGGCTCAATTATTTGGAGATGGTTCGGATTCAGTGGTGGAGAAGTGTCAGATGAGCAGCAGAATAATGTATTCTGTAGAGAATGCCGAAAACAAGTCCAGACAAAAGGTTCCAGCTCCGTGTACCTTTGGTCATTCGTTTTTCACTTCAAATTCCAAAGTTGAAAAACAAGAAAACTAGTCGTTATTCTTTTCAAAAACCCAATATTGGAAAACGGAAATAAACAAACACAAGCACATGCACGTGCTGACATGCACGTATTTACTTTATATATAAACAGTTTATGCAAGTGTTGAAACAGTAATAATAACGTAACGGTGCGTCTCCTGTTGTTCTGTGTTTGTATATGTGATGTGCATGTATTTGCTCTATCTGTAAAAATCAAACATTATGGGGAGTGATTTCTGTACTGGATGTTGTACGTGGTCGTGATCAGATAAATTCTGATACCTTCCCTATACACTCGCTCCCTGCGCCCTATAGTGCACTTAACATTCTTAAAGGGCCAGACAATATATTTGTAATTCACATTACACAACAGGCGAGACGTTAGAAAACAACGAACTTTTTCTTAGAATAGCTCTTTTTTTTTTTTTTTTAAGGAAAAATAGTTCCTGTGTGAAGCTTCCCCAGCATAAATATTAATAAAAGTGCCTGTAAAAATTTTTGGTATTTAGTATTTGGAAAATGTAGCTTTGTCTCAGAAGTGTCTTGTTATTACCTTATGGGATGAAAAAATATCGAGATATATATTGTATATCGCCATTCAGCTAAAATATATCGAGATATTATTTTTGATCCATATCGCACAGCCCTACTCCTGAGTCACATTATGAGTTGCCGTGAGGAAATTCATGCAATTGGTTCAGCCTGTGATTTTCTTTTTGGTGTAATTTTGAATCCAGGCCTCAGTGGGTTGCTGATTTTGGTTTACATTGACTGTTATGCATATTTTCTTATGCATTTTCTCCCCTTTTTCTCCCTTTCTAGCGTGTCCAATTGCCCGATTGCGTCATGCTTCCTCTCCACCAATGCTGTTTCCCGCTCTGATTGAGGAGAACGAAGCTAACCCATGCCCCCTCCGACACGTGGGCAGCAGCCGTATGCATTTTGTCACCTACACTTTGACGAGTGCAATGCGGATCAGCTCTGTGTATGGGGAGACACACCCTGTCTCTGTGCAGGTGCCATCAATCAGCCAGCAGAGGTCGTAATTGCATTAGTTATGAGAGAGACCCTATCCGGCTTTTTTAATATCCTGCCCCTATCTGAACAACAGGCCTGCAGGCAGAACTGAGACTCGATACGATGTATTCGAGATCCCAGCTCTGGTTCCAAGCGTGTATTTTTACCGCTGCGCCACCTGAGCGGCAACTGTTACATTGTGATTGTGAAGGTATCTCCTGTGGAAAAGCCTTCTTCATGTCACCCGACAGATTTTCAATTGGATTCAGGTCTGGGCTCTGGCTGGCTTTTACAAAACGTACAAAAAGATTTTGTTGATGTGGAGGTTTGTTTCGGGTTGTTGTCGTACTGAAAGGTAAAATTCCTTTTTACGCTCAGCTTGCATAAAAAGACACAAATGAATGATAGTTGGAACTGTTCATGATTTCCTTCACCTTGACTAAAACCCCACTTGTAGTCGAAGATAAACAGACCTGAAGCATAATGTTGCTACCATCATTCCACACCTTCACTGTCTGTGTTGTGGTTTTTTGGTGATTGTGTTGATTTTGCACCAAACACACTTTCCGGAATTATGGCCAAAAACATTTTCCCACAGGCTTTTGGCATACTTGATGTAGGTTTTGTGCTAACTGTAGCCAGGCTTTGCTGGTTTTTTTGCCAACCTACCCCACAGCCCAGACATATGAAGATGTTTGTCACAAGTAGTACAGTAGGGTCTTTATCCTAGTGGTTTTAATCATGTTGTAACCCAGCTTAGGTCATACAGACTAGCATTATAAATAATTGTTAAATAATTGTGAATTGTGATATGGTGGTATAAACATCATAATACTGTATACACCGATCAGCCATAACATTAAAACCACCTCCTTGTTTCTACACTCACTGTTCATTTTATCAGCTCCACTTACCATATAGAAGCACTTTGTAGTTCTACAATTACTGACTGTAGTCCATCTGTTTCTCTACATGCTTTGTTAGCCCCCATTCTGTTCTTCAATGGTCAGGACCCCCACAGGACCACTACAGAGCAGGTATTATTTAGGTGGTGGATCATTCTCAGCACTGCAGGGACAATGACATGGTGGTGGTGTGTTAGTGTGTGTTGTGCTGGTGATACCTGCTCTGTAGTGGTCCCGTGGAGGTCCTGACCATTGAAGAACAGGATGAAAGAGGGCTAACAAAGCATGCAGAGAAACAGTAATTGTAGAACTGCAAAGTGCTTCTATATGGTAGGTGGAGCTGATAAAATGGACAGTAAGTGTAGAAACAAGGAGGTGGTTTTAATGTTATGGCTGATCGGTTATGGCTGATACTACATCATTAAATGTATGTGTGTGTGTGTGCATGTAGTTATATATGTATGTATAAGTACCAGTGTATGAATTCTACTATTTCATTTAAGAAATTAATCGTTAATTCTCACTTATTCTTTTAAGGTCATGATGTTCCAGAAAAGGTCTCTGTATGGTTTTATGGCTGTGAGAAGAGCAACTGCCATGATCAACTTTCACTCTTACCTGGTGCAGAGGAGCTCTGGTTGGAATACACACAGGACAGTACACAGGAAGTGGCAAATCTCTTATTAGCTAATGTGGATTCCTCCACTTCCAGCACTTATCAAACCATCCACGAAAAACTGTGTACAGAAGAAAGTTCACAACTGAGGCGGAACAGTTTAGATGTACCTAAAGAACTTCAGACCTTGAGTGAATTTGAGGAGAGTTTTGACCAAAGTTTAGAGAATCTCAGCAAAGAATCTGACAACCACAGTCCACAGGACGAACCAGAACCTGAACGCACAAAACTTGACCCTATTAATGGATTACCGCTAGAGCCGTGCAGTGATGTAGATGTGAAAATCACCCAGTCGCTCGCAAACCTGTATTCTTATCTAAAATGGAACAACCAAAAGACAACAAAGACACAAGGTGAGAACATAAAAACATTACAATATGCTTTATTCAGCTGATTTTAGTTTGAGTTTGTTTACATAAAAAATGTAGTTTACAGTTTACCGTTATACAGACGCCACATCATTAGTGGACACTTTTGACAAGTTTGTTGTTTTATGATGCTGATTATCACTATTATTATCACTAGCAACTGTGACAGAGAAAAGGACTCTGGGCAATGTGCTTTGCCTTATGGACAATCAAAACCACCCACTGCACTCACCTGTCACAGGGCTGCTCTACGGACAGACTCAGAAAATCCTTTGTCCCCAGAGCCATTAGGCTCTTTAACTCTGTGCATGGGAAGGAACTGAGGACTGAGTGTAACAGAATTGTGGCACATGTACATGTACACTGATCAGCCATAACATTAAAACCACCTCCTTGTTTCTACACTCACTGTCCATCTTTCTACCATATAGAAGCACTTTGTAGTTCTACAATTACTGACTGTAGTCCATCTATTTCTGTACATACTTTTTTTTAGCCTGCTTTCACCCTGTTCTTTAATGGTCAGGACCCCCACAGGACCACCACAGAGCAGGTATTATTTAGGTGGTGGATCATTCTCAGTGATAGCTCAGTGGTTAAGGTACTGGACTAGTAAACAGAAGGTTGCCGGTTCAAGCCCTGCCACCACCAAGTTGCCACTGTTGGGTCCCTGAGCAAGGCCCTTAACCCTCAATTGCTCATTGTGTAAGTCGCTTTGGATAAAAGCATCTGCTAAATGCTTAAAATGTAAAATGTAAATGGTATGAGTGGATCAGACACAGCAGTGCTGCTGGAGTTTTTAAATACTGTGTCCACTCACTGTCCACTCTATTAGACACTCCTACCTAGTTGGTCCACCTTGTAGATGTAAAGTCAGAAATGATCGCTCATCTATTGCTGCTGTTTAAGTTGGTCATCTTCTAGACCTTCATCAGTGATCACAGGACGCTGCCCACGGGGTGCTGTTGGCTGGATATTCTTGGTTGGTGGACTATTCTCAGTCCAGCAGTGACAGTGAGGTGTTTAAAAACTCCATCAGCGCTGCTGTGTCTGATCCACTTATACCAGCACAAAACACACTAAACTACGACCACCATGTGGAGCCAGTTGTTGTCAGCAATAAAAGGGTAAATAAATGGTTAAATCGCCAAACCTGTTCATGGGCTTTTGGATACATTCAAAAGCTCCAGGGATGTTTGCTTTGGAAACAGACTTACCTTTTTTAAAACCACTAACACTTTGCACTTGCTGCTACAGGACCAAACATAAGCAACATCAACACTACACCTGCTCACATTATATGGGTGTGTGTCGGGGTGTTAAAGTCACCAAGCCGGTTTCGGAGTGTTTTGCTCTGTGTGTGTTCCGTCATTGGTAATCCTTGAAGGACAATTAAATAATTGTTAAATATTTTTAAAGTACACTAAACTGTTTGGAGCCAGGGCATCTTTGCTATTACGGTGTAAAGGTATAAAATGCCTTAAACACAAGTAAACAAGTGAAGTTTTGAAGGTAAATGGTTCAGAATTTAGACATGTAACTTTAGGCTCAAGCTTCAATATAATAGTACAACTAATAATAATAATAAAAATAGTTATACAAATAATAACTAACAGTAAAAATAATAGTTTAAAAATGATAATAAAACTAATAGTAATAATAATAGTAATAATAATAAAAATAATAGTACTACCACTTACAATAGTAATAATAAGAACAGTAATAATAACTAATTAAAAAATAATAAAAATAGCAGTAGTACTACTACCATCACTAAGAACAATAGAAATAATAATAGTAATAGTAAAAATAATAGTACTGCTATTAGTAATACAACAACAACAATAATAATAGTAACGCACGGTGACTCAGTGGGTAGCACTGTCGCCTCACAGCAAGAGGGTCCTGGGTTCGATTCCCAGGTGTAGCAGTCCGGGTCCTTTCTCTGTGGAGTTTGCATGTTCTCCCCATGTCTATGTGGGTTTTTACTGTGTGCTCGCGGTTTCCTCCCACAGTCCAAAGACATAAGTGAGGTGAATTGGAGATACAAAATTGTCCATGACTGTGTTTGGCTTTAAACTTGAACTGATGAATCTTTTGTAACCAGTAACAACCTGTCCTGTCATGAATAAGACCAAAGTGTAAAACATGACCTTAAAGCCTAATAATAATATAATCAATAAATAAATCCTCTGATTTAAAGGCACAAATGCAAGTAAAAACATGCGCTGTCAAGCCCTGTAAACCTTGTGTGTGTGTGTGTGTGTGTGTGTGTGTGTGTACAGCATAGCATGCTTGCCAATCTTGCCAATTTAGTTTACTAAGAATGTGAACTAAAATTTCTCATTTCTCAATGACGTTGAAATCAATGTTACTTAACAATAATAATAATAATAATAACAACAATAATGATAATTATTATAATGATAATGACTACAAATACATCGATCAGGCATAACATTATGACCACCTTTCTAATGTTGTGTTGGTCCCCTTTTTGCTGCCAATACAGCTCTGACCCGTCAAGGCATGGACTCCACTAGACCCCTGAAGGTGTGCTGTGGTATCTGGCACCAAGATGTCAGCAGCAGATCCTTTAGCTCCTGTAAGTTGCGAGGTGGGGCCTCCATGGATAGGACTGGTTTGTCCAGCACATCCCATAGATGCTGGATTGGATTGAGATCTGGGGAATTTGGAGGGCAAGTCAACACCTCAAACTCGTTGTTGTGCTCCTCAAACCATTCCTGAACCATTTTTGCTCTGTGGTATGGTGCATTTTCCTGCTGAAAGAGGCCACAGTCATCAGGGAATACCGTTTCCATGTAAGGGTGAACATGGTCTGCAACAATGCTTAGGTAGGTGGTACGTGTCATAGTAACATCCATATGGATGGCAAGACCTAAGGTTTCCCAGCAGAACATTGCCCAAAGCATTACATTTTTACATTTACATTTTCAGCATTTAGCAGACGCTTTTATCCAAAGCGACTTACACAATGAGCTGAACACAATGAGCAATTGAGGGTTAAGGGCCTTGCTCAGGGACCCAACAGTGGCAACTTGGTGGTGGCGGGGCTTGAACCGGCAACCTTTTGTTTACTAGTCCAGTACCTTAACCACTGAGCTATCACTCGCCCGCATTACACTGCCTCCGCCCGTTTGTTTGCTCCGTGGTCCAGTTCTAATACTCATGTACCTGTTGTTGGCGCTTTCTGCGGTTGACAGTGATCAGCATGGGCACCCTGACTGGTCTGTGGCAATGCAGCCCCATACGCAACAAACTGTGATGCACTGTGTATCCTGACACCTTTCTATCAGAACCAGCATTAACTTCTTCAGCAATTTGAGCTACAGTAGCTTGTCTGTTGGATCAGACCACACAGGCCAGCCTTCACTCCCCACGTGCATCAATTAGCCTTGTCTGCCCATGACTTTGTCGCCGGTTTACCCCTGTTCCTTCCTTTGACCACTTTTGATAGATACTGACCACTGCAGACGGGGAACACCCCACAAGAGCTGCAGTTTTGGAGATGCTCTGAGATCTGGCCCTTGTCAAACTCGCTCAAATCCTTATGCTTGCCTATCAACTTTGAGGATAAAATGTTCACTTGCTGCCTAATATATTCCATCCAGCGTTATTCACTTCACCTGTCATTGGTCATAATGTTGGTCGCTGTATAATTACAATAATAATAATGATGATGATAATAATAATAATAGAAATAATAATGATAATAGTTATAACAACAACAATAATATTAATAGTACTAATAGTAAGAACAACAACAACAATGATGATAATAATAATGTGTATTATATAATAATTTTTTTTTAATTCTCCTTTAGATCTTCACTCTTCAGAGACACCTCTTCACGTAGCTGTGCGTTTGGGTTTGTATCATCTCGTCCTCTTCTACCTTCAGCAGTCTGCAGGTCAGATGATGGCATCAGTGGCCAACGAGGAAGGACAAACTCCTGTAGCACTGGCCCGAAGCAGAGGTCATGAAGCAACGATAAATGTTCTAACCAAGTAAGTCCACAATAACCTGAACTTTTTTTCTAACCTGTACAGTATACAGGCTTATTTATAATTCCATAATGAAGCAGAAGTTAAAACGTATTTTGTTTATTTCATTTACCAAGCAAACCTGGAATTAATCTGATAATGTATTAGACTTTCATAGCATTTTTCCATGAATTATAAGACTTTCCTGTCGACCAGGTTTCTCAGGTTCAGCTGGATTGACTAAAACAATCTAGATACGTTAAAATTTCTTTATTCTTCTATTTGCTTCTGAAGTGAATAATGGATGTCTGTAAGGACTTGCAAAGACTTTTCTTGCTTACATTTGTACCCACTTCCTTTGTTTGTATGGCTAGGATAACGGATGACTTAGTATTCAATAGAGGTTATAGAGAGTTTAAGAGGAATAGTGTGTGTGTGTGTGTGTGTGTGTGTGTGTGTGTGTGTGTGTTTCCATGTTTCCAATGTTTTCACTGATCAACTTCACTGTATTCTAATTTACATTGCAAATATAAACACATTTAGAATTTGATGACTGTCATGACTCTGTCTGTACAAGCAATGATTAGTCACCGCTGTGTGCCCAACCTCATGAGAAAATTGTCAATCAGTTCAAAATGAACATTTCTCAACAGAATATAATTTAGGTCTTTCACCATCTACCTTACACAATATTGTGAAGACATTCAGGAAATCTGGATCTCAGTCCATGTAGGGCAAGGCAAAAAACTAATGAATGTGCGCAACCTATTTGTGTTTGTATTTATATTTTGCATGTGCAGCATTTAGCAGATGCTTTTATCCAAAGTGACTTACAATTATAACTATATGCAATCTGAGCAATTGAGGGTTAAAGATCTTGCTCAGGGGCCCAACAGTGGCATTTTGGCGATAGTGGAACCAGCTTGAATCGGCAATCTTAACCGCCAAGCTATCACTGCTAATGCTTATGTGATAGACTTAGCCACTTGGGTTTAAGAGTATTTCGGAATAATGTTGTCACTTGAAATAGTCACCGCTGCATCAAGAAATGCAACCTAAAACTCTACTATACAAAGAGAAGGCCAAACATTGCCAGAAATGCAGAAATGAGTTCTCTGGACCCAAACTCATATCAGATGGACTGAAAGACATCCAGTTATAAGTGAAAGCTTCAAAAGCCAACATCTTTCATGGTATGGGTGTGCATCAGTGCCCATGGCATAGATGACTTGCAGATGTGTGCAGGTACCATTGATGCAGTGGCGTATATTTAAATTTAAGAGAGACATGTGGTGCCATCAAGATGACATTTTTTTCTTAGGAGGTCCATGGTTATTTCAGCAAGACATAACCGGGCCTCATTCTGCATGCATTACAACAGCATGGCTTCTTTGATACAGAGTATTTGTGCTTGACTGGCCTGTCTGCAGTCCAGATCAGTCTTTTATTAAAAATGTGTATCATGAAGAGGAGACAAGGAAATATCAGACAAGGCAGACAACTGAGTGTTAAGCAGCCGACGTCCCGTATGAAGCAAAAATGGAGAAAAGTCATCAGTTCCCAAACTGTTTTCTCATTAATAGAAAAGCTGATTGATGTGTTTATTTACCAAATACAATGAAGCTAACATTGGAAATATTTTCTTTCTACTTTTGTCAGTTAAAGATTCAAGAGAATTAACAAATCACAGATTCTTATTTCTATGGCATTTTAGAAGCTGTCCCAAGCTGTCTTTTCTGGAAATGTACACACACACACACTTTTATAAAAAAAAGGTATTTGCTACCCACCCGATTTATTCTATTTTTGCGAATTTGTGGCATTTCAATGTTTTAGATCGTCTGACTAATTTTAACGTAAAATTTTAAGACAACAGAAGTAAACTCAAAATACAACTTTAAAATGATCATTTCATTTATTGAAGATGAATATTTATTTAAAACCCCTATCACCCATGTGAAAAAGTAATCGCCTCCCTAAACCTTAATAACTGTTTATGCCATCCTTGGCAGTAACAACTCTAACAAACATTTAACTTGAGATGAGCCTTTTAAATCACTGTGAAGGAATTTATCTTTAATTTGGCTAAATTTTCAAACATGACCTGCCCGTTTAAGATCTTGCCACATCGTCTTAATGTCGTCCAAAACCTTATTTACGTTTCTTGAGCCATTCAGAGGTGAATTTGTTATGTGTCATCATTGTTCTGCTGCATAACCCAACTGCGCTTGAGCTTTAGGTCACAAACTGATGGCAGACAGGGAGTCACGCACCAATCTCCTTGCTCTTTTACTTCTGTCCAGGTGCTTCGGGCTGCTAACCAGGGTCCTTACACAGCGTTGAAGACCCCACCCACTTATTAGTCTTGTCTTTCCCACCCAGCAGACTAGTGGCCAATTTTGTCTGCTGCAGGCACTGCCGCCAATTGTGCTTGCTAGTGGGCTCCCAGTCGACCGGTAGCAGAGCTCAGGGAGTTCAGAATCCCAGTGCTGGTGCGCCAGCGGAATATCCTGCTGTGCCACCTGGACGCCATTAAAGCTGTTATTTTTAATTTATCTTTCTGTCTTTATTTGTACTTAAAGATGTACAAAATGTATTATTATTTCTTCACAAACCTTAAAGCACTTTTTTATTTATATAAATTCAAACATTCAGTGAAAACATTGATTTGCACACAACCTTAGTTGACCTAAAAGCAAGGCTTTTATTACATAATGTATGTAAAGCTCATTTGACTGTGGACCAGAGATGTTCACAAGTCACAAAATACGAGTCCGAGTCGAGAGTCTCTAAAATTTCCACAAAACATATATTGGAAATGTAGCATAGAAATAAACAAATAATATGTAAGTTCAGATAAAAAACAACAACAGATTAGCGAGTGTATTTTGCCGTTTTACTTAGTGCCTTTACTTTCCTAGGTACCAGTTAAAAACTTAAACTGACGTTTTGTTTTCATTGCAAATCGTGACACAGCGGCCAAAATCCAAAACACAGCAAAAAATCCATGATAATGCTTACCTTACCTTGTTCCAGATGCTATTAACTTTATAAGCATGAAATACCTCCAAACTTTTCCCGGGTGTGAAGTAAAACACGAACTCGTTAGAAAGCCAATCAAGCATTTCATTGACATATCATCTGTGTGACGCTGCAAACTGAATACATTAAAATAACAGCATTTCTTACTAAAAATTAAAATCAGAAGGTCTGATTGGTTCAGAAAGCGGTTCTTTCAACCATTAGTGCCAATTCACATTATCTTTTACTGTGAAGTGCACTATGTAGGGTATTTCACCATTTTAAGTAGGGAGCGACGCTTCATCACTATATCGGAAGCTGGCTGTAACATTTACCCATTGCATGCGTTGTGGGTTAAAACGGCCGGAAAGTTAGTAAAGCGCATACAGTGTATCACAAAAGTGAGTACACCCCTCACATTTCTGCAAATATTTCATTATATCTTTTCATGGGACAACACTATAGACATGAAACTTGGATATAACTTAGAGTAAATTGTGCCCAAATGTGTCGTTGTCCCTCCCTGGTGTCATGTGTCAAGGTCCCAGGTGTAAATGGGGAGCAGGGCTGTTAAATTTGGTGTTTTGGGTACAATTCTCTCATACTGGCCACTGGATATTCAACATGGCACCTCATGGCAAAGAACTCTCTGAGGATGTGAGAAATAGAATTGTTGCTCTCCACAAAGATGGCCTGGGCTATAAGAAGATTGCTAACACCCTGAAACTGAGCTACAGCATGGTGGCCAAGGTCATACAGCGGTTTTCCAGGACAGGTTCCACTCGGAACAGGCTTCGCCAGGGTCGACCAAAGAAGTTGAGTCCACGTGTTCGGCGTCATATCCAGAGGTTGGCTTTAAAAAATAGACACATGAGTGCTGCCAGCATTGCTGCAGAGGTTGAAGACGTGGGAGGTCAGCCTGTCAGTGCTCAGACCATACGCCGCACACTGCATCAACTCGGTCTGCATGGTCATCATTCCAGAAGGAAGCTGACGCACAAGAAAGCCCGCAAACAGTTTGCTGAAGACAAGCAGTCCAAGAACATGGATTACTGGAATGCCCTGTGGTCTGACGAGACCAAGATAAACTTGTTTGGCTCAGATGGTGTCCAGCATGTGTGGCGGCGCCCTGGTGAGAAGTACCAAGACAACTGTATCTTGCCTACAGTCAAGCATGGTGGTGGTAGCATCATGGTCTTGGGCTGCATGAGTGTTGCTGGCACTGGGGAGCTGCAGTTCATTGAGGGAAACATGAATTCCAACATGTACTGTGACATTCTGAAACAGAGCATGATCCCCTCCCTTCGAAGGGGTTGTACACTGACTACTCTAACTTATATCCAAGTTTTATTTCTATAGTGTTGTCCCATGAAAAGATATAATGAAATATTTGCAGAAATGTGAGGGGTGTACTCACTTTTGTGATACACTGTATATATATATATATATATATATATATACAGTGTATCACAAAAGTGAGTACACCCCTCACATTTCTGCAGATATTTAAGTATATCTTTTCATGGGACAACACTGACAAAATGACACTTTGACACAATGAAAAGTAGTCTGTGTGCAGCTTATATAACAGTGTAAATTTATTCTTCCCTCAAAATAACTCAATATACAGCCATTAATGTCTAAACCACCGGCAACAAAAGTGAGTACACCCCTAAGAGACTACACCCCTAAATGTCCAAATTGAGCACTGCTTGTCATTTTCCCTCCAAAATGTCATGTGATTTGTTAGTGTTACTAGGTCTCAGGTGTGCATAGGGAGCAGGTGTGTTCAATTTAGTAGTACAGCTCTCACACTCTCTCATACTGGTCACTGAAAGTTCCAACATGGCACCTCATGGCAAAGAACTCTCTGAGGATCTTAAAAGACGAATTGTTGCGCTACATGAAGATGGCCAAGGCTACAAGAAGATTGCCAACACCCTGAAACTGAGCTGCAGCACAGTGGCCAAGATCATCCAGCGTTTTAAAAGAGCAGGGTCCACTCAGAACAGACCTCGCGTTGGTCGTCCAAAGAAGCTGAGTGCACGTGCTCAGCGTCACAGCCAACTGCTGTCTTTGAAAGATAGGCGCAGGAGTGCTGTCAGCATTGCTGCAGAGATTGAAAAGGTGGGGGGTCAGCCTGTCAGTGCTCAGACCATACGCCGCACACTACATCAAATTGGTCTGCATGGCTGTCACCCCAGAAGGAAGCCTCTTCTGAAGTCTCTACACAAGAAAGCCCGCAAACAGTTTGCTGAAGACATGTCAACAAAGGACATGGATTACTGGAACCATGTCCTATGGTCTGATGAGACCAAGATTAATTTGTTTGGTTCAGATTGTCTCAAGCATGTGTGGTGGCAATCAGGTGAGGAGTACAAAGATAAGTGTGTCATGCCTACAGTCAAGCATGGTGGTGGGAATGCCATGGTCTGGGGCTGCATGAGTGCAGCAGGTGTTGGGGAGTTACATTTCATTGAGGGACACATGAACTCCAATATGTACTGTGAAATACTGAAGCAGAGCATGATCCCCTCCCTCCGGAAACTGGGTCGCAGGGCAGTGTTCCAGCATGATAATGACCCCAAACACACCTCTAAGACGACCACTGCTTTATTGAAGAGGCTGAGGGTAAAGGTGATGGACTGGCCAAGCATGTCTCCAGACCTAAACCCAATAGAACATCTTTGGGGCATCCTCAAGCGGAAGGTGGAGGAGCGCAAAGTCTCGAATATCCGCCAGCTCCGTGATGTCATCATGGAGGAGTGGAAAAGCATTCCAGTGGCAACCTGTGAAGCTCTGGTAAACTCCATGCCCAGGAGAGTTAATGCAGTTCTGGGAAATAATGGTGGCCACACAAAATATTGACACTTCAGGAACTTTCACTAAGGGGTGTACTCACTTTTGTTGCCGGTGGTTTAGACATTAATGGCTGTATATTGAGTTATTTTGAGGGAAGAATAAATTTACACTGTTATATAAGCTGCACACAGACTACTTTTCATTGTGTCAAAGTGTCATTTTGTCAGTGTTGTCCCATGAAAAGATATACTTAAATATCTGCAGAAATGTGAGGGGTGTACTCACTTTTGTGATACACTGTATATATATATATATATATATATATATATATATATATATATATATATATATATATATATATATATATATATATAAATATATAATTGTCACACGTAACTAATGTTGATGACTTTTGTTGGTTCATATATATATATATATATATATATATATATATATATATATATATATATATATATACAGTGTATCACAAAAGTGAGTACACCCCTCACATTTCTGCAGATATTTAAGTATATCTTTTCATGGGACAACACTGACAAAATGACACTTTGACACAATGAAAAGTAGTCTGTGTGCAGCTTATATAACAGTGTAAATTTATTCTTCCCTCAAAATAACTCAATATACAGCCATTAATGTCTAAACCACTGGCAACAAAAGTGAGTACACCCCTAAGAGACTACACCCCTAAATGTCCAAATTGAGCACTGCTTGTCATTTTTCCTCCAAAATGTCATGTGACTCATTAGTGTTACTAGGTCTCAGGTGTGCATAGGGAGCAGGTGTGTTCAATTTAGTAGTACAGCTCTCACACTCTTTCATACTGGTCACTGAAAGTTCCAACATGGCACCTCATGGCAAAGAACTCTCTGAGGATCTTAAAAGACGAATTGTTGCGCTACATGAAGATGGCCAAGGCTACAAGAAGATTGCCAACACCCTGAAACTGAGCTGCAGCACAGTGGCCAAGATCATCCAGCGTTTTAAAAGAGCAGGGTCCACTCAGAACAGACCTCGCGTTGGTCGTCCAAAGAAGCTGAGTGCACGTGCTCAGCGTCACATCCAACTGCTGTCTTTGAAAGATAGGTGCAGGAGTGCTGTCAGCATTGCTGCAGAGATTGAAAAGGTGGGGGGTCAGCCTGTCAGTGCTCAGACCATACGCCGCACACTACATCAAATTGGTCTGCATGGCTGTCACCCCAGAAGGAAGCCTCTTCTGAAGTCTCTACACAAGAAAGCCCGCAAACAGTTTGCTGAAGACATGTCAACAAAGGACATGGATTACTGGAACCATGTCCTATGGTCTGATGAGACCAAGATTAATTTGTTTGGTTCAGATTGTCTCAAGCATGTGTGGTGGCAATCAGGTGAGGAGTACAAAGATAAGTGTGTCATGCCTACAGTCAAGCATGGTGGTGGGAATGCCATGGTCTGGGGCTGCATGAGTGCAGCAGGTGTTGGGGAGTTACATTTCATTGAGGGACACATGAACTCCAATATGTACTGTGAAATACTGAAGCAGAGCATGATCCCCTCCCTCCGGAAACTGGGTCGCAGGGCAGTGTTCCAGCATGATAATGACCCCAAACACACCTCTAAGACGACCACTGCTTTATTGAAGAGGCTGAGGGTAAAGGTGATGGACTGGCCAAGCATGTCTCCAGACCTAAACCCAATAGAACATCTTTGGGGCATCCTCAAGCGGAAGGTGGAGGAGCGCAAAGTCTCGAATATCCGCCAGCTCCGTGATGTCATCATGGAGGAGTGGAAAAGCATTCCAGTGGCAACCTGTGAAGCTCTGGTAAACTCCATGCCCAGGAGAGTTAATGCAGTTCTGGGAAATAATGGTGGCCACACAAAATATTGACACTTCAGGAACTTTCACTAAGGGGTGTACTCACTTTTGTTGCCGGTGGTTTAGACATTAATGGCTGTATATTGAGTTATTTTGAGGGAAGAATAAATTTACACTGTTATATAAGCTGCACACAGACTACTTTTCATTGTGTCAAAGTGTCATTTTGTCAGTGTTGTCCCATGAAAAGATATACTTAAATATCTGCAGAAATGTGAGGGGTGTACTCACTTTTGTGATACACTGTATATATATATATATATATATATATATATATATATATATATATATATATATATATATATATATATATATAATATATAATTGTCACACGTAACTAATGTTGATGACTTTTGTTGGTTCATATATATATATATATATATATATATATATATATATATATACAGTGTATCACAAAAGTGAGTACACCCCTCACATTTCTGCAGATATTTAAGTATATCTTTTCATGGGACAACACTGACAAAATGACACTTTGACACAATGAAAAGTAGTCTGTGTGCAGCTTATATAACAGTGTAAATTTATTCTTCCCTCAAAATAACTCAATATACAGCCATTAATGTCTAAACCACTGGCAACAAAAGTGAGTACACCCCTAAGAGACTACACCCCTAAATGTCCAAATTGAGCACTGCTTGTCATTTTTCCTCCAAAATGTCATGTGACTCATTAGTGTTACTAGGTCTCAGGTGTGCATAGGGAGCAGGTGTGTTCAATTTAGTAGTACAGCTCTCACACTCTTTCATACTGGTCACTGAAAGTTCCAACATGGCACCTCATGGCAAAGAACTCTCTGAGGATCTTAAAAGACGAATTGTTGCGCTACATGAAGATGGCCAAGGCTACAAGAAGATTGCCAACACCCTGAAACTGAGCTGCAGCACAGTGGCCAAGATCATCCAGCGTTTTAAAAGAGCAGGGTCCACTCAGAACAGACCTCGCGTTGGTCGTCCAAAGAAGCTGAGTGCACGTGCTCAGCGTCACATCCAACTGCTGTCTTTGAAAGATAGGTGCAGGAGTGCTGTCAGCATTGCTGCAGAGATTGAAAAGGTGGGGGGTCAGCCTGTCAGTGCTCAGACCATACGCCGCACACTACATCAAATTGGTCTGCATGGCTGTCACCCCAGAAGGAAGCCTCTTCTGAAGTCTCTACACAAGAAAGCCCCCAAACAGTTTGCTGAAGACATGTCAACAAAGGACATGGATTACTGGAACCATGTCCTATGGTCTGATGAGACCAAGATTAATTTGTTTGGTTCAGATGGTCTCAAGCATGTGTGGCGGCAATCAGGTGAGGAGTACAAAGATAAGTGTGTCATGCCTACAGTCAAGCATGGTGGTGGGAATGCCATGGTCTGGGGCTGCATGAGTGCAGCAGGTGTTGGGGAGTTACATTTCATTGAGGGACACATGAACTCCAATATGTACTGTGAAATACTGAAGCAGAGCATGATCCCCTCCTTCCGGAAACTGGGTCGCAGGGCAGTGTTCCAGCATGATAATGACCCCAAACACACCTCTAAGATGACCACTGCTTTATTGAAGAGGCTGAGGGTAAAGGTGATGGACTGGCCAAGCATGTCTCCAGACCTAAACCCAATAGAACATCTTTGGGGCATCCTCAAGCGGAAGGTGGAGGTGCGCAAAGTCTCGAATATCCGCCAGCTCCGTGATGTCATCATGGAGGAGTGGAAAAGCATTCCAGTGGCAACCTGTGAAGCTCTGGTAAACTCCATGCCCAGGAGAGTTAAGGCAGTTCTGGGAAATAATGGTGGCCACACAAAATATTGACACTTCAGGAACTTTCACTAAGGGGTGTACTCACTTTTGTTGCCGGTGGTTTAGACATTAATGGCTGTATATTGAGTTATTTTGAGGGAAGAATAAATTTACACTGTTATATAAGCTGCACACAGACTACTTTTCATTGTGTCAAAGTGTCATTTTGTCAGTGTTGTCCCATGAAAAGATATACTTAAATATCTGCAGAAATGTGAGGGGTGTACTCACTTTTGTGATACACTGTATATATAATTGTCACACGTAACTAATGTTGATGACTTTTGTTGGACACAAGTCATTTTATGAGAGTCACTAGTGGAGTCCGAGTCATTTGAAACGAGTCCGAGTCGAGTCTAAAGTCACTGTGTGTGCAAATTACGTGCGACTCGGACTCGTGTCCCCATCTCTGCTGTGGACACTTGTTTTCCACAAGCATTTCAGACATGTTTAATAAATAAGTTTTGATTTATTACGTATTAGAATGTTACATTTTGGGATTTACTGTTTGCTATGTCAGCACAGAATAATATCATGGTTGTATGTGACTAATGCTTACAAATAAAGATAGTATATAATAAGTTCTAACCCCTTATTACAATCTCAAATCAGAAAAAGTTGGGACAGCATGGAAAATGCAAATAAAATAAAAATGCAGTGTTCCTTACATTAACTTTGACTTTTATTTGATTGCAGACAGGATGAACCTGATATATTTCATGTTTTATCTGCTCAACTTCATTTCTTATATTAATAAACATCCATTTCTGCATTTCAGGCCTGCAACACAATCCAAAAAAAAGTTGGGACAGTAAAGCATTTACCACTTTGTAATGTTGCCATTCGTTTTCACCACACTTGGCACCAAAGAGACCAAGTGATTTAGTGTTTCAGCTTTTATTTTGTCTCATTCTTCCTGCAAACACGTCTTAAGATGTGCATCAGTACGGGGTCGTCGTTGTCGCATTTTTTGTTTCAAAATTCTCCACACATTCTCTATTGGGGACAGGTCAGGGCTGCAGGCAGGCCAGTCCAGTACCCGTACCCTCTTCTTCTGCAGTCATGCCTTTGTAATGTGTGCAGCATGTGGTTTTGCATTGTCGTGTTGAGAAATGCATGGACGTCCCTGGGAAAGATGACGTCTTGAAGGAAGCACATTTTGCTTTAAGATCTCAATGTACTTTTCTGCATTAATGCTGCATCACAGAAGTGTAAATGACCTTTGCCAAGGGCACTGACACAGCCCCATACCATGACCCTGGCTTTTGGACTTGTTGCTGATAACAGTCTGGATGGTCCTTTTCGTCTTTGGTCCGGAGCACACAGCGTCCTGGAATGCTGATTCATCTGACCACAATACACGTTTCCACTGTGCGATGGTCCATCCTATACGCCTCCAAACCCAGAGAAGTCAACGTCGCTTCTGGACATGGTTAACATAAAGTTTTAAGTGGCATTTGTGCATGTAACTCTGTATTGTAGTGATTGACAAAGGTTTCCCAAAGTAATCCCTCACCCATGTGGTTATATCAGCTATTGTTGAGTGGCAGTTCCTGATGCAGTGCCGTCTGAGGGATCGAAGATCACAGGCATTCAGCTTAAGCTTTTACTCTTGGCTTTTACGCGCTGAAATTCCTCCTGATTCCTTAAATCGTTTAATGATATTATGCACTGTAGGGGGAGAAATATGCAAATCCCTTCCAATCTTTCTTTGAGGTTCATTGTTTTTAAACATTTCAATCATTTTCTCACGCATTTGTTGACAAACTGGAGATCCTCTGATCATCTTTGCTCATCAAAGACTCAGCCTTTCCTGGATGCTGCTTTTGTACCAAACCATGATTACAATCACCTGTTGACATCACCTGTTTGGAATCACATAATTATTTAGTTTTGTCAACCCTAAATTGCCCCTCATCCCAACTTTTTTTGGAATGTGTTGCAGGCCTGAAATGCAGGAATGGAGGTATATTAACAAATGAAATGAAGTTGAGCAGATAAAACATGAAATATCTTGGGTTCAAACTGTCTGCAATCAAATAAAAGTCCAATTAAATGTAAGGAACTTCATTTTAATTTTATTTGCATTTTGGGGTTGTATTTAAATTCTGTATTTCAGTTGAAATTCTTTAATTCTTAATTTGATTTATCAATATCAAATTGTTTTTGGTTGATAAAACGATTTTATTTCATCTAACTAATTTTGTTCTGCTTAGCCCTTCAGTCTGTAGAGAGTTGAGATCGGTCTGGATTTCCAACGTCTGGGCTGATGAGTCTCACCTGCTCCGATTCTGCCCACAAACCAGTTCTCTTATTCTGACAGTCAGGCACGGCAACAATACTGATGCACAGAGCAGCATCCGACTCTTCAAAGCAAAAAGTCAGTGTTCAGCGATGCATGCATGGGTGAGTCGAAATGCTCATTCTTACGCATGCCAACACCGTAATATTCTAATTAGGGTGAACTATTTTTTTAAATATAGCTCAGTGCTGTTTGATTTGCATGTTTATCTGTGGAACCCCTTTTTACTTTGGCTTATTATTTTTATTTATTTATTTTTATTTATTTTTGCATTTTCTCCCATTTTTCTCCACATTTTAGCGTCGTCAATTTGTCTTCCGCTGCTGGGGGATCCCTGATTGCATTTGAGGAGGGTATATTGCAGCTCACGTGCCCTCCGGCGCTTGCGCAGTCCGAGCTGACCCCTTCTTTTCGCCCATGCACTCTGCACAGGCGCCTCTATCTTCTAATCAGGGTCCTTGCACAGCCTTTTAAGACCTCACCCATATAGTCCGGTCACCCCGCCCTAGCAGACATGGTGGCCAATTATTGTCTGCAGCAGACACTGCCAATTATGCCCGTTAGATGGCGCCCAGTCGACCGGTGGCAACACCAAGTTTTAAACTGAGATGTTCAGAATCTCGGCGCTGGTGTGCTAGCGGAATATCCTGCTGCACCACCAGGGGGCGCCTTTATTATTTTTATTTTGTTTGCATTTCACTTCCTCTCTACTGCTGCTTATTTCCACTCTGACAGAGGAAAGCTGTGACTTGCACACACCCTCACGACTGCATCTGCTCACCTGCACGAGGCGAGTTCATATAAGGCTCTTATGTACGGAGAGTCACACACTGATCTCCATTATCCCCCGTCTCAGTTCAGCGCTATTGATCAGCTAGCAGAGGCTGTTAAATGCATCAGTTATGTGAAATCCTCTTCCAGCATCCAACCCCATGGACGAGCCAATCATTGTCTGTGTGGGCGCCCAGCCTGTAGTTCGAGATGTCATCTCTGGTTTGGTACCATGTTTTACCACTGAGCCACCTGAACGCCCCCTGGCTTATTTTTTTTATAATGCAACCGTTTTATAGACCCCAATGCAAAAATACCCCTTTCTGGTTGTAATTTCCATATTGTTTTGTAGGTATCTGATCTCTCTCAGGCTGAGAAGAGCAGGAAGAGCCAGACAGATGATGTGAGTGATGAAGGTAAGATTATTGAGACAAAAAGCACTCCATTTAAGTATATTTAGGTTTGGCCTGAAAACCTACACTTGGTTGTGTGTTCTTTAAGATATAGTAAAAGTTCACCTTTGTTTTGTTTAAAACTACATGTACACGGACGTTACTTTATGCTGGTGCATACAGTATGCTGGTGTTTGTGAGCACACTAGTCATTAATTTACAATGGAACAAATCTAACTAAAGCACAAACTAAATAATAACTACAACTAGAAGACAGACAGACAGACAGACAGACAGACAGACAGACAGACAACTTTATTAATCCCATAGGGAAAGTCAGTTATTACAGCAGCTCAAGATACATCAAATCAACAAGTATTAAAGTACAAAGTATTAAATACACAAGTAATGTTGTACACACTATGTAATTAAATAAATAAAAATGTAGTATGTAATTTAAAAACTTAAAAAGTATCCTGGCAGTAAATATTATCAGATGTGTAATATAGTCTTTATAAACAGGGTGCTAGATCATGCTCCATGGGTCTATCCTGATTGTAACTCAGTGTTCGATAATGATGCAATTCTTGTAAAACATACTTTGTAGACAGTGGTAGCCTAGTGGGCAGGCTCTGGGCCTGACTGAAAGGTTCAGAGTCCGAATCCCAGCTCTGCGATGCAGCCACTGTTGGGCCCTTGAGCAAGGCCCTTAATCCTCTCTGCTTCAAGGGTGCCGTATATAGGCTGACCCTGCGGTTCGACCCCAGCTTTTAAACAAGCTGAGATATGCGGAAAAAGAATTTTGTTGTACTGTACATCTGTATATGACAAATAAAGGCATTGTTCTTCTTCTGCTTCATTCTTTGGACTGTGACCTGTTTTGACTAGCGTGTATCCACTGTCTGTTGTGTGTCTCGATATTGTTGCACAGTAGAGTATTTGCAGTATTCGGTGTATCTATTGTTGATGCACTTTATATTGTTCTGTTTACTGTACATTGTTATATGTTGCACCATGGTCCTGGAGGAACAATGTTTCATCCCACTGTATACTTGTATACAGTGGGTACGGAAAGTATTCAGACCCCTTTACATTTTTCACTCTTTGTTTCATTGCAGCCAATTGGTAAGATCAAAAAAGTTCTTTTTTTTGCTCATTAATGTACACTCTGCACCCCATCTTGACAGAAAAAAAAACCAGAATCTTTCTGAATTTAATCCTTAAATGGAAGAAGTTTGGGACGACCACAACTCTTCCTCGACCTGGCCGTCCAGCCAAACTAAGCAATCATGGGAGAAGAGCCTTGGTGAGAGAGGTAAAGAAGAACCCCAAGATCACTGTGGCTGAGCTCCAGAGATGCAGTAGGGAGATGGGAGAAAGTTCCACAAAGTCAACTATCACTGCAGCCCTCCACCAGTCGGGGCTTTATGGCAGAGTGTGCCGACGGAAGCCTCTCCTCAGTGCAAGACATATGAAAGCCCGCATTCTGTTTGCAAAAAAACACATGAAGGACTCCCAGACTATGAGAAAGAAGATTCTATGGTCTGATGAGACGAAGATTGAACTTTTTGGTGTTAATTCTAAGCGGTATGTGTGGAGAAAACCAGGCACTGCTCATCACCTGCCAAATACAATCCCAACAGTGAAACATGGTGGTGGCAGCATCATGCTATGGGGGTGTTTTTCAGCTGCAGGGACAGGACGACTGGTTGCAATTGAAGGAAAGATGAATGCAGCCAAGTACAGAGATATCCTGGAGGAAAACCTCTTCCAGAGTGCTCTGGACCTCAGACTGGGCCGAAGGTTCACCTTCCAACAAGACAATGACCCTAAGCACACAGCTAAAATAACAAAGCAGTGGCTTCAGAACAACTCTGTGACCATTCTTGACTGGCCCAGCCAGAGCCCTGACCTAAACCCAATTGAGCATCTCTGGAGAGACTTGAAAATGGCTGTCCACCAACGTTCACCATCCAACCTGAGGGAACTGGAGAGGATCTGCAAGGAAGAATGGCAGAGGATCCCCAAATCCAGGTGTGAAAAACTTGTTGCATCATTCCCAAGAAGACTCATGGCTGTACTAGCTCAAAAGGGTGCCTCTACTCAATACTGAGCAAAGGGTCTGAATACTTATGACCATGTGATATTTCAGTTTTTCTTGTTTAATAAATTAGCAAAAATATCTACATTTCTGTTTTTTTTCTGTCAAGATGGGGTGCAGAGTGTACATTAATGAGCAAAAAAAAGAACTTTTTTGATCTTACCAATTGGCTGCAATGAAACAAAGAGTGAAAAATTTAAAGGGGTCTGAATACTTTCCGTACCCACTGTTTGGTTGTGATGGCAATAAACCTTCCTGACTTGAAAAACTTGAAAACATCAGAAACAACAATCCTACAAGCAACAATGCTTAAAAAAGTGATCGCATGGCCCAGCCAATCCAATAAACTAGAGCTTAAAAATTATGACTCAAGTGCATCAGAGACTTTGGGAAGTTACAGGCCATTGGCACTGTTTTAAAGGCTCTTTTGTTCCTCTTTGTTGTAGCATTTAAGTTGTTAGGTTCACATCTGGTCTCATAAAACCCAGCATTGCACTTTTTAGGGTGCAGTTTAAAAGATTCTATTACCTTAATGTCTGAGTGGGTACAAATTGCCCCCATGGGTGATTGCCCTTATGATTACAAGACTCTACCGAAACCACATTTTTCCCACTTTTTTCTCCCAATTTTTCTCCCCTAATCTAGTCATGTCCAATTACCCTGATTGACAGGCACTGTGTATGGAGGGCCACACCCCCATCAGCATTATTCCTCAGCCCTGTGCAGGCGCCATCAGTCAGCCAGCAGGGGCCGCAGTTGCACCAGCTATGAGGACCTATGATCCGACTTTCTTACCCTCTAACCCTGAACAACAGCCAATCGTTGTTCATACTCATACTGCCGCCCAGCCCAGTCGGGAAGGCAGAGCTGAGATTCGATACGATGTATTCGAAACCCCAATTCTTGTGCGCTAGCGTACTTTACCGCTGCGCCACCTGAGCGGCATTTATTATTATTTTATGTATACAATAGCCTGTATACATTTTTAAAATTACAAACCCCAATTCTGTAAAAGTTGGGACATTGTTAAATGCAATAAAACCAAGAGATTTATTTATTCTTTTGAACCTTTATTGTACTGCCAGTAGAACAAGGAAAATATTTTATTGTATTTTGTGATTATAAACAAATTTGTAATTTGATGCCCGCAACACAAATTGGGACAGAAGCATGTTTGACACTGTGGTGCATTAACATTCTCATTAATTACACTTTTTAATTGATTATGAATTGAGGATAATAAATTTAGCAATTAGAATTTTTGACCATTCTTGCTTGATACAAGACTTTAGCAGCACAACGGTACATGGTCACATGGTACGTTGCAGAGATGGGGACTCGAGTTTGAGTTGCACGTAAGTCGCACACACAGCGACTTCAGACTCGACTCTGACTCGTTTCAAATGACTCTGACTCGACTCATGACTCGCAAACAACAAGAGTCCCTAGCGTCAGCATGTGTTAACATTAGTTACGTGTGACAATTGAACATTTTCGTTACCTTTGGATTGGAATCTCTTCGTATGGTGGAATACCCTACGTAGTGCACTTCACAGGAATAACTGGGGTGAATGGAACGCTCCTACAGAATTGGCACTAATGGTTGAAAGACCGCTTTCTGAACCAGTCAGACCTTCTGATTGTAATTTCTAGTAAGAAATGCTGTTATTTGCATTTATTCAGTTTGCGTCACACAGATGACGTGTCAACGAAACGCTTGATTCGCTTTCTAACGAGTTAGTGTTTTACTTCACAACCGGGAAAAGTTTGGAGGTTTTTATTATAAGCACATTTACAAAATAACGGTTTATATTCCTAATGGGACACACGGTTATAAATTTAATAGCATCTGGAAGAACATAAGCTAAGGTAAGCAGTGGTTATAATTTTTTTTGCTGTGTTTTGGATTTTGGCAGCTGTGCTTTGCAATGAAAACAAAACGTATCAGTTTAAGCTTTTAACTGGTTCCTTTTTGTTACGGAAATTACACTCATTTGCCCAATGACTAGGACACTAAAGGCACTAAAAATAACGGCAAAATACAGTTGCTAAGCTGTGTGTTTTTTTTATCTGAACGTACATATTATTTGTTTATTTCTACGCTACATTTCCAATATATGTTTTGTGTACTGTAAATTATGTGACTTGACTCGGACTCTAGTCTAAAGACTCGTGACTTGACACTAACTCTAGTCTAAAGACTTGTGACTTGCCTTGGACTTTAGCCCAAAGACTTGTGACTTGGACTCGGATTTTGTGACTTGTGAACATCTGTGGTACTTTGTCAGATTCTCTTTTTCATGCCGCACCATACATTCTTTATAGGAGACCGATCTGGACTGCAGGCAGGCAAGTTAAGCACATGAACTCTATGAAGTCACGTAGTTGTAGAATGTGCACAATAGGGCCTAGTAAAAGATGTTACCTTGATGGCAGCATGCGATGGGCAGTGATAGCTTAGTGGTTAAGGTGCTGGACTAGTAATCAGAAGGTTTCCTTTTCAAGCCCTGGGCGAGGCCCTTAACCCTCAATTGCTCAAACTGTATGCGGTTAAACATCGTAAGTCGCTTTGCATAAATGCGTCTGCTAAATGCTGCAAATGTAAATGTATGTGTCCTTCTAAAATTCCATGCTGATAAGTGTGGATTTTTTCCCCCTAGGTTTCTTCTCAATCTAGTTGTGTCTAACTACCTGATTGCATTACGCTATCTCTCTAATGATGTAGATCTCCACCCTGACTGAGGAGAGCCGAGACTAACACACACCCCCTTCGACATGTGTGCAGTAGCCAACTGCATCTTTTCACCCACACGAGGCGAGTTCATATGTGGATCAGCTTTGTGTACGGACACACCCTGATCAATGCATTATTATCCCTTAGTCGTAATTGCATCAGTTATGAGGTCCCCTCCAGCACCCCCGATGAACAACAGCCAATCATTGTTTGTGTATGTTGATGCATACAGGTACACAAATCCACAAAGTTGAATCAGTTCTTCTGGACACAAGTTTGTTGTAGAGATACGTTTCATCACTCAATCCGAATGACTTCTTCAGTCTGAGCTGGTGTTAAAACACAGCTCCAGTGGATCGAAGGGAGGAGAAGAACAACCGCGGTCTAAGCGCAAACCAGTGGTGATTCCGTATGTGGCGGGAGTATCGGAACAATTAACAAATAATCCAGGTACACAAATCCACAAAGTTGAATCAGTTCTTCTGGACACAAGTTTGTTGTAGAGATACGTTTCATCACTCAATCCGAATGACTTCTTCAGTCTGAGCTGGTGTTAAAACACAGCTCCAGTGGATCGAAGGGAGGAGAAGAACAACCGCGGTCTAAGCGCAAACCAGTGGTGATTCCGTATGTGGCGGGAGTATCGGAACAATTAAGACGGATATTCTCCAAACACCGTGTTTCAGTTGCTTTCAAACCCCAGAACACGCTACGCCAGAAACTAGTTCACCCTAAGGACCGGGTTCCTCGACACAAACAGAGTAACGTAGTGTATGCTGTTAGGTGCCGGGAGGATTGTCAGGAACTGTACATCGGGGAAACTAAACAGCCACTTGCGAAACGGATGGCCCAACATAGAAGATCAACCTCTTCTGGCCAGGACTCTGCGGTTTACACCCACCTGCAAGCCAGCGGCCACTCATTTAATGATGAAGATGTGCAGATCCTTGACAAGGAGGAACGCTAGTTTGAACGTGGAGTCAAAGAGGCCATTTACGTGAAGAGGGAACGACCATCTCTGAACCGGGGAGGGGGCCTGAGAGTACATCTCTCACCATCATGCAACGCCGTAATTGGAGCTTTAACCCAATCATGTGTGAAAGACACACATGACCATTGTAATTAATGGTCATTGTGAATTTCATATGGACCTGATCACCAGTTCCATTGTTATGCAATGGGTGGTGATCGGTCGTTATGCAAATACACTGCATATAAGGTTGGGGTATTCAACACCAGCTCAGACTGAAGAAGTCATTCGGATTGAGTGACGAAACGTATCTCTACAACAAACTTGTGTCCAGATGAACTGATTCAACTTTGTGGACATTGTTTGTGTAGGCGCCCAGCCTGCCGGATGGCAGAGCTGAGTTTCGAACCGACAAGTTGGATTGTTTTCATCTTTGGCACAAAGAACACTTTTTCCTGAAAGCAAACTGACACAGGGACTCATCCGACCACAGCTCACGTGTCCATTGTTTTGGTCTGTCTATCATGAACTCAGTTCCAGAGAACTCTGCAGTGTTTTGCATAGTATTGATGTACGGCTTTCTCTTTGTGTGACAGAGTTTCAGGCTGCATTTTTTCATGATGCAGCGGGCTGTTATGAGTGGCTAAGATTTTACGAAGTACTCCAGAGCTAATGTTTAGCTATATTTTTTTTACAGTATGGTGGTTTTGAAGATACTGTACTTTTAACAGTGGCCTTGCCCTACACAGACTGAAAGAGATTTCTCTGAATTTCTTGAATCTTTTCAGAATATTATGTATGGTAGATGGTAAAAAATTCTAATGAATTATTTGCAATCTTCAATGATTATCTTTTTATACCCAATATTTACACTCTCACCTGTTAAATAAAGGTTCAAGTGATTCTTGTTTGTATTCATTATTTAAAATTTCCCAGCCTTTTCTAGATTTGTAAAATCAGAGGAAAAAAAACTATGTGATGACCTAAACATTATTCAGTCAAAAGGAATTCATCTTGGGGAAACGATATACTTTTAAGCAGAGAGTTTCCAAAAATCGAAGTTGAAGTGGTCGCTAACAAAGTTATGATCTACAATCTAAACTAGCTAAATATGCTACTAAAATACACTATACCCTGATCAGCCGTAACATTAAAACCACCTCCTTGTTTCTACACTTACTGTCCATTTGATCAACTCCACTTACCATATAGGAGCACTTCGTAGTTCTGCAATTACTGACTGTAGTCCATCTGTTTCTGAACATACTTTTTTTTAACCTGCTTTCACCCTGTTCTTCAATGGTCAGGAGCTCCACAGGACCACCACAGAGCAGGTATTATTTAGGTGGTGGATCATTCTCAGCACTGCAGTGACAATGACATGGTGGTGGTGTGTTAGTGTGTGTTGTGCTGGTATGAGTGGATCAGACACAGCAGCGCTGATTGAGTTTTTAAATGTCGCGTCCACTCTCTGTCCACTCTATTAGACACTCCTACCTAGTTGGTCCACTTTGTAGATGTAAAGTCAGAGACGATCGCTCATCTATTGCTGCTGTTTGAGTTGGTCATCTTCTAGACCTTCATCAGTGGTCACAGGACGCTGCCCATGGGGAACTGTTGGCTGGATGTTTTTTTTGGTTGGTGGACTATTCTCAGTCCAGCAGCAGAAACTCAATCAGCACTGCTGTGTCTTATCCACTCATACCGGCACAACACACTCTAACACACCACCACCATGTCAGTGTCACTGCAGTGCTGAGAATGATCCATCTCCCAAATAATACCTGCTCTGTAGTGGTCCTGGGAGAATCTTGACCATTGAAGAACATGGTGAAATGGGGCTAACAAAGCATGCAGAGAAACATATAGACTACAGTCAGTAATTGTAGAACTACAAAGTACTTCTATATGGTAAGTGGAGCTGATAAAATGGACAGTGAGTGTAGAAACAAGGAGGTGGTTTTAATGTTATGGCTGATTTTCTCCTAATTTGATTGTGGTCAGTTATTTTATTTGTGTCGTTTTGAATCATCGTCTCCGCTAATTATCTATCACTAATGCAGACTCTTTAACCAGACAGCAAGCTTTCCAGCTACTCCAGGTTGAGTAGCTCGAGAGCTTGAAGTCTTCAGCGGTGGTGGGATACTGTCTGGGATAATGCTAGCTTCTTTAGCTTTATTTTACTGTCTAGCATAATCTCTAAAGACAAGGTTTGACAAGTTTTATATGGATAAACTCCAGTGCCCTGCACAGAGCCCTGGCCTCAGCTCAAAACCTCGATTGAGTACCACATTGTGAACTAAATGTACGCAGTGTCCCACAGACACTAGAAAATCTCTTCTGAAGTCTTCTCCAAAGAGTAGCCAAAAAAAAGGGTCGGGGGAAGGGGGGTTTACTTGTTAATGACCATGGTTTTGGAATGGAATGTTCAACAAGCTCATGATCAGGTGTCTAAAAACATTTGGCCACATATTTTATTAAGTGTTAGTAACTGGAAAGACTTTGAAGTTCACACTGCAGATGATTTTCCACTCTTTTGTGATGCGAGTTGTCTATTTACGCTCTTTTTGACCTCCTTGCCTTTTTTGTTCTCCTCTCCACCCACCTCCCCCTTTTTCCTGTCAGTGTGAGTTAACTCTAGCGGTGTTGTTGGGGGTACACTGGGTGAATTTGGCTCACTCAGTAGGACATTGTGGTAGGATGTGGGATGGTGATCATTACACACTCGCAGATACTCGCATGCCATACAGAAAAGCCTTTGTGAGACTGAACTGGGTTTTCCAAACATCTCCAGTATGAGGACAGATGCATTTTTGGTGGGCGGGCGAGGAGAACAAGGCTGAACAGAAACCATTACTGCTTGTGGAGATGTGTGTTTTTTCTCAATCACTAGCACATAAACAACTGGGCAGTTTTTGAGAGTGCATTTACATTCACACAGTTAAATTGGTCATGATACATGATATTTTACATCTCAGTTAGAGAAATGTGATTGGATTTCACAAAACCTGATGAGATGCTCAGCCAAGTCATTTATTTATTTTACCATGCATCTAAATTCAGAATTATAATTTTATAACGATAGCGATGTCAAGGTCCATTTTAGGCGTGTTTCTGTTTTGTATTTCTCTGTATACAATTATGTTGGGTGATATGACAACATATGGAGCTCATCAGTTGGAATTTAAATGGACCTACCTACTTACAAACTGCTTTTTTAATTTAAAATAATTGTTATTATTATTATTACTATTAATGCATTTCCCCCAATGTTGCTCCTAATTTATTCATATTCAGTTACCCAATCATACCAAGACCTCCACTCCTGATCAAGGAAGGCAGTAGGCAGTATGTAGCGGGTTCATATACCCCGATAAGGCACAACATTATGACCACCTTCCTAATATTGTATTGAGCCCCCTTATGCTGCCAAAACAGCCCTGTCCCATTGAGGCATGGACTCCACTTGACCCCTGAAGGTGTGCTGTGGTATCTGGCACTAGGATGTTAGCAGCAGATCCATTATTACATGGTCTGCAGCAATGCTTAGGTAGGTGGTACGTGTCCACGTGGATGGCAGACCCCAAGGTTTCCCAGCAGAACGTTGCCCATACGCAACAAACTGCGATTCACTGTGTATTTGGACAGCTTTCTATCGGAACCAGCATTAACTTCTTGAGCAATTTGAGCTACAGTAGCTCGTGTGTTGGATCGCTCCTCACGTGCATCAATGAGCCTTGGCTGCCCATGACCCTGTTGCCGGTTTACCACTGTTCCTTCCTTGTACCACTTTTGATAGATGACCTTCAGACCGGGAACATCCCACAAGAGCTGCAGTTTTGGAAATGCTCTAACCCAGTCGTCTAGCCAGCACAATTTGGCCCTTGTCAAACTTGCTCAAATCCTTACGCTTGCCAATTTATCCTTCTTCTAACACATCAACTTTGAGGATAAAATGTTCACTTGCTGCCTAATATATCCCATTTACTAACAGGTGCTGAGATGAAGTGTTATTCACTTCACCTCTCAGTGGTCATAATGTTATGCCTAGTCGGTGTAGATACCCGTACTGCGCACAGAGAGCTTATGCACTGATCTCCATTATCCCCATTAAACAGAAGTCAAAACTAGATCCCCTCCAGCATATTCACCCTCCCTCATCTCTGTATAAACACCCAGCCTGCCAGTAGCAGAGCTGAGATTTGAACTTGTGCTTTGACTTACCGCTGCGCCACCATTAACCAAGGGTGGGTGCTATATTTAAGTTTATTAGTGGTAAAGGTTGTGATTTAGTAAAAAGCTATTAAGAGTGCGAGTATATACATCGATTACCAGGTGAAGTGTAAACAAGGCAGCCCGACTCAGTCTTATTATACATTTGCTTTGATAGCATCGTTTTACATGTATGTATGTAGCACGTTGTAGTTCTACAATTACTGACTGTAGTCCATCTGTTTCTCTGCATGCTTTGTTAGCCCCCTTTTATGCTCTTCTTCAATGGTCAGGACTCTTCCAGGACCACTACAGAGCAGGTATTATTTAGGTGGTGGATCATTCTCAGCACTGCAGTGACACTGACATGGTGGTGGTGTGTTAGTGTGTGTTGTGCTGGTACGATAAAATATCCTGCTAACAGCGCAGCAATAGATGAGCGAACCTCTTTGACTTTACATCCACAAGGTGGACCAACTAGGTAGGAGTGTCTAATAGAGTTGACAATGAGTGGACACAGTATTTAAAAACTCCAGCAGCGCTGCTGTGTCTGATCCTCTCATACCAGCACAACACACACTAACACACCACCACCATATCATTGTCACTGCAGTTCTGAGAATGATCCACCACCTAAATAATAGCTGCTCTGTGAAGGTCCTGTGGCGGTCCTGACCATTGAAGAACAGGGTGAAAGCAGGCTAAATAAAAATGCAGAGAAACAGATGGACTACAGTCAGTAATTGTAGAACTACGAAGTGCTTCTATATGGTGAGTGGAGCTGATAAAATGGACAGTGAGTGTAGAAACGAGGTGGTTTTAATGTTATGGCTGATCAGTGTATATATACAGTGGGGTCAAAAAGTATTTAGTCAGCCACTGATTGTGCAGGTTCTCCTACTTAGAAAGATGAGAGAGGTCTGTAATTTTCATCATAGGTACACTTCAACTATGAGAGACAAAATGAGAAAAAAAAATCCAGGAAATCACATTGTAGGATTTTTAAAGAATTTATTTGTAAATTATGGTGGAAAATAAGTATTTGGTCAATAACAAACAAGCAAGATTTCTGGCTCTCACAGACCTGTAACTTCTTCTTTAAGAAGCTCTTCTGTCCTCCACTCATTACCTGTATTAATGGCACCAGTTTGACCTCGTTATCTGTATAAAAGACACCTGTCCACAGCCTCAAACAGTCAGACTCCAAACTCAACCATGGCCAAGACCAAAGAGCTGTCGAAGGACACCAGGAAGAAAATTGTAGACCTGCACCAGGCTGGGAAGAGTGAATCTACAATAGGCAAGCAGGTTGGTGTGAATAAATCAACTGTGGGAGCAATTGTAAGAAAATGGAAGACATACAAGACCATTGATAATCTCCCTTGGGGTCAAGATCTCATCCCGTGGGGTCAAAATGATCATGAGAACGGTGAGCAAAAATCCCAGAACTACACGGAGGGACCTGATGAATGACCTGCAGAGAGCTGGGACCAAAGTAACAAAGGCTACCATCAGTAACACACTACGCCGAGAGGGACTCAAATCCTGCAGTGCCAGGCGTGTCCCCCTGCTTAAGCCAGTACATGTCCAGGCCCGTCTGATGTTTGCCAGAGAGCATATGGATGATCCAGAAGAGGATTGGGAGAATATCATGTGGTCAGATGAAACCAAAATGAAACTTTTTGGTAAAAACTCAA
Organism: Trichomycterus rosablanca; assembly: GCF_030014385.1. Lineage (NCBI taxonomy): Eukaryota > Metazoa > Chordata > Actinopteri > Siluriformes > Trichomycteridae > Trichomycterus > Trichomycterus rosablanca. The sequence continues at coordinate 7,781,710 of NC_086013.1, forward strand.
CTCGTCGTGTTTGGAGGAAGAAGAAAAACCCAAGAACACCATACCTACTGTGAAGCATGGGGGTGGAAACATCATGCTTTGGGGCTGTTTTTCTGCAAAGGGGACAGGACGACTGATCCGTGTTAAGGGAAGAATGAACGGGGCCATGTATCGTGAGATTTTAAGCCAAAACCTCCTTCCATCAGTGAGAGCATTGAAGATGGAACGTGACTGGGTCTTCCAGCATGACAATGATCCCAAACACACCGCTCGGGCAACGAAGGAGTGGCTCCGTAAAAAGCATTTCAAGGTCCTGGAGTGGCCTAGCCACTGTGGAGTCCGTGTTGCCCAGCGACAGCCCCAAAACATCACTGCTCTAGAGGAGATCTTCATGGAGGAATGGGCCAAAATACCAGCTACAGTGTGTGCAAACCTGGTGAAGACTTACAGGAAACGTTTGACCTCTGTCATTGCCAACAAAGGTTATGTTACAAAGTATTGAGTTGAACTTTTGTTATTGACCAAATACTTATTTTCCACCATAATTTACAAATAAATTCTTTAAAAATCTTACAATGTGATTTTCTGGATTTTTTTTTTCTCATTTTGTCTCTCATAGTTGAAGTGTACCTATGATGAAAATTACAGACCTCTCTCATCTTTCTAAGTAGGAGAACCTGCACAATCAGTGGCTGACTAAATACTTTTTGACCCCACTGTAGCCTTGTACCTTACAGTCAATATGCTACAGACAAAAATCATATTACTGATTTACACATGTAAACTTTTGAGCTTTTTTTTAATTGGAATTATTGAATTCATTTTGAATGATAGACAACATCAGATGTTCTATAAATTGTTTTCTTTTATTTGAACATAATTTAATATTTTTGTCACCTGAAATACAAAGAAAAGTAAATAAAAAAGAAAACAAGAACATCCACTACTTGTTTTTTTAAGAGCAGTTACGAATCAGCCCCAAGACCTGACGCAATTAACACACACACGCCTCCCGTGATCGGTTACCATAGTAATTGCTGCTTTACTCCCCTGGAATCGACCTATGGGGTGTTTGTGTGCCACTTTACCACTTGTCAATATCAATATCCTCCCAATCCTGAAAGGACATGATGTTCAGCACTTTGGCAATAAACGTGTATGTGGATCTCTAGCATTTAGAGGATGTGATTGCAGATGTCTTTATATAATACTTGCTGCTTTTGTCTTTTTTATTTTAGAATGACAAGGTGTTTTTATAGTCTCTTATAGTTTTATATTGTTTATTTTTGAAACTTCTGTATTTTTGCAGATCTTAAACGCCGGACAAGCTTAGATGATTCTGCTCTGGTGGACAATGTAAGTGCCTCTGTGTGTCTGCGTGATTCATTTATCTCACTTAAAATATTGTAGCAATTCAGGTTTAAATAGTGTTCAAGAGATCATAAAAAAAAAAATATATATATATATATCAGTTTCATTTTATATATATCAGTTTCCATTTCATATATATCAGTTTCATTTTATATATATCAGTTTTCATTCCATATATATTGAAATTCATTCCATATATATTGAGTTTCATTTTATGTACAGTGTATCACAAAAGTGAGTACACTCCTCACATTTCTGCAAATATTTTATTATATCTTTTCATGGGACAACACTATAGACATGAAACCTGGATATAACTTAGAGTAGTCAGTGTACAACTTGTATAGCAGTGTAGATTTACTGTCTTCTGAAAATAACTCAACACACAGCCATTAATGTCTAAATGGCTGGCAACATAAGTGAGTACACCCCACAGTGAACATGTCCAAATTGTGCCCAAAGTGTCAATATTTTGTGTGACCACCATTATTATCCAGCACTGCCTTAACCCTCCTGGGCATGGAATTCACCAGAGCTGCACAGGTTGCTACTGGAATCCTCTTCCACTCCTCCATGATGACATCACGGAGCTGGTGGATGTTAGACACCTTGAACTCCTCCACCTTCCACTTGAGGATGCGCCACAGGTGCTCAATTGGGTTTAGTCGATCACCTTTACCTTCAGCTTCCTCAGCAAGGCAGTTGTCATCTTGGAGGTTGTGTTTGGGGTCGTTATCCTGTTGGAAAACTGCCATGAGGCCCAGTTTTCGAAGGGAGGGGATCATGCTCTGTTTCAGAGTGTCACAGTACATGTTGGAATTCATGTTTCCCTCAATGAACTGCAGCTCCCCAGTGCCAGCAACACTCATGCAGCCCCAGACCATGATGCTACCACCACCATGCTTGACTGTAGGCAAGATACAGTTGTCTTGGTACTTCTCACCAGGGCGCCGCCACACATGCTGGACACCATCTGAACCAAACAAGTTTATCTTGGTCTCGTCAGACCACAGGGCATTCCAGTAATCCATGTTCTTGGACTGCTTGTCTTCAGCAAACTGTTTGCGGGCTTTCTTGTGCGTCAGCTTCCTTCTGGGATGACGACCATGCAGACCGAGTTGATGCAGTGTGCGGCGTATGGTCTGAGCACTGACAGGCTGACCTTCCACGTCTTCAACCTCTGCAGCAATGCTGGCAGCACTCATGTGTCTATTTTTTAAAGCCAACCTCTGGATATGACGCCGAACACGTGGACTCAACTTCTTTGGTCGACCCTGGCGAAGCCTGTTCCGAGTGGAACCTGTCCTGGAAAACCGCTGTATGACCTTGGCCACCATGCTGTAGCTCAGTTTCAGGGTGTTAGCAATCTTCTTATAGCCCAGGCCATCTTTGTGGAGAGCAACAATTCCATTTCTCACATCCTCAGAGAGTTCTTTGCCATGAGGTGCCATGTTGAATATCCAGTGGCCAGTATGAGAGAATTGTACCCAAAACACCAAATTTAACAGCCCTGCTCCCCATTTACACCTGGGACCTTGACACATGACACCAGGGAGGGACAACGACACATTTTGGCACAATTTGGACATGTTCACTGTGGGGTGTACTCACTTATGTTGCCAGCTATTTAGACATGAATGGCTGTGTGTTGAGTTATTTTCAGAAGACAGTAAATCTACACTGCTATACAAGTTGTACACTGACTACTCTAAGTTATATCCAAGTTTCATGTCTATAGTGTTGTCCCATGAAAAGATATAATGAAATATTTGCAGAAATGTGAGGGGTGTACTCACTTCTGTGATACACTGTGTATATATATACACACAGTATATATATACACAGTATATATACATATATATATATATATATATATATATATATATATACGTATATATATATATATATATATATATATATACGTATATATCAGTTTCATTTTATATATATCAGTTTCCATTCCATATATATCAGTTTCATTTTATATATATCAGTTTTCATTCTATATATATCGAGTTTCATTTTATATATATTGAGTTTTATTCCATATATATCGAGTTTCATTTTATATATCTCGAGTTTCATTTTATATATATTGAGTTTCATTCCATATACAGTGGGGCCAAAAAGTATTTAGTCAGCCACTGGTTGTGCAGGTTCTCCTACTTAGAAAGATGAGAGAGGTCTGTAATTTTCATCATAGGTACACTTCAACTATGAGAGACAAAATGAGAAAAAAAAATCCAGGAAATCACATTGTAGGATTTTTAAAGAATTTATTTGTAAATTATGGTGGAAAATAAGTATTTGGTCACCCACAAACAAGCAAGATTTCTTGCTCTCACAGACCTGTAACTTCTTCTTTAAGAAGCTCTTCTGTTTTCCACTCGTTACCTGTATTAATGGCACCAGTTTGACCTCGTTATTTGTATAAAAGACACCTGTCCACAGCCTCAAACAGTCAGACTCCAAACTCAACCATGGCCAAGACCAAAGAGCTGTCGAAGGACACCAGGAAGAAAATTGTAGACCTGCACCAGGCTGGGAAGAGTGAATCTACAATAGGCAAGCAGGTTGGTGTGAATAAATCAAATGTGGGAGCAATTGTAAGAAAATGGAAGACATACAAGACCATTGATAATCTCCCTTGGGGTCAAGATCTCATCCCGTGGGGTCAAAATGATCATGAGAACGGTGAGCAAAAATCCCAGAACTACACGGAGGGACCTGATGAATGACCTGCAGAGAGCTGGGACCAAAGTAACAAAGGCTACCATCAGTAACACACTACGCCGAGAGGGACTCAAATCCTGCAGTGCCAGGCGTGTCCCCCTGCTTAAGCCAGTACATGTCCAGGTCCATCTGAAGTTTGCCAGAGAGCATATGGATGATCCAGAAGAGGATTGGGAGAATATCATGTGGTCAGATGAAACCAAAATGGAACTTTTTGGTAAAAACTCAACTCGTCGTGTTTGGAGGAAGAAGAATGCTGAGTTGCATCCCAAGAACACCATACCTACTGTGAAGCATGGGGGTGGAAACATCATGCTTTGGGGCTGTTTTTCTGCAAAGGGGACAAGACGACTGATCCGTGTTAAGGGAAGAATGAACGGGGCCATGTATCGTGAGATTTTAAGCCAAAACCTCCTTCCATCAGTGAGAGCATTGAAGATGGAACGTGGCTGGGTCTTCCAGCATGACAATGATCCCAAACACACCACTCGGGCAACGAAGGAGTGGCTCCGTAAAAAGCATTTCAAGGTCCTGGAGTGGCCTAACCAGTCTCCAGACCTCAACCCCATAGAAAATTTGTGGAAGGAGTTGAAAGTCCGTGTTGCCCAGCGACAGCCCCAAAACATCACTGCTCTAGAGGAGATCTGCATGGAGGAATGGGCCAAAATACCAGCTCCAGTGTGTGCAAACCTGGTGAAGACTTACAGGAAACGTTTGACCTCTGTCATTGCCAACAAAGGTTATGTTACAAAGTATTGAGTTGAACTTTTGTTATTGACCAAATACTTATTTTCCACCATAATTTACAAAAAAATTCTTTAAAAATCCTACAATGTGATTTCCTGGATTTTTTTTTCTCATTTTGTCTCTCATAGTTGAAGTGTACCTATGATGAAAATTACAGACCTCTCTCATCTTTCTAAGTAGGAGAACCTGCACAATCAGTGGCTGACTAAATACTTTTTGGCCCCACTGTATATCAGTTTCATTCCATATATATCAGTGTTTGCTGTATTTTTCCTGTTTGGCTTGCCATATGTTATATTATATTTTATTACATTGTATTATATTTTATTATATTATATTTGTGTAAACACATCTGTGCAACAGTACGGGGTCGTCATTGTTGCATTTTCCGTTTCAAAATTCTCCAGACATTCTCTATTTGGGACAGGTCAGGACTGCAGGCAGGCCAGTCCAGTACCTGTACCCTCTTCTTCCACAGCCATGTAAATGACCTTTGCCAGGGGCACTGACATAGTCCCATACCATGACAGACCCTGGCTTTTGGACTTGTTCCTGAAAACAGTCTGGATGGTCTTTTTTGTCTTTGGTCCGGAGCACACGGCGTCCATTTTTTTTTTTTAAACATGGGCCCTATTTTGCCCATGTCCAAATTATTTTTGAATGTGTTGCAGGCCTGAAATGCAGGAATGGAGGTATATTAACAAATGAAATGAAGTTAAGCAGACAAAACATGAAATATCTTGGGTTGAAACTGTCTGCAGTCAAATAAAAGTCAAAGTAAATTTAAGGAACACCGTGTTTTTATTTTATTTACATTTTTCATGCTGTCCCAATATTTTTTGATTTGGGGTTTTAAATATATTGGGTATTCATTTTAAGAACACAACCAAAGATTTTAATGTACATGACTTCAGCTAATGTTCTTACAGCTACACATGTTTACTGCTTGTCTTGTTGTTTTCATCAGGTTTTTGAAGAACAGCTTGTACCCTTATCGGATCATGATGATGAGAGTTTCAGCATGAGTGACTCAGGTATTTATTTATCAGTTTGTCTGCTGTCAGCTTATTGCTTTTTATTACTGCATTGATGTACATCAAGCAAACTTTAAATATCATACCACAGCATAACAGCCAATACCCTTTTTTTATCTGTTATATCTGATAGTACATCCATAGATATGTTTTGAATCTATCAAACATGACTGTATTGTACAGTATTACCAAAATGTTGCAGATGAAATAGTTGTATTTTTTAAAATTGTATGTCTGTAAGGGGAAGGACCATGGCTGAATAAGTTAGGACTGACCAGTTGAGGTTGCTGCACTAGCGGGGCGGCTGATCACAGATGGCAGTGCGTGGCTCTTCACAAGCGATACTGCACTCTATGAGATTCCCCCCCCCCCCCCCCCCCCCCCAACTACGTTTAATTTTTTAATGATGATCATTTATTAAATAAAAAAAATGTTGCTCAGCCCTGCGTGACCCCTTGTGGAAAAAAAAGCAATTCTCCTTTTAGTTACTAAATAAACAAGTTGACACTTAAGTTCAGTTTCACTACCACACTCAGGCATGATTACTGCCAGACTTGTTGAATCTAAACTTCACTCAAATAGAACCTGTCTGGCAATGTGAAGCAGGCTAGAAAGTCCTAAAGATCAGCACATAATGCCACATTAAAAAAAAAAAAATTCTAATACAGATGTAAAACAAAATCAAAAGCCATTGCTAAGACTCTGGGACTCCAGTGAACCACAGTGAGAGCCGTCATCCACAAATAGAAAACATTTTTTAGAATAGTAGTGAACCTTCCCAGAAGTGGCCAGCCTACCAAAATTTCACCAAGAATGCAGTGATGACTTATCCAGCAGGTCACAAAATAACCCAGACGAACATCTAAACAACTGCTGGCCTCAGGAGTGAAGGTCAGCAGCAGTAGAGAAAGTGAAATTTGATCTGGTAGTTTGATATGACTAGATCGGAAGGAAAAAAAAGAAGAATTATCTTAAAACAGCTGAGGGAAATGTGATCTTGCCAAAAAATAATATGTAATTAGTAAATGTTCTAAAATGATCATACTTTTGACTGAAACATTACTGAAATTAAATATTTTTAATACAAACATGTATTGTTATAATATTGTTAAAATAGATAGATAGATAGATAGATAGATAGATAGATAGATAGATAGATAGATAGATAGATAGATAGAAATACAACAAAAAAGCTTATTATTAAAGCCAAAGCTTATTGATGCATGTGGGGAGTGAACGCTGGCCCGTGTGGCCCGATCCAACAGACGTGCTACTGTAGCTCAAATTGCTGAGGAAGTTATTGCTGTATAGTCACAGACCAGTCAGAGTGGCCATGCTTACCCCTGTCCACCACCGAAAGCTGCCCCACAGCTAATCTTTTTAGTTCCCCCTCACACACACACGTACTTAAGATTTACGAGTGGCTTTCTGTAACTGAAGCAGGCGGAGTTTTGTGTAATGGGAGCCTAGACACTCACGAAAGGAGGAGGATGCTAACTGGGTGGGGTTTGTCACCATGGCGATGTTAAATGCTAACTTTCTTCAAGTTGCCAGGGTCATGTAAGAGCGCTGTAAGAATGAAGACAAGAAAAAAAAAAAGTTACTTTGAGCAGACGTTGTACACACACACACACACACACATGGAGAGAGAGAGAGCAAGAGTGAGAAAGATACATTCGACAATGTCTGTATTGTTCTTATATTACAACCTCAAATCACAAATGCAAATAAAATAAAAAAGCAGTGTTCCTTACATTTACTTTGACATTTATTTGATTGCAGACAGTTTGAACCTGAGATATTTCATATTTTACCTGCTTGACTTCATTTCTGCAACATTTCAGCCTGCAACACATTCCAAAAAAGTTGGTACGGGGGCAATTCAGGGCTAGTAATGAGATGAAAAAACTAAATAATGATGTGATTCCAAACAGGTGATGTCAACAGGTGATTGTAATCATGGTTTGGTACAAAAGCTGCATCCAGGAAAGGCCGAGTCTTTGATGAGCAAAGAGGATCAGAGGATCTCCAGTTTGTAAACAAATACGTGAGAAAATGATTGAAATGATTAAAAACAATGTACCTCAAAGTAAGATTGGAGGGGATTTGCATATTTCTCCCTCTGCAGTGCGTAATATTATTAAACCATTTAAGGAATCGGGAGGAATTTCAGTGTGTAAAGACCAAGGGCGCAAGCTTAAGCTGAACACCTGTGATCTTCGATCCCTCAGACGGCACTGTATCAAGAACCGCCACTCAACAATAGCTGATATAACCACATGGGTGAGGGATTACTTTGGCAAACCTTTTTCAAGCTCTGCAATACAGAGTTACATGCACAAATGCCACTTAAAACTTTACTGTGCAAAAAAGAAGCCTTATGTTACCCATGTCCAGAGGCGGCGTTGACTTCTCTGGGCTCAGAGACATCTAGGATGGACCATCACACAGTGGAAACGTGTATTGTGGTCAGATGAATCAGCATTCCAGGTCTTTTTTTGAAAAAATGGACGCTGTGTACTCCGAACCAAAGACAAAAAAGACCATCCAGACTGTTATTAGCAACAAGTCCAAAAGCCAGGGTGTGTCATGGTATGGGGTGTGTCAGTGCCCTTGGCAAAAGTCATTTACACTTCTGTGATGGCAGCATTAATGCAGAAAAGTACATTGAGATCTTAGAGCAACATGTGCTGCCTTCAAGACGTTGTCTTTTTCAGGGACGTCCATGCGTTTTTCAACAATGCAAAACCACATGCTGCACACATTACAAAGGCATGGCTGCGGAAGAAAAGGTTACGGGTACTGGATTGGCCCGCCTGCGGTCCTGACCTGTCCCCAATAGAGAATGTGTGGAGAAATTTGAAACAGAAAATGCGACAACGACGACCCTGTACTGTTGCACATCTTAAGACGTGTTTGTAGGAAGAATGAGACAAAATAAAAGCTGAAACACTAAATCACTTGGTCTCCTCGGTAGCAAAACGTCTTTTAAGTGTGGTGAAAAGGAATGGCAAATTCTTTACTGTCCAAACTTTTTGGAATGTGTTGCAGGCCTTAAATGCAAGAATGGATGTTTATTAACAAATGAAATTAAGTTGAGCAGATAAAACATGAAATATTTCAGGTTCATCCTGTCTGCAATCAAATAAAAGTCAAAGTAAATGTAAGAAACTCTGTGTACGAGTAAAACGGAATGAGGAGAACTTTTTGGAAGAAGATGGCAGAGGGAGGAGATTCCAGTTTGTGAAAAAGATTAACAGTCAAAGCTTTCCAGCTCATCCAAACCAGGCTGATGTGGACCGGAGGCAGACTCCGCTCAAGTCCTCGACTGCTCAGCAGAGCCCAGACCGCAAAAACTTATATCAAAGAAGACAGAATAAAAGAGCAGAAGACGCAAGCAAAGGAAATTGGAGGTGAAACTAAACTTCGGCTTGTTCCAGGAGGCCTGGAACGTTTCTTTTTTCCACGATTATAAGAGGAAATTCGTCTTGGAGCGGAATTCGCCTGAACTCTTTTCTAAACACACGCTTCTAACCGCATGCGTACTCTCACTTTAAACAACTGAGCCTTGTTTTTTGTTTTTGTTTATTTCTCCCATTGGAAATTAGCATGCGCCTAGTCTCAAGTACATACCGTTAATAAAGTGCATGTGCACGGTATGGTTGAGCGTGCTTCTTTTTACGAACAGACACAGACAGGACGTCCACTTCATGCAGAGAAGAATCCAGCCTCTCTTGCGCCGAAACGCACACGTGGTTGTAATCTACTTTCGGCATGTCTGACTGCTTGTCTGCTCGAGCCATCTGCGTGTTGACTTTGGACCATTAGGAGGCAGAGGGCCGTGTTTGTGGAGCGCATGTGTCCATGCGTGCGCATGCATATTGAAAGTGGAAGATCAGGTCACCCTGTAGTCACAAATTACCCTTGGTTAGGGGCATTGTTTGCGCTGGGGTTTATCGTTTAGAATAGTGTTCAAGTGTCTCATTAAACTTAATGAGTCCTAAGTTTGAATTTGGGGTAGGACTGTCACAGGGATCTTTTAATCATAGTTTTACAAATATAAATAGGTTAAATATGGTGGTGGTGTTTTCCCATGCGTTTACATACATCTGCATTTGTTCTACATTTGCTAGTGCTTACTTCTGATCTGACTGGTCCGTTTTCACACTGCTGTCCTTTGGGTTTGTGAGTATGTGTGTGTATACGTGTCATATTGATTACTGATTCATTGATAACTGCTTATGTAAGGTGCACAAAAGCAGGACTGTTTTTAAACCCTGCTTAAAAAGTGGGTCAGGTTATGACTTTGAGACAAAAACAGTGCTAATGAGGACCGAAGATCAAGATCCGTTCTTTGTCAAGAGTCAAGTGTGTGTGTACTTGTAGCTGGTGTAAAGACGTGTCATTGATTACTGATTCATTAATAATTGCTTACATAAAGTGCACAAAAGCAGGACTGGTGTAAACCCCACTTAAAAAGTGGGTCAGGTTTTGACTTTGAGACAAAAACTGTTCTAATGAGGACCTAAGATCAAGATCCGTCCTTTGTGTGAATCAAGTGTGTGCATACTTGTACCTGGTGGAAAGACGTGTCATATTGATAACTGATTCATTGATGGTTGCTTATGTAATGTGCACTATTGCAGGACTGTTTTTAAACCTTCTTAAAAAGTGGGTCAGGTTTTGACTTTGAGACAAAAACAGTGCTAATGAGGACCGATGATCAAGATCCAGGTGTGTATACCTGTAGCTGGTGAGAAGACATGTCATATTGATGACTGATTCATTGATAACTGCTTATGTAAGGTGGACAAGAGCAGGACTGTTTTTAAACCCCACTTAAAAAGTGGGTCAGGTTTTGACTTTGAGACAAAAACAGTGCTAATGTGGACCGAAGATCAAGATCTGTCCTTTGTGTTTGTGAGTATGTGTGTGTATACTTGTAGCTCGTTTAATGGCATGTCATATTGATTACTGATTCATTGATGGTTCCTCACGTAAGGTGCACAAAAGCAGGACTGTTTTTAAATCCTGATTATAAAGTGGGTCAGTATTTGACTGAGTCAAAAACAGTGCTAATGAGGACCGAAGATCAAGATCCGTCTTTTGTGTTTGTGAATTTGTGTGTGTATACTTGTAGCTGGTGGAAAGACGTGTCATATTGATTACTGATTCATTAATAATTGCTTATGTAATGTGCACAAAAGCAGGACTGGTTTTAAATCCTGCGACTTTGAGACAGAAACAGTGCTAATAATGACCGAAGATCAAGATCCGTCTTTTGTGTTTGTGAGTTTGTGTGTGTATACTTGTAGCTGGTGGAAAGACGTGTCATATTGATTACTGATTCATTGATAATTGCCTATGTAAAGTGCACATTACGTAAAAACAGTGCTAATGATAATCGAAGATCAAGATCTGTCCTTTGTGTGAATCAAGTGTGTGTGTACTTGTAGCTGGTGGGAAGACGTGTCATATTGATTACTGATTCATTAATAATTGCTTACATAAAGTGCACAAAAGCAGGACTGGTGTAAACCCCACTTAAAAAGTGGGTCAGGTTTTGACTTTGAGACAAAAACTGTTCTAATGAGGACCTAAGATCAAGATCCGTCCTTTGTGTGAATCAAGTGTGTGTGTACTTGTAGCTGGTGGGAAGACGTGTCATATTGATTACTGATTCATTGATAGCTGCTTATGTAAAGTGCACAAAAGCAGGACTGTTTTTAAACCCCACTTAAAAAGTGGATCAGGTTTTGACTTTGAGACAAAAACAGTTCTAATGAGGACCAAAAATCAATAAAAAACAAAATACAAACAGTATGTTATGTAACTAATGGTTTGTGGTATTAAAATTACAATGTTGGCTGTATGCTGGTTATGACAGCTGTGTGACTGATTGGCTATGACATCTGTTAATGCTAATCCTCTTTGTTCTTTTTACGTTACTGTTGTATAAAGTTATATTTTATGTCCTGCGTAGCTGCAACTGGTTTGAAAACGCACACAACCCATAAATCAAATTATCGCCAGCGATAAACTATTACTAGCAAACCTTATGACCAATAGTTTTGCAATACTACAGTTCGTAACTGCTCTATTTTTAGCTTAACTTGTCTGCATCAATTTATAGCTGCTGTTGTTGTTCTTGGGTGCTTTTTCAGGACAGAGCATAAAATTAGCATTCATTTCATACAACGTCGCAACCACATTCTATCGTCTAACAACATTCTGTTCCGGACTGGGATGCGTGTTAGGTATGCATGTTGATATGCGAGTTTTCTTGCCCCCTCGTGTGTCCCCAGACCCTCCTGGGGCTTCATTAGCATGGCCGGTTAATGATTTCTAAACCTTGGCCGACCTTGCAGATTCCTCCGGACACCTTGCTGGAGAAAAATCTACTCTCTCTTCTTTCTAACAGGCTCTGGGGATTCGAGGTCTGACTTTGCTCTGTACCAAAATCGTGGGAGTATAGGGTGTTGAAAGAGACCACCTTCTCTCTCTCTCTCACACACACACACACACACAAGGTTAGCTAGCTAACTTTGTGTTGCATTTTCTCGTGAATCAGTGCTCTGGTTATATTTTTTTTCCACACTGCTCCACTTTTTTTGGGACGTTTATTTTTTCCCCTTAATACATCAAGAGTGAGCAACATCGAAAAAGAAGAAAAATCATGGACTCGGACTCAGACTCTCCCTTTAATTACTCGTGGCCTTCCTTTCCCAGAATGAGGATTCTTAAACGGAAGACAAAACCAGGTAAAAAGAAGTGGGGGGGGGGGGGGGGGGGGGGGGGGGTGAGTTGGTACGGGAGTAAATGTCTTAGTAGGTGTGTTAATTGCTCCATATGTGAGTTTGTGTTTGTGATTTGCGCTAGAAATGTATCAGTGTGGGCAGAGGTAGCTCAGCGGGTAAGGTGGAATAGTAATCAGAAGGTTGCCGGTTCAAGTTTCACCACCGCCAAGTTGCCACTGTTGGGCCCCTGAGCAAGGCACTGAACCCCCAATTGCTCAAACTGTATCAGTCATAATTGTAAGTCGTTTTAGATCATAATTGTAAGTGTCTTGCTAAGTGCTGCAAATGTAAATGTAATGTTAATATGTATTGCTTAATTATGGTGTCAGCTATTAAGTTGGTGAGTAAATTGGAATTTATGTTAATCGTTTATAGTTTGCAAGTGTGTGACCTACATCTGCATATTCAGATACAATGCAATCAAGTAATTGAACATGGCTAGATTGGCAGGAAAACTGGAAACAACTGAGTTTACAGCATAATAATGAAACTGTACTTAAATGGAATGAGTTTATCGATTTAATTATCACATTATTGCTGCCATAAAATAATTCTGTGGACTTACTAAGCTTACAGTTTAATTTCTGGCATTAAATAAAACTGGTTTTGCCCAGGTGGTGCAGCGGAATAATCCGCTTGCACACCAGTGCCGAGATTCTGAACTCCTCGGGTCGGAACTCGGCGTTGCCACCGGTCGGCTGGGCGCCATCTGGCAGGCATAATTGCCAGTGCCTGCAGCATTGTGGGTGGGATCTTCATACCCTGTGTAAGGACCCTGATTGGCAGAAGAGACGCCTGTGCAGAATGCAGGGGTGAGAACAGGAGAGCTGTGCATGTGTTGGAAGAGGCGTGAGCAGCGACGTGCTCTCTTCGGATGCAATCGGGTATCCCTCAGCAGCGGAAGACAAATTGACTGCACTAAATCACGGAATTGCTGTAATCGCAGTCTAAGTAGCGCGTTCGAATAACCTGCCTTATAAGTCGATGACTTATTAGAATCCTCTCTACTGAGGCAGCTGCCTATGTAGGCAGTAAGACAGCAAGGCAGCTCACTAGGTTTTCGAACACACCCAGTGTTTGCCTTGCCTTACATAGTCATAGCCACACTTTATCTTTATTTATACAAGATGTTACCACTGGGGCTCTATAGATTTTATTTAGTGCCATATCATGAAAAGTAGTCTTCTGAAGCTATTTGACACCAAAAACTGGGTTACATATTTGTAGGTTTAAGGTCTTCCTCAATCAAATCTTAATTTGTCTCGAAAAGCAGCTGGGATAGCCATAACCTGGTCGGTTTATTCTTTACGGTGTTGCCTGCACAAGCCTCTATGGGAAAATTGGATGGAGAATCACAAGCACCAAATAACCCCTAACTGCCCCCACTGTCACCAGACATACTAAATTGTACATGCTCTGATAGAGACATGGTTTGAATTAAGGAGGGAATTAATACTTGGACCCCACAAAGAGAGATAAAAACAACAGTTTGGTGGGAGGGGGGATCTGTTAGTTAGCTAAACTATAACTTCGAGCAAAACTAGCTGATATCAGCATTCATCAATATGCAGTTTACACAATCTAATAAGAAACAGAAAGCAATAAAGTGTATTAAACCAGCTAGATAGATAGCTATGTACTGTACATTAACATACAATATAATGAAGACGCGACCAATAATAGGAGTGAAGGCAGGCAGACGAGATGAGAAATGGTATGGTCCACTTTGGGTCACCATTATCAGCTGGTCCCCACAATCACTGTTTTTGTCCTATATACTCAGTCTGTCCATATACCTCACCTGTAATATTATGCTACTACCCTATAATACCTGTATGCTCTTCCCAACACTGTTGGGGCCAAACATGCTTAGCAGTGAACCAGAGGCCAATAAAAAAATCATGTCCGATTTTGTAGTACCAAACATTTCATGTAAATAAGTCTTATGTTCTCATAACACAGTTTGAGAGTAGACGTGTTCAGTACACCTTGACCTCCTCCCTTTTCTGTTTTCGTTGCGAAAGGTTTTAATTTATTGACATGCTCGGTTAGCCTGAAGTTTAAGTGTTTGAGTGTTTGTAAGGCTTGTGTTTGTGAGGGTGTTTGTGGATGGGATCAATTTCACTGACGTCAAGATCAGATTGTTCAGTTGTCTAAATGGATCTTGCATAAAAAGATAGACTCACATGAACCTTAGAACTAGGCACATGCAATTATGCTCACTCACATATTTTTGGTTAATATTTTATAGTGAACTTGGTGGTAACTTTCGAAACCATCTGAAAATACTGGAAGGAAAGCAGGAATACACCCTCTTTCACCCTCTTTGCACACCATACACCCACTTACTCTCACCTAGGGGCAATTTACAATAGCCTTACCACTTACTGACGTAACTGTTGTTTGTGGAAGGTAGGAAAGAATCCAATTATGCAAAGAAAACTCATGTTAACACAACAAAATATGCTAAACTTCTCACAGATACTGACCAGAGACAAAGATCAAACCTAGGTTCTTATACCTTTGGACATGTTTGTGATCTTAATATGTACAGTGCAGTGAAAAGTATTTGCCCTGTCCCATTTTTTTCTGTTTTTGCATTTTTCTCAATTCTCCTTCCAATCTAGTCATATCCAATTACCAGATTGCATTACACTTTCTCTCTACTGATGCTGATCTCCACTGCTGATTGAGGAGAGCGAGACTGTCACACACCCCCTCCGACACATGTGCAGTAGCCGACTGCATCTTTTCACCTGCACAAGACGAGTTCATATGTGGATCATAAATATCTAATATATTTGCCTATCAGTTCATGACATAAAGCTCAAATGCAGTTGAGTAATACAGCAGGACAATGATGCAAAGCACACAATCAAGTTCATCTCTGAATGGTTTTAAAGAAACAAATTTACGGTTTTGGACTGGCCTGACTTGAATCCCATTGTCATGCTGTGGCAAGACCTTGATTAGGCAGTTCATGCTTGAACATCCTGGTGTTGGCCAAAATTTCTCAATAGCAATATAAAAGGCAAGTTACCTCAAACGTTTGATTTCAGCTTTTACTGGTAAGGACGGCACAACCAGTTATTAGTTTGGGTGGGTTAATTTTTTCACTTGGGTGATATACACCGATCAGCCATAACATTAAAACCACCTCCTTGTTTCTACACTCACTGTCCATGTTATCAGCCCCACTTACCATAGTCCATCTGATTCTCTGCATGCTTTGTTAGCCCCCTTTCATGCTGTTCTTCAATAGTCAGAACTTTCCCAGGACCACTACAGAGCAGGTATTATTTGGGTGGTAGATCATTCTCAGCACTGCAGTGACAATGACATGGCGGTGGTGTGTTAGTGTGTGTTGTGGTGGTATGAGTGGATCAGACACAGCAGCGCTGCTGGAGTTTTAAAACACCTCACTGTCACTACTGGACTGAGAATAGTCCACCAACCAAACATATCCAGCCAACAGCGCCCCGTGGTCAGCGTCCTGTGACCACTGATGAAGGTCTAAAAGATGACCAACTCATACAGCAGCAATAGATAAGTCATCATCTCTGACTTTACATCTACAAGGTGGACCAACTAGGTAGGAGTGTCTAACAGAGTGGACAGTAAGTGGACACGGTATTTAAAAACTCCAGCGCTGTCTGATCCACTCATACCAGCACAACACACACTAACACACCATCATCATGTCATTGTCACTGCAGTGCTGAGAATGATCCACCACCCAAATAATACCTGCTCTGTGGTGGTCCTGTGGGGGTCCTGACCATTGAAGAACAGCCTGAAAGCAGGCGAAAAAAGCATGCAGAAAAACAGATGGAGTACAGTCAGTTATTGTAGAACTACAAAGCGCTCCTATGTGGTAAGTGGAGCTGATAAAATGAACAGTGAGTGTAGAAACAAGGAGGTGGTTTTAATGTTATGGCTGATCAGTGTATATCTTCTTTCTAATATAGGAAAGGGTAAAAGACACTAAATTCCAACCAAAGATCAGTGACTTTAAGCAGACATGCACATGCGGTACATATAGCTGTTATAAACAGTAATTGGCCTCATATGCGAGTGTCCTTGCTGCACAGTTTAGGAAATTCCTCTCGGAGGAACAGGATTTCCTTTACATTAGCCAGCCAGACAACAGTCGAGACATCAAACACCGTATTTGTTTTGATTGCGTATGCAAAGAAAGTCAGACAAGTGAACCTTGTGTATTTGGGACGACTTTCACTTGGCTGTTTGAGAGAAGGATACACAGTCCGACTGATTTTTTTACTTCAGTTTGTGCACATGAATCCGTTTTATTATTTATGGCACTTTCTCAAAATTCTTTCACATCTGTTACATGATTAAATAAGTCAAGAGTGGTGAAGCACAAATAGTTTAAAATGTATTTAATGGAAAAAATGTTGGCAAAGCACATTTTCAAACTAGAGACTAATCATGTGTGCTAAGTTTTATTTTATTTAATTATTTTTTAAACACTTGGCTTTGAAACTGGCATTGCACACTATAAGTGTTTTGATTTAATGCTTTCTTTTTATCCTTTTTAATTTGCAAATGCATAATAGTGCATTAAAAAGACAACAGTAGTATGAGCACATGTTGTTGTTTTGACAGAGAATTTGAGCGCCACTTCTGGTTCCTGTTCTTCATTCCAGCCGCACTCGACACACACTGCTGCTGCCAGAATTGCTGCCATGCTCAGCCGCACCGGAAAGGTCTGACATCTGTTTAAGAGAGAGAGAGAGAGAGAGAGAGAGAGTGTGTGTGTGTGTGTGTGTGTGTGGGGATCTAAACCAACCGAACACAGTATGTAATGTCACAAAATTTAGCACTAAACACGCCACGAGAGAACACAGTGCAGCGGATGAATTCCTAGAGCTGTTTTGACCCATTTTATCTAGGGCTGGGTGATATGACTAAAAAAACCTCAAATCTCAATATGCTTTAGAGAAATGGAGATATACGATATGATACGATATGATATAAACCTTTATTAGGATACTGTATTATTATATACAGTATATTAGAGATGCATGAGTACCGATACTGGTATCGGGTATTTGCCCGATACCGCGCTCATTAACTTGTACTCGTACTCGCAAACGAGGCTCCGATACTTAACATCCGATACCGTGTGCCTAGTGCACGTTGCTGCGTTATGCCTGGTTCACACTACACGATTTTTGCCCTGATTTTCGCTCAGCGACTGGTCGGCGCTAGATTTGCCGGCTCGGGAGCAACTCGGCGTTCACTCGGCAATCAAAACTCGGCTCTCGATCGCTAAGTGTGAACTATCCAACAACTCGATCTGACGGCTCACCGAGCGCTCGAGTTTTCTAGCACGTCAGATATCTGAGATGTGCGACAGATATCTGGGAATGAGTGACATGTCGAACAGCCAATGAGAACGCAGGATACGGTGTGAGGGGAAACGCAGGAGAGGAGTGTAAACAGGTGGGACGGGGATAATATAGTTTATATCAGAATACACCTGCACACACACGTTTTACAGTATTTCTGACCTGATCGTTCTCTACAAAACATAACAACAAAACACCAACATTGCAAAAATATTTATTACCTCCAACTCACTACAGAACAATCCATGCTATTCGTGTTGCCAAATCCACTCAGATTCATTTATTTTTCCTCCTTGATTTCATCACGTCAGCGCACAAACACTTTGATCACTCACTACTTGTTGACGTGCATTTTTGGACGTGGTATCATTAAACTTCTCGTCACTTCTCACGTGTGTTTTTGTTTAAAAAAAAAAAACGGTATTCTAAATAGGTATTGGTATCGGTATCGATATCGGCAAGTACAAAAATACATGTACTTGTACTCGTACTCGATTGGGAAAAAATGGTATCGATGCATCCCTAATATATATTTATTAGATATTAAAGTATCAGTAATTATACATACACCAAAAGAGCATGCTGTACTATAACTGTACTTATCAAATGCTATATCTAAGTTATATATAAAATAATAATATTAATAAACACCCAGCATACAGTTTGTAACTTATGTAAGGTCAGTTGCTTCCAGCATAAAACAATTCTGTAGGCCCTACTTAAATAAAAAGTAGTTTTTGTACAAAAAAAATAAAAACACAACTGACCCATGCACATGTCATTTTTTAATCAGATATTTGCTATGGTTTTGCTGGTATGAGTGGATCAGACACAGCAGAGCTGGTAGAGTTTTTAATACTGTGTCCACTCACTCTCCACTCTATTAGACACTCCTACCTAGTTGGTCCACCTTGTAGATGTAAAGTCAGAGACGATCGCTCATCTATTGCTGCTGTTTGAGTTGGTCATATTCGAGACCTTCATCAGTGGTCACAGGACACTGCCCACAGGGAGGTATTTAAACAGCATGAAAGGGGGCTAACAAAGCATGCAGAGAAACAAATTGACTACACTCAGTAATCGTAGAACCACAAAGTGCTCACAATGTTTTTTGAGGATGTAAAATAGTTAAGTCTGATAAATATACAAAAATAAAAGAAATCAGATGGGGGCAACATATGTTTAGGACTCTTAGTTCTAGGACTAAGCTTTTATTAAGGTTTCTCAACCTTTTTTGTATGTGGTTACTCATTTTTTCTTATATGTTTTGTAGCAGAATGACGATCTGCATAGGAAGTACAGCATTGCCGGAGTTACAGACGACAGCTCTGGAACTGACACAGCTCTAGCTTTTAAAAATGAAGAAGCGCCAAAAGAACATCATCCAGTCTCTCGTTCTTTTTCCCAATCACCTACTTCCCCGGCAGGACTAGTCCTGGACCGATTTCTTCGAAGCACCTACCACTCTGAACAGAACAATCACATTGCAGGTTCACCCTTGGAACTAGGTGAACTTAGGTAAGTACAGTGCACAGATTGGTCAAGTCAACATTACAAAGATACTTTACTTTATTAAAAATACAATCCCTGGCTTAAATAGTATATTAAGAAACCCCATTTTGAGTATTTTTTTAATGTAAAAATACACTAGCACACCAGAGCTGGGATTTCGAATACATCGTATCGAATCTCGGCTCTGCCATCCGGCACAACGATTGGCTGTTGTTCACAGGGTGGGACAATCTGGACCAGGGTTCCTCATAACTGGTGCAATTATGACCTCTGTTGACTGCAGAGTTGAGGAATAATGCTGATCAGGGTGTGACTCTCTGTACACAAGGCTGATCAGCATATGAACTCGCCTTGTGCAGGTGATAAGATGCACGCTTCGGAGGGGGTGTGTGTCAGTTGCAAAGCTTCTCAGTCAGCAGTGGAGGGTAGTATCGGTAGAGGTGAAGCATAATGCAAACAGGGTAATTGGATATGACAAGATTACAGGAGAAAATTAAAATCACATGTCTGACATAAACATGGGCCAGCTTTAGCCTAGTGGTTAAGGTACTGCACCAGTGATCAGAGGGTCGCTGGTTCAAGCCCCACCAGTGCCAGGTTGCTGCTGTTGGGCCTTTGAGCAAGGCACTTAACCCTCAATTGCTGAGACTGTAATGTAAGTCGCTTTGGATAAAGGCGTCTGCTAAATGCTGAAAATGTAAATGTGAACAAATGTGAAGCTTTACACCATCCTGCCATTAATTACCATGTTTTATCTTTAGCTTAATACGTTTTAAACTCATAGTAAATACATGTCCTCACTCTCTCAAAGCCCGAATCTTGTGGCCTTGGAAGTGGACAGTGAAGAAGAGGATAACTTACTGATGAAAAAGCCCCTTCCTGAGAAATCCTCTGAAAATAAGGGCAGTGAAGAGAAGCAGGACAGCAGTAACTCCTCCACTGAGCTCACCTGCACCCGCTCAGACTCCACTTCCCCCAACTGTAATCACAGCTCTCCAGAGGTAACGTTTATTCTTTTGTCATTTATTTTCATACTACACAGACTAAAATACAACACCAATGCTATATGAATGCTATAATTAAATTGAACTAGTATTAAAATTCAGCATGATTCCAAAAGTTTGAGTCCACTTTTCAATATTTGTCAATTTACCACCTGCAGTGAAATGTAAAATCTGGTCCTACTACTTAGGGGCTTTCTAAAAACTTAGTGAGTTCTCTGCATAGACAGCATTTTACATCATCCTACATGCACTCCCGAGACGAAGGCTGTCTAAATTCTTAGATACCTTAAAATGCTGCCTACTGAGGTGCCTTAATTCTAAGCTATAAAATGCTTTCTTAGCTGTGAAGGCAATCCCAGCATTCAGTGCAGTTCTTTTTAAATGTAAATAAATTGTACTCATTTTTATTTTTATAAATGTATAAGTTTCCGCTAGCACACCATCGCCGAGATTCTAAACTCCTCGGTTCGAAACTCCTCGGTTCGAAACTCGGTGTTGCCACCGGTCGGCTGGGCGCCATCTAGCAGGCATAATTGGCAGTGCCTGCAGCAGACTCTAATTGGCTACCGTGTCTGCTAGGGCGGGACGACCGGACTATGTGGGTAGGGTCTTCTAACACTGTGCAAGGACCCTGATTAGCAGATAGAGGCTCCTGCGCAAAGGCATTGGTGAATAAGAAAGGGTCCGCTAAGGACTGTGCACGGGTCGGAGGAGGCGTGAGCAGGAAATATACCTTCTTCGAATGCAATCAGGAATCCCAGCGGAAGACAAATTGACTACGCTAAATTTGGAGCAAAATGTGGAAAAAATGCATAAATAATGAGAAAAAAAATGTGTACGTAATTTATTTGCAAATTTAGGCTTGTCAGTGACAGTTTAACTGGTTTTGGTACACTGAGGGAGATGTTAGTTGGCATGCTAGCGGGTTGTGCCGCCTCAGCCCATTGGTTTGAATGGCCTGAGGCTAACTGTGTTTGCTTAGTAAGCAAAAACTGTGGTGTGGTAATCACCGTTATTGCTGTCTAAGTAGTTCATCTAAATAATAACCTGCCTTATGAGTTTGATGTCTTATTAGAATCCTCTCTACTAAGGCACTAGGTTTTTCAGACAGAGCCATAGACTATCAAAAATATATAGTGGAAAATCAATCATGTACAGTGCCATCAGAAAGTATTCACACCCCTTCACTTTTTCCACATTTTGTTACGTTACCGACATATTTGAAAACCGATTTCAGTATAGTTTTCTTTTAAAGAATCTACATGAAATAGCCCATAATGATAAAGTGAAAACATGTTTTCAGACATTTTTGTAAATTTATTAAAAATGTAAACATTTAAACATAATAGGTACATAAGTATTCACACCCATGGCTTAATATTTTGTTGAAGCACCTTTGGCAGCAATCACAGCCTCAAGTCTTCTTGGGTATGTCTGTACAAGCTTGGCACACCTGTTTTTGGGCATTTTCTCCCATTCTTCTCTGCAGATCCTCTCAAGCTCAGTCAGGTTGGATGGGCAGCGTCTGTAGACAGCCATTTTTAGGTCTTTCCAGAGATGTTCAATTGGATTCAAGTCCGGGCTCTGGCTGGGCCACTCAAGGACATTCACAGACTGCTCCTGAAGTCACTCCTTTGTTATCTTGGCTGTGTGCTTTGGATCATTGTCGTGTTGGAAGATGAATCGTCGCCCTAGTCTGAGTTCCAGAGCACTCTGGAGCAGGTTTTCTTGAAGAATCTCTCTATATTTGGCTGCTGTCATCTTACCCTCTATGCGGACTAGTCGCCCAGTTCCTGCCGCAGAAAAACATCCCCACAGCATGATGCTGCCACCACCATGCTCGACAGTAGGGATGGTGTTAGCCAGGCGATGAGCAGTGCCTGTTTTTCTCCAGACATGACGCTTGTAGTTCTGGCCAAAAAGTTATATTTTGGTTTCATCAGACCAGAGAATTTTGATTCCTCTGGTCTGAGAATCCTTAAGGTGCTTTTTGGCAAACTCCAAGTGGGCTGCCATGTGCCTTTTAGTGAGGAGTGGCTTCCATCTGGCCACTCCACCATAAAGGCCTGATTGGTGGAGTGTGTTAGCAATGGTTGACCTACTGGATGGTTGTCCTATCTCCACAAGGGAACGCTGGAGCTCTGCCTTAGTGACCATTGGGTTCTTGGTCACCACTCTGACCAAGGCCCTTCTTCCCCGATTACTCAGTTTGGTCGGGCGGCCAGATCTAGGGAGGGTTCTGGTGGTTTTTTGTATCCTTCCCCAGATTTGTGCCTTGACACAATCCGGTCTCGGAGGTCTAAAGACAATTCCTTTGACTTCATTGCTTGGTTTCTGCTCTGATGTGCACGGTCAACTGTGAGACCTTTTATAGACAAGTGTGTGCCATTCCAAATTATGTTCAATCAACTGAATTTACCACAGGTGGTCTCCAATCAAGTTGTGGAAGCATCTCAAGGATGATCAGTGTAAACTGGATGCACCTGAGCTCAATTTTGAGCGTCATAGCAATGGGTGTGAATACTTATGTACTATTATGTTTAAATGTTTAAATTTTTATAAGATTTACAAAAATGTCTGAAAACATGTTTTCACTTTGTCATTATGGGCTATTTCGTGTAGATTTTTAAAAGAAAACTATACTCAAATCAAAATGTGGAAAAAGTGAAGGGGTGTGAATACTTTCTGATGGAACTGTACATTACAGTAAAATTAAACTAAAATAAAACTAATCACTGCACTGTGCAAATGCTAAAGGTAGGTTCATACCGGCAGCGACACGACTGGTTGTCAGCGACACGACGAGTCTGCAACGCGAAAAAGTATAACCTTATGCAAACTGGGAGCAATGCAATGTGACGATTACCAAGAGGAATTGAAGCGGGATGCTTAGTTTTTGGTTCCTACTAGACATAGAAGAGAAACTCATTGTTGAGGCAGCGATTGCAAAGAACAAACACAGTTTTCTTGTCATGTTGACTTCATAGACAGTGATGGACTACTCAAGGGTGAAATTTGTAGATAAGCAATTTTTCCTACAGAATTTTTATTTTAAGCAAAAACACATCTGATTTGTGAAGGAATCTGATTTGTGAACAAATTAATTAACATAAAAAAAAAATTTCAGGCGCCCAGGTGGTGCAGGGGGATAATCTGCTAGCACACCAGCGCATAGATTCTGAACTCTCGGGTTCGAATCTCGGACCCTGCTACCGGTCGACTTGGCGCCCTCTGCCTGCAACAGAAAAAAATGGGTTCAAGTCTGCTGGGTGGGAAAGACCAAACTAAGTGTGAAAGCAGGGTGATGAGCGAAGAGTGATTCGGGTGACAGGAGGTGAAAAGTTGCTGCCGGTCAGAGTGTAGGATTGTAGGGGCTGGGGTCTCACAGACTACAGTATTGTGTGCAGAGAATGGCATAATTTTTTTAACATCTTTTTTCCATGTCCTTTTCATGTCATTGTACTTTGTTAATTGCACATTAGACTATCAAAATAAACCACATGCATTTCTGTGAGCTGAGTAGGTTTTAAAGTAAAAGATCACACGTTCAAACAACTATGAGAATGACACAGGTGGCAACGAGAGTGCAACAAGACGGCAAACACAAAGCAAGCAAGCATTAATAAGTAGACAAAAGAAGTGTAAAAGAAGTACTACACAAAGCAGTCAACGGTATTTTAGCATCAAAGGAATGTCCTACTAGTAACTGAATCATAAATACTTAATGACTACCAGAATTACAGGTCTAGTGCATTTAAAGCTTTTCAGACGTGTGCATTAGCTGTAGATGCAATAATTTAAGCTCTAAATGACACTTGCCATCACAATAGCTTCTCTTAAAAACAGCATTCTTCTCTGCTAGCAGAAATTGTTGCCTAGATTTCCAGGCGACTGAAGCTAACAAATATTTCAAGGAGGCTTGTGATGAAAGAGTTATGAGAGTCAAAGTTCATATTTTGTAAAACCTCATTTGGATGTTAGGAAGTTGGAATAAATTTGTAATGAGGAGAATAACCTGTCATATGGAAAGCCATAGCCTATTGGTTAAGGCACAGGACTAGTAATCCAAAGGTTGCTGGTTCAAGCCCCACCACTGCTAGGTTGCTGCTGTTGGGCCCTTGAGCAAGGCCCTTAACCATCAGTTGCTCAGACTGTATACCGTAACTGTAATGTAAGTGAACCCAGCCCAGACTTAAAATAGACCTATGTGGCAGTGCTTTGTCGAGACCTAGTACAGTTTCTGAGTATTTGCTGGGATGGGTGAAGATGCACTCACACCTTTTAGGTTAAGCATTATAGTCAAATAAACTGAATATGGCATTTGTTATGTGCCACATACACTGATCAGCCATAACACTGTGTATTTTATCAGCTTCACTTACCATATAGGAGCACTTTGAAGTTTTACAATTACTGACTGTAGTCCATCTATTTCTCTACATACCTTTTTAGCCCCCTTTCACGCTGTTCTATAATGGTCAGGACCCCCACAGGACCACCACAGAGCAGGTATTATTTAGGTGGTGGATGATTCTCAGCATTGCAGTGACACTGACATGGTGGTGGTGTGTTAGTGTGTGTTGTGCTGGTATAAGTGGATAAGACACAGCAATGCTCATGGTTTTTAAATACCATGTCCACTCACTGTCCACTCTATTAGACAGTCCTACCTAGTTGGTCCACCTTGTAGATGTAAAGTCAGACACGATCACTCATCTATTGCTGCTGTTGGTCATGTTGAGTTGGTCATCTTCTAGACCTTCATCAGTGGTCACAGGACGCTGCCCACGGGGCGCTGTTGGCTGGATATTTTTGGTTGGTGGACTATTATTAGTCCAGCAGTGACAGTGAGGTGTTTAAAAACTCCATTAGCGTTGCTGTGTCTTATCCACTCATACCAGCACAACACATTAACACACCACCACCATGTGTCACTGCAGTGCTGAGAATGATCCACCACCTAAATAATACCTGCTCTGTAGTGGTCCTGTGGGGGTCCTCACCATTGAAGAACAGCATGAAAGGGGGCTAACAAAGCATGCAGAGAAATAGGTGGACTACAGTCAGTATTTGTAGAACTTCAAAGTGCTCCTATATGGTAAGTGGAGCTGATAAAATGGACAGTGAGTGTAGAATCAAGGCAAGCAAAAAAAACAAAGTAATGTTTTGGCTGATAGGTGTATTGTGTAACAGCTGACACTGTAGATAATGCTGTTATTGTCTCAGTTTTCCGCAATAAAAAGTGAACTTGAAGATAATTGTGTATGATAGTGTGCAGAGAGGTTTTGGACTTAAACCTGCTCCTTTTTGCCAAGAACTGGAGAGGAAGTCATTTAGCAGAACATTAAAAGCACACTGCCAAAGAAATGCTACAGTCATGTAACCCTGTAATCCCTTTCCATAATTATAACATTTTTTGGCTAAAATTAACTGCAATCAATTTAATCAGTCTGTTTGTCTTTCTATCGACCAACCTACCAAACTATTCATCCGTTTGCCTGTCTGCCTGCCTGCCTGTCTGTCTGTCTGTCTTCGAATCTGCCTACCTACCTACCTACCTACCTACCTACCTACCTACCTACCTACACCTACCCACTCACTGACCTACTGACCAACCCACCAATCAACCTGTCTTTCTATATAGCTGTCTGTTTATCTGCCTTCATGTCTGTCTGTCTGCCTGCCTATGTACCTATATACCCACCTACCTACCTATCTACCTACCCACTCACTGACCTACCAACCTCTGTCTGTCTGTCTGTCTGCCGGTTTGTCTGTCTATCTTCCTATTTATATACCTACCTATCCACTCATCAACCCATCGACCAACCTACCAACCAACCTGTCTATCTGGCTGTTTGTCTGCCTGCTTGACTGTCTGTCTGCCTGCCTTCCTGTCTTTCTGCCTGCCCACTCACTAACCTACCAACCATCTAACGACCGATCTGTCTGTCTGTCTATCTCCTACCTACCTACCTACCTACCTACCTACCTACCTACCTACCTACCTACCTACCTACCTACCTACCTACCTACATCATCGGCCTGTTGACCAACCTACCAACCAATCTGGCTGTCTGTCCACCTGCCTGCCTGTCTGTCTGCCCGTCTGTCTGCCTGCCCACTTACCAACCTGCCAACCTCCTAACGACCTATCTATCTGTCTGCATCTGTCTGTCTACCAACTGACCTACAGACCTGTTTATCTGTCTGCCTG
This sequence comes from Trichomycterus rosablanca, assembly GCF_030014385.1. NCBI lineage: Eukaryota > Metazoa > Chordata > Actinopteri > Siluriformes > Trichomycteridae > Trichomycterus > Trichomycterus rosablanca. Next base: position 7,808,476 of record NC_086013.1, read on the forward strand.
TTTGTCTGCCTGTTTGTCTGTCTGCATTCCTGTTTGTCTGTCTATCTTCCTACCTACCTACCTACCTACCTACCTACCTACCTACCTACCTACCTACCTACCTACCTACCTACCCACCCACTTGTTGGCCTACAGACCAACCTACCAACCAACCTGTCTATCTGGCTGTCTGTCCATCTGCCTGTCTGTCTGCCTGCCTGCCTGTCTGCCTATGTACCTATTGACTGACCGCCCAACATACCGATCTATCTATTTGTCTGTCTACCTGTTTACCTTTATTTGTGCTATAGATATTAGATATAAGACAAGACATTTATGCAGTTTAAAAGCTACACCTACCATATAGATAGACTTTGTGGGTATGCAGCTACTGACTGTATATATTTCATTTATAACTCAGGTACTCACCAGCTGTACTCCATTTGCCAAAAGGTCGACCATTATCAGCATGGTAATGCGCAGTGCTAGTTCAATGGTTAAAGTAAGAAAAGTTGCTAGATCAAGTCCAACCACTGTCAAGTTGCTACCGTTAGGCGCCTAATTAAGGCCACAAATGTAATGACATAGTACTGTGTTAGTGTATGTGTTGTTCTGGTATGGAGTGACTCAGGTGCAGCAGTGGTGTTGGGATTTTTAATATTTCTGTTTCTTTTGTTTCAGAACTCTGCAGATCAAGGAATCCGCCTTCGTTCATACTCTTATTCATCGCCCAAAATCAGCCTGCTGCCCCCACGTTTTAGCCGAGACATCCATCGTCCACCTGCTGACCTCAGCAATGGTTTGACCCATTTTAAACTTTTACTTTTACCTGTGTTTGATTTAAATGATCCAAAATGTTACTTTTTTTTCCAGAGTAGCAGTGACACACAGTGATGAGTGTATTAGGTGCGGCTGTTAACACTAATTGTTTATCTGTGTGGTAGGTGTAGCCCACAAAATAATCAATGCAAGTACATACCAGATAGGTGTACCTAATAAAGTGCCCAATGAGTGATTAATTTACTCAAGCACTAGGCACAACCGAAACTTGCTGCTCATTCAGTTTCACTAAGCATTTATAAAAGATTAGTTACGACAAGCATGGGACATGCACAGACATTTTTATACCCTGTTGATCCATGGGAGGTTTACAATCCGGCTCAGTGAGCACAGAGCAGTGCTGCCCTGTAGTGAGTGTAATATCCACTGTGTTCTGTAGATGGCGTCCTCTCCGGCAACAGCAGCGGCAGCCGATCTCTCCTGCAAACTTTGTCTCTGTCTAAATCTCTGTCTCTGCTCAATCCCGTTAGTAAGTACTGACAACCCACAGCTACTCGTCGGCCCGCCCCTCTGCTCGCTGCTACATATTGCGCCTGTGGCAACCGCTGGAGCTCGCTGTGTGTGTTTGTGTGTCTGTGTGTTTTATGTGGGTTTAATATTATGAACAAAGGTAGGAATAGCTGTATAACATGGTGATATAAAAGTGGAATAACACTGACTAGCTACAGTGGCTTTATAAGAATTTTATTTTAAAATACAACATAATTGCAAATTAATTACAAATAAATCAGAGCATTATTAATTAATTCACTCAGCCCTCCAAATCATTAAATTCAGGTGTTCCAATCACTTCCATGGCCACAGGTGTATAAAACCAAGCACCTAGACATGCAGACTGCTTCTACAAACATTTGTAAAAGAATGAGTCGCTCTCAGGAGCTCAGTGAATTCCAGCGTGGTACCGTGATGCCACCTGTGCAACAAGTCCAGTCGTGAAATTTCCTTGCTAGTAAATATTCCACAGTCGACTGTCAGTGGTATTATAACAAAGTGGAAGCGATTGGGAACGACAGCAACTCAGCCACGAAGTGGTAGCCACGTAAAATTACAGAGCGGGTCAGCGGATGCTGAGGCGCTTAGTGCGCCGAGGTCGGCAACTTTCAATCGCTACAGTCCTCCAAACTTCATGTGGCCTTCAGATTAGCTCAAGAACAGTGTGTAGAGAGCTTCATGGAATGGGTTTCCATGGCCGAGCAGCTGCATCCAGGCCTTACATCACCAAGCGCAATGCAAAGCGTTGGATGCAGTGGTGTAAAGCACGCCGACACTGGACTCTAGAGCAGTGGAGATGTGTTCTCTGGAGTGACGAATCACGCTTCTCCGTCTGGCAATCCGATGAACGAATCTGGGTTTGGCGGTTGCCAGGAGAACGGTACTTGTCTGACTGCATTGTGCCAAGTGTAAAGTTTGCTAGAAGAGGGGATTATGGTGTGGGGTTGATTTTCAGGAGTTGGGCTCGGCCCCTTAGTTCCAGTGAAAGGAACTCTTAATGCTTCAGCATACCAAGAGATTTTGGACAATTTCATGCTCCCAACTTTGTGGGAACAGTTTGGGGATGGTCCCTTCCTGTTCCAACATGACTGCACACACCAGTGTACAAAGCAAGGTCCATAAAGACATGGATGAGCGAAGAACTTAACTGGCCTGCCCTCAACCCGACAGAACACCTTTGGGATGAATTGGAGTGGAGACTGCGAGCCAGGCCTTCTCGTCCAACATCAGTGACTGACCTCACAAATGCGCTTCTGAAAGAATGGTCAAAAATTCCCATAATTACACTCCTAAACCTTGTGGAAAGCCTTCCCATAAGAGTTGAAGCTGTTATAGATGCAAAAAGTGGGCCGACATCATATTAAACCCTACGGACTAAGAATGGGATGTCACGCAAGTTCATATGCGTGTGAAAGCAGACGAGCGAATACTTTTGGCAATGTAGTGTAGGTTTGCATGTCTAAAAACATACAAACTTTATCACCTGCAAAAATAGTGCAAGCTGATTGGCTAAAGGCTCTGTTGAGGATTTGTTTGTTTAAAATACATGATGTGGTAAATGCAAATTGATCCTTTTTTTGCCCGTAATGTATCTTCTTCATTATATGTCAGCATATTAATTATTTTGAGAATTACTGTTGAAGGGGAGGTACTAACCATATACAGATTGCACAATGACTGCTGGTATTGTGAGGGCACCACATTTTAAAAACAAGTGGTGTTCAAAAAGCGTGACATCTGTGTTTATTTTATCTATACCAACAGCCAGACTTTAAAGTATGTCTGTGGGAATTTGTAGCCATTAAGTCAAAAGAGCATTTGTATGGCTGGACATTGATGTTGGTCAAGAAGGCCTCAAGTGATGTTCCAGTTCATTCCAAAGCTGTTTAGTGGGACTGACTTTGCTTTGTAAACATGGGCACAGTCATGCTGGAACAGGAGATCCTTCCCTAAACTAGTGCTGCACAATTTGGAAGCATATCATTTTTTTTTATATAATTGATTTGGTACACCTTTAGCTGTTGACTGCCCTGCCTAATTGATGTCTGAAATTGCAATTGTTTTTGTTAGTCTTTGAACCTCCCTGAAGTAGTGCCATTAAATAATATTCCATTCTAGGAATTATTGAATATGTGATATTTACTACATCGCCGATATTTGCACTGTTTGAGTCATTTTGAGACAATATTAGTAAACAGACCCATCCTGTTAATTAAAAAATACATAACATTAAGTAGAATCTGATTTGAAGTGTTTGAAACACACTAGTAAGCCACTGTAGGCATGTTCAGTGTGGGTGTACCCGTTGGTGAAAGCTTTCTAATTGCCTGTAATAGCCTGACACTTCATTGCTTTGCTGTGCATTAAGTGGAGCTGGTTGTGGCAGTACAGTGACAATTATCATTCTAGTTCATTTTATAAGTAGCATAAGTTTTGTTTACAACCCCAAATCAGAAGTTAGGATGGCATGGAAAATGCAAATAATAAACAAAACACAGAGTTTCTTACATTTACTTTGACTTTTATTTGATTGCAGACAAGATGAACCTGAGATATTTCATGTTTTATCTGCTCAACTTCATTTCATTTATTAATAAACATCCAAACTTCCATTCCTGCATTTTAGGTCGGCAACACTGTAAAGCATTTATCACTTTGTAATGTTGCCATTCCTTTTCACCACACCAAACGTTTTGGTACAGAGGATACCAAGTGATTTAGTGTTTCAGGTTTTATTTTGTCTCATTCTTCCTGCAAACACGCCTTAAGATGTGCAACAGTACAGGGTCGTCGTCTCATTTTTTGTTTCTAAATTCTCCACACATTCTCTACTGGGGACAGGTCATGACTGCAGGCAGGCCAGTCCAGTACCCGTACCCTCTTTGCATGGACGTCCATGGATGCATGGACGTCCCTGGAAAAGATGACGTCTTGAAGGCAGCATATGTTGCTCTAAGATCTTAATGTACTTTTCTGCATTAATGCTGCCATCACAGAAGTGTAAATGACCCCATACCATGACAGACCCTGGCTTTTGGACTCGTTGCTGATAACAGTCTGGCGTCCATTTTTTTCCAAAAAAGACCTGGAATGCTGATTCAGCTGACCACAATACACGTTTCCACTGTGTGATGGTCCATCCATGCCTCCGAGCCCCGAGAAGTCAATGGCGCTTCTGGACATGGTTAACATAAGGCTTCTTTTTTGCACAGTAAAGTTTTAAGTGGCATTTGTGCATGTAACTCTGTATTTTAACTCTGATGCAGTGCCGTCTGAGGGATCAAAGATCACAGGCGTTCAGCTGAAGCTTGCGCCTTTGGCTTTTATGCAATGAAATTCTTCCCGATTCCTTGAATGGTTTAATGATATTATGCACTGTAGAGGGAGAAATATGCAATTCGCTTCCAATCTTTCTTTGAGGTACATTGTTTTTTAACATTTCAATAATTTTCTCACACATTTGGAGATCCTCTGTCCATCTTTGCTCATCAAAGATGCTGCTTTTGTACCAAACCATGATGACAATCACCTGTTGACATCACCTGTTTGGAATCACATCATTATTTAGTTTTTTCACCTCATTACTAGCCCTAAATTGCCCCTGTCCCAACTTTTTTTTGGAATGTGTTGCAGGCCTGAAATGCAGAAATGGAGGTACATTAACAAATGAAAGGAAGTTGAGCAGATAAAACATAAAATATCTCAGGTTCATCCTGTCTGCAATCAAATAAAAGTCAAAGTAAATGTAAGGAACACTGTGTTTTAATTTTATTTGCATTTTCCATACTGTCCCAACTTTTTCTGATTTGGGGTTGTACATGCAGTCCTGTATGGCTTAACACACATATGTTAAATGCTTAGTGTACAAGTAGAATTGCCATTGAGGGGCTTAGGAAAAAAACAACAACTGTTAATTCTGTTTAAGAAAAACAATGCACTGCCTAGGCAAGAAAGTTGCAGAGATCACTTATATAAATTATTGGTGAATTCGAATTGTGAAAAATAGACAGTAAAACTCACAGCTGTGTTTATTAGAGAAAGTAATACAGTGGTGCCCTGAAACTCAATGTCAATTGTTTCTAGGAGTGGCGTTGAGTTTAAAAGTCATTAAATATTATGGTTTTTTTTTCTCTTATTAGAATAAATGAGAAACCTGTAAATACGTTCCATGGTCCAGTGGAACTGCATATACTTTATGCTAATGTAAAATAATAGGGTTGTTTTTGACACTTATACACTGAAAATAACACAAATGTAATATAAAAAACACGAAAATACAATTGAAAACAGTTAAATATCAATAAAAAAATACATTAAAACCTGCACTTTATCTTCACTTCTTTATTGTTTCCTTACACTTCTTTATCATGGAGATGCTTGATCTTGGGATACCGTATTCCATTCAGTAAAGGCACATGAGAAAGGCAAAATAGTTTTTGCTCTGGCTGTGGTGTTTTTTTCTGTGTGGTGTGGTGATGCACAAAGCTTAACGTGACTTACTGTACTAAAACAACGAGTGCAGAACTTCATTAGTGCAGATTCGTCTCATATTCACACTTTTATGACGTTTTGACTAGGGGTGGGTTTATAAAATCGATTTTTCAATTCGAATCGATCTTTATTTGAACGATCCGATATCGATTAATATAAACGCGAGATCGATCTTTTAAATACGCCCCTTTTTACGGTGCACACAGAAATCTGTTACCCCCTTTAATTTCGCGTGACCAGCCAGTGTTTTTTCATGCAACGAGATCTGACCTGCACATCAGTTTAGCCATGGCAGAAGCTTTTTGCACTGATTTTCGCTCGGCGACGGGTCGGTGCTGGATTCGGGAGGAACTCGGTGTTCGCTCTGCGATCAAAACTCGGCTCTCAATCAATGTGAGAAACAGCGAGGGGAAACACAGGGGAGAGGTTGTAAACAGGTGGTGGAGCACAATATAGTTTCTATCAGAATACATCAGCACACGCGAGTTTTACAGTATTTCTGACCTGATCGTTCTCTACAAAACAAAATATTTATTAACCTCCAACTCACTATAGAACAAGCCATGCTGCTCGTGTTGTCAAATCCACTCAGATTCATTTATTTCATCAGCGCACAAACTTTCATCGCTCGCTACTTGTTGATGTGCATGTTTGGACGTGGTATCATAAAACCTTTCATCACTTCTGTTACTGTTTTCTGTTTTGGATTAATTATTTATGTAAACAAAATACACAAATATTTTTAATAATGAGTGTTCTTTGTACAATTAACACATTCGTTCTCTGAACATCTGTACATATTTAAACAAAACCTGTTAATGTAACTCAAATATGCCTAACTGTGTTGAATCGAAATTGAATCGAAAATCTAATCGAAAATCGAAGATCGAATCGAATCGGGACCTTGTGAATCGGAATCGGATCGATCCAGGAAATTAGTGGCGATACCCAGCCCTAGTTTTGACGTTATAATGGTCTAGAATGTGTATCATGCTTTAAACTATCTGCTTATGTAGCATAATTAACATAAACCCTATTGTAATATTGAGGGGAGGCATGGTGGCTTGGTGGGCAGCACTGGTTTAGTTCCCAAGTAGAGTGGTCCAGTGCTGTTCTGTATGGTGTTTGCACGTTCTCCCCATGTCTGCGCCGGTTTCCTTTGGGTGCTTTGGTTTTCTCCCACAAATCCAAAGACATGCAGTCGGGCTAACTGGAGCTACTCAAGTTGCCATATGTACAGTATCTCACAAAAGTGAGTACACCCCTCACATTTCTGCAAATATTTTATTATATCTTTTCATGGGACAACACTGTAGAAATGAAACTTGGATATAACTTAGAGTAGTCAGTGTACAGCTTAGATAGATAGATAGATAGATAGATAGATAGATAGATAGATAGATAGATAGATAGATAGATAGATAGATAGATAGATAGATAGATAGATAGATAGATAGATAGGTGTTTTGAGTCGACCAAAGAAGTTGAGTCCACATGTTCAGCGGCATATCCAGAGGTTGGCTTCAAAAAGTAGACACATGAGTGCTGCCAGCATTGCCGCAGAGGTTGAAGATGTGGGAGGTCAGCCTGTCAGTGCTCAGACCATACGCCGCACACTGCATCAACTCGGTCTGCATGGCCGTCATCCCAGAAGGAAGCATCTTCTGAAGCTGACCCACAAGAAAGCCCGCAAAACAGTTTGCTGAAGACAAGCAGTCGAAGAACATAGATTACTGGAATGTCCTGTGGTCTGACGAGACCAAGATAAACTTGTTTGGCTCTGATGGTGTCCAGCATGTGTGGCGGCGCCCTGGTCAGAAGTACCAAGACAACTGTCTCTTGCCTACAGTCAAGCATGGTGGTGGTAGCATCATGGTCTTGGGCTGCATGAGTGTTGCCGGCACTGGGAAGCTGCAGTTCATTGAGGAAAGCATGAATTCATGAATGTACTGTGACATTCTGAAGCAGAGCATGATCCCCTCCCTTTGGAAAATGGGCCGCATGGCAGTTTTCCAACACGATAACGACCCCAAACACATCTTCAAGATGACAACTTGAAGGCAGTGCTAGATAATAATGGTGGTCACACAAAATATTGACACTTTGGGCACAGTTTGGACATGTTCACTGTGGGGTGTACTCACTTGTGTTGCCAGCTATTTAGACATTAATGGCTGTGTGTTGAGTTATTTTCAGAAGACAGTAAATCTACACTGCTATAGAAGTTGTACACTGACTACTCTAAGTTATATCCAAGTTTCATTTCTATAGTGTTGTCCCATGAAAAGATATAATAAAATATTTGCAGAAATGTGAGGGGTGTATTCACTTTTGTGAGATACTGTATGTATGTATGTATGTATGTATGTATGTGTGTGTGTGTGTTTGCTGTGATGGACTGACAACCTGTCCAGGGTGTTTCCTACCTTTGGGACAGTAAATCAGACCCACCGCAACCCAGAAGAGGATGAATCAATGTAATGTAATGTAACATTTGAAAGTGTTATCGTAATTACTTCAGTACTTATAAGTCTGTGTCTCTGTCTTGACAGAACAACGAGCACTCAGCTTGAACGAGCCACACGAGAAAAGGTAAAGCTCCAGCGGACAGTCCAGTCTTCTTTTTCTTTTTCTTGGTGGTTTGAACAGGATTCTAAGGTTCTCAGACGTTCTTATGACGTCACAGTTGCCTAGAGACAAAGTGCTTCTTGTGGTAGTTGATCTTTTCATTTGGGACGCACCATCAGACTCTCTTGGTACAGCTGCCCCACCTAGTGGATGGATTTGTGTTAAATTAAAGTGGGAAATGTATCAGCGAGAGAAAAGTGTGTATGTTTTTATGTGTAGAGAGAAGTTCCGTCGACGTGCTCAGTCAGCAGACGACGAGTCCAGCGTGGAGCTGGATGATTCGCTTCAACACCTTACGCTTTCCGAATTTCTAAAAGAGTATGTCCCAGCTGCCTTTAGCTCACTTCTAACCTCTGAGAAGTTTAAGACACTTTTATTCGTGTACCCTGGATGTACCTAGCATGGAGGCACGTTTAACACTTACACTATACTGCCAAAAGTCTTCGCTCATCTGCGGCCCACCCTGTGCGTCTATAACAGCTTCAACTCTTATGGGAAGGCTTTCCACAAGGTTTAGGAGTGTAATTATGGGAATTTTTGACCATTCTTTTAGAAGCGCATTTGTGAGGTCAGACACTGATGTTGGACGAGAAGGCCTGGAAGGTGTTCTATCGGGTTGAGGTCAGGACTCTGTGCAGGCCGGTCAAGTTCTTCCACACCAAACTCGCTCATCCATGTCTTAATGGACCTTTCTTTGTACACTGGTGCGTAGTCATGTTGGAACAGGTAGGGGCCATCCCCAAACTGTTCCCACAAAGTTGAAATTGCATGAAATTGTCCAAAATCTCTTGGTAAGCTGAAGCATTAAGAGTTCCTTTCACTGGAACTAAGGGGCCGAGCACAACTCCTGAAAAACAACCCCACACCATAATCCCCCCTCCACCAAACTTTACACTTGGCACAATGCAGTCAGACAAGTACCGTTCTCCTGGCAACCGCCAAACCCAGACTTGTCCATCGGATTGCCAGACGGAGAAGCATGATTTGTTACTCCAGAGAACACATCTCCACTGCTCTAGAGTCCAGTGATGGTGTGCTTTACACCACTGCATCCGACGCTTTGCATTGCGCTTGGTGATGTAAGGCTTGGATGCAGCTGCTCGGCCATGGAAACCCATTCCATGAAGCTCTCTACACACTGTTCTTGAGCTAATCTGAAGGCCACATGAAGTTTAGAGGTCTGTAGTGATTGACTCTACAGAAAGTTGGCGACCTCTGCACACTATGCGCCTCAGCATCCGCTGACCCTGCTCTGTCATTTTACGTGGCTACCACTTCGTGGCTGAGTTGCTGTCGTTCCCAATCGCTTCCACTTTGTTATAATACCACTGACAGTTGACTGTGAAATATTTAATAGTGAGGAAATTTCACGACTGGACTTGTTGCACAGGGGGCATCCTATTACCGTACCATGCTGGAATTCACTGAGCTCCTAAGAGCGACCCATTTTTTCACAAATGTTTGTATTAAGCAGTCTGCATGCCTAGGTGCTTGGTTTTATACACCTGTGGCCATGAAAGTGATTGGAACACCTGAATTCAATGATTTGGATTGGTGAGTGAATACATTTGGCAATATAGTGTATTTATTTACACATCTTAACTAAGCTAGTGCTAAATCCTCCTGAGAAGTAGAAATATACTTAGCACTTTAACCCCATTAATCCTATTTCTTTTTTCATACAGTTTTTTTTTTGCTGTTTTGTTTACTAATAAGCATTTTTGGAACGTTGAAATGCAGCGAATGTAGAGAATGTTTCATACACGTTAACAGAGTCCCTTTTGCTAAAACAATAACTAACATTTGCATTACAAACTAACAAAAATGTGTAATGTTTTTATTAGGGATGTAACGATACACTCTATCCATGATGCGTTGTGATTCACGATACTGGGTGCACGATACGATTTTTTCCAGATTTTTTTAAACAAAATGAAATTGAAGACATTATGACAAAGTTTCCTTTTTATTATTTCTCTGTTAAAAAATAAATCAAAATACTGTATTTTATTTCTGAGGTTGGTACGAACTATGCAAAACAATGCTGCACATTTTCCTTTTTGTGTAAAAAAAAACAAATGAAATTTTAAAACAAATCCCACATTATAAATAAATGAATAATACAAATATAGAAAAGATCCTCACATAAATAAATTTGGCTGGAAAATTCAGAACCTGGCAACCCTGTAGTGACGTCAACCAGGCGAGGTTGCGCAAATAGCACCAGTGCCCTCTGCCATTTCAAATGAATATCGATTCATTACACATGTAAACCGATTTGAATTGTTACACATGTGAATCGATTTTTAACTGTCTTGTGGTGCATCGTTACATCCATAGTTTTTATGCATTTAAGACAACCAGGTTTCTAATATTAAAATGTGGAAGTGGCAGTAAAAAACACTTTGGATTCAACAGTTAGCAATGCATTTTGGTTCTAGCAATTTGTATTTTGAATGATGAAGTGCTAAGTGTACCAAGATCTCGAAGCACGTATTTATATATTAAACATCTGTCACACAAGTAGACCAATATCAATTTGTAGAAAATAAGCAAAACCTTATTAGCAGGTCAAGTAAGCAAATAATGACCTGTTCTGCCTAGTGTTCTCATATTTAGCTTCTAACATGAATTTCAGTGGGTAGCACTGTCGCCTCACAGCAAGAAGGTCTCCTGGGTTCGATCCCCAGGTGGGGTAGTTTGGGTCCTTTTTGTGTGGAGTTTGCATGTTCTTCCCATGTCTGCGTGGGTTTCCTCCGGGAGGTCCGGTTTCCTCCGACAGTCCCAAGTCAAGTCACCTTTATTTTTATAGCACATTTAAAAGACAACGTGTGTCAACCAAAGTGCTGTACATTAAAATCAAGTATAAATACCACTCAACTATGCAACATTTAAGCAAATCATTAACATACATACAAAATAACATACATACGCACCAACATATAAATAAAATAAAACCACTAAAACAAAGATGGCTATGACAACCCAACAAATATTAAAAAACCTATTCATTTAGAGGACTCAAAAGCCAAAGAAAACAGATAAGTTTTTTAATTTGATTTAAAGGCATCTATTGTGTGGGACTCCTTTATGGAAAGTGGAAGACTATTCCAGAGTCTTGGGGCAGCTACAGAAAAAGCCCTGTCACCCTTGAACCGCATTTGAGAGTGTGGAATAGCTAAAAGCAGCTGGTTAGAGGATCGTAGAGCTCGTGGAGTGGAGTGAACACAGAGAAGGTCAGCGATATAGCTCGGAGCCAATCCATGTAAAGCCTTAAAAGCAAATAATAGAACTTTAAATTCTATCCTATACTTTACTGGTAACCAATGCAATGATGCAAGTATGGGGGTAATGCTCTCCCTTTTCTTGGTACCGGTCAGGAGCCTCGCGGCTGCATTTTGGACCAGCTGTAGACGTGACAAGCTTGACTGACCGATTCCCAAGTACAGTGAATTGCAAAAATCAATACGCGAGGAAACAGAAGCATGATTTACTGTTTCAAAATCATTAAAAGAAAGGATACTTTTAATTTTAGCAATGTTCCTAAGTTGAAAGAAACCAGCTCTCACAACAGCATTAACTTGTTTCTCAAACTTAAGAGCGGGATCAAAAATGACACCCAGGTTTTTTACATTGTTATTTACGTATGATGCTAATGGCCCCAGATTGTTAGCTATGGCCCTTCCTGAATTAAGATTTCCAAAAATAATAATATCGGTTTTGTCTTGGTTTAAATTAAGAAAGTTCCTAGACATCCCATTGTTAATATCTCTCAAGCAATTAAAAATGAGACTCAGAGAACCGAGAACTCCTTGTTTTAGTGGGAGATAAAACTGGGTGTCATCTGCATAACAGTGATAAGGAATTTTATACTTCTGAAAGATGGACCCAAGGGGGAGCATATATAATGAAAACAAAACAGGACCCAAAATAGAGCCCTGGGGTACTCTACATGTAGCAGGCACTGAAGGGGAGGAAAACTGACCCATCTTAACAGAGAAGGTTCTGCTTTCCAGATAGGAAGCAAACCACCTCAGTGCAGTACCCTTAATGCCAACGACATACTGTAGGCGATGCAAAGACATGCAAGTGAGGTGAACTGGAGATTCAAAATGGTCTGTGACTTTGTTTGACATTGAACCTGTGAACTGATGAATCTTGTGTAATGAGTAACTACCGTTTCTGTCATGAATGTAACCAAAGTGTGTAAAACATGATGTTAAAATCCTAATAAATAAATAATAAAACAACTGAGAAAAACTGTCGGACCAAATAATATGAAACACATTATAAAGCAGCGACCCTGCCCCTAAAAACACGCAGTTTTTCGTAATTACTTTCTTAATAATTCATAATAATTTCCTTAATTACATCTTGTTTATTGCAAGTGATAGAGTTAATCTCCCCTTCCTTGTGTGCAACTATAACAGCCTCCACTCCTCTGGTGTGTTTGTTTATTAGGATTTTAACATCATGTTTTACACTTTGGTTACATTCATGACAGGAACGTTAGTTACTCATTACACAAGATTCATCGGTTCACAAGGTTATATAGAACACAGTCATGGACAATTTAGTATCTCCAGTTCACCTCACTTGCATGTCTTTGGACTGGGGGAGGATACCGGAGCACCCGGAGGAAACCCACGCGGACACGGGGAGAACATGCAAACTCCACACAGAAGGGACTCGGACCACTCCACCTGGGGATCGAACCCAGGACCTTCTTGCTGTAAGGCGACAGTGCTACCCACTTAGCCACCATACCGCCCCTACTCCTCAGATAATTCTTGTGTCTACATATTGTTGATCATATTGCACACAAAAATATTTTATATAAAACCCTAAAATATTTATTTATAACTACATAAATAAATTCATATTAACTCAAGATTTGTTCAATTTGGTAATGCAAATTAGATTTTTTTTTACTTAATTAACCTAAAACAGTTGTCTTGCTAACCAGTAAATCCAAATTGGAAATTTACCTCTTCCCAATGTTATGAAAGAACTGGGTTTGTGTAATGAAGTTGTGTGTGTGTTTATTTGTTTACTGTTCCTTCCAGAATTGAAGAAGAGGAATGGGATAAATACATTATTCCCTCCAAAACCGAGCCAGAGAAATACAAAGTCAGTCGTACCTTCAGTTTCATTAAGAGCCGAATGTACAGCACTCGGAACAAGAGCAAAGTAAACACCTTACACACATTACTGTTATTACTTTCTTAATTCATGTAGTCATTTTTGTTAATGTTATTATTAAATCCTCACCTGATTTTAAAATGAAAGGTGAATATACACCGATCAGCCATAACATTAAAACCACCTCCTTGTTTCTAAACTCATTAAAACTGTCCATTTTATCAGCTCCACTTACCATATAGAAGTGCTTTGTAGTCCTACAATTACTGACTGTGGTCCATCTGTTTCTCTACATACTTTTTAGCCTGCTTTCACCCTGTTCTTCAATAGTCAGGACCTCCACAGGACCACCACAGAGCAGATATTATTTAGGTCGTGGGTCATTCTCAGCACTGCAGTGACAATGACATGGTGGTGGTGTGTTAGTGTGTGTTGTGCTGGTATGAGTGGATCAGACACAGCAATGCTGCTGTAGTTTTTAAATACCGTGTCCACTCACTGTCCACTCTATTAGACACTCCTACCTAGTTGTTCCGCCTTGTAGATGTAAAGTCAGAGACGATCGCTCATCTATTGCTGCTGTTTGAGTTGGTCATCTTTGAGACCTTCATCAGTGGTCACAGGACGCTGCCCACAGGGTGCTGTAGGCTGTATATTTTTGGTTGGTGGACCATTCTCAGTCCAGCAGTGACAGTGAGGTGTTTAAAAACTCCATCAGCATTGCTGTGTCTTATTCTCTCATGCCAGCACAACACACACTAACACACCACCACCATGTCATTGTCACTGCAGTGCTGAGAATGATCCACCACTCAAATAATACCTGCTCTGTAGTGGTCCTGTGGGGGTCCTGTAATTGTCAGTAATTGTAGAACTACAAAGTGCTATATATGGTAATATGGTAAGTGGAGCTGATAAAATGGACAGTAAGTGTAGAAACAAGGAGGTGGTCATAATGTTATGGCCGATCGGTGTATATCAGTGATATCACTTACAATTCTTTTCTTTAACCCAGCACAATTTAGAGATTATTCCTCATACCTACATTTAAACGTATGCAATCTAAAGCTCAATTCAATCTAAGTACAGGTTAAAGTTTGTAAATCTTTAAACCATAATTTTAAAAACCAAAAATGCAAAAAGCCACCAGAGACCCAGCACCTGTCCCAAAAACAAACACATGGTCCCAAGTCCCAGCTTCTGCAGCCTTATCTTCGTTAATCATTAACTCATCCTGATCATGCCGAACACATTTAGAAACCCAGATTTCCCAAACCTTTATTTGACCGCTTTAAACTCGCTTCCACATAACACAGAAAAGCAACAGGTGAAAAGCCGTTATGACAACATTTAGAAGCTGTTAATGCTTGCATGGCTCATCATTTGTTCTCAAAGGGGAAATCGAAGGAGAAGGACGGGAAAGAAAAGCAGGTGAATGGACACCAATTTGGAGCAGGTCCTGTTTTGGGGACTTTGGCTTGTGAGGTGTGTGAAAAACCTGTTACTGGAAAAGACACACTGCATTGTGCAAGTGAGTGAGATTGTTACTTATTTGTTTTATATCAGCATTCAGCCATTTTTATAATTCGGCTGTTTGTATGATCATTACTAATTGTTTTTTGGTAATTAATAAAATAATAGATAATAAAAAAAATAATCTGAAGTTTCAGTTTGCATGGTTCATTAAAGAAACAAACAACTGTTGTATTTTATGCCTTTATAGAATGCATAAATGGTTAATTATTTACAGTCACGGGAAAAAGAATGTCCTATTTTAATTCTGTGGGCAGTAATAAAAACAGATAGGGCAGATGTAGCCTAACGGCTAAAGTACTGGACTAGTAAGCATAAGGTTGCTGGTTCAAACCCTAGAACTGCCAGGTTGCCACTGTTGTGCCCCTGAGCAAGGCCCTTAACCCCTAATTGTTTTTTTATGCATTTTCTCCCCATTTTTCTCCTGATTTAGCACACTCAGTTTTGTCTTCCGCTGCTTAGAGATACCAGATTGTGTCCGAGGAGAGCACGTCGCTGTACACGCCTCTTCTGACACGTGCACAGCCCTTCTCTTCTCGCCCATGCTTTCTGCACAGGTGTCTCTTCCGCCAATCAGGGTCCTTACACAGCGCAGCGTGTGAAGACCCACCCACCCACCCACCCACCCACACACACCCACCCACCCACCCACACACACCCACCCACCCACCCACACACCCACACACCCACCCACACACCCACACACACATAGTCCGGCCCCCACCCTGCAGATATGGTGGCCAATTAGTATCTGCTGCAGGCACTGCCAATTATGCCTGCCAGATGGCGCCCCGCCGTCCAGTGGCAACACCGAGTTTCGAACCGAGGAGTTCAGAAACTCGGTGCTGGTGTGCTAGCGGAATATCCTGCTGCGCCACTTGGGTGCCGGAACCCGTAATTGTTTAACCTGTATACTGTAAGTTGCTTTGGATAAAAGTGTTTGCTAAATGCTGAAAATGTAAATAATATTATTTATCAGGCCCTAAATAGCAATTGTGTAGTCAACAGAAACACCAGTGAGGCTCAGTTGTTAGGGTGCTGGTTCAAGCCTTGCTACTGTCAGGTTGCCATTGTTGGGCCAACATGAATTGTATTCAATAACTATTGTAAGTTGCTTTGGATAAAGGCATCTGTTAAACACTTACTGCTTAGTTTACCGATTCATTCACTGATGTTTGTGAATAACTCTTCACCTCCACACTTACCCCTTTTCCCCCGACGCAGATCCGGCTCTGCTTTGGTTTGCGAACTTGATTTTGAACCGGTTCCGCGTGTTTCCACCAAAAAGAGGTTCCAGGCAGCGAACTAGCGTTCTAATCTGGCACCACAGAACACTTGGTTTTTCAGCGCGAACTGTGACGTCATCCGTGGGCGTGTCAAAGTGTAGAGGTTTGGGTGCTTTACATGAGAAGCTGCTAAACCGTGTTTGATCAGTTCACCTGATTAAATTTTGAGCCGGTTTGCCGCTGATATTCACTAACATTTTCAAAGAGATGAAGTGTGTGATTTGACGTGGTAAAAGTGACCCAGACCGTACAAATCAGCTTAACGTAAAAAATAAAGCTTAACGTGGCTTGTTATACTAAAACAATGACTGATGAATTTGGGCAGTACAGAGCACTTATAACCAGTAATAGCGGAGAGAAGTTTAGTGTTTCTGTGTCGTACTTTTTTTCCACTCTCCCGAGAAGCAGATTCAGAACCCCGAGCTGCAAAACCACCACACATGAAGTTAATACGGCTAAACACAGATACATGTGGAGCTTTTACACTGTATTTGATGGTTATTTTACACAAATGGATGTTTGTGTTGTGGAACTTTAGTGATGTTTTATCGCTCAAGCCGAGCGCTGAGCAAATTGGCAAAATGCTTCTCACATCAATTAACTAAAAAAAACAACAGCATTGACAAACTCGTCTACGTCTTCTTGTTACCAATAGTTGAGCAATGTTTTTTGCATATAAACGAACATCTGTAACATCAGCACAAATGCTTGCACATAATCTACACACTCCGCCATCATGTTACTAATCTTTACTTTCGTTGTGTAACACCCACAGTTGAT
Source organism: Trichomycterus rosablanca (assembly GCF_030014385.1). Classification (NCBI taxonomy): domain Eukaryota; kingdom Metazoa; phylum Chordata; class Actinopteri; order Siluriformes; family Trichomycteridae; genus Trichomycterus; species Trichomycterus rosablanca. The sequence continues at coordinate 7,825,647 of NC_086013.1, forward strand.
GACGCATGCTTGGTTCCCAAAAACTGGTGGAAACTCGGGTCAGTTCTCTACAAAACACCAAGGTTCGAAGAAACCTGAACAGAACCGGTTAAAGAACCAGGGTTCTTTTGGTGGAAAAGCGCTAAGTGTCTCAATGGTTGATTGAGCTGATTGAGTAAGCTGGTATCAATCACCTTGATATCCTTTTTCCGTAGCTATTTGGATGTTGATTTGCTGGTGTGCTTTGGATCATTGACCATTTTCAAGACCCAGTTTTAGCCCAACCTAAGCTGCTAGTCACCTGCCCACATATTTGTCTCAAGAATGTTCTGGTTCAAAGCAGAATTCATCACTGTCTTAGTGAATGCTTGAATGAACCTTGCTGGGTGATGTGGCTGCTAAACAGGCTCAAAGTATCACCCAGGAACACAAATAATTAACAATTACATCTTTATTTAAATTACTCTCCAGGTCACCCAATGAGGATGGGTTCCTGCTGAGCAAATACATTTGACTTGACTTCATTTGATTTGACAGAGGCCTGTGGGTCAGGTGATGTAGTTCTTTAGATTTTTTTCTATAACATTTAACGGTCTGACCTAAGACTGAATTTTCTGGGATGTCCACTCCTGGGAAGAAGTAAAATCTCTAAAATCTCTTCATTTATATACATCCCTTCTCCCAGTATATCCCTTATTAGATTCATGCACAGCAACAACTACCATTCAGAGGTCATGGCTGATTTTTTTTCCCTCTTGGAAGGATATAGACACACATGAGTGATCTACCAAACTGATGATATGTACACAGATGAGATGAAACACTTGTGAAAATTACAAAAGTTTAGTGCAATCCAGGGTGCAGTAATATTTTTAAAGTAGTGTGGTAGAGTTTAGTAGGGTTACAGCCTCTGGGAAAAAGCTCTTCCTCAGTAATACCTTAATCTCTTAATGATTGGAAGTATGAAGGGTACTTAATTTCTGAATGTTGGTTTGCTTTAGGGGAAAAATGACTACAGTTTGTAATCTAATATGTTGTCACTTGAGGCTATTTGTGTTTTATAGACGCTGATTTATACTACATAAATACTATTTAGGTCCTAATAATTGAATACAAAAATAAAGGGGGTGTATATTGTTTTTCCTATGTAATTTTTTAAAATTAAGTTCATAGTTTAAATAATTTATTACTTCTCTATGGTTTGTAGCCCTCTTTAAGTTATTGCACATCAACTGCATTAACATCCATTTACATTTTCAGCATTTAGCAGACACTTTTATCCAAAGCGACTTACAGTTGTGACAGTATACAGTCTAAGCTGTAATACAGGCTTGAACCGGCAACCCTCTGATTACTAGTCCAGTACCTTAACCACTAGGCTACAGCAGCCCTGATCTGGGATAAATCACTTAATCTTCTATTCTTGCTCAATTTTGTCGCAAATGTTTGTGTGATTTTAGGTTTAACTTCTTTTCCATGTACTTCTTAAAATTTTATGTTGTGCTCTTGGTGTGATCTTTATAGGATGCACATCACTAGAAAACCTGAAACATATTTTCATAAAAAGATAAAACATACTGTTGTATTTGTTTTAGGTAATTAGTAGAGGATTGCAAAGCAAATGGGTTGACAAATAATTTCTAGTGTTAAAAGCACTTCTAAGTTCTTCTGACTTTGTGTTTGTCCATGTCTTCCCAGATTGTGGTTTATGCATTCATAAAGGCTGTAAAGACTCTGCAGCACTGTGCCCCAAGGTAATGTGTGTGTGTGTGTAGCTGTGTGTGTATGAAATGGTTTACTGGTTAAGCTCAAAACAGTAACACATTTGTCCATTCTCTGAGTGACATGAGTGTGGGGGGTCTGTACGTGAGGGAGGGGTATGTTTTTTTTTTTTTTTTCTTTCTTTTTTTTTTTTTTACATTTTTGTTAACTAAATCTTGATTCATTTATTTACCTTTATAGAAAGTGCAAGATAAATATTCAGTTTCCATGATGAAGGCCAGAGCAGCCACCCTCCCCCAGAGTAAGTTACACTACATTACTATAAAAATACTAGAGCACAGCTGCTGAAGAGCTCCTGAATTGATTTTGATTCCATGAGTTTGTATGTGGGTCAAACATATATACCTACCTGCAACACCTACCTGGTATGTACGAGGGTTCCTCAAAAAGGTTCCACACTTTTTTAAGCTCTATTTCAAAAACAAAGTGTTACGGCCTAGTCTAGGTTAGGCTGCAACACATATAAGGAAAATGGTATAGTTAGGGGAAAATAGACCACCAAGAACAAAAGAGTAAGTTTTAACCAAGTGTATTTACAATTGTGAGACAAAGCAAACCAGTATACCTTCAGGAGTGACCCAGGCCAAAATAACAAACAAAACACACACTATCTAATGTACCCACTAAAACTAGCTTCCCTAAAACAAAAGAAGAATTAAAATAAAAGACAAAGTACTTCCCTAACTCCCTACCTAACATAAACAGAGCACATAACATAGATGACAAACAAAATGGCAGCCACTCCCTACCACTGGTGTACAAACAACATAGCTATATACAAGTGAATTATTTACATAGCAATCTAAATCCAAATCAGTAAGCTTTCTCAGTAGTCACAAATACAGGTAAAATGGTCATACACAGGCAACAAGGCAATAGGCAACAGGCAAATTTAAACAAGCAAAAGGCAATGGGCAAAAAGGCAAACACACACAACAAGCTCCAAACAAAAGAGAGAGAGAGGCGGGGCTCCTCAGCTCCTTTTAAAGGTGAATGGCAGAGATGAAGACCTGGGGTGGATCTGGATCCAGGAGGGTGGGAGGTAGACTCTGGACTGGATCCTGGAACAGAAACATATATACATATACATATACATATACAACACAACATTTTATGGACATGACACCTCCCCCCATAAAGTTGAACTTTACAAAAGTTCATTCAAGGGTCATAACAACGTGACAAGGCATCAGCTACAATATTTTCAGAGCCCTTTTTGTGAAGGATAACCAAATTAAAACCTTGAATAATTAGCGACCAGCGCATAAGGCGTTGGTTTGTGTTTGACATGCGTTGAAGAAAAACCAGGGGATTGTGATCTGTGTAAACTGTGATGGGAACCAAACTACTACCTAAATAAACCTCGAAATGTTGCAAGGCGAGAAGAAGAGCTAAAGCCTCTTTCTCGATGGTACTATAAGCAAGTTGGTGTTTGATGAATTTTCGGGAGAAATAACAAATAGGATGATCAATTTGGTGATTGTCCTCTTGTAATAGGACAGCGCCGGCACCCGTTTTGCTAGCGTCCACTTCCATTTTAAACGGCTTATCAAAATCAGGTGTGGCAAGAACAGGAGAACTACTCAATAAAGCCTTCAAGGAATCAAAAGCAGATTTGCAAGCAGAGGACCAGACAAACGGGACATTCTTACCTAAAAGGTTAGTAAGAGGCAACACCACATCAGAAAAGTTTCTACAAAAACAGCGATAATAACCGGTCATCCCCAAGAAGCGTCTAAGCTCACGTTTTGTTTTAGGTGCTGGGAAGGAGCTAATAGCTTGGATCTTTGCATCAAGAGGTCGTACAGTACCATTACCAACAGTTTTTCCAAGGTAGGTTATCACACCTTTTCCAAACTCACACTTTTCGAGGTTCAGCACCAGGTTAGCATCTCTAAGTTTGGTAAAGATCGTTTCTAGTAATTTCAGATGGTGCATCCAAGAATCTGAGTAAACAACCACATCATCCAGATAAGCTTCACAGTTTGGTACATCACCTAACACTATATTCATTAGTCGCTGAAAAGTGGCTGGAGCGTTTCTTAAACCAAATGCCATTACGGTATACTGAAGAAATTTATCTGGTGTAGCAAAAGCAGAGATCTCAGAAGCTTGAGACGTAAGGGGAACTTGCCAGTAGCCTTTTAAAAGGTCAAGTTTACTAATGACTTCAGATGAACCAATACGGTCAATACAATCTTCTAGTCGAGGAAGAGGAAATGAATCAGGAATCGTCACAGAGTTTACTTTCCTATAGTCGGTACAAAATCGATAAGTATTATCTTGTTTCGGGACCAGTATGCACGGGGAACACCATGGGCTATTACTAGGGATCGCAAGATTGTTTTCCACTAAATAATCTGTTTCAGCATTAAGGAGAGCACGTTTGTAGGGGTTAACACGGTAGGGATGTTGTTTAATAGGCGAGTGTCCATCAACATTAATGTCATGTTCCAAGACCGAGGTGCGGGATGGAACATCGGAGAACAGTGTCGGGAATTTACTAATTAGAGATCTGATCTCAGACTGAGCATCGAAAGGCAAGTGTGACAGTTTTTCAGAGAGTCGCAACAAAGCATCAGAGTTAGGGAGATGAGAGCAAGGAACAATATTGCGACCTAGATGAATGTCATCACTTTCAGGAGCATATTCCAATATTGAGGCGACAGCTAACACCTTAGGCGAAGAAGGTGAGGGCAAAGACCCAGAAAGATCGCCCGTATCAATGGAACTGCGATCAAGGTAGGGTTTCAACAAATTCACATGACATATGCGAGTCTTACTACGGCGATCTGGAGTTGCTAATATATAGTTACTGTCAGTTTGCTTTTCAATTATTTTATAGGGACCGGAGAATCTGGTTTGCAAAGCGGAACCAGCAACAGGTAAAAGTGCCAGGACCCGATCCCCAATGTTAAATGTGCGACTGACTGCCTTGATATCGAAGTGAGCCTTCATTTTCTTTTGAGAAGAACACAGATTTTCACTAGCAATTTTTCGGGCCAAGCAAAGACGTTCACGGAGATTAGTAACAAACATTTGAAGGTTATCACTTTCTGTTGATGATGAGGATAGCCACTGCTCATAAAGCACTGTAAGTGGGCCACGGACAGACCGTCCAAAAACAAGAGCATTTGGGCTAAACCCAAGGGATTCTTGTACTGTGTCCCTAATTGCAAACAAAAGGAGGGGTACTCCCTCATCCCAATCCTTTTGTGTTTCAAAGCAATATGCTCTTAGCATATTTTTCAAGGTTTGATGAAAGCGCTCAAGTGCGCCCTGAGATTCAGGATGATACGCACTAGAGACCGAATGTTTAATTTGTAGTTCACGTGTTACTTGTGCAAATAGTTTAGACATAAAATTGGTACCTTGATCCGACTGAATGCATTTTGGTAGACCGAAGGTTGTACAAAATTTTATTAAGGCCTTAACCACTGACTTTGACTTTATGGAGCGCAATGGAATAGCCTCTGGAAATCGGGTAGCAGCACACATTAGTGTTAAAAGGTAACAGTTTCCTGAGCGAGTCTTTGGCAAAGGACCTACACAATCAATTAGTAATCTTTCAAATGGCTCTCCAACAGCAGGTATGGGATAAAGTGGAGCCGGCGGAATAGACTGATTCGGTTTTCCAACCATTTGGCAGGTGTGACAGGACCGACAATAACGAGTCACATCTGTTTTAAGAGAAGGCCAAAAGAAATGCTGAATGATGCGATTAACAGTTTTCCTTATTCCTAGGTGACCAGAGAGATGGTGATCATGAGCCAAAGACAAAACTAAGGACCTGTATGGAAGAGGAACCACAATCTGTTTAACAGTCTCACATTCACTGCTTGAACTTACAGGAGACCAGGACCTCATCAATACTCCATCCTTAATAAAGTATTGTGAACGACCTTCTGAGTCCTTCGTCTTTTCTAATGTTAAACGAAAACAGGAAGCCAGTGTTTGATCAGCATTTTGGGCAGAGATTAGTGCAGTACGAGTTACCGTATCTGCGACCTCCTCAGATAATGGAGAAGAGACAGAGGTATTAGACTTATACTTAACTTTAGTGGGAGGAATCACACTAGACACTTTGTCTAAGTTATTTTCACCCAAAAATGAGTCAGACAAATCAATTATATCAGAAAACTTTCGTGCTTGGGCACGAGTTAACACACAAACAGGAAACAGAGCTGAGGCTTCTTCCCTTGAAAGATCAGCATGTTCCACAGGTTTATTTACTACCTCTGGTAGAGCAAAAATTTTTCCTCCGGCTATGTCATTACCTAATATCAAGGAAATACCACCCACTGGTAATTCCGACCGAACAGCAACTTTTACAAACCCCACAAAAGTTTCAGTTTTCAAAAACACTGAATGCAACGGAATTCTGACCACACCAAGTTCAATACCTTGTACCAAAACGTCAGAACCACAATAGGACTCATCAGAGAATGGCAGTGCACTACCTAATATAAGTGACTGCGCAGCCCCTGTATCCCGGAGTATCTGTATAGGCTTCTTAACATCACTAACCTCTGATAGTGACACAACCCCACTAATGACAAACGGTTTAAACACAGGTTCTATAGTGGAGCAAGGAACCATCTCTGCTCGACCTCCAACTTCAGAAGGCAAGGTAGACAAAGCATGGACCTTTTTAACAGAACTGTTTGAACGAGCACGTTTACGCTGCAAAGTGGGGCACCCACTGATAATGTGACCTTTCTCATGGCAGTAAAAGCAATCCCGTGTTTCCACAGGTGAAGTAGGGGCATCGGATCGGGAAGAACTAACAGCCTTACTAGATTTTACCGTTATGGTGTGACTACGTTGGGGAGCTGAAAACACAGTTTTATGAGTCAAAACAAATTCCTCAGCTAAGGTAGCAGCAGCAGACATTTTGGTTACTTTCTGTTCATTTAGGTAAACAACGATTTTCTCAGGCAAGTTGTTCTTAAAGTCCTCTAACAGCACCAGTTCTTTAAGTTCAGCATAGGTTGTAACGTTACTAGCTGCACACCATTTCTCAAACAATGTGGTCTTTTCTCTAGCAAATTCTACAAACGTTTGACTGGGGTTTCTTGATAAATTTCGAAAATTTTGTCGATAAGCCTCAGGGACCAATTCATATGCTCTAAGAATAGTGCCTTTTACTATATCATAATCCCAACTTTGCTCCAACGAAAGTGACGAACAAACCTCTTGAGCTTTTCCCACTAATTTGCACTGTAATAACAATGCCCACAAGTCTTTCGGCCAATTAAGTGCGGTAGCAATCCTTTCAAAAATTGAAAAATAATTATCCACCTCAATTTCCCTGAAAGCCGGCACCAAAACAACCTGTCGACTGACATCAAAAGTTGCAGCACTACTTACAGCTGTTGAACGGAATGGGGAGCGGGGCCTGGGCACCGGTGGTGCAGCAGGTGTCGAGACTTCGATATGGGCTGGGATGTGAGCCGCAGGAGAGAGCCTGCTCCGTGGTCGAGGAATAGGACTGCTACCTGCTAAGCTCAACCGCTTCAACTCCACCTCCTTGTCTGCCTCCACCTTTACTGCTTTTAGGCGCAACCCCTCAGCCTCCCGCTCTTGGATTTTAATTTCCAGCTCCAACTCCTTAAGCCGGATTGCCAGCATTGGGTCAATCCCGGAGAAAAAAGTGCTACTGGGATCCATGCGTGTCCGCACCACTGGGGCGTCTGCAACCTCAGTGGCTGCCGCACCCAGGGAAGGACTTGAAGCAACACCCAGAGACTCTTCCCTTTCCGGTAATATCCCCCTTTCAACCAGCTGAGTGCTCAACTCCTGCTTAATCTCATGTTTTGGAGCATGACGAGATATGGTAGCAGAGAAAAAGTCAGCCACAAGCAGTAAATCAGCCTTTCGACACTGATCAAACTGTTCCCACGTAGGGAAAAGGGTAAACTGGGTGAAATCAAATTTTTCCATACCTTACACAATCTGGTTTAAACAGAGAAACGATTTAGGAGAGACTCTAACAATAGGTACAGAAAACTGCCAAGAAAACTACTCATGTATCCCGGATGAGCCCCCATTTATGTTACGGCCTAGTCTAGGTTAGGCTGCAACACATATAAGGAAAATGGTATAGTTAGGGGAAAATAGACCACCAAGAACAAAAGAGTAAGTTTTAACCAAGTGTATTTACAATTGTGAGACAAAGCAAACCAGTATACCTTCAGGAGTGACCCAGGCCAAAATAACAAACAAAACACACACTATCTAATGTACCCACTAAAACTAGCTTCCCTAAAACAAAAGAAGAATTAAAATAAAAGACAAAGTACTTCCCTAACTCCCTACCTAACATAAACAGAGCACATAACATAGATGACAAACAAAATGGCAGCCACTCCCTACCACTGGTGTACAAACAACATAGCTATATACAAGTGAATTATTTACATAGCAATCTAAATCCAAATCAGTAAGCTTTCTCAGTAGTCACAAATACAGGTAAAATGGTCATACACAGGCAACAAGGCAATAGGCAACAGGCAAATTTAAACAAGCAAAAGGCAATGGGCAAAAAGGCAAACACACACAACAAGCTCCAAACAAAAGAGAGAGAGAGGCGGGGCTCCTCAGCTCCTTTTAAAGGTGAATGGCAGAGATGAAGACCTGGGGTGGATCTGGATCCAGGAGGGTGGGAGGTAGACTCTGGACTGGATCCTGGAACAGAAACATATATACATATACATATACATATACAACACAACATTTTATGGACATGACACAAAGGACATCACTTTTCTACATCGTCACTTTCTGATGCATTTTCCCAGCATCTGTACCAACTTTTTAATGCTATCAGCAAAAAATGTTTGTGGTTGAGCACATAGTCACTGATGCAGCACTGCCATCACATCATCATCACATGAAAATCATCTTCCCCTTAAAGCTTCTTTGAGTGGTCCAAAACAGTAGACATTAGTTGGCGCTAAATCTGGACTATAAGCTCTCTCTCAGTCTCCCAGACCTGACCAGTTACTACCTCTTCCCACCCTCACTGTTTCCAACCAAAATATAAAAGTGCTGAAACTTTTTTGAAGATCTAATCTCTTACATTAATTAAATATTTATAAACTATACCTACCATACAGGTGTACTTTGTAGGTATACGACTACTGACTGTAACCCATCTTTTGCTATGTTAGCCCACTGTACTCCATTTCCATTCCATTAGTTAAAAGGGGCCTCTATAGGAACCCTTTTTTAAATGTCTTAAATATGAGAAATACACACTATATTGCCAAAAGTATTCACTCACCCATTTACATCATTGAATTTGGGTGTTCCAATCACTTCCATGGCCACAGGTGTATAAAACCAAATACCTAGGCATGCAGACTGCTTCTACAAACATTATTGAAAGTGAATTCCAGCGTGGTACCGTGATAGGATGCCACCTGTGCAACAAGTCCAGTTGTGAAATTTCCTTGCTACTAAATATTCCACAGTCAACTGTCAGTGGTATTCTGACAAAGTGGAAGCGATTAAGAATGACAGCAACTCAGCCATGAAGTGTTATGCCACGTTAAATGACAGAATGGGGTCAGCGGATGCTGAGGCGCATAGTGCACAGAGGTCGTGCACTTCATGTGGCCTTCAGATTAGCTCAAGAACAGTGTGTAGAGAGCTTCATGGAATGGGTTTCCATGGCCGAGCAGCTGCATCCAAGCCTTACATCACCAAGCGTAATGCAAAGCGTCGGATGCAGTGGTGTAAAGCACGCCACCACTGGACTCTAGAGCAGTGGAGACGTGTTCTCTGGAGTGACAAATCATGCTTCTCTGTCTGGCAATCCGATGGGCGAGTCTGGGTTTGGCGGTTGCCAGGAGAACGGTACTTGTCTGACTGCATTGTTTCAAGTGTAAAGTTTGGTGGAGGGGGGATTATGGTGTGGGGTTGCTTTTCAAGAGTTGTGCTCGGCCCCTTAGTTCCAGTGAAAGGAACTCTTAATGCCTCAGCATACCAAGAGATTTTGGACAATTTCATGCTCCCAACTCTGTGGGAACAGTTTGGGGATGGCCCCTTCCTGTTCCAACACGACTGCGCACCAGTGCACAAAGCCAGGTCCATAAAGACATGGATGAGCGAAAACCAAAATATAAAAGTGCGGGAACTTTTTGAAGATCTAATTTCATACATGAATTAAATAATTTCTAAACTACACCTACCATACAGGTGTACTTTGTAGGTGTAGAACTACTGACTGTAACCCTCAATGTTTACAATGTTAGCCCACTGTACTACATTCCATTAGTTGAAAGGGGCCTTTTTAAATGTCTTAAATATGAGAAAAATACACTATATTGCCAAAAGTATTCACTCACCCATCCAAATAATTGGAATCAGTTGTACCAATCACTTCCATGGCCACAGGTGGATTAAGAATGGGATGTCACTCAAGTGTATATGCGTGTGAAGGTAAACAAGCGAAGACTTTTGGCAATATAGCGTATGTTAAAGTCATGTGTGTTGTTTTTGTATAAGTGTATTAGGTGCAGCTGTGTTGTTGGGAATTTTAAATTATTGGCCTGTTTTTTAGAAACATATACTCTGTTAGCACTTGTTGTAGGAACACGTTATGCACAAGATGTGTTAATTTTCCTCTAGTACTTTATTTTTTTTTGCTTGGAGCACTATTTTGAAATGAAATGTTTAAAAATCCCAACAAAACTGCTGCACCTTTTACAATCACACAAGCACACCACACCCCACACACCACCACTACTATGTCATCACCACATTAGAGTTTTTGCAGTGCTGAGAATAATCCACCACCCCAAAAAAACCTGCTTAGTGTACGTCCTATAGGGGTTTAGGGGGTGGCAAAGTGCACAGAATAGTAATAGTATACCCATAAAGTTCGTCTGTATGTTATGTGTAGCTCATACAATAATCAATGGATGTACTGTACATACCAGGTGTACCTAATAAAGTGCTCAGTGAGTGTTTTGATAACAAGCATCTTTACTGGCCTCGTGTTTACATGTAAACAAAAACCATCATCCCCATATAACATACCACATGGTGCAACACTGTGCCATTATTTACTGCAGTTGTATTTGTTTTGGGACACAACCAAAGTCTGGTTTATTTTGTGTACATCTGTAAGTCTTTGATTATAGATTCAAAGCCAAATGTAAGAATTTATTATATTTATATGTACTATATTAAAGAAATAGCTAAGGACTAAGTTACTGATATTACTCACAAGTGTACCTGGCCAAAAGTATGTGGACACTCCTCCTAACTGTTATGTTCAGTTAATGCCTAGTTGACACTGCACAATTTTTGCCCTGATTTTCTCTCGCCAACTGGTCACCACTAGATGTGGCAGCTCAGAGGCAAACTCGGCTCTCGAAACCCGGCTCTCTATGTGTGAACTGCTCAACGACTCGATCCGAGCTGCTAATCGACTCGAGAAAAATATCTAGCTTGTTAAATATCTGGATCATTCGGGCGACTGGCAATGAGTTCGGTGTCGAACTACAGCCAATGAGAACGCAAGATACGGGGTGAGGGGAAACCCGGGGGAGGAGTGTAAAAACATGGGACGGGGCATAATATAGTTTCTATCAGAATACATCGGCACACATGTTTTACAGCATTTCTGACCTTATTGTTCTCGACAAAACATAATACCCACGCTGCATTGCAAAAAATATTTATTAACCTCCAACTTACTACAGTACAGACAATCCATGCTGGTTGCGCAGCACAATCCACTCGGATTCATTTATTTTTTTCTTCTCGATTTTACGCTGCAGATCAGCGCACAAACAACTTTCATCGCTCGATTATTGTTGACGTGCATTTTTGGACGTGGTATCATTAAACCCCTCGTCATTCTCGCGTGGCGGCACGGTGGCTAAGTGGGTAGCACTGTCGCCTCACAGCAAGAAGGTCCTGCGTTCGATCCCCAGGTGGGGCGGTCTGGGTCCTTTCTGTGTGGAGTTTGCATGTTCTCCCCGTGCCTGCGTTGGTTTACTCCGGGTGCTCCGGTTTCCTCCCACAGTCCAAAAACATGCAAGTGAGGTGAATTGGAGATACTAAATTGTCCATGACTGTGTTCGATATAACCTTGTGATCTGAAGAACCTTGTGTGAAGATAAACTACCGTTTCCTGTCATGTATGTAACTAAAAGTGTAAAACATGACGTTAAAATTCTAATAAACAAACAAACAAAAACACTTCTCGCGTGTGTTTTCGTGACAAAACATAGTTTGGGAAACCAGACCGACTCACCTGCGATTCCTCCTGATGGTACATCGTGTAGTGTGAAACCCACTTATCGCAGAACCGTCCTGTAGTGTGAAATCCACAACGACTTAAAAGACTCCCGAGTGCAAGGGATCCAGTTGTGTAGTGTGAACTGTTCAGCGATCTGACGACTTGGAAGGTCGTGTAGTGTGAACTTGGCATAACCCAGCCACACATGTTGCTTACAAAAGAATGCTCTATAAAACAATTATTTCAAATATATAATATTTTAACTTTGTGGCAACAATTATCTTAAAGGCTGCCCTGTTCCAACAGGACTGTTCCTCTCTGCACAAGCCAAGTGCATAAAGACGCTGACCCTAAACTCAAAAATAAAACCACTTTTTGGATGAATTGGATTGTTGATTATGAAACATACCTTCATGTGCAACATAGATTCCAGGATGCAGCAATTCTTTTTGACAAAATAGGCACAAATTCACACAGACACATGTTAAAATTGTATTAAATGTAATTGTTAATAGACTGGTGGCTGTTGTAACAGAATCAGCAGGCTGGAGGGGCTGTTAAACACCTTTGGGATGAATTGAGTGCCTGATCGTAGCACTGTCTCCTCACAGCAAGAAGGTCCTGGGTTAGATCCCCAGTTGGAGTTTGCATGTTCTGCCCATGTCTGTATGGGTTTCCTCTGGAAGCTCCTGTATCCTCCCACAGTCCAAAGACATGCAAGTAAGATAAATTGGAGATACAAAATTGTCCATGACTGTGTTTGACATTAAACTTGTGAACTGTTGTGTAATGAGTAACTACCGTTTCTGTCATGAATGTAACTAAAGTGTGTAAAACATTACATACAAATCCTAATAAATAAACAAATGGCAACAAATTCCAACAGAAACACTTAAAAATCTTGTAGGAAAGTTCACAGAACATGACACATCATTTTAATGTCCAACAAGCTCATGGTCAGACTTCTGCCAACAGCAATTGTCTCTCTCTCTCTCTCTCTCTCTCTCTCTCTCTCTCTCTCTCTCTCTCTCTCTGATGTGTAGACTTTGTACTGCGTGAAAGTGTCCCATACTCACAGATGTCCACTTCAGCCTCGCTCCCTATGATGACTCCGCGGGACAGGAAAGATTTAACTCTCCCTTTTCCTCTCTCCAGGAGCGTCCCTCTAGTTCCAGACTGGTTAGTCATATTTTTTCCTGCTTGTATTTAGTCATCACAGTTTAAAAATAGTTAAATTTTAATATGGTCTTTACTGGTGTTTATTTTAGGCTTGGTGAAAGCCCAGACCGGGAGAGCGACTCCTTTCCCTGGAAGACCCAAAGTCAGTCAGAAGAGTTTGTGCAGACTGTGGAATCTTCCACTTCCACTGATTCCTCTGTTATGGAAGGTAAATAAAGCAAGTGATCTGTTTTTAAGCAATTTACTATAATATTTGCATCAGATTAATTCTTAAAGGCTGACAAATGTAGTATACACATAATGGCCAATTATATAACCTAAATGATATGGTTCCAACTTGGCAAGCAACAGTTTGGGCAAGGCCAGTTTCTGTTTTATTATGACTGTGGCCCTGTGCACACGTTAAGGTCCATATTAAGGTCCATGAAGACGTGCTGTGGTGTGAAGGACTTATGAATTGGAATGACAAGTGGGAATCGGGCCTTTTGACTAAACAGGCACAAATTCCCACAGATACACACCACTGCTGCAGTCCTTGACTCCTGATCGGGGAGGACCATAACTATCACACGTTTCCTCTGACTTGTGTGCAGTACCCGACTGCTTCTTCTCACCTGTGCAAAGTGGCTTCATATTGAGATCGGTATCGTGCGTGGAGAGTCACACATTGATCCCCATTATTCCTAGTCTCTGTGCAGGTGCCATTAATCAGCCAGCAGAGGTCATAATTGCACCAGTTATGACAAACCCCCTCCAACATTCCCACTTTCGGACAAGCCAATCATTTTCTGTATAGGCGTCCGGCATGCCAGTCAGAGCTAACATTCAAATAGCGAGTTTGAAATGTCAGCACTGGTGTGCTAGAGTGTTTTACCACTGTCTCACTCAAGTGACCTGCTTTTGTAGCTGCAAAGTTGGGCCCAATTCTATTCTAATACTTATGATTTCGGAATATGCTGTCCAACCAGCTCATGCTCAGGTGTCCACATGCTGACCCAATGTTTGAGATCAGTAGACTAGAAACAAGGACACAGACCCATTACTGCTGCTTCCTGCCATGGAAATAACCCACAGGTTACTGTGGAGTTACAAATCCATCATCATCATTAGTGTATTGTTGAAATATTTTTCTCATTATTCAATGAATTACACAAAGTATAGTAAAATCATGTGCCAATTACTGACACCTAGTGGAATAGAGAGGTGATGCAACATTTTTTTGTGAGCATCCAAGACAAGTTCAAAGCAAATAGCTTTAAAGTTACATTTTTAAAATTATTTATATACTTATTTTAAGATTTTTCATTCTTCATCTTGCTCAGGGTCAGTTCTGGTTCCACTGGGAATAAGTGGGCGCAGGGCAGGAATACCCATAGCCAATAAATGTTTGTGTAGACACCCACTGGCCAATTGCACCGAGTTTCCAACCTGGATCTAAGTGGTGGTGGGTTAACATAATAGACTGCTGCACCACTGGAACTACTGTAAAGCTATTAATTAATTAAGTATGGAGATTTTAAAATATATACAGTGTATCACAAAAGTGAGTACACCCCTCACATTTCTGCAAATATTTCATTATATCTTTTCATGGGACAACACTATAGACATGAAACTTGGATATAACTTAGAGTAGTCAGTGTACAGCTTGTATAGCAGTGTAGATTTACTGTCTTCTGAAAATAACTCAACACACAGCCATTAATGTCTAAATAGCTGGCAACACAAGTGAGTACACCCCACAGTGAACATGTCCAAATTGTGCCCAAATGTGTCGTTGTCCCTCCCTGGTGTCATGTGTCAAGGTCCCAGGTGTAAATGGGGAGCAGGGCTGTTAAATTTGGTGTTTTGGGTACAATTCTCTCATACTGGCCACTGGATATTCAACATGGCACCTCATGGCAAAGAACTCTCTGAGGATGTGAGAAATAGAATTGTTGCTCTCCACAAAGATGGGCTAGGCTATAAGAAGATTGCTAACACCCTGAAACTGAGCTACAGCATGGTGGCCAAGGTCATACAGCGGTTTTCCAGGACAGGTTCCACTCGGAACAGGCTTCGCCAGGGTCGACCAAAGAAGTTGAGTCCACGTGTTCGGCGTCATATCCAGAGGTTGGCTTTAAAAAATAGACACATGAGTGCTGCCAGCATTGCTGCAGAGGTTGAAGACGTGGGAGGTCAGCCTGTCAGTGCTCAGACCATACGCCGCACACTGCATCAACTCGGTCTGCATGGTCGTCATCCCAGAAGGAAGCTGACGCACAAGAAAGCCCGCAAACAGTTTGCTGAAGACAAGCAGTCCAAGAACATGGATTACTGGAATGCCCTGTGGTCTGACGAGACCAAGATAAACTTGTTTGGCTCAGATGGTGTCCAGCATGTGTGGCGGCACCCTGGTGAGAAGTACCAAGACAACTGTATCTTGCCTACAGTCAAGCATGGTGGTGGTAGCATCATGGTCTTGGGCTGCATGAGTGTTGCTGGCACTGGGGAGCTGCAGTTCATTGAGGGAAACATAAATTCCAACATGTACTGTGACATTCTGAAACAGAGCATGATCCCCTCCCTTCGAAAACTGTTTTCCAACAGGATAACGACCCCAAACACAACCTCCATGATGACAACTGCCTTGCTGAGGAAGCTGAAGGTAAAGGTGATGGACTAAACCCAATTGAGCACCTGTGGCGCATCCTCAAGTGGAAGGTGGAGGAGTTCAAGGTGTCTAACATCCACCAGCTCCGTGATGTCATTATGGAGGAGTGGAAGAGGATTCCAGTAGCAACCTGTGCAGCTCATGCCCAGGAGGGTTAAGGCAGTGCTAGATAATAATGGTGGTCACACAAAATATTGACACTTTGGGCACAATTTGGACATGTTCACTGTGGGGTGTACTCACTTATGTTGCCAGCTATTTAGACATTAATGGCTGTGTGTTGAGTTATTTTCAGAAGACAGTAAATCTACACTGCTATACAAGTTGTACACTGACTACTCTAAGTTATATCCAAGTTTTATTTCTATAGTGTTGTCCCATGAAAAGATATAATAAAATATTTGCAGAAATGTGAGGGGTGTACTCACTTTTGTAATACACTGTATATTTTTATTTTATTTTATTTTTATATTTTTTATACGTGTCCATGTTTTCCATATCTTTACTGATTTTGCTTCCACCCTCTGATTTATAGGAGAATCAAGTGTTAATATACATGGATAAAATAATCACTTTTTTAATATATATAATATTCATACGGTTAAATCTATTAGTTTAAAAACAGTACAACAATGTATTCAACATAAATACATTTCTTCCTATTTTCATTAACTGAAACATTGCAATATCCTGTATATAATGAGTCTGGCTATTATGCAAGACACTGTATACTATTGCTTGATATCCCCCATATCCCTGCTAAACAGTGGTACCTCAGCAGTAAACGTACTGGACTAGTAATCAGAAGGTCACCAGTTCAAGCTCCTCCACTGCCAAGTTGTCACTGTTGGGCCACTGAGCAAGGCCCTTAACCCTTAACTGCTTGCATTGTATTCGGTTATAACTGCAAGTCGCTTTGGATTAAAAGCATCTGCTAAATGCTTTGTCTGTCTGTGCATCATTCTTCTTCTAGATGCAGTGGATTCCTCTCTACAGAACAGTCTTGGATCTGATATTCAGGATTTAGTAGCGGAGTCGTGGAGTTTGGCGGTGGAGCCTCAATTCTGCCAGAAGCAGGAAAAACGCACAATTAAAAGACAGGATGTGATCTACGGTGAGCACAGAGAGAACAGCTTGTGTATTTGTGTTGAATATGAAATCCAAGCAAGCACTAAATAAATGATTACATGAATAAGGTGGTTTGCTATAATTAATTTATTTGAATGGATATTGGTACATGGTGAATTTCACTGTTCCAGTGTCTGTTCATGTCTACCTATAATATATGAAAAGTAAAGTTCATATAACAAGAATCACTATGTATGCATTCTTTTTTAGAGCTCATGCAAACGGAGCTACACCACCTGCAAACGCTAACCATTATGGCGGAGGTCTTTAGGCGAGGCATGAGGGAGGAGGTAAGCTTGGATGCTGATGCCATCACCCGGATATTTCCCTGCTTAGATGAGCTCCTTCTTCTACACCGCGACTTCCTGTCAGCTTTAAGGGAGCGACGGCATAGCTCCTCTCAGCCCGACAGTGATAGGAACTACCTCATGGACCATGTGGGGGACATACTTTTGCAACAGGTGGGCAGCAGTTTTTATAGAACATGGACAAGTGTTTCTAGATAAAGGTAATGCATTGACCAACGTCAAGTGTTTGCCCCAAGATCTCAAGCGGAGGTCAAGTTGGATCCAAGATCTACAGAACTCAATTTTTAAGAAAATAATTGGGAATAAGCTATGTCTGTGACCATGACATTAGAGGTTTAACCTACACATGTAGACTATACACCGATCAGCCATAACATTAAAACCACCTCCTTGTTTCTACTTTCACTGTCCATTTTACCAGCTCCACTTACCATATAGAAGCACTTTGTGGTTCTACAATTACTGACTGTAGTCCATCTGTTTCTATACATACCTTTTTAGCCTTTTTTCACCCTGTTCTTCAATGGTCAGGACCCCCACTCTGTGGTGGCACAGAGTAGGCATTATTTAGGTGGTGGATCATTCTCAGCACTGCAGTGACACTGACATGGTGGTGGTGTGTTAGTGTGTGTTGTGCTGGTCCACTCACTGTCTGCTCTATTAGAAACTCCAACCTAGCTGGTCCACCTTGTAGATGTAAAGTCAGAGACGATCGCACATCTATTGCTGCTGTTTGAGTTGGTCATCTTCTAGACCTTCATCAGTGGTCACAGGACGCTGCCCATGGGGCACTGTTGGCTGGATGTTTTTGGTTAGTAGACTATTCTCAATCGAGCAGTGACAGTGAGGTGTTTAAAAACTCCAGCAGCGCTGCTGTGTCTGATCCACTCATACCAGCACAACACACACTAACACACCACCACCATGGCAGTGTCACTGCAGTGCTGAGAATGACCCACCACACAAATAATACCTGCTCTGTTGTGGTCCTGTATGGGTCCTGACCATTGAAGAACAGCATGAAAGCAGGCTTAAAAAGTATGTAGAGAAACATATGTACTACAGTCAGTAATTGTACAGTAGAACTACAAAGTGCTCCTATATGGTAAGTGGAGCTGATAAAATAGACAGTAAGTGTAGAAACAAGGAGGTGGTCATAATGTTATGCCTGATCGGTGTACATTTCTTATTTTATGTATTTGTGTGTGTGTGTGTGTGTGTAGTTCTCGCAGGAGAATGCAGAGATCATGAAGCAAGTCTACGGGGAGTTCTGCAGCCACCATGCTGAGGCTGTCAGCTTTTTTAAAGAGCTTCTGCAGCAGAACAAGAGATTTCAACTCTTTATTAAAGTAAATAAATTGATTTCTTATATTTTATTGTCATATTTATAGCAAGTAAACTGTATAGAAAGACCCTCTGTAGTTGCACCTATACATATTAGCTCTGTAGTGTCCTGCTTTAAAGTGCTTATCATTTCCTATAAATCACAAAAAAAGTAAAATTATTTTAAATCTAATCCATGCATAGAAATGCTTTTTACTGTCAATCTAAGCAAGCTATGTCTTAATTCCTTATTATTTATTTAAAAACATGTACACACTCAGCAGCAATCAATTTCAGAAGAATAGACCACTGAAGTCGTGCGTCATTCTGTAGTCCTCGTTATGCCCATATTTGGAGACCTGGGTCTAAGTCAGATTTCCTATGGGGAAAAATTAACGGGGTTTTCAAAAAAATGGACTCTTAACGCATCCTGTGCTAAATAAACATGTTCAGAACACTCTACGTTTTGTCCTGTGTACATTTTTCTCCTGTACATCACTGGATCCTCTGAATTACGAGGTTTTTAAAGGATCGTAATACTAATAATGCTACACGAAAGCTAATGCTACTGCACATTAATTAGACGTGACTGAACTACACCAATCGAATTGCCAGAAAGAGCAGCCTGCTTTTGTTGAGTACAACCAAAGGCGTAACACCCGACCATCCTTGCTTTCTACTTTAATGTAGCTAGCTACTAAAAATATAAACTAAAACTTGAAGTTTTAGAATATCACTCCACTGTTACACTGGTGAATCGCGCTGCTTCGTGCGGTTATTTAAAAGGCTTATAAAAGAAAATAAAAAGAAAAAATCAAGAGGCTTCCAGTCTAGTGACATCAATTCAGTGCGCAGTAGCATTAGCTTACATGTAGCAATATTCATATTTTGACTCTTTAACGACTTCATAATTCAGAGGATCCAGTGATAATAGACAGAAGAATCTCCATAAAACACAAAAACATAACAGCTTTGGAACATTTTTTATGACTACAGGATGCGAGAGAGGCAATTTGCGAAATCTTCATTCATTTTTCCCATTCAAAATTTCTGTTAGACCCGGGTTACCAAATATGGGCATAACAACATGGCGTGGACTACAATATGACAACATGACTTCAGTGGTCTATTGTGCAAGCTAATTTGCTAATTTTCTACTAATGCTGCTAGAACACAGTGCAACATTATTATTTGAAGCACAATCACTTTTCACAAGTGGGATGTGGGTGTTTAGTTGATGTTTCTTAGATAAATGCTATTGATTTTGTTATTAATAAGTATAATATTATTATTCTGTTATTTATTTTATGATATGGCATTATAATCTATTAGAAATTTACAATAAAAGGACTCTTTTTGCCTCCACAGCAACAAAGCAACAACTCACAAGTAAAGAGGCGGGAAATCCCAGAATGCATTTTGCTAGTGACGCAGCGAATCACAAAGTACCCTGTGCTTTTAGAAAGGATACTGCACTACACAGAAGGTAGCTCTCTACATCTCTCAATGCATGCATTTACACACATACTGTACAGAGTTTTGATGACATTGGATAGTCAGAGGAGGCAGAACACTGTAAAATCTGTAAAAGAAGAAGCCGTCATCCTTAAACGGGAGAAGGTCAAGGCCAGGAGATGAATTCAAACAAGAATCACAAAAAGGGTTTAATACAGAGAATTGGTTTGTGGGTGACACTTTTGCCTCACAGCAAGAAGGTCCTGGGTTCGATTACCAGGTGGAGCGGTCCGAGTCCTATCTTTGTGGAGTTTGCATGTTCTCTCCATGTCTGCGTGGGTTTCCTCCCACAGTCCATAGACGTGCAAGTGAGGTGAATTAGAGATACAAAATTGTCCATGACTGTATTTGACGTTAACCTTGTGAACTGATAAATCTTGTGTAACCAATAACTACCTGTCTTGTCATTAAAGTAACATTAAAGTGTGTAAAACATGATGTTAAAATCCTAGAATAATATAAATAATTAATAAAACAAATAAATACAGATAACTAAACAAAGGCAGGATAGAAAGATTAGGCACGGTATCTAGAAAATAAGAAACACAACAAGGATACAAGCACATGACTATGAAATGCTTTGTGTGCTTACAAAGGACCACAACTGTTATAAATACACAAACTGATCAGGAACATAATGAAAAACAACGTAGATAATGACAACATGACATATTAGAAAAAAGGGGAATAGACAGGGTGGGGAGAACAGAACTGAAAAGAAAACAGGGCACACATGGAGAAGGGGAGACCAGGGAGGCTGTTACAACAAGGCACGGTATTTAATCTTACCCAACACTTTATCTTAATTTTTTTTTTTAATCTAGCAATCTTATGGCTAGCCAGGCTAGCCCAGACCGAAATGCCAGTGCAATCTTTGGGCTGGCCCAACTCCCTACATATACATATCCATAGGCCATCACTGCTGGTCTATAGAGATAAATAATGCAAGTGTGTCAATAATACTAACTAGTATCAAATTTTAATAAATACGGGGCCGCTCAGGTGGCGCAGCGGTAAAACCCGCCAGCACACCAGAGCTGGGATTTCGAACACATCGTTTCAAATCTCACCTCTGCCATCCGGCTGGGCTGATTGGCTGTTGTTCAGACAGGGTGGGAAAGCCGGACCAGGGCTCCTCATAACTGATGCAGCTACGACCTCTCCTGGCTGATTGATGGCACGTGCGCAAAGGGTGTGACCTGGGTGTGGCTCTCCGTACACAAAGCTGATCAGCATATGAACTCACCTTGTGCAGGTGAAAAGATACAGTCGGTACTGCACACATGTCGGAGGGGGCGTGTATCAGTTGCGGCGCTCCTCAGTCAGCAGTGGAGGGTAGTATAGGTATAAGGGAAGCGTAATGCAATCAGGGTGATTGGATACGACTAGATTAGGGAGAAAATTGGGGGGGAAATTGCAAAAGAAAAATTATAGATTGCAAATGTTTCTTAATTTCTATAAAAATATAGTCTGCACCTTTTATTACTCTCTTTTTTTTATTTTCAGAGGGCACGCGGGAGCATTCGGACCTCTCCAGTGCTCTGGCTCTTGTGCGTGAGCTAATCTCTGCTGTAGATGTGCGAGTGAGTGAACGGGAGCAGAGTCAGTGGCTAAGCGATGTGCTTGGCCGCATGGAGAGCAGGAGCTCAGTCAGACTGAAGAACAGCACTGTCTTCCGCAAGCAGGACATGACCACTGGTCGGGCGCTGCTCCATCACGGCCCACTGCTCTGGAAAACCGCTACTGGCAGACTCAAAGGTCAGAGAAATCAGAGAAGTTTATTTATTAATGACACAAACCAACCAGCATTCTTAAATCCTCCTCTACTGAGTCTATCCGACATATGGATGGTTCCATTTAGCCAAAACAGTGTTGGTAATGGTGGGCAATGATGTTTTACTATACGATCTGCTCACAGTCTAAAAGGAACTGTGAATAAGGTTTGGTCAGGGCTCTGTGCCGGCCAGTCTTTCTTTATTGTTTCCTTTCTTTATTATCATGCTGGACAAGTTGCTTCGACAATGTTAGAAGCATACAAGTCTCTAGTATGTCATTGTAGATAGATAGATAGATAGATAGATAGATAGATAGATAGATAGATAGATAGATAGATAGATAGATAGATAGATAGATAGATAGATAGATAGATAGATAGATAGATAGATAGATAGATAGATAGATAGATAGATAGATAGATAGATAGAAACAGTGGGGCCAAAAAGTATTTAGTCAGCCACTGATTGTGCAAGTTCTCCTACTTAGAAAGATGAGAGAGGTCTGTAATTTTCATCATAGGTAAACTTCAACTTTGAGAGACAAAATGAGAAAAAAAAATCCAGGAAATCACATTGTAGGATTTTTAAAGAATTTATTTGTAAATTATGGTGGAAAATAAGTATTTGGTCACCCACAAACAAGCAAGATTTCTGGCTCTCACAGACCTTTAACTTCTTCTTTAAGAAGCTCTTCTGTCCTCCACTCGTTACCTGTATTAATGGCACCTGTTTGACCTCGTTATCTGTATAAAAGACACCTGTCCACAGCCTCAAACAGTCAGACTCCAAACTCAACCATGGCCAAGACCAAAGAGCTGTCGAAGGACACCAGGAAGAAAATTGTAGACCTGCACCAGGCTGGGAAGAGTGAATCTACAATAGGCAAGCAGGTTGGTGTGAATAAATCAACTGTGGGAGCAATTGTAAGAAAATGGAAGACATACAAGACCATTGATAATCTCCCTCGATCTGGGGCCCCACGCAAGATCTCATCCCATGGGGTCAAAATGATCATGAGAACGGTGAGCAAAAATCCCAGAACTACACGGAGGGACCTGATGAATGACCTGCAGAGAGCTGGGACCAAAGTAACAAAGGCTACCATCAGTAACACACTACGCCGAGAGTATAACACACTAAGCCAGTACATGTCCAGGCCCGTCTGAAGTTTGCCAGAGAGCATATGGATGATCCAGAAAAGGATTGGGAGAATATCATGTGGTCAGATGAAACCAAAATTGAACTTTTTGGTAAAAACTCAACTCGTCGTGTTTGGAGGAAGAAGAATGCTGAGTTGCATCCCAAGAACACCATACCAAAGACAAACGCTGATTTGATAAAGATAAAGACCCTACCTAATTCACTGCCCTGAAAGTGGCGTCACAGACTGTGAAAACCTTTTTCATTTACCATGTAATAGACAATTTGCTGTGAAAGGTTTGTGTTTAGCAGTTTTTCACGTTTTCATTTGCATGGCATTCAAGCCTCTTATATTTAGTGAATAATTTGCATTATGAGGCGGCCCTAGTGTAACCAAGTGTCTTTAGAGTTTGCTGAGTTTATAAAGTAAGAAATAAACTGTACATAGACAAATTATCAGAAGCATAATACTTTACTGGCTTGTTTTTTTGAGGCACAGCACAGACTACAGAGAGATGATCATGTGTGTAGAGAAGCACTCTTTTCCATTGATTATGGAATCCCCAAAGGGACAAAATGTACTCAACACATAAACACACAAAAGTCTGTAATAATTAAGGAAAACAAGTATGCAACTCCTATTAGGCCATGTTTGTTGCTGTTGCTTCAGGAGCCAGTTTGGAATTTAGTAAAAAAAAGCTTTTAATTGCAACCCATTCTTCTGCCAATATTTATGTGAGAACTATATTGTGTTTATTTAATTTATGCACCTATAACAAGTACAAATGCTGAAATCACAAGTTAGAAAGGTTGTCTATCTACATTTGGTCATGTTGTGTACTTTATATAAACTAATCATTAAAATGGTTGGACCTGTCTCATTTTCTGCAAACTGAGGAATTGTAAGATCTATTGTAATGTGTTTATGTTCATTTGTAGATGTGCTAGCGCTTCTGCTGACCGATCTGCTGATATTCCTTCAGGAGAAGGACCAGAAGTATATCTTTGCAGCTGTTGTAAGTCTTTACCATGTTGTTTTATGCACAGCGTAGTATTTAGCCAGTATAAATTTTCCTGTGCCACTGCCAAAATTCTAATACTAACTGGTTTATTTTTTAACCACCTAAATCTAGTAGTTAGAGCACATTAATTTCAATAATGTTTGAAGTATTTAGAGACAGCATTCTGATTTAAAGAATTCTTACTTGTTTTCTTTATCCCAGGACCAGAAGTGCCCAGTTATCTCCTTACAGAAGCTGATAGTAAGAGAGGTAGCCAACGAGGAGAGAGGCATGTTCCTGATCAGTGCGTCCTCCAGTGGCCCAGAGATGTACGAGGTGCATGCAGCCTCCAAAGAAGAGCGCAATGCCTGGATGAGGCTAATCCGGGACGCTGTAGTGATGTGGGTTAAATCTATTGGTCTCTTTGTGTTTGTGTATGTTAATTGACAATCATATAGCTTCTCAACAAAATTAAAAAACACATAGCATCTTTTCATATATGAATGTGAAGTACATTTTCCTGAGTCCACCATAATTTTCAAACAATTAGAAGAACAAACACACCAATTGAAAACCTAGGTAACTTACTGCTGGACTCAGAGTAATGTGATGCTCGTTGTCATGGTAATGTGTACACTAAGCAGTACTCTACACATGCGGGTCATTTTGGATCAGATTACTTAATTAGCATCCGTGTAAATGGTGATTTTGATCAGATTGTTGACTAGAGCATATGTATAAACACCTCAATATTAATCTATAATGGAATGAATTCAGTTTTCATTCAGATTGGAGAAAATCTTTGCATGTAGCCATTAACTTCTTTGTGGTTGCTTTGGACTAATACTCTGTTATTCATGCTATTTAGGAATCTCACTCACTCCAATTAGTTTATCCAATTAGGGGCGTGGGGTGTGTGTGTGCTGGAGCCTTTTCCAGCTTTTCAATGGGCGCAAGGCACACTAACACCCTGGACGGGGCGCCAGTCCATCGCAGGGCAGACACACATACAGTGTATCACAAAAGTGAGTACACCCCTCACATTTCTGCAGATATTTAAGTATATCTTTTCATGGGACAACACTGACAAAATGACACTTTAACACAATGAAAAGTAGTCTGTGTGCAGCTTATATAACAGTGTAAATTTATTCTTCCCTCAAAATAACTCAATATACAGCCATTAATGTCTAAACCACCGGCAACAAAAGTGAGTACACCCCTTAGTGAAAGTTCCTGAAGTGTCCATATTTTGTGTGGCCACCATTATTTCCCAAAACTGCCTTAACTGTCCTGGGCATGGAGTTTACCAGAGCTTCACAGGTTGCCACTGGAATGCTTTTCCACTCCTCCATGACGACATCACGGAGCTGGCGGATATTCGAGACTTTGCGCTCCTCCACCTTCCGCTTGAGGATGCCCCAAAGATGTTCTATTGGGTTTAGGTCTGGAGACATGCTTGGCCAGTCCATCACCTTTACCCTCAGCCACTTCAATAAAGCAGTGGTCGTCTTAGAGGTGTGTTTGGGGTCATTATCATGCTGGAACACTGCCCTGCGACCCAGTTTCCGGAGGGAGGGGATCATGCTCTGCTTCAGTATTTCACAGTACATATTGGAGTTCATGTGTCCCTCAATGAAATGTAACTCCCCAACACCTGCTGCACTCATGCAGCCCCAGACCATGGCATTCCCACCACCATGCTTGACTGTAGGCATGACACACTTATCTTTGTACTCCTCACCTGATTGCCGCCACACATGCTTGAGACCATCTGAACCAAACAAATTAATCTTGGTCTCATCAGACCATAGGACATGGTTCCAGTAATCCATGTCCTTTGTTGACATGTCTTCAGCAAACTGTTTGCGGGCTTTCTTGTGTAGAGACTTCAGAAGAGGCTTCCTTCTGGGGTGACAGCCATGCAGACCAATTTGATGTAGTGTGCGGCGTATGGTCCGAGCACTGACAGGCTGACCCCCCACCTTTTCAATCTCTGCAGCAATGCTGACAGCACTCCTGCGCCTATCTTTCAAAGACAGCAGTATGATGTGACGCTGAGCACGTGCACTCAGCTTCTTTGGACGACCAACGCGAGGTCTGTTCTGAGTGGACCCTGCTCTTTTAAAACGCTGGATGATCTTGGCCACTGTGCTGCAGCTCAGTTTCAGGGTGTTGGCAATCTTCTTGTAGCCTTGGCCATCTTCATGTAGCGCAACAATTCGTCTTTTAAGATCTTCAGAGAGTTCTTTGCCATGAGGTGCCATGTTGGAACTTTCAGTGACCAGTATGAGAGAGTGTGAGAGCTGTACTACTAAATTGAACACACCTGCTCCCTATGCACACCTGAGACCTAGTAACACTAACAAATCACATGACATTTTGGAGGGAAAATGACAAGCAGTGCTCAATTTGGACATTTAGGGGTGTAGTCTCTTAGGGGTGTACTCACTTTTGTTGCCGGTGGTTTAGACATTAATGGCTGTATATTGAGTTATTTTGAGGGAAGAATAAATTTACACTGTTATATAAGCTGCACACAGACTACTTTTCATTGTGTCAAAGTGTCATTTTGTCAGTGTTGTCCCATGAAAAGATATACTTAAATATCTGCAGAAATGTGAGGGGTGTACTCACTTTTGTGATACACTGTACACACACACCCATTCACCTATAGGACAATTCAGTGTCTCCAATTACCCTGACTGCATGTTTTTGGACTGTGGGAGGAAACCGGAGCTCCCGGAGGAAACCCACGCAGACACAGGGAGAACATGCAAACTCCACAGAGAAAGGACCCAGACCGCCCCATCTGGGGATCAAACCCAGTACCTTCTTGGTGTGAGGTGACAGTGCTATTCACCGAGCCACCGTGCCGCTATTTAGGAATTTTAAAGAGCTTAAACATAATCAGCTATCACTGGCATGACTATCTTTTAAACTGACAATGTTGTAGCTTAGGAATGATTGTTAAAACATCAAAACACAAAAATCTGCTTGTGTTTTGCAGTTTGTGAACTTGACATTGTTTAAATAGTGAATGCTTAACACTGCTTAACATTTTCGGTCACTGTCCTGTGTTCTCAGTTGCCATGAGAAAGAAGACGATTCTGCAAGTGAATCCGAGGAGGAAAGAAGAGCTGTAGAGGTCAAGAACCAAAAGATACTCAAGCTACAAGGTGCAACAGTAATGTACACATTGACTAATATCATAAATAAGGCCCTACCTAATGTTTACTGGGTAATATCCACTATGAGGCGGTCCTAGCAATTCTATGGCAATTTAGTTAGCAATTGGTTAGTCAAAATGTCCAAGATGTCAAAGTGTAAAGAAGCTAAAAACACAACTCAAGTTTGGAAAACTCCCAACTAGGGATGTAACGATGCACCACAAGACAGTTAATAACCGATTCAAAAATTCTATGATTCAAATCGATTTGACATGTAAAATGAATCGATATTCACTTTAAACAGCAGAGGGCACTGGTGCTATACACCTCGCCTGGTTGACGGCACTGGCGCTATACGCCTGGTTGCCAGATTCAGGGTTTTTCAGCCAAATTTGGCTTAATTCAAAATTGTTTTGCAGAGTTTGTCCCTACCTCAGAAATAAAAGGCATTCATTATGTAGATAAATAAAAGATAAGCACAAATACAGTATTTTGTTTACTTTTTTTAAGATAAATAATAAAAGGAAACTTTACATTGACATTTTTGGCATTTAGCAGACGCCTTTATGCAAAGCAACTTACAGTACAATTACAGTATACAGTCTGAGCAATTGCGGGTTTAAGGGCCTTGCTCAAGGGCCCAACAGCAGCAACCTGGCAGTGGTGGGGCTTGAACCAGAGACCTTCTGATTACTAGTCCACTAGTTCAGTACCTTAACCACTAGGCTACAACTTTGTCATAATTTGTCTTTAATTTTAATTTTAAAAAATCGTATCGTGAATCACATCGCATCATGGGTAGAGTGTATCGTTACATCCCTACTCCCAACCAATTCTGTGGACGCAGAGAAGTCCACGTCAAAACTCAGACAAGGATTTTTGTATTTGAGACAGAGCCTCGCACTGTTGCTAGATGTTTTAGGTTTACATTCAACCCCTAAGGTAGGCTTTGCTGTGTATTGTATCGGTCATTGATTCTATAATTTAATTTATGAGTGAAATGTGGCACTTTAAAAAAAAAATCTGTTTAATCTATGTTCTTTTTGAAAACTGAGGTCCATAAAATTAAGCACGTTTTCCTGTGAATTTAGTAGGGCCCTAATGATAAAGGAAGGATGTAGAAATAGAAAATATTATTGGCTGTTACTTTATTTTCCTCATCATTAGCATAATGAAATAATAGATCCATTGTTTTTATGTATGTACTTCAACTTGCTTGGCAGAATCTCTGTTGGGTCACGATCAGCTGATCTGCTCCAGCCTCGAGGAGAAGCTCCAGATCTGTGCTGAGCTCTCAGCCATGGCCGGCCACAGAGACTCCCTACCCGAACCAAAGCTGCTGGTGCAGCCCAACACGGAGGAGCTCCCTAACGCTGCAGTCCTGCTCAATGCTGCACTTAAAGAGGGTATGTCCATGTCCACTACAGAGACCTTAAAAATGTATTTATTCATACAACCTTCAAGATGATCACTTGCAAGACATTTACATTTTAGCAGTTAGCAGTGTACTGTCTAAAAGGACTTAGGGCCTTGCTCAATGGCCCAACCGTGACAACCTGGCAGTGGTGGGGCTTGAACCAGCGACCTTTTGATTACTAGTCCAGTACTGTAACCGCTAGGCTACTGCTAGACCGCTCATTACATGTCACTACTGATGATCCATTTTTGCAAGCATTGGCATAACATTATGACCACCTTTCTAATATTTTGTTGGTCCCCCTTTTGCTCCTGTCAAGGCATGGACTCCACTAGACCCCTGCAGGTGTGCTGTGCTCGAACCATTTTTGCTTTGTGGCCGGGTGCATTATCCTGCTAAAAGAGGCCACAGCCATCAGGGAATACCGTTTCCATCCATGAAAGGGTGTACATGGTCTGCAACAATGCTTAAGTAGGTGGTACGTGTCAAAATAACATCCACATGGATGACAGGACCCAAGGTTTCCCATCAGAACATTGCCCAAAGCATCACACTGCCTCCGCCGGCTTGCCTTCTTCCCATAGTGCATCCTGGTGCCATGTGTTCCCCAGGTCACACACACCCGGCCATCCACGTGATGTAAAAGAAAATGTGATTCATGAGACCAGGCCACCTTCTTCCATTGCTCTGTGATCCAGTTCCGATGCTCACGTGCCCATTGTTGGTGCTTTCAGCAGTGGACAAGGGAACAGCCTTTGTTCCCCACGTGCATCAATGAACTTTGGCCGCCCATGACCCTGTCGCCGGTTTACCACTCTTCCTTCCTTGGACCACTTTTGATAACTACTGACCACTGCAGACAAGAGCTTTAGTTTTGGAGATGCTCTGACCCAGTCGTCTAGCCATCACTATTTGGTCCTTGTCACACTTGCTCAAATACTTATGCTCGTCCATTTTTCCTGCTTCTAACATCAACTTTGAGGATAAAATGTTCACTTGCTGCCTAATATATCCCACCCACTAACAGGTGCTGTGATGAAGAGATAATCAGTGTTATTCACTTCACCTGTCAGTGGTCATAATGTTATGCCTGGTCGGTGTATACTGATTATTTTTTCAAGGCACACTGAAAACAAATTGATGTTACAACCCCAAATAAGAAAAGGTTAGGACTAGGGATGTCCCGATCCGATCTCAAAGATCGGGATCGGGGCCGATCAAGGCATTTTTTAATTGATCGGAATCGGCTTTACTAAACCCGATCTTAATCCCGATCTTTTGTGTTACGTCAGCATGTCCGCTGTGTGGAAATACTTTATATTGAAAAGTAAAACAAGTCCAACAGTGAAGTGTAACGTCTGCAGTGTGAGCGTTTCACGAGGCGGTGGGAGCAGAGCTGCGTTCATGTGTGAGAGTGTGTGTGAGTTAAGGATCACACCGGTTTACAAAACAATGTAGTGATGCACTCGTTTAATAAAGAAATAAATTTACAGTATATTCACATATTGTCGGGAGCAGAACACTTTATTAACTTCTTCTGTTACGGTACCGAATAGCCGACAGTTGAGTCAAGCACGTTATTTCATGTTCTATGGAAGGCCTAAAGGGTCAAAACACACTCACTTCGTGTACAAACGTCCATCAAACCATTGTCACAATACAAGCACTTTAAGAACTGGCTTTCCTTCATAACAAAAGAGCCTTTCCATTTTATTTTGGTATTCAGGTTTTACTGTAATGCTTTTAAGTAACTTTTTTTTCTTATATTTAAGTTGAGCTACTACACAGATTGCTGTTCATTTTTAGTGCATCACTGCATTAAACATTTTTTTTCTTTGAATGTAAAGTTTAAAGTAAAACTGTAATGATCTCACTCATTTTGATTGATTTTGTAAAAATACAAAACATTAAGCAATAGCTTGGATGCAGCATTTTTCCCTTCAGCACTGCAGAGCTATTTAGTTGTTAAACACATACACTGGATTAATTTGAATAATTGTAATGTACTTGAAGTGTGCACTGTGTGAACAGTATTATCTAGTTCTTATCTAGACAATATCTAGAAAATACAAGTATCGGTTTGAGAATCTGTATCGGATCGGGATCAAAATTAATAATCGGGATCGATATCGGGAACAAAAAAACGTGATCGGGACATCCCTAGTTAGGACAGTATGGAAAATAAAATAACCATGTAAAAGATGTTTTGGCAGCGAGGATACCAAGTGATAAAGTGTTTCGGGTGTTATTTTGTCCCATTCTTCCTGCCATTGTGTTTTAAGATGTGCAACAATACGGGGTTGGGGTCGCATTTTCTTTTCAAAATTCTCCATACATTCTCTTGGGGACAGGTCAGGACTGCAGGCAGGCCAGTCCAGTACCTGTGCCCTCATATTCTGCAGCTATGTCTTTGTAATGTGTGTAGCATGTGGTTTTGCTTTGTCTTGTTGAAATTGAATGGAATGTCATCTTAAAGCCAACATATGTTGCTCTAATATGTAGCAGGAATTGAGGTATATTAACAAATAAAATGATGTTGACCAGACAAAACATGAAATATATTGGGTTCAAACTGTCTGCAATGTAATAAAAGTCAAATTAAATGTAAGAAACACTGCGTTTTTATTTGCATTTTTCATATTCTCAACTTTTTTGATTTAGGGTTGTGAAAAAAAATTATTTGTGTCTTTATGGATGAGTTTATGATAATGAGCTCTTTGAGGGTATTTGATTGACCAGGCACTTTTTAAAAGATTCATTACCAATCCAAGTGTGCAAAAATATACAGTGCATCCGGAAAGTATTCACAGCGCTACATTTTCCCCCACATTTTGTTATGTTACAGCCTTATTCCAAAATGGATTAAATTCATTTTTTCCCTTAAAATTACACACACACGATACCCCATGATGACAAAGTGGAAAAATTTGTTTGAAATTTTTGCAAATTTATTAAAAATAAAACACAAAAATATAATGTGTACAAAAATATTCACATCCTTTGCTTAATACTTTGTTGAAGCAACTTTGGCAGCAATTACAGCCTCAAGTTTTTAAGTATGATGCTACAAGCTTGGCACACCTATTTTTGGGCACTTTCTCCCATTCTTCTTTGCAGAACCTCTCAAGCTCCATTTTACGATCTCTCCAGAGATGTTCAATCAGGTGTTCAAGTCTGGGCTCTGGCTGGGCCACCCAAGGACATTCACAGAATTGTCCCAAAGTCACTCCTTTGTTATCTTGGCTGTGTGCTTTGGGTCGTTGTCCTGTTGGAAGATGAACCTTCACCCCAGTCTGAGGTCCAGAGTGCTCTGGAGCAGGTTATCATCAAGGATGTCTTTGTGCGGTCATCTTTCCCTCAACCCTGACTAGTCTCCCAGTTCCTACTGCCGAAAAATGGTATTAGCTAGGTGATGAGCGGTGCCTGGATTCCTCCAGACATGACTCTTGGCATTCAGGCCAAAGAGTTCAATCTTTGTTTTATCAGACATGGGAATCTTGTTTCTCATGGTTTGAGAGTCCTTCAGGTGCCTTTTGGCAAACTCCAGATGGGCTGTCATGTGCCTTTTACTGAGGAGTGGCTTCCATCTGACCACTCTACCAGGCTGTGAATACTTATGTACATGTTATATCCTTGTGTTTTATTTGTAATAAATTTAATCCATTTTGGAATAAGGCTGTAACATAACAAAATGTGGAAAAACTGAAGCGCTGTGAATACTTTCTGAATGCACTGTAAGGATTAATTAAGCTGAATCTGTTTTTTGTCTCACTTCTTTCCTCTTTCTTCTTTTTCTTCCAGCCGAAAGTCTGAAAGCAGCTTTATCGTTACACTGCACCCCGCTTTCCAGTCTATCTCCTCCCACTGCAATTTGGGAACAGAATACACCTGACGTTTCCAATGAGATACCTCCATCTGCTCCTCTTTCTATCGAAGAAGAATCCGAATCAGATGATACTGAAAGGAGCGAGAAAGGCGAGTTTAAAGAGGAAGAAAGCCTTGACCTCCAGCCTCAAAATCAGAGCTCTGCTATGGAAGATCATGACTTACACCTCAAGGTAAAGACGCATGGGTCTTTTTCTATTTACACACACACACACACACACACACACACACACCTGTAATACATTTTAGTGTCATACACACACTTACACCTGTAAGGTCCAGACTTTTATATACATTTTAGTGTCATACACATACTCACACTCACACACACACACACACACACACACACACACCTACCTGTAAGGTCCAGACTTTTATATACATTTTAGTCTCACACACACACACGCACACACACACAGACTCACTTGTAAGGTCCAGACTTTTATATACATTTAAGTGTCACACACCTGTATGGTCCAGGCTTTTATATACATTTTAGTGTTACACACATACACACACCTGTAAGGTCCAGGCATTTACATACATTTTGTGTCACACACACACCTGTAAGGTCCAGACCTTTATATACATTTTAGTGTCATACACACACACACACCTGTAAGGTCCAGACCTTTATATACATTTTAGTGTCATACACACACACACACCTGTAAGGTCCAGACCTTTATATACATTTTAGTGTCATACACACACACACACCTGTAAGGTCCAGACCTTTATATACATTTTAGTGTCATACACACACACACACCTGTAAGGTCCAGACCTTTATATACATTTTAGTGTCATACACACACACACACACCTGTAAGGTCCAGCCTTTTATATAAATTTTGTGTCACACACACACACACCTGTAAGGTTCAGACTTTTATATACATTTTAGTGTCACACACACACACACACACACAAACACACACACATATGTAAGGTCCAGGCTTTTATATACATTTTGTGTCACACACACACACACACACACACACACACACACACACCTGTAAGGTTCAGACTTTTATATACATTTTAGTGTCACACACACACACACACACACACACATACACACACACACACACACACACACACACCTGTAAGGTCCAGACTTTTATATACATTTTAGTGTCACACACACACACACACACACAAACACACACACATATGTAAGGTCCAGGCTTTTATATACATTTTAGTGTCACACACACACACACACACACAAACACACACACATATGTAAGGTCCAGGCTTTTATATACATTTTGTGTCACACACACACACACACACACACACACACACCTGTAAGGTTCAGACTTTTATATACATTTTAGTGTCATACACACACACACACACACACATACACACACACACACCTGTAAGGTCCAGACTTTTATATACATTTTAGTGTTACACACATACACACACCTGTAAGGTCCAGACTTTTATATACATTTTGTGTCACACACACACACCTGTAAGGTCCAGACTTTTATATACATTTTAGTGTTACACACATACACACACCTGTAAGGTCCAGACTTTTATATACATTTTAGTGTTACACACATACACACACCTGTAAGGTCCAGCCTTTTATATACATTTTGTGTCACACACACACACACACACACACACACCTGTAAGGTTCAGACTTTTATATACATTTTAGTGTCACACACACACACACACACACACACACACACACACACACACACACACATCTGTAAGGTCCAGGCTTTTATATACATTGTTGTGTCACACACACACACACACACACACACACACACATACCTGTAAGGTCCAGACCTTTATATACATTTTAGTGTCACACACACACACACACACACATGTAAGGTCCAGACTTTTGTATACATATTAGTGTCATACACACACACACACACACACACACACACACACACACACACACACACCTACACCTACACCTGTAAGGTCCAGACCTTTATATACATTTTAGTGTCATACACACACACACACACCTGTAAGGTCCAAACTTTTATATACATTTTAGTGTCATACACACACATACACACACCTGTAAGGTCCAGACCTTTATATACATTTTAGTGTCATACACACACACACACACACACCTGTAAGGTCCAGACTTTTATATACATTTTAGTGTCACACACACATACACACACCTGTAAGATCGAGACTTTTATATAAATTTTAGTGTCACACACACATACACACACCTGTAAGATCGAGACTTTTATATACATTTTAGTGTCACACACACATACACACACCTGTAAGGTCGAGACTTTTATATACATTTTAGTGTCACACACACATACACACACCTGTAAGATCGAGACTTTTATATACATTTTAGTGTCACACTCACATACACACACCTGTAAGGTCGAGACTTTTATATACATTTT
Source organism: Trichomycterus rosablanca (assembly GCF_030014385.1). Lineage (NCBI taxonomy): Eukaryota > Metazoa > Chordata > Actinopteri > Siluriformes > Trichomycteridae > Trichomycterus > Trichomycterus rosablanca. The sequence goes on from NC_086013.1 coordinate 7,860,580, forward strand.
AGTGTCATACACGCACACACACACACACACACACCTGTAAGGTCCAGACTTTTATATACATTTTAGTGTCACACACACATACACACACCTGTAAGATCGAGACTTTTATATACATTTTAGTGTCACACACACATACACACACCTGTAAGGTCGAGACTTTTATATACATTTTAGTGTCATACACGCACACACACACACACACACACACACATACACACACCTGTAAGGTTGAGACTTTTATATACATTTTAGTGTCATACACGCACACACACACGCACACACACACACCTGTAAGGTCGAGACTTTTATATACATTTTAGTGTCACACACACATACACACACCTGTAAGGTCGAGACTTTTATATACATTTTAGTGTCATACACGCACACACACACACACACACACACACACACACACACACACACACATACATACACACACCTGTAAGGTTGAGACTTTTATATACATTTTAGTGTCATACACGCACACACACACGCGCACACACACACACCTGTAAGGTCCAGACTTTTATATACATTTTAGTGTTATACACACACACACACACACACACACACACACACACACACCACACGTGTAAGGTCCAGACTTTTATATGCGTACAGTTGTAAACTTAAGGTTTATCACAACATCTGTCTGCCACACATCTCTGTTGCTGGGTTTAGAACCAATAAAATTAAATCATAAAATTCATTCTGTTTTATCACTGCTTTCTCCTGGTCAGAGTTGGTTTGAGTCATTCACTCGGATAGGTCTCTAGTCCATAATAAGAAACACACACACACTTCACCCGACTGCACCCAGAGGAAACCCACGCAGACACAGGGACGGCATGCAAACTCCATACAGTTCAAGAGAATTTAAGAGAGGCTTTATTGTCATTTCAGCTATATACAAGTACATATTGAGACAAAACAACGTGCAAGACAATACAATATACACAGTGCAGATAAAAAACAGTACAATAAATACAAAAGACATTTCTAATCTAAAAGTAACTGAGGGAGTGTAGTGTTGGCCAGTACATGGTACTGAGTAAATTATAGGTGAGGTAAAAACATATTCTCATGTACAGTAAGCAGGTTTTTATAGCAGCAGAGATATACACTGACAAGACATAACATTATGACCACTGACAAGTAAAGTAAATAACACTGATTATCTCTTCATCACGGCACCTGTTAGTGGGTGAGATATATTAGGCAGCAAGGGAACAGTTTATCCTCAAAGTTGATGTGTTAGAAGCAGGAAAAATGGGCAAGCGTAAGGATTTGGGTGAGTTTGACAAAGGCCAAATTGTGATGACTAGACGACTGGGTCAGAGCATCTCCAAAAACTGCAGCTCTTTTGGGTTGGTTAGTATTTATCAAAAGTGGTCCATGGAAGGCTCATTGATGCACGTGGGGTGCGAAGGCTGGCCCGTGTGGTCCAATCCAACAGACGAGCTACTGTAGCTCAAATTGTTAATGCTGAAGTTAATGCTGGTTCAGAAAAGGGGGACCAACACAATATTAGGAAGGTGGTCATAATGTTATGCCTGATCAGTGTAAAAAGAGTAAGGTGCAATATTGTGCAGAGATGCAAGTAATATAGTCACTAAGTAGTTTAATAAGGGTAATAAAAACTGGTAAAAAAGGTAAATAGAAAAGTCTGCATCTGTCTATACAGAAAGGATCGACCCCAAGCTTTTCTTGCTGTGAAGCGACAACACTACCCACTGGCCACCATGCCACCCCCATTAATAAACTGTTGTTGAATAAAATATATACTACCAGTCGAAAAAATTTACATTCATGTCTTGTATAAGAGGGTTTTTATCCTTTAAATAATAGTGGAGAAATCAACACGATAAAATAAACAAAGTGATGAACAATTCAGAAACTTCTTCCCACATCTGCTTAGCACATGTTGGCTTGTTTATCTTCCCTTAGTCTGGTAAAACTCACTTCCCGTCAAATGGGTGTGTCTAAACTTTTGTCTGGTAGCGTATGTGCGCATTAAAATTAAATGACGAAACATGTTGTTGGTCCACAGGCTGCTTCTCTTTAAACCAGAAGCTACATCCATAAAGGCATACTACCTACATATGTGCCTTTGGGGGTGTGCTTTTTTGGCATACTTTTAATAGTACAGTATGAGGTTTGAAACACTGTGTATGTGTTATGTAAATGAGTACTGTAAACAGAAGTTTGTCTTCCACTGCTGGATGATCCCTGATTGCAGTCGAAGTGGGTATATTGCTGCTCATGCCTCGTCCGATTCGTGCGCAGCCCTTAGCGGAACCCTTCTATCTGCCAATCAGGGTCCTTACACAGCGTTTGAAGTAGGGCTGCCGCGATTGGTCGACCTAGTTGAGCATCGACGTCAATATTTTAAGTCGATGCATCGTTTTTAAAACTATGTATATTCATATAACCGTTCATATGATTTCCCTTAGCACTACTTGCTGTGTGCATGACCTAAGTCGTATTTGGTCCAGTCACTGGTTGGCGGCATTAAGCGCAGTCTTAAAAAATGGCCGAAGTTTTCCAAGACCCAAATCATCAAAAGTTTGGGAATACTTAAAACTGGCACAAAATAAAAAGGTGGTTTGTACACTGTGCAAAGCTTTGATGGTACCACTAGAGCGATGTTGCACGTCTATATTGTTTCATTAAGCTTCTTAATCACGGATATCTTGGAATACCGTATTTCCTAACGAGTTCAGTTAGGGTGCATGAGATGCGGCAAAACTTTTAATTCTATATTGATTCATTAGGCTTCTTAATCGCAGAGATCTTGGAATACCGTATTTCTTAGCGAGTTCAGTCAGACCGTCGTGCACTTTGCTGTGTTGGGCTTGTGATTTTTCCCGTCCTAGCAGAACTGTTTCGAACCGAAGAGTTCAGAATCTCGGCACTGATTTGCAAGCGGTAGGGATGTAACGATACACTCTTCCCACGATGCGATGCGATTCAAAAATTTTTTGAATTAAGCCCAATTTGGCTGAAACACCCCGAATCTGTCAACCAGACATATAGCGCCAGTGATGTCAACCAGGCGAGGTATAAAGCACCAGTTCTCTCTGCTGTTTAAAGTAAATATCGATTCATTGTACATGTCAAATCAATTTGAATCATGGAATTTTTGAATCGGTTATTAACTGTCTTGTGGTGAATCATTACATCCCTAGCTAGCGGAATATCCCGCTGCGCCACCTGGGCGCCCAAAACAAAACCATTTAATCGTGAAGATATGGCCCTCAAAATGATTTGATAGTTGTTCTAGTTTTACTTGTATAAAGGTAATCACGGTTGAGAAGTAATGGTTTGTGAAAACTTTAACTGAATACAGAAATTAATTTTAAGGTTTGGGTAATGAAATAGATACGTTTTTATATGTAGCAAATTGTAGCATAGGTTGAAGGGTAGAAACTTTCAGTAGGTACACAGTCTGACTGCTGGATGTACGGTTATTAGCCTCACACAGCAGCATAAATAATTTAGCTCTCTCTGCTAACAGCACATGTTAGGCTTAATATTATTAAACATTGATGAGCTCAAAATAAGAAGAGAGTGCATTTTATTACCTCCAGGGCCTGCTTTCATTAAAAATGAAGAGTGATAATTAGGCCTTATTTCCTTCAGTCTTTTCTTTTTTTCTGCTACCACAGGCAGCTCTTATAATCCACTGCTGTATATTACTCTGATAGCACATGCTGACCCATGCAAAGGTGGAAAGAACATTCCTTTATTTAATGTGAGCTTTTTCCACCATGTCTGCAATTTTAGAATTAATATTGTAGAGGTAGGTGGTGCTCTTCTGCTGCTCCTGCCGGATGTGACGAGTCTGGAGTAATTGCACCAAGAATGACAAGAACTCACTACAGACTTTATTGAAGACTAGACCGAATAACAACTTTATTATTATTTATTTATTTATTTACAGCCAGTTAAAACTTCTAGTTCATTTAATTCTGTGTTTGTATGATTTGTGTAAATCCTATTTATTTATTAAGTATCCTCCAGACCACCCAAGAAGGATGGGCCCTGCTGAGTCTGGTTCCTCTCAAGGTTTCTTCCTGTAATTTTCAGGGAGTTTTTCCTTGCCACAGTCGCCCTCGGCTTGCTCAACAGGGGGTTTGTATCTGTTGGTCCTGGATTTTGTGAAGTTGCTTTGAGACAATGTCTATTGTAAAAAGCGCTATATAAATAAATTTGACTTGACTTGACTCTTCTGAGAATTGTCAGCTTTAAACAAAGCCGTAACAATGATGAACCAACTGCTTACTAGGTTAATCTAATTACTTTTGTTTGTAGTTATGGTCTAATGCTAGGGTTAGGGTATATATATATACACGAATCAGCCATAACATTAAAACCACCTCCTTGTTTCTACACTCACTGTCCATCTTATCACTTACCATATAGAACACTTTGAAGTTCTACAATTACTGACTGCAGTGCATCTGTTTCTCTACATACATTTTTAGCCTGCTTTCACCCTGTTCTTCAATGGTCAGGACCCCCACAGGACCACCACAGAGTAGGTACTATATAGGTGGTGGATCAATCTCAGCACTGCAGTGACACTAACATGGTGGTGGTGTGTTAGTGTGTGTTGTGCTGGTATGAGTGGATCAGACACAGCAGCGCTGCTAGAGTTTTTAAATACAGTGTCCACTCACTGTCCACTCTATTAGACACTCCAACCTAGTTGGTCCACCTTGTAGATGTAAAGTCAGAGACGATCGCTCATCTATTGCTGCTGTTTGAGTTGGTCATCTTCTAGACCTTCATCCGTGGTCACAGGACGCTGCCCACGGGGCGCTGTTGGCTGGATATATTTTTGGTTGGTGGACAATTCTCTGTCCAGCAGTGACAGTGAGGTGTTTAAAAACTCCAGCAGCACTGCTGTGTCTGATCCACTCATACCAGCACAACACACACTAACACACCACCACCATGTCAGTGTCACTGCAGTGCTGAGAATGACTCACGACCCAAATTATACCTGTTCTGTAGTCGTCCTGGGAGAGTCCTGACCATTGAAGAACAGCATGAGAGGGGCCAACAAAGCATGCAGAGAAACAGATAGACTACAGTCAGTAATTGTAGAACTACAAAGTGCTTCTATATGGTAAGTAAAACAGGGCTGATAAAACAGGTTAAAAAAACGATGGGAACAATGTATATACACAAGATGCCGCATAGGACACAAAACTGACCCATACACACACCTGTTATAAGGAGACTTGCAGTGGCCAAATGAACAGATTACAAAAGCAACATGCCAGGAAAACACCAGATGGCACTGCAGAGTACAGATACAAAAGAAAATCTGTATCAAACGTTCAAGTGAACCGTTCTGTAAGCACAGATCCAGTCTGAGGGACCCTAAGCAAGATCCTAAATAGGGTTTCCTTACTCATTTGTATTATCATTTTATTATATTATTATTAATATTTTATGATTTTTTGTATGGTAACATCAGCCATGAGCTTGATCTAGTCTGTTCTCACCCTAATAGGTTTTCAAACCCACCTTGCTTTAATCCAGATGTTCTCACTTTTCTCAGTACATTCTATTTAAAAGAGCACATCTGTCGTCTTGCTAGCTGACTTTACAATTATTGTTGAATCAGATTGTACAGATTGTATATAAAATAATAATAAATTAGTGTAAAACGCCACATGAGGGCTCTCTTACCACACCAAGACTGGTGTAGTTGCCTACATGGCCTGAGGAAAATATTCACTGTCTGTTTTTCCCCAAATACTTTCAATTATATGAAGTAGATCAAGTTTCATTCTGTTCTACAGATGTCGGGCATAATACAAATAGTTGGCGCCGGTACCGGTAAAATGTTTAACATTCTTTTTAAATAAAAAAAAAATCAAATTTAATTTGTTTTAATTATTTTGGTGCTCAGGATTCTATCCTTTTGGTACCCCTCCTAATTCTTAAGTTTCAGCCACACAGCCACAGGTGTTTTAACTGCACTCATTACTCACTAGGTGTATACAATTAATTCTGTAGCTTAAATTACAACAATCAGCCATAACATTAAAACCACTTCCTTGTTTCTACACTTACTGTCCATTTTATCAGCTCCACTTACCATGTAGGAGCACTTTGTATTTCTACAATTACCAAAGCAGAAGAAGGTGGCCTGGTCTGATGAATCACGTTTTCTTTTACATCACGTTGATGGCTGGGTGCGTGTACGTCGCTTACCTGGGGAACACATGGCACCAGGATGCACTATGAGAAGAAGGCAAGCCGACGGAGGCAGTGTGATGCTTTGGGCAATGTTCTGCTGGGAAACCTTGGGTCCTGCCATCCATGTGGATGTTACTTTTACACGTCCCACCTACATCTTTCATGGAAACGATATTCCCTGATGGCTGTGGCCTCTTTCAGCAGGATAATGCGCCCTACCACAAAAATGGTTCAGGAATGGTTTGAGGAGCACAACATCGAGTTTGAGGTGTTGACTTGGCCTCCAAATTCCCCAGATCTCAATCCAATCGAGCATCTGTAGGATGTGTTGGACAAACAAGTCCGATCCATGGAGGCCCCACCTCACAACTTACAGGAGTTAAAGGATCTGCTGCTGACATCTTGGTGCCGGATACCACAGCACACCTTCAGGGGTCTAGTGGAGTCTATGCCTTGACAGGTCAGGGCTGTTTTGACAGCTAAAGGGGGACCAACACAATATTAGGAAGGTGGTCATAATGTTATGCCTTATCGGTGTATAGTGCCCCATATAATGTTTGAGACTTTTTTTGAGAAGATTTTATTACATTTATGTTATTACATTATGTTCAGTTGTCACATTACATGTAGTTATTACACTATGAGTTGCTACAAGGTGTTTAAAACTCTTAATAACACTGTTGCACCTGCTGCAGTTATACAAGTACAACACACACTTCCTACGTGGACCAGCTCATGGACAGCTGCCATCATGTTAAGAGTCGTGTGTTTCTGGGCGGCCTGATTTGGCCGGCAGATTGTGCACAGTGGCTTAGTAGCATGTTTGTGTGTCAGCCTCTCGGTTAGCAATTACCTGTGCCATCTGGCCCTCTGCGCTGCCTAATTTGCGTGACAGTCACATGAGCCCCATGGGCATTTACTCGCTACAGGTGGAAAGTTTCCTATATGTCACAGCTTCTCTGTGTCTTATTTGCCAGCTCATTCGGTGGCACACTTGCATTTCTCTAAGGCTATGGTGCCAGACCACTCGGTCTAGTTCGGTTTTCCTTTTGTTTTTGTTTGTTTTTGTTTTCTGTGAACTTACCCTGGTGTCATGGTGTGTTGAGCCTTACAAGGAATCCACCATGAGAGCGGATTGCCTCAGATGTGCTGTGATGATTTTTTTTTTGTTGTGAACAACTAGAGTAGCCTGTCATATTGTGACATCTGTTTCTCAGTTCTGCTTCTGCACTGTCCTTGTTCTATTCAGTTTCTCTGTTGCTGGTTGCGAAAGTGTGCATGGTTTTTGTTTGTTGCTACACTGATCAGCCATAACATTAAAACCACCTCCTTGTTTCTACACTCACTGTCCATTTTATCAGCTTCACTTACCATATAGAAGCACTTTGTAGCTCTACAATTACTTACTGTAGTTCATCTGTTTCTCTGCATGCTTCGTTAGCCCCCTTTCACCCTGTTCTTCAATGGTCAGGACTCTTCCAGGACCACCACAGAGTAGGTATTATTTGGGTGGTGGGTCATTCTCAGCACTGCAGTAACACTGACATGGTGGTGGTGTGTTAGTGTGTGTTGTGCTAATATGAGTGGATCAGACACAGCAGTGCTGCTGGAGTTTTTAAACACCTCACTGTCACTGGTGGATGGAGAATAGTCCACCAACCAAAAAATATCCAGCCAACAGGGCCCGTGGGCAGCGTCCTGTGACCACTGATGAAGGTCTAGAAGATGACCAACTCAAACAGCAGCAATAGATGAGCGATCGTCTCTGACTTTACATCTACAAGGTGGACCAACTAGTTAGGAGTGACTAAAAGAGTGGACAGTGAGTGGACACGGTATTGAAAAACTCCAGCAGCGCTGCTGTGTCTGATCCACTCATACCAGCACAACACACACTAACACACCACCACCATGTCATTGTCACTGCAGTGCTCAGAATGATCCACCACCCAGAAAATACCTGCTCTGTGGTGGTCCTGTGGGGGTCCTGACCATTAAAGAACAGGGTGAAAGCAGGCTAAAAAAGTATGTAGAGAAACATATGGACTACAGTCAGTAATTGTAGAATTACAAAGTGCTTCCATATGGTAAGTGGAGCTGATAAAATGGACAGTACCTTAAATATTTGCAAATGGGTTCTATTTTTATCTTATAGGTGGGTGTGTGGCCTCTAGCCCCGTCACACACTACTACTGTGTTATTACCATTCGTGTCATTTAAGGTGCTGACAGAATAATGATGTGTTTCTATGCCAAGTTTGCTTGTTTGTTTGTTTTTTTAAACCAGAAAGCCCTTAACAGATCATCATTTAAACCCAGCATGATAAAGCCTTTATTTATCTGTAACAAAATGCTCGGATTGGCTTTTGTTCGCTCACTCGTTTTGTTTGTGTTTTTGTGCAGGTGTGTCAGGGTGTCCAGAGTTTGACTCAGCTGCTTTACAGTCTGCAGGTGAGCTCATCTTACTGTCCCAATTACAACCAAACACACACACACACACACACACACACAGAGGAAAACAGTAAAAATCCCATTTGATGTTTTGTTAAACGAAAAAAATTTGATTTGAACCAGAGTTGAAGAACCAGAGTTCTTTTGGTTGAAAAGTGCTAAGTCTGGGTAGGATAAAGCCAGAAACCACTGTTAAATATGCATGACCTTTGAGCTCCCAGACAACTTTGCATTAGAAACCATCACACTACTGTGATAAATATAGCCACATGGGCTTCGGAGTACTTCAGAAAACCTTTGACACAACACAGCCCGTCGCTCCATCAAGTGCTAGATGTGTTTATATGTACACCGATCAGGAATAACATTATGACCACCTCCTTGTTTCTACACCCACTGTCCATTTTATCAGCTCCACGTATCATACAGGAGCACTTTGTAGTTCTAGAATTACTGACTGTAGTCCATCTGTTTCTCTACATACTTTATTAGCCTGCTTTCACCCTGTTCTTCAATGGTCAGGACCCCCACAGGACAACTACAGAGCACTGGACTGAGAATAGCGCCCCGTGAGCAGCGTCCTGTGACCACGGATGAAAGTCTAGAAGATGACCAACTCAAACAGCAGCAATAGATGAGCGACCGTCTCTGACTTTACATCTACAAGGTGGACCAAGTAGGTAGGAGTGTCTAATAGAGCGGACAGTGAGTGGACACGGTATTTAAAAACTCCAGCAGCGCTGCTGTGTCTGATCCACTCATACCAGCACAACACACACTAACACACCACCACCATGTCATTGTCACTGCAGTGCTGAGAATGATCCACCACCCAAATAATACCTACTCTGTAGTGGTCCTGTGGGGGTCCTGACCATTAAAGAACAGCGTGAAAGCAGGCTAAAAAAGTATGTATATAAACAAATGGACTACAGTCAGTAATTGTAGAAATACAAAGTGTGTCTATATGGTAAGTGGAGCTGATAAAATTGACATTGTATGTAGAAACAAGGAGGTGGTCATAATGTTATGCCTGATTGGTGTGCAAACTACAGTGAAGTTAATAAATGAATACATTGGAAATACTTTTAACAGGCCCTGGTCACCATCCAGGATAGCAGCTATGAGGTGCGTCGACTACTCCTTCTCCTTCTGTCGAACTCCGCCCACCCACGGATCTCCCAGGGTTCCTTACAGGAGCAGGAGCGGCAGCGCGAAGCGGAGCGTAGGCGGCAGGAGCTGGCCCGGGTGGCTCGGGACCGGCAGCGGTGGGCACGCGAATGCCAGGCTCGCCAGCTGTCCTACGAGGAACGCGAAAGCCAGCTGGCACACCGAGAGCAAAGGTGCCAGGAGGAGGCACAGCGGCTTCAGTGCCAGCGCGAGGAGTTAGACGAGCAGCTGCAGGAGTACCAGCAGAGTCTGGAAAGGCTTAGGGAGGGCCAGAGGAGTGTAGAGAAAGAGAGGGAGAAGCTGGAGGCGCAGCAGAGGATGATCGAGAGATTGAGGCACGTGCGCCAACGCAGCCTGCCCACCATCGGCTTGAAGCTGGATGGGCACCAGGGGTCATGGGCTGACGTAAAGGTACGTTTGGTTGGAATTAAGTGTGTCTTGCTTTTTGGACTTTCTCTTTAAATATGTGAAGCAGAAGCAAACACAAATTAGCTTCTTGCTTTCAGCCCTAATAAAATAAAATTGAAAGTCACAAAATAGATCATGTGATTTCTTACAATTAATCAGGGTGAAGCACCAGCACATTAGTACCAGATTACTAATGTACAGAAATCCCCAAAATTGGCCTATCTGCTTCAATGCAGGTGTTGGATGACCGTTCCTCATTCGTTAAACTGCTCCACATGTGATCATTTATTTTAGCGACTCCTCGTTTCTGTTAGACATCGCTTTTATACTAATAAATTATTTAAATGCTGTGCCAGAACTAAAAAGTAAACTTTAAGCCAATTTCTACCAAGGGTGCCAGTATTTATAAAGCTGTTTCGAAGATGTTTACCATACACTATATCAAGGTTTCCAGGGGGGAACGCGAGTACTTGGCGGGGGCGGGTGTGGCACTTTGAGATTATTATTATGAACCGGTGGCGCCAGGCATCCGCGAATGAGCCGTGGTTCACTAAGGGGAGGGATGTGTGGCAAAAGCCATGCTTGGTATCCGTGCTTGAGCCGTGCCTCATCCAGGGGAGGGGGGCGTGGTGGAAGCAGCATTTGGCATATGCGTTAGTGCCGTGCTTCATTGAGGGGAGGGGCGCACGGCAGAAGCGGCGCTTGGTACATGCGACCGAGTGCTGTTCCCCCAAGGGGAGGGGGGCGTGGTGCGAGGGGGCGCAACTCGTACTTGGCACACGAAGGGGGGCGCATACCTAAAAGGTTTGAAAACCCCTGCACTATATGAACGACACTTTTGTGTACGGAGAGACACACCCTGATTCGCACTTTTTTCCCCACCTCTGTGCAGGCACCATCAATCAGCCAGCAGAGGTCATAGTTGCATCAGTTATGAAAGGCCAATCGTAGTTCATGGGGCTGCTCAGCCCAGCCGGCAGGCAAAGCTGAGACTCGATACGATGTATTCGAGATCCCAGCTCTGGTGTTCAGCGTGTGTTTTTACTCCTGTGCTACATGACCGGCCATACAAATGCTCTGTTGGCTGAATGGCGACAAACAGGATCACATAAAGGTCACTACTTGAATAACATGTGCTTTTGAAATGGGATGTCCAACAAGCTCATGGTCAGGTGACCAAATACATTTGGCCATATAGTCTATATGTACGTAGTTCAGTAAAATAAAGTCCTCAAATAAAAATGTAAACTGTGTTCCCAAATGCATCCCATATACTGAATAGAATATAGAAACTTTAATCACACTGGTGTTGGTTTGCTAACTTCATGTATTTTATATACTGTTATTAATATGCTTTTGAGAGACAGACTGATTTTTTTTCTGATGGATATTCCTTTAAATCCTCTTATGTGTAGGCGTGTACAGAAAAAGTGAGTGTAATGCCTTACAACAGCATGGGTCCGTTCCAAGGTGTATTCATGTTCTAAGCCCAGGGTTCTGGGACAGGCTCCAAATCCGCTGCAACCCTGACTAGCATAAAACACAGTCACAGTCGCCGAAGATAAAGGAAGGCATGAATGAAAGGGCCATATCTTTTTTTTTTTTTTCTTCTTTTTTTTTTTATATTATATTGCCTGTTCCAAGAAGCGGCAGGTCATAAAAGGTTTTCCACTCAGCATGGGCCCTCAGATGCAGTTGGCGCCTGTCTTGTAAATGAAGAAATTCCATTTCTGCACTTTTCCCTCTCTATCGCTTCCTCTCACTGTTGCCAAAACATCCCACTAGTGATGTTAAAGGACGTCTCTTCTTCACTATCTCTCGTCCTACTTTGAAGTCGGGATGAAGCTGTCTCTGATCTATTCAGAGTGGATGAGTTCATAGCTCAGCTTTATTCATGTTTCTGTTTGTTTTAAAATTGTCAAGATCAAGTACTGAAGCTTTGGCTTTAAGGCTAAAATTAGTTTGGCTTTTACATATTTCTTGTTTCATCCATTTATTTATTAAACCAATGACCCATCATTCCTATTTTTTTGCATGATCAGATAATAGGAGCTTGCAGAGAATCAGATATGTTACTGTCAGGATGTAATTATTAAATCAGTATTAAACACACACCACTAATTAAGGCGCTCTCTACATAGACAGCATTTGACATCATTCTTTTTTTCCCCCAATTTCCCCCCCCTAATCTAGTCATGTCCAATTACCTCATGTCCTCTATACTGATTCGACCCTTCACCGCTGACTGAGGATGCCTCTCAACTGACATACGACCCCTCCGGCACGTACAGTCAGTACAGACTGCATTTTTCACCTGCGCGAGTCGAGTTCATACATTTGACGGGCACTGTGTATGGAGGGCCACACCCCCATCAGCATTATTCCTCAGCCCTGTGCAGGCGCCATCAGTCAGCCGCAGGGGCCGCAGTTGCACCAGTTATGAGGACCTATGATCTGACTTTCTTACCCTCTAACCCTGAACAACAGCCAATCGTTGTTCATACTCATACTGCCGCCCAGCCCAGTCGGAAAGGCAGAGCTGAGATTCGATACGATGTATTCGAAACCCCAACTCTGGTGCGCTAGCGTACTTTACCGCTGCGCCACCTGAGCGGCTACCATTTTACATCATTCTACACACGCCCCCGAGAAGGAGGCGGTTCGAAATCCCAGATGTCTTATGCCTAGTTCACGCTACACGATTTTTGCCCCGATTTTCGCTCGCCGACTAGTGTGAGCTACCCAACAACTCGATCCGAGCGCTCGGCGACCAAAGAGAGATGTCTGGATCTAAGTCGCACAACTGGCAATGAGTGCTATGTCGAACAGCCAGTAAGAACGCAAGATACGGTGTGAGGGGATATGCAGGGGAGGAGTTGTAAAACGGTGGGACAGGGGCATAATATAGTTTATATCAGAATACATCAAAAAACACAAGTTTTACAGTATTTATGACCTTATCGTTCTCTACAAACGTAACACCAACGCTGCATTGCAAAAAATATTTATTAACCTCAAACTCACTATAGAACAATCCATGCTGTTCGCATAGCCAAATCAGATTCATTTATTTTTTCTCCTTGATTTTACGCTGCACATCAGCGCACAAACTTTGATCGCTTGCTACTTGTTGACGTGCATTTTTGGACGTGGTATCATTAAACCACTCGTCACTTCTTGCGTTTCTTTTCGTGACAAAACATAATTTGGGAGACCAGAGAAGCTCATCTGCGATTCCAGTTGGTGATAGATGGTGTAGTGTGAAACCCCCTATCACCGATCAGTCGTGTAGTGTGAAAGCCACACCGACTTGAAAGACTCGCGATTACAAGAGATCCAGTTGTGTAGTGTGAACCGTACAGCGACCTGATGACTTGGAAAGTCGTGTAGTGTGAACTTGGCATTACTATGCTGTCTAGTAAGATATCTTAAAATTTCAACGGTGTTTTGCCTGTAGAACGAGTGAGCATCCGATGCTGCCTTAGCGGCGAAAGCAATCCCAGCATTCAATGCGGCACGACTTTTCTAACAAAAAAAAATGTTTTTTTTTGGCAGACGTCGCATTGGTGCAACGAACGGAGTTATTTTCAAATGTAAATAAATTATCATTGATGTTTAATTTGTATAAAGATGTGAGTTGACATGCTAGCGCATTGTGCCACCTCATCCTATTGGTTTGAATGGCATGAAGCTAACTGTGTTAGCTTAGTAAGTAAAACCCGATGTTATCGCGCTGTCTAAGTAACACGTTCAAATAACATGACTTATAAGTCCGTGACTTATTAGAATTCTCTCTACTGAGGCAGCTGCCTATGTAGGCATTAAGAGAGCAAGGTAGCTCCCTAGATTTTTGAACACACCCTACATGGTCAAAAGAATGTCTGCACCCATCCTGATTATCGAGATCAGGAGTTTTAGCCACACCCACTACTAACAGGTTTATAGAATCAAATAAATAAAATTAATTCTTTATTCTTTTATTGTTTGTTTTATAGGGATGTAACGATGCAACACAAGACAGATAATAACCGATTCAATTTGACATGTGAAATTAATCGATATTGACTTTAAACAGCAGAGGGCGCTGGCGCTATACACCTCGCGTGGTTGCCGTCACTGGCGCTATACGCCTGGTTGCCAGATTCAGAGATTTTCAGCCAAATTGGGCTTAATTCAAAATTGTTTTGCATAGTTTGTACCTACCTCAGAAATAAAAGGGCATTCATTATTTAGATAAATAAAAGATAATCACTATTACAGTATTTTATTTACTTTTTTTAAGAGATTAAAAAAAGTCATTTGTCTTCAATTTCAGTAAAAAAAATCGGGAAAAAATCATATCATGAACCCAGTGTCGTGAATTGCATCGCATCGCATCGTAAGTAGAGTGTATCGTTACATCCCTACTGTTTTACCACCACTATTCCATTCATGGTTGCGGTGTGTACTGTTCACCAGGTGAAATCCTGGATGCGCACACACACACACACACAAGGGCAATTTTAGTAGCTTAACTTCAGTTAACCTGTGTACATATCATTAAACTGTGGGAGAAAACCGGAGCACCCTGTGGAAACCCACACAGACACAGGGAGAACATGCAAACTCCACACAGAAAGCAGCCGGAACACTTCTCCTGGGTATCAAACCCAGGACCTTCCTGCTGTGAGGCAACAGGTGCTACCCACCAAACAACATGCTGCCCTAAATAACCATTTAGATGATTTTAACTTTATGGCAACAGTTGGTCTTATGTCTGTTCCAGCATTACTATGCCATGGTTTGGTGGGTTTGGTGTGGAGGAGCTGGAGTGGCCTGCAAAGAGCCCTGACCTCAACCCAACTAACCCACCTTTGGAATAAACTGGTGCATGGATTGTGTGCCAGGGCAGTTACTTATAAGTCAGTATGAAGATTTTAAACTAGTCCCCTGTTTAAAATGATTCCTATGAACCATAATAAAAAAAAAACTACTTGTGGAAGGAATGGTGTACCATTTCTCTACTTCCACAGACCTGTAGACTTTATGCTAAGGTAAATACAAATTTTATTTAAATTTTGTGGTGGCTTGTGGAGGCCCAGCACCTCCCCAGTCTCAACCTCACAGACGAGGTCTGACTCAGAGATGTTCACAAGTCACAAAATGCGAGTCCGAGTCAAGTCAAGAGTCAATATACTATACACAAAACATATATTGGAAATGTAGCATAGAAATAAACAAATAATTTGTAAGTTCAGATAAAAAAACAACAGATTAGCAACTGTATTTTGCCATTTTACTTAGTGCCTTTACTTTCCTAGTCATTGTGCAAATGAATGTAATTTCATTTGAACGTAACAAGAAGGTACCAGTTAAAAGCTTAAACTGATACGTTTTGTTTTCATTGCAAAACAAAAGCGCGTGATAAATCGGCCAAAATCCAAAACACAGCAAAAACAAATCATAACCACTGCTTACCTTAGCTTATGTTCTTCCAGAATTTATAACCGTGTGTCCCATGAGGAATATAAACCGTTATTTTGTAAATGTGCTTATAATTAAAAACCTTCAAACTTCTCCCGGTTGTGAAGTAAAACACTAACTCATTAGAAAGCCAGTCAAGCGTTTCATTGACACATCATCTGTGTGACACAAACTGAATAAATGCAAATAACAGCATTTCTTACTAAAAATTAAAATCAGAAGGTCTGATTGGTTCAGAAAGCGCTCTTTCAACCATTAGTGCCAATTCTGTAGGAGCGTTCCATTTACCCCAGTTGTTCCTGTGAAGTGCACTACGTAGGGTATTCCTCTATTTTAAGCGAGATTCCAATCCAAAGGTAACGAAAATGTTCAAATGAAGTGAACTTGTCACATGTAACTAATGTTAACACATGCTGACGCTAGGGACTCTTGTTGTTTACGAGTCTTTTGCGAGTCATGAGTCGAGTCCGAGTCATTTGAAACGAGTCAGAGTCTGAAGACGCTGTGTGTGCTGTGGTCAGTCGCCTGCCTTTCAAACTCTCAAGTTTAAACAGACCAGTCTTCTGATTCATTATCTAGAATAATGAGAGCCATCCAGGTCTCATCAGTCTGGGTGTCCTGACCCTTGACTGTACTAATAAACAAGTTACTGATTGATGATAATAAAAGTGCCCTAAAAACCAATAGAGAATAATTAAAACCAGCAGTGTATGCAGCCATCACGCTGCAGATGGATGCACTTCAATAATTTATTCAGTCTGAAGGTACAAGACGAGTGTATGAGCGCGCCTGTTAACATCATAACTGAATACATTTGGGAAAGGTGTTTATAATCCTGGCCATTATTTTGACAGAGAAGCATCTGTGTCTTATTTATGTTCTGAAATAAGTCAAATATAATAGGACTTAAATGCAAGTTAATTTTCTTGGTGGAAATGAGCTGTCAGCTGTTTACGCTTCATAGTTTCTTGTGTGTAGTTCTTTTGGACACACAGTCTCCATGAGTTTTAATACAAGCACTAACCTTAAATTCTAAAATAAAACAGGAGATAAAAACTCCAGGCTGATAAATCAGATCACGTTTTAAGGTTAAATTATGCTGGATTACAAGGAAAACTTTACCTTAGTCAAAGATTTTTAGAAGCAATAGGGGTTAAAATGCCATATAAAATATAAAAATCTAATAAACTTTACACCCTCAGCCATGCAATCAACACTCTAATCCAGGGGTTTTCAACCTGTGGGGTACATGTCTGGGGGGGGGGGGGGGGCGCGAGTGCCTGTTCAGGGGGTGTGGACCACCACAGAACAGGTATTATTTAGGTGGTGGATCATTCTCAGCACTGCAGTGACAACGACATGGTGGTGATGTGTTAGTGTGTGTTGTGCTGGTATGAGTGGATCAAACACAGCAGGGCTGCTGAAGTTTTTAAATACCGCGTCCACTCTATTAGACACTCCTACCTAGTTGGTCCACCTTGTAGATGTAAAGTCAGAGACGATCACTCATCCATTGCTGCTGTTTGAGTCTTCTTCTAGACCTTCATCAGTGGTCACAGGACGCAGCTCACTGGGCGCTGTTGGCTGAATGTTTTTGGTTGGTGGACTATTCTCAGTCCAGAAGTGACAGTGAGGTGTTTTAAAAACTCCAGCAGCGCTGCTGTGTCTGATCCACTCATACCAGCACAACACACACTAACACACCACCACCATGTCAGTGTCACTGCAGTGCTGAGTCCTGACCACTGAAGAACAGCATAAAAGGGGCTAACAAAGTATGTAGAGAAACAGATGGACTACAAAGTGCTTCTATATGGTAAGTGGAGCTGAGAAAATGGACAGTGAGTGTAGAAACAAGGAGGTGGTTTTAATGTTATGGTTGATGGCTATTGTAATGCCTATTGTAATTTAATAATTACCAGTGCACATTTTAAACTTGACCATTAGTTTGATCAGTAAGATTAAAAATCAGAGGAAAGAAAACACATACAGAGAATGAACCAAAATATTCAATCAGACAAGTCAGACAAGTGTTAGTGTCTAGTGTTTTTTTACATTTTGAGAAGGTGCATTTGTTCTCTAGAGGAGAGGCATGTTTCACAATAATTAAATAGGTTTAAGACAGGCTATTAGGATAGGGCTTCAAAAATGGTATAATAGGGGCGGCACGTCATTCAGTGTGTGGCACTCTTGGCTCACAGCAAAAATGTCCTGGGTTTGATTCCCAGGTGGAGTGGTCCAGGTCCTTTTTGTATGGAGTTTGCATGTTCTCCCTGAGTGTGGTTTCCTCCCACAGTCCAAAGATATGCTCGTGAGGTGAATTGTAGATACTGAAATTGTCCATGACTGTGTTTGACAGTGAAGACTTGAACTGATGAATCGTGTGTAACGAGTAACTACCTGTCCTGTCATGGACGTAACCAGTAAAACATGACATTAAAAATCCTAATAAATTAATAAATAACGATATAATAGTTTATTATTACGTATAATAATAATAATTTTCTTTCTACAGGCTTTTTATCCGGCTCATTTCAGTGGTCTGGATGAGGATGGTTCCATTTTTGTGAATGAAGCTGCATTCTTAGATCCATCTATTAACAATCGACACCTGCATCATCACCAGAGTCAACGTCATCATAACTGCCCCAGTGCCCAGAACAGTCTGAACTCTCTGCTAGCATTGTCAAATCATACACACCCCACAATCAGCATCCAAGATGAGCAGTGTACAGAAGACCAAGGTACGAAATAGTAGTAATTAATTCTTATAATTTCAGACCATGATTTTAGTTGCTGATAAGGATTATGGCAATGAATAAAAGTTATAATATATTTTTTTTTACAAACTTATATTTATTTTAGCTACAGTGGTTAAAAGATGTACAAATTTAAACAAATACAGTATCACAAAACCAAATCTCACACCACATAAAACAACAAAACCAAACCCTATATTTTAATTCACAACTGAAATGTGGCATCTTTGCACAGTGAAGCACCTTTTTAATACTATCTGTACACCGATCAGCCATAACATTAAAACCACCTCCTTGTTTCTACACTCACTGTCCATTTGATCAGCTCCACTTACCATATGAAAGCACTTTGTAGTTCTATAATTACTGACTGTAGTCCATTTGTTTCTCTACATACTTTGTTAGCCCCTTTTCATGCTGTTCTTCAGTGGTCAGGACCTCCACAGGACCACTACAGAGCAGATATTATTTGGGTGGTGGATCACTCTCAGCACTGCAGTGACACTGACATGGTGGTGGTGTGTTAGTGTGTGTTGTGCTGGTATGAGTGGATCAGACACGGCAGCGCTGCTGGAGTTTTTAAACATCTCACTGTCACTGCTGGACTGAGAATAGTCCACCAACCAAAAAATATCCAGTCAACAGCGTCCAGTGGGCAGCGTCCTGTAACCACTGATTAAGGTCTAGAAGATGACCTACTCAAACAGCAGCAATAGATGAGCGATCATCTCTGATACCAGCACAACACACACTAACACACCACCACCATGTCAGTTTCACTGTAGTGCTGAGAATCATCCACCACCTAAATAATACCTGCTCTGTGGTGGTGCTGTGGGGGTGAAAGCAGGCTAAAAAAGTATGTAGAGAAACAGATGGACTACAGTCAGTAATTGTAAAACTACAAAGTGCTCCTATATGATAAGTGGAGCTGATAAAATGGACAGTGAGTTTAGAAACAAGGAGGTGGTTTTAATGTTATGGCTGATCAGTGTGTATATACATATGTATATATACAGTGCTTTGCAGAACCTCACCGGGGTTCAAGTCAGAACTGTTACTTGACCATTTTAATTTTGTTTTGTTTTAGTCTCATAGACTTGCTGGTGTACTTCAGATAGTCATTTTTGAATTAAAGATCAATTTCCCCTTTATAAATACTGGTAGAAAGCAAAATTTATGGTTGCATTAATTATGGCTAAGTTAAGTTACCCAAACTCTGAAGCATTCCCACGCCGCCATGCTGTCGCCACCGTGTTCGACTGTTGGTATGATGTTCTTGTTGTGGAATTTTGTGTTAGCTGTGTTTTGGCAAAATTAAGACAATGTTCCTTTTGGTAAGCTGTGATTTTGCAACTCTCCCAAGAGTTCTTCTTTCACCCATTTTCTTTTGAGTCTAATAATGCTGACATTATTTAAATTGCAGTTTTTTTATGTCTGGGTTTTTCTGTGATGTTGATGCCATTGACGTCATTGATGGAGAGATTTTGTAGGCTTTATTTGAATATTTAATACTAGCTTTTCTGTGGTTTGCTGAAGTCACAGACGTATAAATGGCTGTACTATACGTACTATATTATTATTTTTTGATGAACAGAGCTGACAGTAGAGCAATTAAGGTTGATAATATATAGTTTAATTTAGACAGAGACCAGTTTCCAAACATACTGGCTTGTCAAGTCGTAAAAAAAAATTATGAAAGAAGAAAGTTATAATAACAATGAGTCACATGGAATATAAGATGACAAATTATACACTGTTACTTGTAACATGTAGCGCTTTTACTCACAGCAAAAATATTTTTATTACCCATTATTATCAGCCATTATTAACAATAAAAAGAAACTTGATTTTCTGGCAAAGGGTTACAGTCATGGGCAATACTGTAATCCTATAGAGGCATATCCCATAACCTCGATGCAAACCATTGGCTTTACCCTCAATAATCTTTACCCTCAATAATCTTTACCCTCAATAATCTTTACCCTTTACCCTTAATAATACTCCTATAATTATCACTTGCTGTAGGGCAGGGGTGTCCAAACTGTTTTTGTTGGGGGCAGATGGAGTGAAACATTTGCAAACATGGGATACAGACTGAGTATTTATGACTGTGTTGTGTAAACTAAGATTTTGCCAGTTTCACTAACCAGTTGATAATCCTTATGGGAAGATTATTATACTTCTTTAAATTAAACGTACACAATTTCCTCTGAGCCACCATATTTATATGTCCATAAACCCTGGAAGATTAATGTAGGTGTAATATAGGTGTAATATAGCAGGCCAATTTAAATTATATTTCTAAAATATCTCGCAACCCATTTTAAAATACAACTCCAAATCAGAAAAAGTTGGGACAGTATGGAAGATGCAAATAAAATAAAAATGCAGTGTTCCTTACATTTACTTTGACTTTAATTTGATTGCAGACAGTTTGAACGTGAGATATTGAATGTTTTTTTTCTGATTAACTTCATTTAATTTGTTAATAAACATCCATTCCTGCATTTCAGGCCTGCAACACATTCCAAAAAAAGTTGGGACAGGGGCAATTTAGAGCTAGTAATGAGGTGAAAAAACTACATAATGATGTGATTTCAAACAGGTGATTGTAATCATGGTTTAGTACAAAAGCAGTATCTAGGAAAATCTTTGACAAGCAAAGATGATCAGAGGATCTCCAGTTTGTCAACAAATGTGTGAGGAAATGCTTAAAAACTATGTGCCTCAAAGAAAGATTGTAAGGGATTTCTCTAAAGTACATAATATCATTAAATGATTCAAGGAATCAGGAGGAATTTTAGTGCGTAAAGGCCAAAAGGACAAGGGCGCAAGCTTAAGCTGAATGCCTGTGATCTTCGATCCCTCAGACGGCACTGCATCAAGAACTGCCACTCAACAATAGCTGATATAACCACATGGGTGAGGGATTACTTTGGCAAACCTTTGTCAGGCTCTACAATACAGAGTTACATGCACAAATGCCACTTAAAACTTTACTGTGCAGAAAAGAAGCCTTATGTTAACCATGTACAGAAGCGGCGTCGACTTTTCTGGGCTCGGAGGCATCTAGGATGGACCATCACACAGTGGAAACGTGTATTGTAGTCAGATGAATAAGCATTCTTTAAGGTCTTTTTTTGGAAAAAATGGACGCCGTGTGCTCCGGACCAAAGATAAAAAGGACCATCCAGACTGTTATCAGGAACAAGTCCAAAAGTCAGGGTCTGTAATGGTATGGGGCTGTGTCAGTGCACTTGGCAAAGGTCATTTACACTTCTGTGATGCAGCATTAATGCAGAAAAGTACATTGAGATCTTAGAGCTACGTATGCTGCCTTCAAGACGTTATCTTTTCCAGGGACATCCATGCATTTTTTAACAAGACAATGCAAAACCACATGTTGCACACATTACAAAGGCATGGCTGCGGAAGAAGAGGGTACGGGTACTGGAATGGCCTGCCTGCAGTCCTGACCTGTCCCCAGTAGAGAATTTTTTAACGAAAAATGCAACAACGATGACCCCGTACTGTTGCACATATTAAGACGTGTTTGCAGGAAGAATGGGACAAAATAAAAATGTAAAACACTAAATCACTTGGTCTTCTTGGTGCCAAAACATCTTTTAAGTGTGGTGAAAAGGAATAGCAACATTACAAAGTGGTAAAAGCTTTACTGTCCCAACTTTTTTTTGGAATGTGTTGCAGGCCTGAAATGCAGGAATGGCTGTTTATTAATAAATGAAATATCTCTGCAATACGTCTGCAAAAAATTAAAAGTCAAAGTAAATGTAAGAAACTCTGTGTTTTTTAATTATTTGCATTTTCCATGCTGTCCCAACTTTTTCTGATTTGGGTTTGTGGTAATGGACGACAAATGGCCCGCGGTTCGTAGTTTGGACACCAATGCTTTAGGGCTTTTGTTAAAAAAAAATGGGTTTGGTTATGTAAACATGTGATCTAATTGATATAGTATGGGTGAGCATGTGATGCTGTCTTGTGAGTATCCTGTATTGTGCACAGTATTTTTTAAATTAATATTGCACACGGATCCATTTTTGCTGGTTTGATGTAAATGAGTCCTTTTCATCATAAACATCGTTTTTACTGTCTGCCTGCGTAAACAGCATTTACAGTCTGGAAAAGTAAATATTTTAGATCATTAGAGACGTCTGCACAGACGCATCAGTTCACCATCGCCAAAGGCTTTAGCCAAGTCTTAAGAGTCTTCTTTTTGTTGTTAATCTGTCTGCTGACAAACATCCTCGCCCACACACATGCACACACACTCACACAGACACGCTGTACGTCACTGAAATCAGTTGCCTGTCTATTGACTGCCGGGGTGGGGGTGGCATGTGAATCACTGCAAGTTCACGATGGTAGACTGATTGGGACATTGATCTGAAAAATCTTTACCAAACTCATTACGCAGCGACTTGTCATTTCCATCTCTCTCTCTCTCATAAACACATACACACACACACACACACACAGAGAGATAGAAAGAGGGAGAGAGAAGCAAGAGTAGTATAATATTTACAGAAGAAATGTCAGGAACATGTTTCATACACACATTCTCAGCCTTACAAGTATATTTGGCAAAGGCTTGTCCTTTCTACTTGATGGAAGAACTAAGTGAGACCTGCTTTCCTTTAAAAGTGCATAGATACAGTAACTCCAAACACTGTCTTAATACATTGCTTAATTTGTAGAATCTGTTTTGTAGAAGTTCCTTCTTCCATATTTCTTTATATGCTTTGCACACCACAATATTGGCAGGATTGTTTAAAGATCCTTAGGTCAGTCAGATTGAATGGCAAATGTCTATCATTTGCCATCTTTAATTCACTAAATAGATGTTCACTAAAGTCTGGGAATCCACTCAAGTGTTGTTTTGACTGTATGATTTGAGTCGTTGTTGTATTGAAAGTTGAGCTGTTACCTCTGGAGGAGATTTTCTTCAAAGATATTCCTGTATTTCGCTGCATTCATTGGTTTCCCAATTCTGCCTGTTCTCCCTGCCACTGGGAAGCACCTCATAGCATGATGCTGCATGACGACCATGTATTAAAAGTATGAGACAGATGACCTGCAGTGCCTGTTTTTCAGCAGATGTAGTGCTTGCTGTTCTGCCCAAAGAATTCAGTTCTCATTCTTCACATGCCTTTATATGCCTTTCACTCAGCAGTGGCTTTTAATCTTGCCACGCTACCATATATGCCAGATTTATGGATGCCCAATTTGGCCAGGTTATGCCAAGGTCATTGTCTCTATAAAAATTCAGGCTGATGTGGCCCTGGGACACCTACAGCCTTAGATACACCGATCAGCCATAACATTAAAACCATCTCCTGGTTTCTACACACACTGTCCATTTTATCAGCTCCACTTACCATATAGAAGCACTTTGTAGACTCTAGTCGATCTGTTTCTCTACATACTTTTTTAGCTGTTCTTCAATGGTCAGGACCACCTCAGAGCAGGTATTTTTTTAGGTGATGCATGATTCTCAGCACTGCAGTGACATTGACATGGTGGTGGTGTGTTAGTGTGTGTTGTGCTGGTATGGTTGGAAAAGACACAGAAGCGCTGATGGAGTTTTTAAATACTTCACTGTCCCTGCTGGACTGAGAATAGTCCACAAACCAAAAATATCCAGCCAACAGCACCTTGTGGGCAGCGTCCTGTGACCACTGATGAAGGTCAGCAGCAATAGATGAGCGATCATCTCTGACTTTACATCTACAAGATGGACCAACTAGGTAGGAGTGTCTAATAGAGTGGACAGTGTGTGGACACAGTATTTAAAAACTCCAGCAGCGCTGCTGTGTCTGATCCACTCATACCAGCACAACACACTAGCAGCAGGCTAAAAAAAAAGTATGTAGAGAAACAGATGGACTACAATCAGTAATTGTAGAACTACAAAGTGCTTCTATATGGTAAGTGGAGCTGATAAAATGGACAGTGAGTGTAGAAACAAGGAGGTGGTTTTAATGTTATGGCTGATCAGTGTATACTGCAATTAAGTATAATCTGCCTTTGGTTATAATACCAATAAATAATAAATAAGTAATAATTTATTATACAAGTGTTCTTCAAAAAGTTTCCACACTTTTTTAACTCTATTTATTAAGAATTTCAAAATCAAAGGGCAGTACTTGTCCTCATAGTCACCTTCCGATGCATTGTTTCCAGCATCATACCAACTTTTTAATCATTAGCAAAAAAATGATTTTGGTTGAGCTCGTAGCCACTGATGCAGCTCTGCTTTCACATCATCATCACATGAAAATCGTCTTCCCTCTTAAAGCTTCTTTAAGAGGGACTATAAGCCGGATATAGCGTCTCTCTTAGCCTCTCAGACACGATCAATTACTACTCCTCCTACCCTCATTGTTCCAACCAAAATATAAAAATGAGGAAACTTTTTGAAGATCCCTCGTAATTAACAATAGCAAATAACTAGCCTTCATTTGTTTGGGACTTTTTGTTTTTTTGGTTCATTTGCAAATAAACAATTGCAATATAATATTATGTTACAATGCTTTAAACTGTGCTCTTTGTACATTTTCTTACTTACGTCACTGGTAGTAATAAATAAAATGTTACTTTTTTAATATCTGGTGGTCAAGACAATACAGTAGGTTGTAGGGATGTAACGACACACTCTAGCCACAATACTGTGTTTACGATACCTTTTTTTCCCAATTTTTTTTAAACAAAATGAAATTGACGACAAATTATGACAAAGTTTCCTTTAATTATTTCTCTTAAAAAAAAAATTAAATACTGTCTTTGTGCTTATCTTTTTTTTATCTAAATAATGAATGCCCTTTTATTTCTGAGGTAGGTACAAACTATGCCCAAGTACGGAAGCGTATTGCTGCCACACAGATAAAATAAAAAGCCATCAGTATGTCGTTATAACGAGAAAAGGATGTCGTTATAACGAGAAAGTATGTCGTTATAACGAGAAAGGATGTTGTTATAACGAGAAAATGATGTTGTTATAACGATAAAATGATGTCGTTAAAACGAGAAAAGGATGACGTTATAACGAGAAAAGTTCATTACCTTAAATGCTGCATAGCTGATGGAAGCGTATCTGCTGATGAAGAGACAGTTTGCACACATGCATGATGCTGTAGCTTGTGTAACCTTGCAGCTTGTTGTGCCGATCAAGATTCTCCTTTAGGAACAGTGCAACAATGTCTAAACTTAGTTTAATATTCAACATTTGTCTGACATTCGGCATTCCGATCTAAATAAGTGCTTGAAAAAACACCTAAGACCTTCTTATTTTATGATTTCTTACACGAATAAAAATAGTCAACATACTACAAAAACAATTTCATGTTCATTTTAAGATTACATCAATTTATCCAAAGAAAGGTTATAATGAAACCGTTTATCAAGCTCCCACTTCATCTAATGAGTTAAGGACCGTCATAAAACTAACTGAGAAACGTAGGAAACATTTACTCTGCACTTATCTAGACTAATAAATCCATTTAAATCTTGTAT
Organism: Trichomycterus rosablanca; assembly: GCF_030014385.1. Taxonomy (NCBI): domain Eukaryota; kingdom Metazoa; phylum Chordata; class Actinopteri; order Siluriformes; family Trichomycteridae; genus Trichomycterus; species Trichomycterus rosablanca. The sequence goes on from NC_086013.1 coordinate 7,886,582, forward strand.
GATTTGTAATTTTGGAAATATAATTTGTATATTTCAAATAAATTTATTACAGATTTATTGATTTTTATTTAAATGTAATGTAAAATAAATACTATGTTATTTAAAAAAAATAAGGTTTTTGTAGTAGGTGAGAAACATTGATGTGTTTGTGTAAAAATTGTTTGACATTAATTCATCAAATCATACAAGATATGATTGTATTTTTTATTTTATCTGTGTGGCAGCAATACGCTTCCATACCCAAGTAATGCTTATTGTGTAAAAAAAAAACTGAAATGAAATTTTAAAACAAATCCAACATTATATAAATAAATGAATAATACAAATAAAGTATCCTCACATAAATCAATTTGGCTGGAAAATCCCCTACCTGGCAACTTTGTGAAGTGCCATTAACCAGGCGAGGTGAATAGCGCCAGTGCCCTCTGATGTTTAAGTGTATATTGATTCATTTTAAATGAATAACTGATTCGAATCGTGGCACATGTGCACCGATTTTTAACTGTCTTGTGGTGCATCGTTATATCTCTAGTAGGTTGTAATAGTTCATTTCAAAATTCTCCATACATTCTCTATTGGGGAAAGGCCAGGACTGCAGGCAGCCATGTCTCAGCCATGCCTTTGTACTGTGTGCAGCGTGTGCTTTTGCACCTGTTGACATCATTACCTTTTTTTTTTTTTTTACCTCATTACTTGCCCTAAATTGCCCCCATTCCTACTTTTTTGGTAATGGAGGCCTGAAATACAAGAATGGATGTATATTAGCAAATAATATGAAGTTGACATAACAAGTTGAGGTTGTATGTGCCAATGACCAGGACAAATGTTCCAAGCTGGAGCTAGTAAATAATTGAATATGTAATTATGTGTCATCTGAAGTAATTAGGTAGTGACTTTACAATTGACGTCCTAAAGCAAAAGGTCTTCTTCCCACGCTTCTGCAACATTTCAGATGAATACAGCTGAATTTCCACCCTGCTTTTAACTTGTTCATGCTTTGTTGCCTGGCTTAACTGAATACTTTAATCTTTTAGCCATTGTTGTATCTAGGAATCACGGCTACAGTTTTTCTATTTTTGGCTGTAATTACAGGGTCAGACGAGGTAGAGGTCAGTACGGGGAGCATTTTTAATTTAGAAACCAGAATGTGTAATTAAGTTCCAATAAATTTGAGTTATAGCTCGTAATAAAATTAGCAGAGCTTGTGCTGGGACTTGGCAAGACATGCCAAATTGGTCTACGGAAACATTGTGCGTGTAAACAGTCAAAAATGTGATACTGTTATATTGAAAATTATTAGATTTGGGTGGAGGAGAGACTATTACCCGCTTTGACGCCATATAACAACATTAAATGTACATTTATTACATTAAGTAGACTCTTTTATTTAAATTGTGATAGTATACATAGACTCAACTGTAGGCTCAGAAATGGCAGCCTGGTGGTAATGGGGCTTGAACCAGCAATCTTCTGATCACTAATCTAGCACCTAAAAATCAACCTTGTGAACTGATGAATCAATCTTGTGGAATAAGTTACTACTGTTCCTGTCATGAATGTAACCTAAAGTGTAAAACATGACGTTAAAATCCTAATAAACAAACAATCACTAACCAAAACATCAACTTGCATCATGTAGCTCAGCCTTGTAAAACCAGCACTTCTTCTTTTATAACACTAATTTAATACTTATTAGAGCATTGATCTTTAATTGATCTGTCATTGATCTTTAATACTGATTTCATAGCTTTTCCCTTTTTACTTACAGACCTTGTTTTTTTTCCTCAGGTGTCGGTCCACCAATTCAGACTCAAGAAGCATGGTCACCAGGAACAGTGGGGGTAGGGCTATATCAAGGTGATGCCCTGTCAGCGCCGCAGGCTTTAATTTCCATGGAAACGGAGAGCCAGGAGGCTGAAGGAGAAGAGAAAATTGTGTACCTTTAAGTTTAAGCCACTGTGTCTTGAACTCGGATGTTTAAACTGGGAACTGATAAAGAAAATGAAAGCCTAGCTTCAGTTTTGGTCGGGAAATTGCACTGATGCAGCATGGACCAATAATTCGTAGTCATTAGAATTATATTAAATTGCATTGTAAAGCATTTTTTTTTCTACATTTGCACTTTTTATACTTAAAAAAAATTTTCACAGTTATATCCAGTTTCCATGGCAGTTGGGACTGATCATAAGTAATTGTTCTTGTGTTCTTACATCTGGCATTTAAAGGTTTTCCAATTACTTTTGCTTGGGGAAACAACCATTTATCAAACTTTGCTGATCTTACATTGTACTCAGCAACATCTAAGTCAGGGATAATTTTTTGGTACATTTCTCTAACCCAAAACAGACCATTAGTCAGTGATTAACCATTAATGAACAAGATTAAAATAAACAAAGTTTATTATTGACAAGGCTGACTGAAGCACCATGTAAATGTCAGGTGTCCACATAATTTTGGCCTCATGCGCATTTAAAGTCAGAGGCTAGTGATATTTTTTAAGCTTTTTGTCATAGGAATAAATGTCCTAATGTTAACCATGTTTCTAATGGTAGCCTTCAACATCATACCCCAACATTTTGGTTTAGAAGTAGACCACAGCTGAGATGAGATGTGCTGCATGTGTGACAGATCTGCTAGTCTTTGTGCGCCACTGGTTTTGCACCAGTAAAGAGGATTGATGTCCTGTCCTGGTGGTTTTTGAAATAGCTGTTAGCTTCTCAGAGTCATCAGCTTTAGACGTATGTACTGTCACCGGCTGCTGATGTGTGATGGCCGCTTTAGTGGGCTTACGCTAGATCACGTTAACTACTGTTTCGTGATTTGAATGACAACCACCCCAACACACACACACACACACACCTGAGTGACTGTTATGGGTCACAAATACATATACACCGATCAGCCATAACATTAAAACCACCACCTTGTGTTTATCAGCTTCACTTACCAAATAGAAGCACTTTGAAATTCTACAGTTACTGACTGTAGTACATCCATTTCTATTTTTCACCCTGTTCTTCAATGGTCAGGACCTCCACAGGACCACTACAGAGCAGGTATTATTTAGGTGGTGGATCATTCTCAACACTGCAGTGACAATGACATGGTGGTGGTGTGTTAGTGTGTGTTGTGCTGATATGAGTGTATAAGACACAGCAGCGCTGCTGGAGTTTTTAAATACCCTGTCCACTCACTGTCCACTCTATTAGACACTCCTACCTAGTTGGTCCACCTTAGAAATGTAAAGTCAGAGACGATTGCTCATCTAGTGCTACTGTTTGAGTTGGTCATCTTTTAGACCTTTATCAGTGGTCACAGGACGCTGCCCACGGGGCGCTGTTGGCTGGATATTTTTGGTTGGTGGACTATTCTCAGTCCAGCAGGGACAGTGATATAAAACTCCAGCAGCACTGCTGTGTCTGATCCACTCATACCAGCACAACACACACTAACACACCACCACCATGTCATTGTCACTGCAGTGCTGAGAATGATCCACCACCTAAATAATACCTGCTAATGTGTGCCTTGCACACACCCCCTTCTTCCCTAACCGGATAAGCGGTTAAGAAAGTGAGTGAGTAAGTGAGTGTTTTGTCTTTGTTTTATAATAATTGCAACTATATTCATTCATGGTTACAGACTGTAAATTGCTACTTGTCTTTAAATATACTCAGATTGGAGTATTGATTTAAATACTAAATCTATTTATTGGCCCTAACTCTGAAAGCACATTTTCCACTAATTCTCTCTATGCACATTTTATCACTTAATTTTTTCTCCAAGGAACAAAGAAACAGTAAAAAGACACTGTTCAAAGAAAGTAATTATTGTCCTTAATGGGCGGGGCTATTGTTTTCATGATACTTTATTATGTAATTACATTACCTTTTATTTACTTTGCTTTTTAAGCAAGTATAGTATGTTGTAACTATTCAGCCACATTAACCATAGATGCAGCAACCCAATAATTTGTAAGTCTTGTTTGGTGTAATCATTATCACTGAACTACTCATAGTCCACTTTAATAATTCCACCTAAGTTGTGCGTACATTCATTTGCTTTTAAATAATCTACACAAACCATATAAATGCACTAAACTAATCATGTTAATAAACCCTATTTGGCTAGATTTTATTTGTGTTTTTGACCAACTGCAATGACACCGTTAGCATTACATTAATAAATGTAATGTGTGTGACCACTCGGGTGGCGCAGCGGTAAAATACGCTCGCACACCAGAGCTGGGATTTCGAATACATCATATCGAATCTCAGCTCTGCCATCCGGCTGGGCGGCCACATGAACAACGATTGGCCGTTGTTCACAGCGTGGGTAAACCGAATCAGGGTTCCTCATAACTGGTGCAATCACGACCTCTGCTGGCTGATTGATGGCGCCTGCACAGAGTTGGGGAATAATTCTGATCAGGGTGTGGCTCTCCGTGCACAAGGCTGATCCGCATATGAACCCGCCTCGTGCAGGTGAAAAGAGGCAGTCGGTACTGAGTATGTGTCGGAGGAGGTGTGTGTCAGTTACGAAGCTCCTCAGTCAGCAGTGGAGGGTTGTATCGGTAGAGGTGAAGCTATAGACTATACTTATTTTCTTTCTTCATACAGATGAATTTTTCTTTAGCTATTGATCAATGGACAATCTGTTTGGTTTTGGTTGGAGTCCACCAACACTGCTGCACCTGATAGACCACTGCAACACCATGTTAGTATCTTTTTAGTGTCATTGCAGCTCTAAAATAGTCCACCACCCAAACAACCTCTGTTCAGCAGTGATCCTATAGGGTCCCTTTCCACTGATGAATGGGGTAGATGGAGATAGAGGTGTCAGAGTACAGAGCAACAAATGGGAATAAAATTGAAATCTCTGAACTAGTGCAGTCAAGTTTGCTGGAGGTCGAAAATTCACCCAGGCCACAGGCCCAGTCTGCCCAGGGAGAGAGGCTGCCTGCCTGGGGAGAGGGAGGGCCTGCCCTGCCCCTTCTGATGGTGGTGACCTCGGGGTGGATTTTAAACTTTGACGAAATCTGACTGGAAAAGGGCCGCTCACCCAGGGGAGTCGCACCCCACCCCTCACCCCCCGTGCCCAGGGAGGGGCCCCGCCATGCTGGGGGGGGCCGAATTTGGGACCCGGGCAAAAGTTGCATAGCAGATTTTTTTTCTTCAATGCCATCTATAGCATTTATTATTATTATTATTATTTGTTTTTTTTAAAGCATGGTGCTTTTGTTTAAGGTTCCTGATTTGGAAATACATACTTAAATACTGCTGCCTGTCTGCATGTCATTATCCAGGATTTTCTCTTTCTTTATTTTTTGTTCATCCTCTACCACAATCCATAGGTAATAATGATACTGTAAAAGTCTTTTTTTTATCAGACTGTCAGATCTCACAGGTCGTATCTCATAAGGAATCTTATTGAATTTCAGTTTAAAAAATTGTGTTTGATTTTGTTTTGGTTCTTTCTTTTCATAGCCGTTATTTATTAGTGATGCATGTTGTGTAGTATTGATATGTATGTACATATGGACATATGTTTTGTACAATTGTATTTACTCATCATTCTGAGTGAACTGACATTGTCAAAAGCATTATTATATACATTATAATATTTGAACCTCTTAGAGATGATGATGACTGTCCAACATCTGTAAATAAAGATGGTATGGCTAGTCCATCTAGTGTTAGTTTGCTTTTTAGTTAGTTTGATTCATTTGTCTATTGTACCACAGCTTTATCCTGGTCAGTTTGTACACACACACACACTATATGGTGCTGGTCATAAAATTAAAATATCATGAAAAAGTTGATTTATTTCAGTAATTCCATTCAAAAAGTGAAACTTGTATATTATATTCATTCATTACACACAGACTGATATATTTCAAATTCAAATGTTTATTTCTTTTAATGTTGATGATTATAACTGACAACTAATGAAAACCCCAAATTCAGTATCTCAGAAAATTAGAATATTGTGACAAGGTACAATATTGAAGACACCTGGTGCCACACTAATCAGCTAATTAACTCAAAACACCTGAAAAGGCCTTTAAATGGTCTCTCAGTCTAGTTCTGTAGGCTACACAATCATGGGGAAGACTGCTGACTTGACAGTTGTCCAAAAGACGACCATTGACACCTTGCACAAGGAGGGCAAGACACAAAAGGTCATTGCTAAAGAGGCTGGCTGTTCACAGAGCTCTGTGTCCAAGCACATTAATAGAGAGGCGAAGGAAAGGAAAAGATGTGGTAGAAAAAAGTGTACAAGAAATAGGGATAACCGCACCCTGGAGAGGATTGTGAAACAAAACCCATTCAAAAATGTGGGGGAGATTCACAAAGAGTGGACTGCAGCTGGAGTCAGTGCTTCAAGAACCACCACGCACAGATGTATGCAAGACATGGGTTTCAGCTGTCACATTCCTTGTGTCAAGCCACTCTTGAACAAGAGACAGCGTCAGAAGCGTCTCGCCTGGGCTAAAGACAAAAAGGACTGCTGAGTGGTCTAAAGTTATGTTCTCTGATGAAAGTAAATTTTGCTTTACCTTTGGAAATCAAGGTCCCAGAGTCTGGAGGAAGAGAGGAGAGGCACAGAATCCATGTTGCTTGAGGTCCAGTGTAAAGTTTCCACAGTCAGTGATGGTTTGGAGTGCCATGTCATCTGCTGGTGTTGGTCCACTGTGTTTTCTGAGGTCCAAGGTCAACGCAGCCGTCTACCAGGAAGTTTTAGAGCACTTCATGCTTCCTGCTGCTGACCAACTTTATGGAGATGCAGATTTCATTTTCCAACAGGACTTGGCACCTGCACACAGTGCCAAAGCTACCAGTACCTGGTTTAACGACCATGGTATCCCTGTTCTTAATTGGCCAGCAAACTCGCCTGACCTTAACCCCATAGAAAATCTATGGGGTATTGTGAAGAGGAAGATGCGATACGCCAGACCCAACAATTCAGAAGAGCTGAAGGCCACTATCAGAGCAACCTGGGCTCTCATAACACCTGAGCAGTGCAACAAACTGATGGACTCCATGCCACGCCGCATTGCTGCAGTAATCCAGGCAAAAGGAGCCCCAACTAAGTATTGAGTGCTGTACATGCTCATACTTTTCATGTTCATACTTTTCAGTCGGCCAACATTTCTAAAAATCCTTTTTTTGTATTGGTCTGAGATACTGAATTATGGGTTTTCATTAGGTGTCAGTTATAATCATCAACATTAAAAGAAATAAACATTTGAAATATATCAGTCTGTGTGTAATGAATGAATATAATATACAAGTTTCACTTTTTGAATGGAATTACTGAAATAAATCAACTTTTTCATGATTTTCTAAATTTATGACCAGCATATATATATACACAGTGTATCACAAAAGTGAGTACACCCCTCACATTTCTGCAAATATTTCATTATATCTTTTCATGGGACAACACTATAGACATGAAACTTGGATATAACTTAGAGTAGTCAGTGTACAGCTTGTATAGCAGTGTAGATTTACTGTCTTCTGAAAATAACTCAACACACAGCCATTAATGTCTAAATAGCTGGCAACATAAGTAAGTACACCCCACAGTGAACATGTCCAAATTGTGCCCAAATGTGTCGTTGTCCCTCCCAGGTGTCATGTGTCAAGGTCCCAGGTGTAAATGGGGAGCAGGGCTGTTAAATTTGGTGTTTTGGGTACAATTCTCTCATACTGGCCACTGGATATTCAACATGGCACCTCATGGCAAAGAACTCTCTGAGGATGTGAGAAATAGAATTGTTGCTCTCCACAAAGATGGCCTGGGCTATAAGAAGATTGCTAACACCCTGAAACTGAGCTACAGCATGGTGGCCAAGGTCATACAGCGGTTTTCCAGGACAGGTTCCACTCGGAACAGGCTTCGCCAGGGTCGACCAAAGAAGTTGAGTCCATGTGTTCGGCGTCATATCCAGAGGTTGGCTTTAAAAAATAGACACATGAGTGCTGCCAGCATTGCTGCAGAGGTTGAAGACGTGGGAGGTCAGCCTGTCAAGGCTCAGACCATACGCCGCACACCGCATCAACTCGGTCTGCATGGTTGTCATCCCAGAAGGAAGCTGACGCACAAGAAAGCCCGCAAACAGTTTGCTGAAAACAAGCAGTCCAAGAACATGGATTACTGGAATGCCCTGTGGTCTGACGAGACCAAGATAAACTTGTTTGGCTCAGATGGTGTCCAGCATGTGTGGCGGCGCCCTGGTGAGAAGTACCAAGACAACTGTATCTTGCCTACAGTCAAGCATGGTGGTGGTAGCATCATGGTCTTGGGCTGCATGAGTGCTGCTGGCACTGGGGAGCTGCAGTTCATTGAGGGAAACATGAATTCCAACATGTACTGTGACATTCTGAAACAGAGCATGATCCCCTCCCTTCGAAAACTGGGCCTCATGGCAGTTTTCCAACAGGATAACGACCCCAAACACAACCTCCAAGATGACAGCTGCTTTGCTGAGGAAGCTGAAGGTAAAGGTGATGGACTAAACCCAATTGAGCACCTGTGGCGCATCCTCAAGTGGAAGGTGGAGGAGTTCAAGGTGTCTAACATCCACCAGCTCCGTGATGTCATCATGGAGGAGTGGAAGAGGATTCCAGTAGCAACCTGTGCAGCTCTGGTGAATTCCATGCCCAGGAGGGTTAAGGCAGTGCTGGATAATAATGGTGGTCACACAAAATATTGACACTTTGGGCACAATTTGGACATGTTCACTGTGGGGTGTACTCACTTATGTTGCCAGCCATTTAGACATTAATGGCTGTGTGTTGAGTTATTTTCAGAAGACAGTAAATCTACACTGCTATACAAGCTGTACACTGACTACTCTAAGTTATATCCAAGTTTCATGTCTATAGTGTTGTCCCATGAAAAGATATAATGAAATATTTGCAGAAATGTGAGGGGTGTACTCACTTTTGTGATACACTGTATATATATTGCAGAGATGTTCACAAGTCACAAAATATGAGTCCAAGTCAAGTCACGAGTCTTTAGGGTAGAGTCCGAGTCAAATTATGAGTCTTTAGGCTAGAGTCCGAGTCAAGTCACGAGTCTTTAGGGTAGAGTCCCAGTCAAATTATGAGTCTTTAGGCTAGAGCCCAAGTCAAGTCACGAGTCAATATAATATACACAAAACATATACTGGAAATGTAGCGTAGAAATAAACAAATAATATGTAAGTTCGGATATAAACAACAACAGATTAGCAACTGTATTTTTTACTTAGTGCCTTTACTTTCCTAGTCATTGTGCAAATGAATGTAATTTCCGTAACAAGAAGGTACCAGTTAAAAGCTTAAACTGATACTTTGTTTTTTTTGGCACAGCGGCCAAAATCCAAAACACAGCAAAAAAAAAAGGGAGCGACGCCTCATCACTGCACTGGAAGCTGGCTGTAACATTTACCCATTGCGTGCGTTGTGGGTTAAGATGGCCGGAGCGTTATTAGAGAGCAGAAAATGACACAATCAAAATGATGTCGGATCGACGTTTAATTCTTCTGTAATAAAAACTAGGGACTCTTGTTGTTGACGAGTCATTTCTTTGAGTCCTTTGATATCTTCTTTAACGAGTCCGAAGTCGCTGTGTGTGTGTCGCAGACTCAAGTCCCCCATCTCTGACATATTGTGGCCATACTGTGATCCACAGTCACAATGGAAGAAGGATGACTGGCCCAACTGGTTTTCTTCAAGATCACGTGAACAGCCTGGCATGTGTGTGTTGTTTATCCATGAAGGAGATGGCACCAGGGTACACTGTAAGACGATCTACTTTACACTGTAAAACTGGTATCTGCAAATGTTGTGTTCAGATGCTGCAATTTGGCCGGGCTAATTCATAAAATGGATAGGATGCTATTTTATTCCAAAAGAACTAAGTTAGATTTGCTTATGGCATGTCCCATCAAATTATTCAATCTAGACTTGTAGACATATGCAAAGCCATAAATATTTGGTCCAGTTCATAAATATTTCACATCAAAAAATATCACATCAGGCTAAATGGACCACACACAATGCTACAGTTGTGTCTAATGTGCAAAGAACACCAATGTGGTTCTCTGGAGCAGCGGAAATGCCTTCTCTAGAGTGATAAACCATACTCCACTGTCTGGCAAACTGAGGTTTTGTAGAAAACAAATAATGGTAGGGGTTTTGCTTAGTTTCTTTGGCCTCAACCACTTCCAATTTATTCAAGATGAACTGCTGATGATGAGTTAGGCCGTATTGCTCAACATCATATTCTTATTTCAGTAATTTTTCTGGTTGAAGTGACATGAATTCCTGCATTCATGGTCTAAAATCCATAGCCTCTAAGGGGAGGCTCTATATTAGGGCCAATGTTTTTTCTTTCTTTCCTTTGTAAAATGCATTTAGAATTTACTTTGCATTCCTTTACTACAAAGGGAGGGTGTATCCCCGTTTACTAAACACTCGGTAATTACATAGCCACATTAGAGCTCTTTGATGCAGGGAAGGGCCCCACTGTAATAACACGCAAGAAGGTACCTCTCGCTCACATGCTCTTTCATTTCCCACAAATCCTTCCACGGCTTCATCATCCTGTAATTAGGTGTCATCCCTTTCTCATGTTCTTATTCACTTTACAGAAAAGAGTAATCCCCAGCATGTCATGGTGTTAATGCTTAAACACACAGACACACACCTTTACACGCACCATTCGTTACACTCATCCAGATTTACTAATCTCGTACATGGTAATGGCACAACCCACTTTAGCTTGAACCAGGGTTAAACAATTACACAACAATGTGACAAATGCTTAGTTCAAAAACCTTGCCCCATGAAAAGTGTGTGCCCAGAGTGATGTCCAGATCTTAGAATGTACAACTTAAAACATTTCTAACAATTCCTTCCTAAAATGTAATAATTTAAATGAAAAGATCCTCATAAAGTAGTGAATAAAGTTGGGAAAATATATAAAAATAGCATTTTTTAAGACCTGTGTGTTTCTCATTTCACAACATTCGTCACCAATGGGTTTCTACTTTTACTTGGACTGGTCACCCTCCAAAAATTACATTAAGAACACAATGTAAACATTGATGTGAATTTGAAAAAACTAAAGTGAATCTGTAGGTATACTCTTATGCATGTAATAGCCATTTTTATCCATCAAGCTACATGTAATTACCCATAATAATCAATTGAAACACTCTCACAAAACTATTTTCTTTTAGATACACTGATCAGCCATAACATTAAAACCACCTCCTTGTTTCTACACTCACTGTCCATTTTATCAGCTCCACTTACCATATAGAAGCACTTTGTAGTTCTACAATTACTGACTGTAGTCCATCTGTATCTCTACATACTTTTTTAGCCTGCTTTCACCCTGTTCTTCAATGGTCAGGACCCCCACAGAGCAGGTATTATTTAGGTGGTGGATCATTCTCAGCACTGCAGTGACAATGACATGGTGGTGGTGTGTTAGTGTGTGTTGTGCTGGTATGAGTGGATCAGACACAGCAGCGCTGCTGGAGTTTTTAAATACCATGTCCACTCATTGTCCACTCTATTAGGCACTCCTACCTAGTTGGTCCACCTTGTAGATGTAAAGTCAGAGACGATCGCTCATCTATTGCTGCTGTTTGAGTTGGTCATCCTCTAGACCTTCATCAGTGGTCACAGGATGCTACCCACAGGGTGTTGTTGGCTGGATATTTTTTGGTTGGTGGACTATTCTCAGTCCAACAGTGACAGTGAGGTGTTTAAAAACTCCATCAGCATTGCTGTGTTTTATCCACTCATACCAGCACAACACACACTAACACACCACCACCATGTCAGTGTCACTGCAGTGCTGAGAATCATCCACCACCCCAATAATACCTGCTCTGTAGTGGTCCTGGGAGAGTCCTGACCATTGAAGAACAGCATGAAAGGGGGCTAACAAAGCATGCAGAGAAACAGATGGGCTACAGTCAGTAATTGTAGAACTACAAAGTGCTTCTATATGGTAAGTGAAGCCGATAAAATGGACAATGTGTGTAGAAACAAGGAGGTGGTTTTAATGTTATGGCTGATCGGTGTATATTTAATAGTTATAATTCCTGAACTTAGGCAGTTTATCCCAATTTTAATGGCAGATCATATCTAGATCTTTCAGGTCTTCGCTCCCCACCAGTCAGCCGCTGCCTCAGTCTTACATGGATGGCAGTACGCAGTCCGACTTTCCCGACACGGCCAGTTGTGTGTACAGGACATAGGAGTTGGTGACACAGCTAAACTCTAATCATAGCAGTGGTGTGAATATTAAACTGCTGTGCCTCCTGATCACCCTCTTTCTATGTTTTTTGAGTGACATTTATTTACATTTACATTTTGGCATCTAGCACACGCTTTTATCCAAAAGCGACTTACAGTTGTGACAGTATACAATCTAAGCAATTGAGGGTTAAGGGTCTTGCTCAAGGGCCCAACAGTGGTGGGGCTTGAACCAACAACTTTCTGATTACTGGTCCAGTACCTTAACCGCTAGGCTACAACAGTCTACATTCAAATGAGTTGGCAGCCATCCCTGTCAGGGAAGAATCATTTCCGTCCTCTGCCAGTCTGTAAGCTTTTAATTTGGACAGGGGTCAGCATGGGCACCCTGACTGGTTTGCAGCTATGCAGCCCCATGTGCAACAAACTGCAATGCCCCTGTGTATCCTGACACCTTTCTATCAGAACCTGCATTAACTTCTTCAGCGATTCGTGCTACAGTAGCTCATCTGTTAGATAGGACCACACGAGCCAGCCTTGCTCCCCATGTGTATCAATGAGCCTTGGCCGCCCATGACCCAGTCGTTGGTTTACCACTGTTTCTTCCTTGGACCACTTTTGATAGATACTGAGCACTGCAGACCGGGAACACCCCACAAGAGCTCAAATCCTTACGCTTGCCCATTTTTCCTGCTTCTAACACATCAACTTTGAGGATAAAATGTTCAGTTGCTGCTTAATATTTATTTATACGGCCTTATGTCTTATCTGGTAATTATTCATTTCTGGCTGTTTCCTTCCACATTCTTTTCTTACATAGTGTGTAACTCAGCTATTCAAAGTTCAATAAACAAGTTTTGGATAAATCAAAGCATTGAGCCAAGCATTCTTGTCATAAAATCTTTGTTTATCTAATTTGCATAAGAAATTTAATAAAAAACTACACATAGCTCAGATGTCTCATAAATCAATTCGATATTATTAGAATTCTATTATAAAGGAATACATTTATGTTTAAGTTTTTTCTGTGTGTGTGGGCGGCACTTATTTATTCTGTAGAAAATGTAAATCTTTTTACTCTGTGCGAGAGAGTGAATCATCATTCTTATAATTATTATACAGTCGCCTCTTCAGCATGATGACTCATTAAACTGAAATGAACCTCATTACAACGCAAACGATGTTGAGCTTTCCTACAGCAAGTGTATAAATTATAAATGCAGTAGAACTTCAGGCAACCTGCTCTGTCACCTTATTCTTTTCAACCTAGCTCAGTAAAACTTTCTTATAAAGCAGTTTTGTAGTGTATAAAAGTGTTCATTTTTGTTTAAATGTTATTTATTCAGTATGTTCATAGTGTTATACACTGATCAGCCATAACATTAAAACCACCTCCTTGTTTCTACACTCACTGTCCATTTTATCAGCTCCACTTATAGAAGCACTTTGTAGTTCTACAATTACTGACTGTAGTCCATCTGTTTCTCTACATACTTTTTTAGCCTGCTTTCACCCTGTTCTTCAATGGTCAGGACTCTCACAGGACCACGACAGAGCAGGTATTATTTAGGTGGTGGATCATTCTCAGCACTGCAGTGACAATGACATGGTGGTGGTGTGTTAGTGTGTGTTGTGCTGGTATGAGTGGATCAGACACAGCAGCACTGCTGAAGTTTTTAAACACTGTGTCCACTCATTGTCCGCTCTATTAGACACTCCTACCTAGTTGGTCCACCTTGTAGATGTAAAGTCAGAGACGATCGCTCATCTATTGCTGCTGTTTGAGTTGGTCATCTTCTAGACCTTCATCAGTGGTCACAGGACGCTGCCCGTGGGGCGCTGTTGGCTGGATATTTTGGTTGGTGGACTATTCTCAGTCCAGCAGTGACAGTGAGTTGTTCAAATACTCCATCAGCGCTGCTGTGTCTGATCCACTCATACCATCACAACACACACTAACGCACCATCACCATGTCACCATGTTAAGTGTCACTGCAGTGCTGAGAATGATCCACCACCTAAATAATACCTGCTCTGTCGTGGTCCTGTGGTGGTCCTGACCATTGAAAAACAGGGTGAAAGCAGGTTAAAAAGGTATGTAGAGAAACATATGGACTACAGTCAGTAATTGTAGAACTACAAAGTGCTTCTATATGGTAAGTGGAGCTGATAACATGGGCAGTGTGTGTAGAAACAAGGAGGTGGTTTTAATGTTATGGCTGATCAGTGTATATCTAAATACAGATATAAGCATGGATTTATAATTATTAGATAATAGGACAGTTGTAGCAGTCTAGTGGTTAAGGTACTGGACTAGTAATCGTAAGGTTGCTGGTTCAAGCCCCACCACTGCCAGGTTGCCACTGTTGGGCCAAATATTTGGACACTCATGGTCAAAGTGCATATTTTCTTGAATAAAAATGAATTTAGAATTGTGTAGTATTTCTCTGCAAATGTTAATGTACAGTTGTTTTATTTTATTTCTATTAGTTAAAATCATATAAAATTGTAATAATGATGGGCAAATGTCATTGCAGAAAACCTCTGAAATATCTTTGGCTGGCATGCAAGGGCACTATATTAAATCTGCCCCCATAAATGGTCAGGATAATAAAATTTAGGGAAGTGTGCAGGCCGTTTTACGAGTTTAAGCTTAAAATACTTGATTGATAGTGTTAAATTCGGTTCATTTTATGGACTGGGGTTAATCTGAGTCACTCAGTAATCTAATCCCGTTCACTTAAGTCACTTGTACTGACATCTTGATTGCGATTGATTTACTGCATGAAAATGCATCCAAATATTACTTGTCTTCTGTGCACTCATCTTCTGTAAATAAATCCTTCTCTCTTAATTTTCCTGGCACCTCACACTTCTCTTGTCAGTGACAAGTGGACACTTTTTATTAAATAGAATCTTGATCATGGGGGATAGGGACAAGGAGGGGGGAGAGGAGGTGGACTGACCTAACAATCAGATGGGTGTAATAATGGGTCAAGGGTTCAAGGGGGATGGTCAACAACAAATTGCCATGGTAACTTCACCCAGTAAGGCAGCCACAGTGGCACCAAAACAAACAGTCAATAAATTTTAAATAAACCATGGGGGAAGGGCTATGATATTCCTTAAGTGGTACAGTCCTAAAGTTGCCTGTAAGCATTTGCATTTTACTTCAAATTTTAGGTGTTATTGATTATTTAGTTGAATCCTAATTTCTACCTGCCACACAACCTTAAAGCATAATGCTTGACAGTTTATAATGCCTAATATCATATGCATCTAGATAATGTTATATAATTAGCTTATATAACAGTTTAGCATACAATTGTGATGTTTCAGATCCACATTCAGCTGCTTGGATGAGTCCATGGTTATCAAAAGTTAGTACAGAGTACAGGGCTTTATACGTCAAAAAATATTATGCTATGGAATTATTAGCAGTCAATTTCTAATAAAATATGACTGATATGCCTAATAAGTCTTAACAAGTCAATTTAGGCTAAGGCTACAACTGAAAAGTGTATCTGTGTATTGTGTTGTATTGTTTAGCATCTACAGAAGCATACATTTGTTGTTAGAGCAGCAAAAATGGGAATCATGCCCTGTTTCATATACAGTAATTACTTATATATTTTGTCTACCTATTAAGGTTCACTTTCCGGTTTAGAGGCTGTGATACTACATGTTAAGTCTCAGGTATTAAAAAAACAATATGTTTTTATTTCAGGTAAAGCTAGGTCAGCTATTAATTTAGGCAACTAAAACATTTATCATATCTTACCATATAATTGGCTTTAACCAGTGAGGAAATTGATGCATCATCATTTATTATATATACAGATATTACCTTTCGTATGACGGGTGTACGGTATTATCTAATCCACTTTTTTATTATAGCGACTGAGGCCGCTCAGGTGGCACAGCAGTAAAATGCACTAGCACACCAGAGCTGGGATTTTGAATACATCATATTGAATCTCAGCTCTGCCATCCTGCTGGGCGGCTACGTAAACAACGTTTGGTTGTTGTTCATCCAGGGAGGGAGCCAGATAGGGACCTCATAACTGATGCAATCACGACCTCTGCTGGCTGATTGATGGCATCTGCACAGAGTAGAGGAATAATGCTATCAGGGTGTGACTCTCCGTGCACAAGGCTGATCCGCATATGAACTCGCCTCAAGCAGTGAAAAGATGTAGTCGGCTACTGCGCATGTGTCGGAGGGGGGCGTGTGTCAGTTCGCTCTCCTCAATTAGGGGTGGGGGTCAGAACCAATAGAGAGGAAGCATAATGGAATTGGCTAAAAAATTGGACGCATTTAAAAAATCAGAAGAAAAAAAATTATAGCAACTAATGTGCCAACAGCACAGGGAAACACAATGATTTTCATGATTAAATTCTATTGCTTTTGCTGCAAACCAGTGATACTAACTAGATATTTTGTTTGTTCCCTCACAGTTGCCTTATTAATAGTAAAAAAGAGCTGTTTTTTGATGTGTACATAAGCCGTAATAAAGAATGGACTTCCCTTCGTAGCATTACATTTTAAAGTTGAGTGAGCAAAAATAAGTGGCTTTGGTTTGTTCCCCTGTTAGTAAAAAGTGAGGCCAATTTGGAGAAGTCTGCACTTTAAAGAACCCTGGAGATACAAAGTCATGCAAACACAAGCAGCAATTACTGTGAACCAAGGAAGTTCTAAGAAAATCAATCAATACTAAAATCTAAAACAATTGAAAACAAAAGCATTAAATTGCTACTGTAAATAGCTACCAAAGGCACAGGATGAGAGCTGAACTGCTGTGTGTATTTGTCCTTAATGATAAGCATTGGGGAACTCATTACTGTATCTCTGAATAGAAAAAAAACTTAAATTCTCTCCAGAATTGGCCAGACTATCAAAATCCCTCCAAGAGTAAATTAAAGCCTTCATCAAGTTATCATGTAAGTCTGTTATTTTAAATTCTTTTTTCTTATTATTTGGATGGTGGATCATTCTCAGCACTGCAGTGACACTGTGTGTTAGTGTGTGTTGTGCTGGTATGAGTGGATCAGACACAGCAGCAGTGCTGTAGTTTTTTTTAAATACCTCACTGTCACTGCTGGACTGAGAAAAGTCCACCAACCAAAAACATCCAGCCAACAGCGCCCCATGGGCAGCGTCCTGTGACCACTGATGAAGGTCTAGAAGATGACCAACTCAAACAGCAGCAATAGATGAGTGATCGTCTCTGACTTTACATCTACAAGGTGGACCAACTAGGTAGGAGTGTCTAATAAATTGGACAGTAAGTGGACATGGTATTTAAAAACTCCAGCAGCACTGCTGTGTCTGATTCGCTCATACCAGCACAACACACACTAACACACCACCACCATGTCACTGAAGGCTGAGAATGATCCACCACCCAAATAATACCTGCTCTGTAGAGAGTCCTGACCATTGAACAGGGTAAAATTCTTTCACTGCTGGACGCAACAAGGTAATTTTACCTATTTAAAAGATTGGTTACCATGACAACCATTTGTGTTGCTTGAAGGTTATAAACTGTATGAGACTACTTGCTGAATTGTCAGAGAAACACTGGAAGGCTGCATAAGATCTGTGAAACTATTAGCTACGAAAGACGAAAGTGAAGCAACACATTGACAAGCGTGCATACCTGTGACAGCACAGCATTATTTTAATACTGCTCAGACACGAGGACAAACCTCAGACCAATTGGTCAACACATCAAATTTCTAAGAAAACTGGATTTAGCCAATCGTCAGTCTGAATTAGTCTGGCACTGCAAGAATTTTTAAAATTGATAAACATTTGTTTGCCCAAAGTTATGGGCAAAAGTACAGATAGGGGCCCTATGCTATTTTTAAAAATCAAAATTGTAAAAGCTTTTATCATTATCATCATTTTTTCCACTTGTCTAGGTTTGAGGTACTTTTTCCACTTGTTTAGGTTTGAGGTAGCAACAGGGCAAGCAAAGCAGCCTAATCATCTCTGTCCCTTGTCAACCAGCTCCTCTGGTGAGATCCTTTAACGTTCCCAGGCCAGCCAGAAAATATGCAGTTATTTCTCATTTTAAAGTTTCTATACATTTTTGGGCCCCTCTGTATATACTGTATATTCTTAATGGTTAAAGTACTGAAAGGTATGCAGTGTTTTAGTATTGTGTATTTAAAACCCAAATTGGGCGGCACAGTGGTTAAATGGGTAACACTGTCGCCTCACAGCAAGAAGGTTCTTGGTTCGATCCCCAGGTGGGGCGGTCCCGATCCTCTCTGTGTGGGGTTTGCATGTTCTCCCCGTGTCCGTGTGGGTTTCCTCCGGGTGCTCCGGTTTCCGCCCACAGTCCAAAGACATGCAATTGAGGTGAATTGGAGACACTAAATTGTCCATGACTGTGTTCGATATAACCTTGTGAACTGATGAAACTTGTGTAATGAGTAACTACCGTTCCTGTCATGAAATAGCCTACAGGGAGGAGGTCCAGCATCTGGCTGCATGGTGTGAGAACAACAACCTGGAGCTTAACAGGGAAAACGAAAGAGATTATTGTGGACTACAGAAGAACAGGAAGTCAGGCACACGCCCCTATCTGTAGTAGAACGGGTGCCCAGCTTCAAATTCCTCTGCGTCCACATCTCCGACAATCTTTCTTGGTCCCTCAACTCATCAGTCCTGGTCAGAAAGGCACAACTGCACCTTTACTTTCTATGGAGACTCAAGAAAGCCCACTTGTGCTTCAGAATACTTGTGGACTTTTACCGCTGTACCATTGAGACCTTTCTTACAAACTGCATCTCTGTGTGGTATGGCAATTGCTCCGCAGCTGACCGGAAAGCTTTCCAGCGGGTGGTTAAAACCACCCAACGCATCACTTGCACCCAGTTACCCACCATACAGGACATTTATTACAAACGGTGCATGGCCAAAGCGAGGAACATTATCAAGGACGTTTCTCATCCCAACCATGGACTTTTCACCTTGCTTCCGTCTGGCAAGTGTTTCATCTTATCTGTGTACATACCATCAGTATTTGCAAATTTGCACATGGCACTACTGCACTAATCACACTAGCATATATATTGTGTATTATCTGCTATACTTATATACTCTATTCTATTTATTATCATTCATTTAGCCAGTGTGGTTAATTCATTTAGGCACTGTAGTCACCTTTCATAACTTTGTAATTATATACTAGTCTATACACTGGACAATCATTATCTGTTTACTGTTCTTAATATATGTCTCTTCATTTTTACTTATCTGGTCACTACTGCACTTTAACTGTATTATATGTAAATAATCTCTATCTTGCACTTCTGGTTAGATGCTACTACATTTCGTTGACTCTGTACTTGTACTCTGCACAGTGACAATAAAGTTGAATTTAATCTAATGTAACCAAAGTGTAAGACATGACGTTAAAATCCTAATAAACAAACAAACAAAACCCAAATTTACTGTTTTACTCTAGGAAGAGTTAAAAAATTGTCACCAAATTTGGTGGAATAAGACCATCTTCAGTCATGGCATCAATGCATCTTGGCATCCTTGTTTTCCTCAAGGAAATTCTGGGCTAAGCCATGGATTGGCGTCCTGTCCAGGGTGTGTTACGCCATTGCTCTCAGTGACTCTGGGACAACCAGACCCACCACAATCCTGAACAGAACAAAGTGGTGGTAAAACATTCAAATAAAATGTTACCCAGTGTAATGCTAATAAACAGGACAAATGTTATGAAACTTACTTAGAAAAATGTTGATGTATGCATTATGATGCAGGTAAGACTCAAGTAAAAACTGAACATTAAGTAACAAATAAACAGTATTTTCAAAAGGTATGTAGGTGGATGATATGTGTGGGCTTTTTTGTATAACCGTAGAAAGGCAGATGTTGGAATGTCTATATTCAGTATGAGTGAGTCATTGCAACTTCACCAGAAGAGCATTTTTGTAATATATTTGTGAACTTTGAACTACAAATCAGAAAAAGTTGGAACAGTATGGAAAATGCAAAAAAATTTAGTGTTTCTTACATTTACTTTGACTTTTATTTCATTGCAGACAAGATGAACCCAAGATATTTCATGTTTTGTCTGCTCAACTTCATTTCATTTGTTAATATACCTCCATTCCTGCATTTCAGGCCTGCAACACATTCCAAAAAAAACGTTGGGACAGGGGCAATTTTGGGATAGTAATGAGGTGAAAAAACTAAATAATGATGTGATTCCAAACAGGTGATGTCAACAGGTGATTGTAATCATGGTTTGGTACAAAAGCAGCATCCAGGAAAGGCTGAGTCTCTGATGAGCAAAGATGATCAGATGATCTCCAGTTTGTGAAAGATTGGAAGGGAGTTGCTTATTTCTCCCTCTACAGTGCATAATATCATTAAACAAAAAAAGAAAAAAAGAGTCTATGCTCACCTGGACAAGCCAGCCAGCACTGTGAGGGTCATGTTTTTTGACTTCTCCAGTGCATTCAACACCATTCGGCCTGCTCTTCTGGGTGACAAACTGACAGTGATGCAAGTAGACGCCCCCCTCGTGTCCTGGATTGTTGACTACCTAACTGGCAGACCACAGTATGTACGCCTGCAGCACTGTGTGTCGGATAGAGTGATCAGCAACATTGGAGCTCCGCAGGGAACGGTCCTCTCTCCCTTTCTCTTTACCCTCTACACCACGGACTTCAGCTACTGCACAGAGAACTGTCATCTACAGAAGTTTTCTGATGACTCTGCAATAGTTGGATGTATCAGAAGGGATGATGAGGATGAGTACAGGTGCGAGCTGAACCACCTGCAGCTCAGTGTGGCAAAGACAAAGGAACTGGTGGTGGACCTGAGGAGGGACAAGGCACCGGTGACCCCTGTGTGGGTCAGTGTGGACATTGTGGAGGATTACAAATATCTGGGAGTGCACATTGACAATAAACTGGACTGGACTAAGAACACTGATGCCCTCTACAGGAAGGGTCAAAGTCGTCTCTATTTTTTGAGGCGCCTGAGGTCCTTCAACATCTGTCGGACTATGCTCAAGATCTTCTATGAGTCTGTGGTAGCGAGTGCTATCCTCTATGCTGTTGCATGCTGGGGAAGCAGGCTTAGGGTGGCAGATGCCAACAGACTCAACAAATTGATCCGCAAGGCCGGTGATGTTGTTGGTGTGGAGCTGGACTCTCTGAAGGCAGTGTCGGAGAGGAGGATGCTGTCTTAGCTGCAGGTCATTATGAACAATGGCTCCCACCCACTTTATGACACAGTGATGAGACACAGGAGCACATTTAGTGCAAGACTCATCCTACCAAAATGCACCACAGAGTGCCACAGGAAGTCTTTTCTACCTGTGGCCATCAAACTATAATTCCTCCCTTAATGTGTGACACTATGGTTTATCTGTGCAATATTCAGTATTCATATGTGCAGTATTCAGTATTCATATGTGCAGTAATAATAACGTAAGCATTTTAATTATTTAATTGTGTGTAAATAACTTTTTAACTTTAACTTTAAATTTTTCTTCTTCTTTTTTCTTTGTTTTAAGCTAGTAGAGTGTTTATTCTTTTTACGTAAATGGGTGCTACTGTAAAAAACTGCAATTTCCCTCTGGGATCAATAAAGTATTCTGATTCTTATTGATTCTGATAAACAGTTCAAGGAAATTTCAGTGTGTTAAGGCCAAGGGCGCAAGCTTAAGCTAAACGCCTGTGATCTTCGATCCCTCAGACGGCACTGCATCAAAAATCGCCACTCAACAATAGCTGATATAACCACATGGGCAAGGGATTACTTTGGCAAACCTTTATCAAGCACTACAGTACGTAGTTACACGCACAAATGCCACTTAAAACTTTACTGTGCAAAAAAGAAGCCTTATGTCAGTCATGTACAGAAGTGGCATCGACTTCTCTGGGCTCGGAGGCATCTAGGATGGACCATCACACAGTGGAAACGTGTATTGTGGTCAGGGGAATCAGCATTCCAGGTGTTTTTTGGAAATAAATGGACGCGCTATGCTCCAGACAAAAGACGTAAAGGACCATCCAGACTGTTATCAGCAACAAGTCCAAAAGTCAGGGTCTGTCATGGTATGGGGTTGTGTCAGTGCCCTTGGCAAAGGTCATTTACACTTCTGTGATGGCAGCATTAATGCAGAAATATGCTGCCATAAAACATGAAATATCTCAGGTTCAATTTGCCATGCTGTCCCAACTTTTTCTGATTTGGGGTTGTAGATGTGACCATTCATCATTAATTGTCACTAGTTTTTTTTATTATAATAAAGGTACTAGATGGTCAGATATCACCCAGAAACAGGGTGCGCCAGTCCTTCAGAGAACATCACACACATTGACTAAATAACACACATCTGTGTGATTTAATTTTGAATAGCCAGTTTACCTTTTGCATATTTTTGGCAGCTGCAGGAACACTGGAGTACCTGAAAGAAACTCACACAGTCACAGAAAGAACATGTCATATATCCACAGACAGTGACTGGAAGCAGGGATTACAGATTAACCCAGGTTTCCTGTCCTTCAGTTACTGTGTGGCACCCACTATACCAGCTGTGCCGCTTTGCTGCCACAGATGGGTATTTTATCTCTTAGTTCGTTCAGCTATTTCAGCCACACTCATTACAGCCACAAGCAGATCTGGCGCTGAACTGATGTGGTGCCTTTGGCAAGGTTTTGCTGGTGTCTCTTGCATTAGTCATTCATCAATCATTGTGTTTATACACTCACACAGACACTGCATAGCTTTATGTCTTTGAGATTTTCTTTATTTTAAAATATATACACTGATCAGCCATAACATTAAAACCACCTCTTTGTTTCTACACCCACTGTTCATTTTATCAGCTCCACTTACCATATAGGAGCACTTTGTAGTTCTAAAATTACTGACTGTAGTCCATCTGTTTCTCTGCATGCTTTGTTGGCCCCCTTTCATGCTGTTCTTCAATGGTCAGGACTCTCCCAGGACCACTACAGTGCAGGTATTATTTAGGTGGTGGATCAATCTCAGCACTGCAGTGACGATGACATGGTGGTGGTGTGTTAGTGTTTGTTGTGCTGGTATGAGTGAATCAGACACAGCAGTGCTGATGTAGTTTTTAAACACCTCACTGTCACTGCCGGACTAATAATAGTCCACCAACCAAAAATATCCAGCCAACAGCGTCCTGTGACAACTGATGAAGATCTCAAAGATGACCGACTCAAACAGCAGCAATAGATGAGCGATTGTCTCTGACTTTACATTTACAAGGTGAACCAACTAGGTAGGAGTGTCTAATAGAGTGGACAGTGAGTGGACACGGTATTGAGAATGATCCACCACTTAAATAATACCTGCTCTGTTGGGGTCCTGACCATTGAAGAACAGGGTGAAAGGGGGCTAACAAGGCATGCAGAGAAACAGATGGACTACAGTCAGTAATTGTAGAACTACAAAGTGCTTCTATATGGTAAGTGGAGCTGATAAAATGGACAGTGCGTGTAGAAACAAGGAGGTGGTTTTAATGTTATGGCTGATTGGTGTATATACAGTATCGATGGATAGATGGATGGATGGATGGATGGACGGACAGACGGACAGATGATTTCCCATGATAGTTTATATTTTTTATATAGGTGATGTTGCCGTGTATAGAACCAGTGTGAATGAATGGGTCAGATTTATGAACGATTTTAAGTACTACGTTAGTTACGAAGGGTTTCGGGAAACACTCGTTAAATTAATAATGTTCTTAAGTACTAGGTTACGAAGTACTTAGCGTTACAAACATTTTGGGAAATGCACCCCAGAAAAATAACATGCAGTAGAATGAATTAAGAGTCATTTTGGGAGTCAAAATTGATTAGAGTCTTTACTCTGGAGGATGTCCAACCAGTAAGTCATACACAAACCACAGTAAACAATAACCATATGTCATTAATGTTTATACATGCCCCTATGATAGCTGGGAGATATGTTCAGGGAGTTTCCTACCTTTCACCCAGTGAATTGGACCCTGTGACCCTGAATAGGTTAAAGCAGTGGTAAAACAGACAATGAATGAATGAATAAAATGTACCACAGACCAGTGTGGAGCTGATGTTGGATAGGTGGCATTTTGATGCTGACCTCTGTTCTTTCTCTGTCCACTTTCTGAAAGTGCAGCCAAATACAGACCAACATTATTCTTAAAGCGAAATACAGTGTGCAGCCAACATTATCTCTGTCTTTTTACTGTCTTTTGTCCTTTTCATTTTTTTTTTTACTTGCCTAGGCACCAGAGGGCTTTGGACTTTTTGACATATTGACTGGTGGCTGCTATGTTGTTAGGTAATCTTTGTGTTTACTGTTAATCACACGCTGTCACTCACTCACTGGCGGCACCCCTCCCCACAGGCAGGTAAGTCTAACAGCTTTGGCCATAAGAACTGACTTTTAGCAAACACATTTAGAATGTATTGTAACATTACCTAAAAGATGGTCTTTTACCTCAGAACTGATGTTACTTATGCTGTTGTCTCGTAGTCAAAATGTAAATGTACTGAAAACCCCAGTAGAGATGTACTAGGGGAATGTTTTGGGATTCTTTTGCTGGTGCCGGTGCCAGAAAGCTGAGGCACTGCACTGAACTCCCATTCCTGGTTGGCACTCAACCTGATGTTTGGTCACCTTGTTAAATCCCCTATATAGTGTCCCAGGATTACAGACTTTGAATGCCCTTGCAGTGTCTGCCATTAGAACTGAGACCTGAATAATGCTTGATTACTTAATACAGCTTTGAGAATGTTGTTAAGAATTTACAACCTCAAATCAGAAAAAGTTGGGACAACATGGAAAATTTAATTGAGTTTTTTACATTTACTTTGACTTTTATTTGATTGCAGACAGGATGAACCTGAGATATTTCATGTTTTATCTGATCAACTTCATTTCATTTATTAATAAACATCCATTCCTGCATTTCAGACCTGCAACACTTTCCAAAAAAGTTGGGATGGTAAAGCATTTACCACTTTGTAATGTTGCTATTCCTTTTCACCACACTTAAAAGACGTTTTGACACAAAGGATACCAAGCGATTTAGTGTTTCAGCTTTTATTTTGTCTCATGTCTTAAGATTCCACAGCCATGCCTTTGTAATGTGTGCAGCATGTGGTTTTGTATTGTCCTGTTGAAAAATGCACGGACGTCCCTGGAAAAGATGACGTCTTAAAGGCAGCACATGTTGCTCTAAGATCTCAATGTGCTTTTCTGCATTAATGCTGCCATCACAGAAGTGTAAATGACCTTTGCCAAGGGCACTGACACAGCCCCATACCATGACAGACCCTGGCTTTTGGACTTGTTGCTGATAACAGTCTGGATGGTCCTTTTCGTCTTGGTCCGGAGCACATGGCGTCCATTTTTTCCAAAAAAGATCTGGAATGCTGATTCATCTGACCACAATACACATTTCCACTGTGATGGTCCATCCTAGATGCCTCCGAGCCCAGAGAAGTCGACGCCGCTTCTGGACATGATTAACATAAGGCTTCTTTTTTGCACAGTAAAGTTTTAAGTGGCATTTGTGCATGTAACTTTGTATTGTAGAGACTGGTGTGGCAAAGTAATCCCTTGCCCATGTGGTTATATCAGCTATTGTTGAGTGGAGGTTCTTGATGCCGTGCCGTCTGAGGGATTTCAGTGGCCTTTACGCACTGAAATTCCTCCCGATTCCTTGAATCGTTTAATGATATTATGCACTGTAGAGGGATAAATATCTAAATCCCTTCCAATCTTTCTTTGAGGTACATTGTTTTTAAACATTTCAATCGTTTTCACACACATTAGTTGACAAACTGGAGATCGTCTGATCATCTTTACTAGGGATGTCCGATCAAGGCATTTTTAACTGATCGGAAATCGGCTTTACTAATGCCGATCATAACCCGATCTTTTGTTTTACGTCAGCATGTCCTCTGTGTGGAAATACTTTAAATTGGAAAGTGAAACGAGTCCAATAGTGAAGTGTAATGTCTGCAATGCGAGCGTTTCACGAGGCGGTAGGAGCAGAGCTGCGTTCATTACTGTAGAATTTTACTGTTTATATGGTGTGTGAGTCGAGGATCACTCCGGTTTACAAAACAATAACTTTTAATCCGAGTATGAAAACTTCAGGACCATAACATACAGCTTTTACAAGTTTACGTGTTACAAGACTGAATGACATCTCAGTATCAAGCTCTCTGATTGGCTTAGTTATGTAACCAAGCGTCGTAGTGATGCACTCGCTTAATAAAGAAATAAAATACACGGTATATTCACCAATTGTCGAGAGCAAAACACTTTATTAACTTCTTCTGTTCCGAATAGCGGACAGCCAGAGCCGAGCACGCTATCCCATGCACTATGGAAGCCCCAAAGGGTCAAAACACACTCACTTTGCGTAGACCCGTCCATCATTCATAACAAAAGAGTGGCTTTCCATTTTATTTTGGTATTCAGGTTTTACTGTAATGCTGTTAAGTAACTTTTTTTTTTTATATATTCAAGTTAAGCTGCTACACCACTTGTGAGTGGAGATTTTTGTTCATTTTTAGTGTATCACTGCATTAAACAGAATTATGTTCTTTGAATATAAAGTTCAAAGTGAAACTGTAATTATCTCACTTCATTTTTACTACAATGCTGCACTAGGTTTGTTTACTTCTATTTTGTAAAAGAACATTAAGCAATAGCTTGGATGCAGGCAATTTTTTTTCCTACAGCACTGCAGAGCTATTCAGTTGTTAAACATGTACATTGGATTAATTTGAATAACTGTAATGTACTTGAAGTGTGCACTGTGTAAACAGTATTATCTAGTTCTTATCTAGACAATATCTAGAAAATACAAGTATCGGTTTGAGAATCGGTATCGGATTGGGATCAAAATTAAAGATCGGGATCGGGATCGGGAACAAAAAAACGTGATCGGGACATCCCTAATCTTTACTCATCAAACACTCAGCCTTTCCTGGATGCTGCTTTTGTACCAAACCATAATTACAATCACGTGTTGACATCACCTGTTTGGAGTCACATCATTATTTAGTTTTTTTCACCTCATTACTAGCCTTAAATTGCCTTGTCCCAATTTTTTTTGGAATGTGTTGCAGACCTGAAATGCAGGAATGGATGTGAAATTAAATGAAGTTGAGCAGATAAAACATATATTAGGTTATTATTAGGTTAAATATCTCAGGTTCATCCTGTCTGCAATCAAATAAAAGTCAAAGTAAATTTAAGGAACACTGCATTTTTATTTAATTTGCATTTTCCATACTGTCCCAACTTTTTCTGATTTGGGGTTATAGATAGTTAAAATCAGACAGTGATTAGATTTAATCTTATGAAGCTAAATGAGATTTTATTGGCAGTGGCATGTCAGGGTAGCGCTTGAGTAACTTCTCTTTCTAATTTATCTCTTTTATCTCTCTCTCTGTTTCTCTATCTGTTAATTACTACTTCCGGTTGTTAGTACTTACAGCTCAAATCTGTCTTTCAATTATATCCTTGGTTTTCTGTTTACACACGTTTTGTTTTCCACCTGTTTTGTTTCACTAATTAGATTTGTTCCTCTTCTTGAGTTTCTATATTTAACCCGGAGTAAAGTATCATAATTGCACAATCCTGTTACTGAGCCTTTTGTAATTCTACAGCCTAGTTTTTTTTTACCTTAGACTGCTTTATTTATATGACTTTGACTTGGCTAGTTAAACCTGTTTGTAGACCTCAACCATTATTTTGGATTCTGAGTTTGGAATTGTTTGCCTTGAACCTGTAAAGACTCAAACAAAACCTGCATTTGCATCCTAAACCTGCCTCAGCAAGTCTTTGTTACAGCTGTCAGACAGTTTCACAGTATTGAATTACTTGTCAAAACAGTTAAGCATATTTAATAGCTAACAGTTCATTTGAAATTATCTATAGCCATATAGACACATCATTATTTTTTGAACTATATATTTACAGCTATTTTTACAACACTAATACAATGATTCAAAACCTATTTAGGTTATAAAGTCGAGCACTGTATGTACCAGCAAAAATGTTTAACATTG
This sequence comes from Trichomycterus rosablanca, assembly GCF_030014385.1. NCBI lineage: Eukaryota > Metazoa > Chordata > Actinopteri > Siluriformes > Trichomycteridae > Trichomycterus > Trichomycterus rosablanca. Next base: position 7,914,940 of record NC_086013.1, read on the forward strand.
ATTTAATATGTTTAAGAAAAACTTAAAATCATTGAAGTATTGAATGTGCAAACCTTATTTTTAGAAGAGTTGGGGCAGAATAAAAGTAGTAAAACACAATAAAACAAAAATATTTGTGATTTATTAATTCTCTTACATCTTTAATTAACTGATAAAAAAATAATTAAAAGATTTTCAAAGTTTTTTGTAAATAAAAAAACGCATTTAGAATTTGATGTAACACACTTTAAAAAAAGTTTGGACAAAAGGCAAAAAAGAGTAAAAAGATTATAAAAGCAACGATGAGTTCTGGATCATCACTGTGTGCCAAAAATCAGAAGAGAATTGCCAATCAGTTCAAAAAGAACATTTCTCAATACAGTGGTACCTTGAAACTCAACGTCAGTTGGTTCTGGGAGTGGCACTGAGTTTAAAAGATGTTGAGTTTCAAAGCATTTTTTACCATAAGGATGTATGGGAAACCTGTTAATGCGTTCCATGGCTAATGTAAAATAATGAGGTTGTTGACACTTATACACTGAAAATACCACAAATATAATTTAAACAATGCTGAAATAAACAGTTAAAAATCATTATAAAAATGCAATAAAACCTGCACTTTACCATTACTTGTTCATTGAAGTATTTGCAGTAGATTGCAAAACAAATATATAAGATGTATGAATACAAAACATTTGTGCCTTTTTGGCTCTAAAGCTCTGTCAGACTCTGTGCATACACATAAAATACCCTGCCCTCATTTTTTTACATCAGTAAAAAAAGCAAAAGCAACGCAAACTGAATTACTGAGGAAAAACAAGTCAGAAACGACTCTTTTCAAATGAATTATTCATAGGAATCAAATCAGGGAGCTGTGCCCTTATCTGTGGTAAAGATTCATTCGTTTTTCTCAATCTATTTCATTACGGTGTCGTGCGTAAACAACTCCATAAATTAGTGCGCATTTGATCCAGAGATTCAGTCATGGTTCAGGCCTTGAAAAACAGCTGTATAAACCGAATTTAGATTTTGGGTGGAATGTCAGTCCTCTAATCCAAAGCATTATATGCTAGTTATTTTGGAATTCTTCAATGTGCGTCATTTAGGTGAGCAGGCAATAAAAAACTCTCTCTTTATTGGTTGTAGAGGTGTAAGTGAGAGCTTAGTTAACGAATTACCAGTTTCAGCTTTTTACTGCAAAAATCGAGATAATAAATTATCAGAATAAAATGATTTCCATTAGTTAAGTGGACAAACACTGTTGGATATGAATTTATAATGAATGATATTAATATTCTGGAAATATTCTGGAAACATACAAGATGGCGACTAAGAAGAAAAACAAGTGGATTATATCCCTAATGGAACAACACACGGATATAGATTTGGTCTCAATGTAAAGAAGAGAAGCTCATGTAAGCAGCAGTTATGATTTTATGCTGCTGTGCGGTTGATCTGGGGCGCGGATAGCAAAGTATTATCAAATATTAAACTTTTTTAGGATTTTTAAAGCTCATTTATTTGAAGTAAAACTAACAAAGCCACAGTTGCAGGCACTTCGGGTTTAAAGGGAAACGCCAAGTTTAAACGTACAAATTTCTTGATGAAGGGCATCAAGTTTCAAAGATTTCGGGTTTAGGGGATGTCAGGTTACAAGGTTCCACTGTACAAGATTGTAAAAATACATCTGTTCTATGCAGAAATACTTGTTATAAGTTCTCTGTTCCTGAGCCTATATCAGATGTCCAAAACAATGTGAAAACGTGCTGTGGTCAAGTGAGTCCACGATTTAGCTTGTTTTGCAGAAAAACAGACCTCGAGTTCTCTGTGCCAAAGATGCCAGGCATCATTCTGTACACACTACAACAGCATGGCTTCGTAGACACAATGTGTGTGCCTGGCTGGCCTGTTGAGCAGTTGAAGTCATGTATCAAGCAAGAATGGATTCAAATTCCACTTGCAAAACTGCAACAATTAGTGACTATGGTTCCCAAACCATTTAAAAGTCGTATAAATAGGAAAGCTGGTGGAACACAGTGCAAAGCACGACAATGTCACAACTTTTTTGGAGTTTGCATTTACAAATTACCATGTTGATCATTGAAAACACTAAAAATCTTTTCTTCCTACTTATATCTGTTAAATAAAAATAATTATATGTTATTTAAAGAGAATAACCAAATCACAGATTCTTCTTTTTATTTTGTATTTTACAAAATGTCCAAACTTTTTTTTAAATGTTTGTACACTACCAGCTACTAGCATTAGAACTTGTAGTGTACAAACCCCATTTCTAAAAAAGTCTAAAAAAAAATAATTCATTTTTTCGTTGCACATACATTTCTACACACAATGCTGAGAATCACTGATGTATGACAGGCTTGTGTGATGTGCTGCCATTACATGTTTCTCATGGTATGACATGCCATTACCTCTCCGTTCATTCCATTAGAAAACACCTCATCTGTCTGGTCTATTTTTGGTTTCTGATTTAATGAAAGATCAGACGATGAGAGTGGTTTCCTCTGTTATTAAAGCAGCTACAGGCATTTGTGCTTGTCACATCATCAGTCGGACACACGCACATGCGAGACTTTAAAAAACGCCATGTGAACACGCACACACACACACACACACACACACACACACACACCCACACACACACACACACACACACATACACTAGTTTTTGTTGAATTAAACATGGCTTAACTTATATAAGTGTAAGCAAATTAATAGTTTAAAATATGAATGTAAAGCAGTAATAGTAAGGCAATGGCAAAAGTGACACTTAACAGATTCAGACTATTCAGATTATTATTATTAATGTTATTATTATTATTATAAAAAATTAACAGATGAACAATGATGTTAAGCAAAGCCATTTTCATCTATCTATTTTCATCTATCTATCTATCTATCTATCTATCTATCTATCTATCTATCTATCTATCTATCTATCTATCTATCTATCTATCTATCTATCTATCTATCATCTATCTATCTATCTATCTATCTATCATCTATCTATATCTGTCTGTCTGTCTTTATATCAATGTAACCTTCATTTGAGTAATTATTAAAAATCTATTGTAATAATAATAATCATCCTTTATTTTTATTTTAGTTTTCTCTGTTCGGAATCATTAACACACCCTGCTTCATCCTCCAACTCCAACACTTCCATCTTTTTTCCCAGAGGCTTATGGGCCTTTCAACAGCTCCATAAATCTCTCAGTGCCGCAGGACAAGAAAAACGGGGTTGTACATCACCGCTGGGCCTGTCACACTGGCGTGGCTTAATGAGGCAATCTCAGTCTGCAGGAGAAGAGAGACAAGCACATGGTCTGTTAGTCATGGCGATGTCGATCACACACACAAACATTTATGCATGCAGACAGATTCAGAGACACACGCAAACACAAGAAGACAATACAGTCTTGCATAAAACACATATGATAACTGGTAGTTTTCATACTACTGACAGCTCTGTTAAGAAGAACTGCATTCATTCCTATATTACAAACATGACATTCAGTGCCTGGTGCATATGATATGTATTGCCAATTTATTGCATCAATGAAGAAATATATAGATACTATAGATGCTCAATACACTAGCAGTGTCATTGCTGAAACAGTCATCTTCTGTAATTAATCCATTTTTCATCCAGTTTCAATAAAATATGGATGTACACATTAGACAGACCGAATGGAGGCCGCTTGTTTTTACTGTACCTGTATTACATAATGAATAAAGTATACTGTAGCTACAATGTCAACATAAAAATTAGGGCTGGCTTGATACCACTTTTTTATGTCCGATACCGATACTGCAAATTGGGTCGAAATCTGCCGATACCGATACCAATCCGATACCGTCATTTCTCCTCTCAAACAACTAAGCAGTAATAATACATGTCTCAATGCACCATGGTTAAACTAGCTATCTAAATAACAATGCTCAGACTGTGAAACAAATATTCTAAAGGAATAAATACAGAACCTACAACATCACACATTTTTGGCTTGTTTAACAGCACCATACAAACATTTAAAATACGTGACACATCTCGCTTTACGGCGTGTCATCCAAAGTGTCTACAATTGGAAGATGTGGATATCAATCAAACGCGATGGACCAAATAATACGCAAATAATACCTAATTTGTAGTGGTCCTGGGAGAGTCCTGACCATTGAAGAACAGGGTGAAAGCAGGTTAAAAAGGTATGTAGAGAAATAGATGGACTACAGTCAGTAATTGTAGAACTACAAAGTGCTTCTATGTGGTAAGTGGAGCTGATAAATTGAACAGTGAGTGTAGAAACAAGGAGGTGGTTTTAATGTTAAGGCTGATCGGTGTATACAGATGATTACTCTATTCTTGCTGTTTTTTATAGCTGTTAATACCAGTACAATGAGTCTGTCTGTTGAGCTCCAGACCTGGCCGGTGGCAGAGCTGAGACTCGAATTTGGGTCTCTGCTGTGATGATTACACTTCTCAGTTCCATGACCTCAACTCAATTAACCATCCGTGGGGTAAATTGGAAAGTCAATTGCAAGGCCAGACCTTGTTGTCTAACATCAGACCTCACAGATGCTTTTGGCTGAATGGGCACAAATTCACATGGACTTACTCCCCCCAGAGTAAAGGCTGTTATTGCTTCAGTAAAGGGATGAAGGTGGGGGAAATAAAAGGTGTCTAATTAGCTCTTGGTCAATAAGTTTATGGCCATATAGTCTATGTAGTGTCATAAATGTATAAATGAATCCATAAATCCAATTTTCCTAATGTAGTCTGAACTACTACATTTTAACAGCTCCCCTTACCATATAGAAATACTTTGTAGTTCTACAATTATTGACTGTAGTCCATCTGATTCTCTACATACTTTTTTTAGCCTGTTTTTACCCTGTTCTTCAATGGCCAAGACCCCCACAGGACCACCACAGAGTAGGTATTATTATATACATACTATACAGTGCCTTGCAAAAGTATTCAGCCCCCTTGAACTTTTCAACCTTTTGCCACATTTCAGGCTTCAAACATAACAATATGAAATTGTAATTTTTTGTGAAGAATCAACAACAAGTGGGACACAATCGTGAAGTGGAACGAAATTTATTGGATATTTTAAACTTTTTTTAGAAATAAAAAACTGAAAAGTGGGGCGTGCAATATTATTCAGCCCCCTTGCGTTAATACTTTGTAGCGCCACCTTTTGCTGCGATTACAGCTGCAAGTCGCTTGGGGTATGTCTCTATCAGTTTTGCACATCGAGAGACAGAAATTTTTGCCCATTCTTCCTTGCAAAACAGCTCGAGCTCAGTGAGGTTGGATGGAGAGCGTTTGTGAACAGCAGTTTTCAGCTCTTTCCACAGATTCTCGATGGGATTCAGGTCTGGACTTTGACTTGGCCATTCTAACACCTGGATACGTTTATTTGTGAACCATTCCATTGTAGATTTTGCTTTATGTTTTGGATCATTGTCTTGTTGGAAGATAAATCTCCGTCCCAGTCTCAGGTCTTTTGCAGACTGCAACAGGTTTTCTTCCAGAATGGTCCTGTATTTGGCTCCATCCATCTTCCCATCAATTTTAACCATCTTCCCTGTCCCTGCTGAAGAAAAGCAGGCCCAAACCATGATGCTGCCACCACCATGTTTGACAGTGGGGATGGTGTGTTCAGGGTGATGAGCTGTGTTGCTTTTACGCCAAACATAACGTTTTGCATTGTGGCCAAAAAGTTCGATTTTGGTTTCATCTGACCAGAGCACCTTCTTCCACATATTTGGTGTGTCTCCCAGGTGACTTTTTATAGATATCTTTGAGAAATGGCTTTCTTCTTGCCACTCTTCCATAAAGGCCAGATTTGTGCAGTGTACGACTGATTGTGTCCTATGGACAGAGTCTCCCACCTCAGCTGTAGATCTCTGCAGTTCATTCAGAGTGATCATGGGCCTCTTGGCTGCATCTCTGATCAGTCTTCTCCTTGTTTGAGCTGAAAGTTTAGAGGGACGGCCGGGTCTTGGTAGATTTGCAGTGGTCTGATACTCCTTCCATTTCAATATGATCGCTTGCACAGTGCTCCTTGAGATGTTTAAAGCTTGGGAAATCTTTTTGTATCCAAATCCGGCTTTAAACTTCTCCACAACAGTATCTCGGACCTGCCTGGTGTGTTCCTTGGTCTTCATGATGCTCTCTGCGCTTTAAACAGAACTCTGAGACTGTCACAGAGCAGGTGCATTTATACGGAGACTTGATTACACACAGGTGGATTCTATTTATCACCATCAGTCATTTAGGTCAACATTGGATCATTCAGAGATCCTCACTGAACTTCTGGAGTGAGTTTGCTGCACTGAAAGTAAAGGGGCTGAATAATATTGCACGCCCCACTTTTTAGTTTTTTATTTCTAAAAAAAGTTTAAAATATCCAATAAATTTCGTTCTACTTCACGATTGTGTCCCACTTGTTGTTGATTCTTCACAAAAAATTACAATTTCATATCGTTATGTTTGAAGCCTGAAATGTGGCAAAAGGTTGAAAAGTTCAAGGGGGCTGAATACTTTTGCAAGGCACTGTAGTAGGTATGTCACAGCCCTGCAGTGACAATGACATGGTGGTGGTGTGTTAGTGTGTGTTGTGCTGGTATGAGTGGATCAGACACAGCAGCGCTGCTGGAGTTTTTAAATACCGTGTCCACTCACTGTCCACTCTATTAGACACTCCAACCTAGTTGGTTCACCTGTAGATGTAAAGTCAGAGATGATCACTCATTTATTGCTGTTGTTTGAGTTGGTCATCTTCTAGACCTTCATCAGTGGTCACCGGGCGCTGTTGGCTGGATGTATTTTTGGTTGGTGGACTATTCTTAGTCCAGCAGTGACAGTGGGGTGTTTAAAAACTACATCAGCACTGCTGTGTCAGCACAACACACACTAACACACCACCACCATATCAGTGTCGCTGCAATGTTGAGAATGATCCACCACGCAAATAATACCTGCTCTGTAGTGGTCCTGGGAGAGTCCTGACCATTGAAGAACAGCATGAAAGCAGGCTAACAAAGCATGTAGAGACACAGATGGACTACAGTCAGTAATTGTAGAACTACAAAGTGCTTCTATATGGTAAGTGGAGCTGATGAAATGGACAGTAAGTGTAGAAACAAGGAGGTGGTTTTAATGTTATGGCTGATCGGTGTATATGTGTGGCTCATCTTACCAGCTTGAACGCATTCAAACAAAGCCAGCTTTGTGTTTTCACCTTCATACACAGGGGAGATGACATGTGGAAAGGGCAATAATTGCACCGCTCTTCATTTGGTGAAAAATATGAGCTGTTTGGCTTCAAAAGACCCTGCATATGCATTGGAGCCTCATTAGAGCTGTCATCACGCCACTCATATCCACCCTTACTCGGTCATTCACCCACTCACTCATTACAAACACACACACACACACACTATATTCACTCAAATATGATTCCTTACCCCTCAGCATGTCATATTCTGCCATTTTTTGTTTCCCAGTTTCAATCTAAATCTAGTCACTATATTTATTTTCACTTTCCCGTCTTCCGCTGCAGTCGTATACCATGTCTTATCTTCATGCTTCAGTGACTTTCCTATTATCCACTGCTGGCAATGTCTGTCTTGTCATAACAACAATCTATCTTTATATTATCTTTACATAACAGAGGATGGATTATGTTTAAATACACTGCATGGCAAATGGTATAACAACATCCTTTTAAATGTGTATGTTATACCTCACTATACAGCCAAAAATATGTGGACAAATACATTTCAGCCATTTCAGTCGCACATAAGTCGTACACACAGCAACTTCAGACTCCACTCAGGCTCTTTTCAAATGACTCGGACTTGACTCATGACTCGCAAAAACCTATAGCATCACACATTTTTGGCTTGTTTAATGGCACCATACAAACGTTTAAAATATGTGACATATCTCGCTTTACGGCGTGTCGTCCAAAGTGTCTACAATTGGAAGATGTGGATGTGGAATCAAACGTGATGGACCAATTAGAATTAGTTTTACCGCTGCACCAGCTGAGCAACCTTGTATAGCGCTTTTTACAATAGACATTGTCTAAAAGCAACTTCACAGCATCCAGGGCCGACAGACGAAAAACCCCTGTTGGGCAAGCCGAGGGCAACAGTAGCAAGGAAAAACTCTCTTAAAAGGGGAGTGGCCTGGAGCAAAATTTGAATACATTGAATTTACACAAACCATACATACACAAAAGTAATTAACTAAAAAAAAAAAGAACAATTGAAAAGTTTTTCATTATTCAGTCCAGTCTGTAATAAAGTCAATAGTGACTTCTGGACATTTTCAGTGCAAACACAGCAGACTCCCATCATATCTGGCAGGAGCAGCATTGTTGGCAAATTTGCAGGCTTCAACCTCAGGTGGGTAAAAAGGTTCCCATCCTTGACCTTGAGGTAAAAAAAGAAAATGTAGTTTATGATAATATGAAATATGATATGAAATCATTAAGAGTAAAATGAGTAAAAAGGGCATCAGTGCCCACCTCCCACACCGTCAACAAACCTGAGTGATCGGACAAAAAAGCCAGAACGACAGCAGTCGTCAGAACGACAGTGGGGAGTTCTGGTCCTAGGGGTCAAAAACCAGGCACAGCCAGATACCATAAGTGACAAAACAGCTTTACCACAGAGATGATACAATCCTTAGGTACCAGAGCTGGGATTTCGAATACATCGTATCGAATCTCAGCTCTGCCATCCGGCTGAGCTGAGCGGCTACATGAACGATGATAGGCTGTTGTTCACAGGGTGGGACAATCTGGACCAGGGTTCCAAATAACTGGTGCAATTATGACCTCCGCTGGCTGATTGATGGTGCCTGCGCCGTCAATTAGCCAGCCACTAGGGACGTTGTAGCCTAGTGGTTAAGGTACTGGACTAGTAATCAGAAGGTCGCTGGTTCAAGTCCCATTACTGCAGGTTGCTGCTGTTGGGCCCTTGAGCAAGGCCCTTAACCCTTAATTGCTTAGACTGTATACTGTCACTGTACTGTAAGTCACTTTGGATAAAGGCATCTGCTAAATGCCGAAAATGAAAATGTAAATGTAAATGTAAATGCGCCGAGTTGAAGAATAATGCTGACCAGGGTGTGGCTTTCCGGGCACAAGGCTGATCCACATATGAACTCGCCTCGTGCAGGTGAAAAAATGCAGTCGGTAATGCACACGTGTCGGAGGGGGAGTGTGTCAGTTGCAAAGCTCCTCACTCAGTAGTGGAGGGTTGTATCAGTAGAGGTGAAGCGTAACCCAATCAGGGTAATTGGACACGACAAGATTAAGGGAGAAAATTGGGGGGAAAATTGGAGACATTTCCAAAGCCACAATAAAATACAACAGAGAGTCTGTATGTTAAGCTGAACTTTTTAAAACTAAGCATTTATTAAATACGTGAGCTGAATATGACCTTCATAGGGTTCAAATTGCAGTAGTTTTATCCTTAGGTCATAAAATGGTATAAAAAAGTGTTCCTGTCCATTTTCTGTCCGAGACAGTCTCAGCCTCTGTTCAGGTCTGTCACGGTAGGAGAGATAAAGAAATATATCATATTCCATCTTATCTTGTCTGCATGGGCTCAGCCCTCAAGCATTTAGTGCTGTCTGGATTGAAAGATAAAGCTATAAATGTGTCCCTGTCAACAGCGCAGTGCAAAAGACATGAAGCGACACTAACCTGCTTCCAGCCTGGCCATTTATTTTAGGGTGTAGTCACTTAAGGGTTGCAGTGGTGTAAACCCTCTGCATTCATAATGACCAAACTACACGACTAAGTGACTATCTGAAAATTTCTTTGAAGCACAATTATACAGTGACAATTCATATACACTGATCAGCCATAACATTAAAACCACCTCCTTGTTTCTACACTCCAGCTCCACTTACCATGTAGAAGCACTTTGTACTTCTACAATTACTGACTGTAGTCCATCTGCATAGTTTTTTAACCTGCTTTTGCTCTGTTCTTCAATGATCAGGACCCCCTTGAGACCACCACAGAGCAGGTTTTATTTAGGTGGTGGATCATTCTCAGCAATGCAGTGACAATGACATGGTGGTGGTGTGTTAGTGTGTGTTGTGCTGGTATGAGTGGATCAGACACAGCAGCGCTGCTGGAGTTTTTAAATACCCTGTCCACTCACTGTCCACTCTATTAGACACTCCTACCTAGTTGGTCCACCTTGTAGATGTAAAGTTAGAGACGATCGCTCATCTATTGCTACTGTTTGAGTTGGTCATCTTCTAGACCTTCATCAGCGGTCACAGGACGCTGCCCACGGGGCGCTGTTGGCTGGATATTTTTGGTTGGGTGGACTATTCTCAGTCCAGCAGTGACAGTGAGGGGTTTAAAAACTCCAGCAGCGCTGCTGTGCCTTATCCACTTATACCAGCACAACACACACTAACACACCACCACCATGTCAGTGTCACTGCAGTGCTGAGAATGACCCACCACCCAAATAATACCTGCTCTGTAGTGGTCCTGTGGGGGTCCTAAAGACTGAAGAACAGGATGAAAGCAACACAAGACTGGCTCGCTTTACAAGTGTACGCAAACTTCAGCTTTGCATGTATATGCCGGTGAGGTGAGGTGTGTATTTTTGGTAGTGATGAAAGATAAACCTACATAGATCTAAAAGCTTATGATTTATAGATAAAACTCTATTATTTTCCTGTTGATGCTCGGTTTCTGTGTGCATGGAAGAACCTTTATCTTATTTCACGCTTTCTTGATTTGAATGTACAGTATAAAACAAGAATAGCAAATCAAGAGCACAGACGACAGAAATAGCAGCAGAAATTCAGATAACGCTGTGTTTTGGTTAGCCTTCTCTTTCAGCCCTGTTGTTCTCTCGAATAGGCTCACCTTTTCTTCTCACCTATTTCACTAATCATGTTTCAAAAGAGTGTGTGTGTGTGTGTGTGTGTGTGTGTGTGTGTGTGTGTGTGAAAGGCATTTTAGCGATTTGTAAAAGTGTGTGTGGGTGCAAATGCATAAACCTAATGTTATTATTTATGGCTGTTTTCAAATGCCCTCTGGCTCAGCATCAACCTAGCAACAACAACAAGCTAAATAGAAAATAACCCAACCGGTAGCAAACTGCATTCCTCAAAAATACCAGCTGAAATGTGCTAGATCACTTTGTTTTGTTTTTAATGTCTGTTTAGTCTGTTTGGGGCCTATAAGATTATTATATTTTTATTTTGCATTTTAGTATTTAACAATACAGTAGTACCTTGTGACTCAACATCCCCTAAACCCAACGTGTTCACCTTTTTTTTCCGGCTTGAGTGGTGTAGTAAGACGTCATCAAAGTACGAATATGAGACGAATCTGCATTTGTGTGGAATAACTGTCAAATTCACTCTGAAAGCTCCACATGTATCTGTGTTTAGCTGGATTTACCTCCTGTTTCACTTTTAAACTTGTGTTACAGCTCAGGGTTCTGAAAAAATTTTTTAATCAGCTTTTTTTTTGTCTAAAAAGCTTAATGTGAATTAATGTATTAAAATTATAACATAGAAACACTAAACTTCTCTTAATTATTACTGCTCAGAAGTTCTCTCCACTACTGAAATTCCTCGCTCGTTTTAGTACAATAAGTCAAGCACGTTAAGCTTTGTGCAACAGTTATTTTTTTTTAACTGTTTTCAATTGTATTTCAGTGTTTTTTTTATATTATATTGGTGTTATTTTCAGTTTCAGTGTATAAGTGACCATGGACCATGTAACGCATTAACAGGTTTCCCATACGTCCTTATGGGAAAAAATACCTTGAAACTCAACATCTTTTAAACTCAACGCCACTCCCAGAACCAAACTGACGTTGAGTTTCAAGGTACCTCTGTATATGCAAGTAATACATTTTTATACCCAGAAAACCATTCAGTCACCTATGTACCCTGCTCTGGAGCAAACCAATCCCATCGGGATACAAATGTACTATTATATTAATTAAATAACTGGTTAGCGTGGCTTAAAAATAATATTATGCACTGTAGAAATATGCAAATCTTTATTTAAGGTTCATTGTTTTTAAACGTTTCAATAATTTTATTATGCATTTGTTGATAAACTGGAGATCCTCTGGTCATCTTTGCTCATCAAAGACTCAGTCTTTCCTGGATGCTGCTTTTGTACCAAACCATGACAATCACCTGTTGACATCACCTGTTTGGAATCGCGTCATTATTTAGTTTTTTCACCTCGTTACTAGCCCTAAATTGCCCTTTACAGGCTATAGTCAGTAACTGTATGCAGTGCATTTATGTGATAGATGTACAACAAACAATGGGCAATAAACATACATTAAGTTAACTTAATACAGTAGTTGTTGAGTATAAATAGGGCAAGTTCATCTGCAAAATTAAGTGAGCAGACTCTTGCCAGGGTCAGGAGTAGACCTTTACTGTCTCCTTATTCTGTCTACAGCCAAGCAAGCTTTATATTACCATAGTCTTAGGGGTTTCTGTGGAATGAAGCACCTGCTCCTGCATTTGCTTTGTCTGAATTCTCAACACAATCAATGATATATCCATGTCCCTTAACTTCAACTGTATAAAATGGTGTGAACTTTTTAGCTCACCAGTAATAAGGCAATCCACCTACACCTACATCCATTTTTAGAATGTGAGAAACCCTGGATCACTTGACCTGGAGTAGCCTGTCTCACTGTGTCTATACAGTCGCAGCACATCTTTAATTCACTTGAAAAATCCAAAGATAACTGTTTAAGCTTCCAAACATGTCACAGCTGTAATAAGCCGGTGGAAATTCTGACCTCCTCACTCCTGACATCCCACTTGTATAATTATTACTGAAGTCAATACTTTTTTTTTCAATTTTCAGTGCAGGTGCATATCAGCCTGAAGAAGCACAGCAGCATTCCTGTCAACACACACTATATAACTCTATATACTTAGCTGTGAAGACGTAGTCATCGTCGTCGTTTAATAAGAATGGTAATGACAGATGCACACATGGGAAATATAATGTGGTAAACTCAGTCTAGGAGAAGTGAATCTGTATGAGCACATACACATTATAATAATAATATTACTATACTATACACTGATCAGCCATAACATTAAAACCACCTCCTTGTTTGTAAACTCACTGTCCATTTTATTATATCAGCTCCACTTACCATATAGAAGCACTTTGTTCTCCTATAAGTTCTACAATGACTGACTGTAGTCCATCTATTTCTTTACATAACTTTTTAGCCTGCTTTCACCGTGTTCTTCAATGGTCAGGACCACCACAGAGCAGGTATTATTTAGGTGGTGGATCATTCTCAGCACTGTAGTGACACTGACGTGGTGGTGGTGAACCTTCTCTGTCAAGTTGGATAGAAAGAAGAAAATCTCACTCATGTTCCTACAAACACTTAAATATTTGGACACACATGATGTTTTTAATTTATGCCCTGGGTGCTAAATTGTTCCATATGCCCTGTATAAAGGTGTGTAAAAAGGTTCCAATGAATAATGCCTTTGTACATTACACAACCCATAAACGGTAATTGCATGTATTTCAAAAGGTATTTCTGAAAGTTAAAACCACAAACATGCCCCTATAAAATAAAAAAGCACAAGGCAAGCTAGTTACACACTTTACAGCAACCCTACAAAAAGACCTGGCATGTTCAACACACACACACACACACATAGTTGAAGGCATAAGTTTACATACACATTAACCACATTCATTTAAACTGATGTTTAATCCTAGTACTTATTTCTTCTCTTAGGTCAGTTGGGAACTCTAATACATTTTACAAATTTGACAAATTACACTCACTGTCATTTTTATCAGCTCCACTTACCATAAAAAAGCACTTTGTAGCTCTACAATTACTGACTGTAGTCCATCTGTTTCTCTGCATGCTTTGTTAGCCCCCTTTTACCCTGTTCTTTAATGGTCAGGACCCCCACAGAGAAGGTATTATTTAGGTGGTGGAACATTCTCAGCACTGCAGTGACAATGACATGGTGGTGGTGTGTTAGTGTGTGTTTACACCTTGTAGATGTAAAGTCAGAGACGATCGCTCATCTATTGCTGCTGTTTAAGTTGGTCATCTTCTAGACCTTCATCAGTGGTCACAGGATGCTGCCCACGGGGCGCTGTTGGCTGGATATTTTTGGTTGGGTGGACCATTCTCAGTCCAGCAGTGACAGTGAGGTGTTTAAAAACTCCATCAACATTGCTGTCATATCCACTCATACCAGCACAACACACACTAACACACCACCACCATGTCAGTGTCACTGCAGTGCTGAGAATGATCCACCACCCAAATAATACCTGCTCTGTGGTGGTTCTGGGAGAGTCCTGACCATTGAAGAACAGCATGAAAGGGGGCTAACAAAGTATGCAGACAAACAGATGGACTACAGTCAGTAATTGTAGAACTACAGAGTGCTTCTATATGGTAAGTGGAGCTGATAAAATGGACAGTGAGTCCAACAAGGAGGTGGTTTTCATGTTATGGCTGATCGGTGTATCTATTCGTACAACAAAACCTTGTAAGCTGCCTTGCTGCCCACTGCCTTAGGCAGATTATTAAGGCAGACTAGGTAGACAGCGATTGCATCATCGATTGTCCCCATCCACCATCTTGCTAACCTAACAGAGTTAGCCTAAGGCTTTTCAAACTAATGGGCCTAGGTCACACCCACTAACATGCCAGCTAATATCACCCTCTGTGTACAGTCCTTTTTTTCAAAAGCGTGCATACAATGATATAAAATGCAGTCTATGTAGAGCGGTCACTAGGTTTTGAAACAGTCCATTAGTCATTCTTCAGTATGGGAAAGACAAGAGAGCACAAAAGGAAAGGAAAAGCATACACCGACCAGGCATAACATTATGACCTGAGGTTAAGTGAATAACACTGATTATCTCTTCATCACGGCACCTGTTAGTGGGTGGGATAAATTAGGCAGCAAGTGAACATTTTATCCTCAAAGTTGATGTTAGAAGCAGGAAAAATGAGCAAGCATAAGGATTTAAGTAAGTTTGACAAGGGCCAAATTGTGATGGCTAGACGGCTGGGTCAGAGCATCTCCAAAACTGCAGCTCTTGTGGGTTGTTCCCGGTCTGCAGTGGTCAGTATCTATCAAAAGTGGTACAAAGAAGTAACAGTAGTAAACCGGTGGCAGGGTCATGGGCGGCCAAGGCTCACTGATGCATGTGGGGAGCGAAGGCTGGCTCGTGTGTTCCGATCCAACAGAAGAGCTACTGTACCCAAATTGCTGAAGAAGTTAATGCTGGTTCTGGTAGAAAGGTGTCAGAATACACAGTGCATCACAGTTTGTTGCGTATGGGGCTGCATAGCCGCAGACCAGTCAGGGTGCCCATGCTGACCCCTGTCCACCACTGAAAGCACCAACATTGGGCACGTGAGCATCGGAACCATGGACCATGGAGCAATGGAAGAAGGTGGCCTGGTCTGATAAATCATGTTTTCTTTTACATCCCGTGCGTCGCTTACCTGGGGAACACATGGCACCAGGATGCACTATAGGAAGAAGGCAAGCCGGCGGAAGCAGTGTGATTCTTTGGGCAATGTTCTGCTGGGAAACCTTGGGTCCTGCCATCCATGTGGATGTTACTTTGACAAGTACCACCTACCTAAGCATTGTTGCAGACCATGTGCACCCTTTTATGGAAACGGTATTCCCTGATGGCTGTGGCCTCTTTCAGCAGGATAATGCACCCTGCCACAGAGCAAAAAGGCTTCAGGAATGGTTTGAGGAGCACAACAACAAGTTTGAGGTGTTGATCTGGCCTCCAAATTCCCCAGACCTCAATCCAATCGAGCATCTGTGAACAGATTTTTGGAGGGCTTGCAAACGTAGACCTCTGGAGTTTACTAAACCTTACTGGGACTTCTGGGACTAGAATGATCTTCTATGGTCAGATGAGATGAAAATTTAGCTGTTTGGCAACAAACACTTAAGGTGGGATGCACACCATTAAGTATTGTAGAGAGTCTGCAATGTTGTTCCTCCAAACGCCCTGGGAACCTCATTAGCACAGATGGCATCATGGACTCATTTTAGATGAATCTTGATCTGTCAAGAAACTTAAAATGGGTCGACATTGGATCCTCCATCAGGACACTAATCCAAAAGATGGGTCCAGATCAACACAAAATGGTTTACTTAACACAAAATCAAGCTTCTCTCATGGCCACCTGAGTCCTTTAATCTAAACTCAATCAAAAAATCTGTGGAGTGAGATAAAAAGAAGAGAGCACCTTGGAGTGCACAGGACCCTGGATGATCCGGAAAGATTCTGTAAAGAAGAATGATCTTACATTTCCTTCTCTGAACTACAAAGTGCTTCTATATGGTAAGTGGAGCTGATAAAATGGAGTGAGTGTAGAAACAAGGAGGTGGTTTTAATGTTATGGCTGATCAGTGTAGAGTAATACATGTACATATATGAACCTTCTCTGTCAAGTTGGATAGAAAGAAGAAAATCCCACTCATGTTCCTACAAACACTTAAATATTTGGACACACATGATGTTTTTAATTTATGCCCTGGGTGCTAAATTGCAAAATCAAGCTTCTCTCATGGCCACCTGAGTCCTTTAATCTAAACTCAATCAAAAAAGCTGTGGAGTGAGATAAAAAGAAGAGAGCACCTTGGAGGGCACAGGACCCTGGATGATCCGGAAAGATTCTGTAAAGAAGAATGATCTTACATTTCCTTCTCTGGATAGACTGTCCATTTTATCAGCTCCACTTACCATATACAGTGCCTTGCAAAAGTATTCAGCCCCCTTGAACTTTTCAACCTTTTGCCACATTTCAGGCTTTAAACATAAAGATATAAAATTGTAATTTTTTGTGAAGAATCAATAACAAGTGTGACACAATTGTGAAGTGGAACGAAATTTATTGGATATTTTAAACTTTTTTTAGAAATAAAAACCTGAAAAGTGGGGCGTGCAATATTATTCAGCCCCTTTACTTTCAGTGCAGCAAACTCACTCCAGAAGTTCAGTGAGGATCTCTGAATGATCCAATGTTGACCTAAATGACTGATGGTGATAAATAGAATCCACCTGTGTGTAATCAAGTCCGTATAAATGCACCTGCTCTGTGATAGTCTCAGAGTTCTGTTTAAAGCGCAGAGAGCATCATGAAGACCAAGAAACACACCAGGCAGGTCCGAGATACTGTTGTGGAGAAGTTTAAAGCCGGATTTGGATACAAAAAGATTTCCCAAGCTTTAAACATCTCAAGGAGCACTGTGCAAGCGATCATATTGAAATGAAGGGAGTATCAGACCACTGCAAATCTACCAAGACCCGGCCGTCCCTCTAAACTTTCAGCTCAAACAAGGAGAAGACTGATCAGAGATGCAGCCAAGAGGCCCATGATCACTCTGAATGAACTGCAGAGATCTACAGCTGAGGTGGGAGAATCTGTCCATAGGACAACAATCAGTCGTACACTGCACAAATCTGGCCTTTATGGAAGAGTGGCAAGAAGAAAGCCATTTCTCAAAGATATCTATAAAAAGTCACCTGGGAGACACACCAAGCATGTGGAAGAAGGTGCTCTGGTCAGATGAAACCAAAATCGAACTTTTTGGCCACAACGCAAAACGTTATGTTTGGCATAAAAGCAACACAGCTCATCACCCTGAACACACCATCCCCACTGTCAAACATGGTGGTGGCAGCATCATGGTTTGGGCCTGCTTTTCTTTAGCAGGGACAGGGAAGATGGTTAAAATTGATGGGAAGATGGATGGAGCCAAATACAGGACCATTCTGGAAGAAAACCTGTTGCAGTCTGCAAAAGACCTGAGACTGGGACGGTGATTTATCTTCCAACAAGACAATGATCCAAAACATAAAGCAAAATCTACAATGGAATGGTTCACAAATAAACTTATCCAGGTGTTAAAATGGCCAAGTCAAAGTCCAGACCTGAATCCCATCGAGAATCTGTGGAAAGAGCTGAAAACTGCTGTTCACAAACGCTCTCCATCCAACCTCACTGAGCTCGAACTGTTTTGCAAGGAAGAATGGAAAAAATTTCAGTATCTCGATGTGCAAAACTAATAGAGACATACCCCAAGCGACTTGCAGCTGTAATCGCAGCAAAAGGTGGCGCTACAAAGTATTAACGCAAGGGGGGCTGAATAATATTGCACGCCCCACTTTTCAGTTTTTTATTTCTAAAAAAAGTTTAAAATATCCAATAAATTTCGTTCCACTTCACGATTGTGTCCCGCTTGTTGTTGATTCTTCACAAAAAATTACAATTTCATATCTTTATGTTTAAAGCCTGAAATGTGGCAAAAGGTTGAAAAGTTCAAGGGGGCTGAATACTTTTGCAAGGCACTGTAGAAGCACAATTACTGACTGTAGTCCATCTGTTTCTCTGCATGCTTTGTTAGCCCTCTTTCATGCTGTTCTTCACTGGTCAGGACTCTCCCAGGACCACTACAGAGCAGGTATTATTTGGGTGGTGGGTCATTCTCAGCATTTTAAACACCTCACTGTCACTGCTGGACTAAGAATAGTCCACCAACTAAAAATATCCAACCAACTGCTCCCTGTGGGTAGCGTCCTGTGACCACCAATGAAGGTCTAGAGATGACCAACTCAAACAGCAGCAATAGATCAGCGATCATCTCTGACTTTACATGTACAAGGTGAACCAGGTGGAGTGTCTAATAGAGTGGACAGTGAGTGGACACAGTATTTAAAAACTCCAGCCGTGCTGCTGTGTCTTATCCACTCATACCAGCACAACACACACTAACACACCACCACCATGTGATTGTCACTGCAGTGCTGAGAATGATCCACTACCTAAATAATACCTGCTCTGTGGTGGTCCTGGCCATTGAAGAACAGGGGCAAAGCAGGCTAAAAAAGCATGCAGAGTAACAGATGGACTACAGTCAGTAATTGTATAACTACAAAGTGCTTCTATATGGTAAGTGGAGCTGATAAAATAGACAGTGAGTGTAGAAACAAAAAGTGGTTTTAATGTTATGGCTGATCAGTGTAAGTGTTGTTTTATTGGCAAAGGGAGGTTGCATAAAGTATTGCAGGGGTGGCAATAATTATGGCACATCTAGTTTTGTTTACTCATCTTTACCAAGGGTGGCAATAGTTGTGGAAAGAGACTGTATCTTAAAACATAGCCCAATGCTAAACATTGTCTATTAGCAATTATCCCACCACTTTTTGGTATTATTATTCAGATAGACTTGTAGCACTTTTAGGCTTTAATTTATTATTCCTGATGCTGGTATTTTATTTGCATGGATATTATATGACATTCTCAGGGGTAGTTTAAATCCTAACTGTAACAATGAATTTCTGTCTTTAAGGTTCAAGACCCTTTAAACATATGTCATGTCCATAAAATGTTGTGTTGTATATGTATATGTATATATGTGTTCCAGGATCCAGTCCAGAGTCTACCTCCTACCCTCCTGGATCAGATCCACCCCAGGTCTTCATCTCTGCCATTCACCTTTAAAAGGAGCTGAGGAGCCCCGCCTCACTCTCTCTCTTTTGTTTGGAGCTTGTTGTGTGTGTTTGCCTTTTTGCCCATTGCCTTTTGCTTGTTTAAATTTGCCTGTTGCCTATTGCCTTGTTGCCTGTGTATGACCATTTTACCTGTATTTGTGACTACTGAGAAAGCTTACTGATTTGGATTTAGATTGCTATGTAAATAATTCACTTGTATATAGCTATGTTGTTTGTACACCAGTGGTAGGGAGTGGCTGCCATTTTGTTTGTCATCTATGTTATGTGCTCTGTTTATGTTAGGTAGGGAGTTAGGGAAGTACTTTGTCTTTTATTTTAATTCTTCTTTTGTTTTAGGGAAGCTAGTTTTAGTGGGTACATTAGATAGTGTGTGTTTTGTTTGTTATTTTGACCTGGGTCACTCCTGAAGGTATACTGGTTTGCTTTGTCTCACAATTGTAAATACACTTGGTTAAAACTTACTCTTTTGTTCTTGGTGGTCTATTTTCCCCTAACTATACCATTTTCCTTATATGTGTTGCAGCCTAACCTAGACTAGGCCGTAACACATAGTATTGGTTTACTAATTACTGCTTTTGGGAATCCCTTAAGCAAAGAGAACTATTTGACTTTTAAATATGATGCACTAATTAGTGTCAGTAAGGTTACCTTGGTTATGTGGTATGTCCCCCAAGGCTGACTTAGAAGTCCAGTGTCTAAAAAACCCCAATTCTGAATATTATACTTTTACTGACACATGCAAACGTGACCTACACTGATCAGCCATAACATTAAAATCAACTTCTTGTTTCTACACACACTGTCCATTTTATCAGCTCCACTTACCATATAGAAGCACTTTGTAGTTCTACAATTGCTGACTGTAGTCCATCTGTTTCTCTGCATGTTCTTAAATGGTCAGGACCCCCACAGGACCACCACAGAGCAGGTATTATTTAGGTGGTGGATCGTTCTCAGCACTGCAGTGACACTGACATGGTGGTGGTGTGTTAGTGTGTGTTGTGCTGGCTTGAGCGCTGCTGGAGTTTTTAAACACCTCAAAACTAAAAATATCCAGCCAACAGCGCCCTGCGGGCAGCGTCCTGTGACCACCGATGAAGGTGTAGAGATGACCAACTCAAAGAGCAGCAATAGTTGAGCGATCGTCTCTGACTTTACTTCTACGAGGTAGACCAACTAGGTAGGAGTGTCACTACAGTGCTGAGAATGATCCACCACATAAATAATACCTGCTCTGTGGGGGTCCTGACCATTGAAGAACAGGGTGAAAGCAGGTAAAAAAAGTATGTAGAGAAATAGATGGACTACAGTCAGTATTTGTAGAACTACAAAGTGCATTTATATGGCAAGTGGAACTGATGAAATGGACAGTGAGTGTAGAAACAATGATGTGGTTTTAATATTATGGCCTATCAGTGTATTTATACAGCTTTTGCTGGTCTTTATTTTGCAGCTATAAAGCCTACACTCTTCTAGGAAGACAAGATTCTGGAACATGACACATGATACAGGTGACATTTGAACAAAAGCATAACATTATGATCACCTTTCTAATATTGTGTTGGTCCCCCTTTTGCTGCCAAAACAGCTCTGCACCTGTGATGCACTGTGTATTCTGACACCTTTCTGTCAGAACCAGTATTAACTTCTTCAGCAATCTGAGCTACAGTAGCTCGTCTGTTGGATCGGACCACACGGGCCAGCCTTCACTCCCCACATGCATCAACGGGCCTTGGTTGCCCATGACCCTGTCGCCAGTTAACCGCTGTTCCTTCCTTGGACCACTTTAATAGACACTAACCACTGAAGACCGGGAACACCCCACAAGAGCTGCAGTTTTGGAGATGCCCTGAGCCAGTCGTCTAGCCATCACAATTTGGCCCTTGTCAAACTCGTTCAAATCCTTACGCTTGAACATTTTTCCTGCTTATAACACATCAACTTTGAGGATAAAATGTTCACCTGCTGCCTAATATATCCTCCCCACTAACAGGTGCTGTGATGAAGTGATAATCAGTGTTACACCTAGTCGGTGTATCTTATCTTATCTTGTCATCTTAATTTGTCTGGAAATTACATTGACTGTCCACTTGCAATGTAATTAGCCTTGGCATTGGATGAGTAAGCTTGTCCACTAATCCATCATTCTGGTGCACTGATTCTAGTGGAGACTGCAGTAGAGGTTGGCCATTCCACAATTTATATTGGACTGGGCTCCTGTGGAGTCTGACTTTCCTGTGGATCACAAGTAAAATCTTAAAAGTTTTGAAGAGTTAAACGTTTTGGCTTGGCGTTCTCTTCCTGTGATAATACAGGATGAGATTATCAAGGGATCAGACTTGAGCTTCTAGAGATCTAGGCTAATGGATTTGAGCTTACACCAAAGTCTCAGAAGTTCTCCCTGGTCATTTTGTAATGATAGAGACTTTGAAGTTAGTGATGAGTGGCCCTGAATGGTCTGTCTGATGCCCAACTCTCATTTTTTGACTTTTCTATTTTTTTTTTTTATACTCCTGGTGATGGGAAGTTAGTTTATCTGCCCTAGAGAAAGCAGAGGATGCTGATTAGTCAATGAGTGTCCAATGATTTGAGTGTCCGAATTATAAATGCTTTAGCATGCATCATGTATCTAAAACAAAACTGACGTCAAGATTCAGATGCTTAGCTTTTTTCTCGAATGCTTAGATCCTCATCATTCTGACAGTAAATGTGTATGATGAGATGTTTATAAACCATCCAAGGCATCTAGATATTCCTAAATTACAACCTCAAATCAATTGCAATTGCAATTTTTTGTTTCAAAATTCTCCACATATTCTGTATTGGGGACAGGTCAGGACTGCAGGCAGGCCAGTCCAGTACCCGCACTTTCTTCTTCCGCAGCCATGCCTTTGTAATGTGTGCAGCATGTGGTTTTGCATCGTCTTGTTGAAAAATGCATGAACGTCCCTGGAAAAGACGACATCCTGAAGGCTTTTAGATCTCAATGTACTTTCCTGCATTAATGCTGCCAAAGAAGTGTACTGACACAGCCCTGTACCATGACAGACCCTGGCTTTTGGACTTGTTGCTGATAACAGTCTGGATGGTCCTTTTCATCTTTGGTCTGGAGCACACAGCGTCTATTTTTTTCAAAAAAGACCTGGAATGAGGTATGGAAGATCACGGGCATTCAGCTTAAGCTTGCGCTCTTGGCCTTTACGTTCTGAAATTCCTCCTGATTCCTTGAATGGTTTAATGATATTATGCACTGTAGGGGGAGAAATATGCAAATCCCTTCCAATCTTTCTTTGAGGTTCATTTTTTTAAACATTTCAATAATTTTCTCACACATTTGTTGACAAACTGGAGATCCTCTGATCATCTTTGCTCATTAAAGCCTTTCCTGGATGCTGCTTTTGTACCAAACCATGATTACAATCACCTGTTGATATCACCTGTTTGGAATCACATCATTATTTAGTTTTTTTTTAACCTCATTACTAGCCCTAAATTGCCCCCGTCCCAACTTTTTTTGAACGTGTCGCAGGCCTGAAATGCAGGAATGGATGTTTATTAATAAATGAAATTAAGTTGAGCAGATAAAACATGAAATATCTTGTGTTCAAACTGTGTGCAATGAAATAAAAGTCAAAGTAAATGTAAGAGAAACTGCATTTTTATTTTATTTGCATTTTCCATACTGTCCCAACTTTTTCTGATTTAGGGTTGTAACTTTAGCATCTAGTTAGCAAAGTAGCTATATTACATATTGCTCCATCCATAAATAAATAGCTTAGATAATCATGACACCATCAAAATGATTTCTTCAGAATGTTCCTTTGGCACTTTTTGCTACTTATTCTTTGTTCTTTTCAGTTCAGTGGCACAAACATGTCCTTTGCATTCACATTGTGTCATGATACGCATTCCAAACATAACTGCCATGGTTGTTTGATGGTTATCACTTCTAAGAATAAACGGTTGCATGCCACAGAAATGGCATGTCTCATAAAACATTCCTATGAATACATTTTTTACCTTTATACACAAACATACTTTCAATTTGCTGTCACTATCATTATTTAGTCCACATGGTTACTGAATGTGTTGTTGTCTTTTGCTTCAACACAAATTAAAGATAATGCAGCATGTGAATTAAACTTCATTAAAATTAAAGTTCAACATATGATGAACAGGTGATTGTAATTATGATTTAGAACAAAAGCAGTATCAACGAAAGACTCCTGAGAAGCAAAGATGACCAGAGGATCTCCAGTTCGTCAACAAATGTGTGAGCAAATTGTCCAAATGGTTTAAAACAACGTTACTCAAAGAAAGATTGGAAGGGATTTGCATATTTCTTTCTCTACAGTGCATAATATTAATAAATGATTCAAAGATTCTGGGGGAATTTCAGTGCATAAAGCCTAAGCTAAACACCTGTGATCTCCGATCCCTCAATCCCTCAATCTATCAACAGCTGATATAACCACATGGGTTGAGATTACTTTGGCAAAACTTTGTCACTACAATACAGAGTTACATGCACAAATGCCACTTAAAACCTTACTGTGCAAAAAAGAAGCCTTATGTTAACCATGTACAGAAGCAGCATCGAAATGCAGGCCTGAAATGCAAGAATGGATGTACAACCCCAAATTAGAAAAAGTTGGGACAGCATGGAAAATGCAAATAATAAAAAAACACATTTACTTTGACTTATTTGATTGCAGACAGGATGAACCTGAGATATTTCATGTTTTGTCTGGTCAACTTCATTTCATTTATTTATAAACATTTCAGGCATTTCAGGCCTGCAACACATTCCAAAAAAAGGTTGGGACAGTAAATCATTTACCACTTTGTAATGTTGCCGTTCCTTTTCACCACATTTAAAAGACGTTTTGGCACTGAGGAAGCCAAGTGATTTAGTATTTCAGCTTTTATTTTGTCTCATTTTTCTTGCAAACACGTCTTAAGATGTGCAACAGTACGGGGTCGTCATTGTCGCATTTTCTTGTTGAAAAATGCATGGACGTCCCTGGAAAAGATGACGTCCTGAAGGCAGCATATGATCTCAATGTACTTTTCTGCCTTAATGCTGCCATCACAGAAGTGTAAATGACCTTTGCTGAGGGCACTGACACATTCCCATACCATTACAGACCCTGACTTTTGGACTTGTTGCTGATAACAGTTTGGATGGTCCTATTTGTCTTTGGTCTGGAGCACATGGTGTCCATTTTTTCTAAAAATGACCTGGAATGCTGATTCATCTGATTACAATACACGTTTCCACTGTGTGATGGTCCATCCTAGATGCCTCAGAGCCCAGAGAAGTCGACGCTGCTTCTGGACATGGTTAACATAAGGCTTCTTTTTTGCACAGTAAAGTTTTAAGTGTCATTTGTGCATGTAACTCTGTATTGTAGTGCTTGACAACGGTTTGCCAAATAAATCCCTCACCCATCTGGTTATATCAGCTATTGTTGAGTGGTGGTTCTTGATGCAGTGCCGTCTGAGGGATCGAAGATCATGGCGTTCAGCCTAAGCTTGCACCCTTGGCCTTTGCGCACTGAAATTCCTCCCGAATCCTTGAATGGTTTAATTATATTATGCACTGTAGAGGGAGAAATATGCAAATCACATCAAATATTTTTTTGCAGTCGTTGTTTTTAAACACTTCAATAATTTCTCACGCATCTCATCAAAGACTCAGCCTTTCCTGGATGCTGCTTTTGAACCAAACCATGATTACAATCACCTGTTTGGAATCACATCATTATTTAGTTTTTTCACCTCTTTTCTAGCCCTAAATTGCCCCTGTCCCAACTTTTTTGAAATTTCTTGGGTTCATACTGTCTGCAATGAAGTAAAAATAAAGTAAATGTTAGAAACTCTGCATTTTCCTTACTGTCCTAACTTTTTCTGATTTGAGGTTGTAATTTGTTCAAGTTTTAAAGCAAGTCTAAGTGAAAGTATCCAATTATCTGGAACACCAAATGTTATATATGCAGTACGTCAGGTGTCGTGACTAATTGGCTGTTGCACTAGCTGATGCATTGCAGATCAGTTTAAGCTTTTGCATCATATTTAACATTAGTATTAAGAGGAAACCATTCTCTGAGACTGTAGCACAATTTAATTTAAACTGATTACGTATCGATCAAGGGTCACCTGCATTCTATAATACAGACTGATTCGATTTTTCCTGCTGAGTGATAAGATGTTTCTTTTTTTTTTTTGCTAAGCACGATTTCCACACACGGTGGTAATTGCGCACCAACACTTGACACATGTGGAGGCGGCGGTGGAGGGTTGGTCTTGTCAATTTTTGAAATGGGAAGCATGCTGCACTCATTTATCAATATGTCCTGCCCATCTGTTTGTCCTCCCTCTATCTGCCTTGCTATTTGCCCATGACTCATTGCAGACTGGAGTTTTCGTACTGTTTGTGCTGTTGCTTGCAAGATTAATCTTACTTTGGCCACATTAAAATGTCAGATTTTGTTAATAAAATACTTCATAAGGTTTGGTACTGCAACCTACTGCTGTATAGAAACAGGAGTACCACGATTGTTGGACAGAGGTTTATTCATTGTCTGTTTTAACCTCGACTTCATCCTATTCGCGTTGGGTTTGATTCACTGGGCAAAAGGAATGAAAGGATGAAAACCCTCTGGACAGGTCATCAGTCCATCACAGGCACACACACATACACAAGCAGACTCACATCTAGGAGGACTTCAATATCTCTAATTAACCTGACTGCATGTCTTTGGACTTGGGAAGAAACCTGAGCACTTAGAGGAAACCCACAAAAACACAGGGAGAACATGCAAACTCCAAACCCAGGACCTTCTTCAAACTAAACAAGCAAACTTAGCTATGCTGTAACAATTAGGGGTGCCAGAGTCTAAAGCTACTCTCTGTAAAACTGACATTTAACGATTTCACATTGTAACCACGTCTTCTGTTGTTTTACCCCGAGGTGGATCTGACCGAAACCTGTTCACCCTCTCGAAAAATCTTAATACATGCCTCTGTGTATTTATATAAATAGTAAATAGTAAAAATTAATCCGTTCATTAAAATAAAATTTGATTTTAGATGAATTAAGTGTAAAGGCATTTACTTGTGTGCAGTATAGTTAAAGGTCCTTTGTTTGGAAGTGTTGGCTGGTTATACACATTCGTTTCATTTAATTGCATTAAAAGCTCTTTTCCGACATCCCGTAAAAAAATACATGGCAGTGCAAGCACTTGTGGTTGAGTGGTTGTGAGTGGGTGTGTGGGTGGATGTGTGGGTGTGTATGTTTACTTGCCTGAATGTGTTTTAATGACTAATGACTAAGAACAAGCAAAAAAGAATCATCAAGATGTTTGACTATCGAAAAATAGAGGTTAAAATAAACCTAGCTTATACTAAATTCCCTTCCTAATTAAACGTTATGGATTTGTGTAAATATGTTTATGTGATTTTCCTTTTTCCATTTCACTCTGTGTACTACTTTTATAAACCTGTTATTAAATTCATAATAGGAAAGTACTCATGTGTAAGACGGAAAGCTAATAAAGTGCCTTGAATATGAAAACCCCCAAAGTTTAAAGAGGCAGTTAACTTTTATTATTAAAATAAAAATTAAATGGGTCCAAATCTTTCAAACATCATTTATTTTTATTATTAATTAATGGGTGTGTTCAAAAACCTAGTGAGCTCAGTAGAGAGGATTCTAATAAGTCATTGACTTATAAGGCAGGTTATTCGAATGCACTACTAAGTGATTTCATCAGTTTTCGCTAACTAAGCTAACACAGTTAGCCTCATGCCATTCAGACCAATGGGATGGGGTGTCACAACACGGTATGATGTCAACTAACATCTCCCTCCGTGCAGACATGTTCACAAGTCATAAAATACAAGTCAGAGTCGAGTCACGAGTCTTTAGGCTAGAGTCCGAGTCAAGTCACGAGTCAATCTTATTTACACAAAACATATATTGGAAATGTAGCGTAGAAATAAACAAATAATAAAAGTTCAGATAAAAAACAACAACAGGTTAGTGTTTTCATTGCCAAAATCCCAAACACAGCAAAAAATCATAACCACTGCTTACCTTAGCTTATGTTGTTCCAGATGCTATTAAATTTATAAGCGTGTGTTCCATTAGGAATATAATCCGTTATTTTGTAAATGTGCTTATAATTAAAAACCTCAAAACTTTTCCCGGTTGTGAAGTAAAAATCATTCGTTCTTAAAATCATTAGCGTCAATTCTGTAGGCGCGTTCCATTCACATTATCTGTTACTGTAAAGTGCACTACTAGGGTATTCCACCATTTAAGTAGGGAGCGACGCTTCATCACTACACCGGAAGCTGGTTGGAACATTTACCCAGTGCGTGCATTGCGGTTTAAAACAGCCGGAGCGTTATTAGAGAGCAGAAAATGACACGATCAGAATGATGTCGGATCATATATATATCTATAATTGTCACACAGAACTAATGATGCTAATGTTCATTTTTTGCGAGTCATGAGTCAAGTCCGAGTCATTTAAAACGAGTTCAAGTCGAGTCTGAAGTCGCTGTGTGTGCTACTCGAGTCACCATCTCTGTCTCCGTGTACCGTAAACGGTTAAATTAGCTAACAAGTCTGAATTTGCAAATAAATGACACTTGAAAATAACTCCGTGCCGCGCTGAATGCTGGGATTGCCTTCACCTCCAAGGCAGCATCGGATGCTCCCTCGTTCTTGAGTCAAAATACTGTTGAAATTTTAAGATACCTTAGTAGTGAGGATAGGCATCTAGGATTTTGAACAGCCTCCTTCTCCATTCTACGCGCGCGTAGGATGACATAAAATGCGTCTATGTAGAGAGCTCACTAGGTTTACGAACACATCCAGAACGTTTTGGGTCTTCAGGTTTCTTAATGGCTTGTTCATTGTTCCTCTAAGGCCGCATTCTCATGAGAAATGGCAAAAAACGCTGACTGTGCTATTGTTTTCTATGGAATGTGGAAAAGTTCACCTGATTAAACTTTGACCCATTTGCTGCTGACCTTTTCAAAGTGCCTCCAATAAGACAAACTGTTTGATATGATGTAGTAAAGCAACACATGCAGAACGAACAACGCTTAACGTGAACTAAGCTTAAGGTGACACATTGAATTAAAACAATGGTCGAAGGAATTTCTTTAATGAAGAGAACTTATGAGCAGTAATAATTAAGAGAAGTTTAGTGTTACTGTTTCGTTTCATCAAACCATTACACATTAAGCTTTTTTTTTTTTAAGATAAGTGTTTTAGACTTTCGGAAAAGCTGATTCTCACAATTTCTTAGCACCTTGAGCTATAACACAAGTTTAAAAGTGAAAGAGTGAGAAAAAAAACCCAGCTAAACACAGATACATGTGGAGCTTTCAGAGTAAATTTGACTATTATTTCACACAAATGCATACTCTTGTCGTTGTGCACTTGATGACGTTTTACCGCACCACTCAAGCCATGCACTGAGCAAAGCAGGTTTATGTGCCAAGGCTCGAGGTTTTGCCACTTTTTCTGTGAATGCGCCCTAATTGTATCCATGCATGATGTTGTTTGCCGCCCCTTGCTCTTTTAATTTCACCTCTTCTACAAACCCCATTTCTAGAGAAGTTGAGACATTTTGTAAAATGCAATAAGAATTTCTTAAATTTACTTTGACTTTTATTGATTGATTGCAGACGGGATGAACCTGAAATATTTCATGTTTTTTTTTTGTCAACTTCATTTCATTTACTAATAAACGTCCATTCATGCATTTCAGGCCTGCAACACATTCCAAAAAAAAGTTGGGACAGAAAAGCATTTACCACTTTGTGTGACAAGACATTTTGGCACTGAGGAGACCAAGTGATTTAGTGTTTCAGCTTTTATTTTGTCCCATTCTTTTTGCAAACACGTCTTAAGATGTGCAACAGTACGGGGTCGTCGTTGTTGCATTTTTCATTTCTCCTCACATTCTCTATTGGGAACACGTCAGGACTGCAGACAGGCCAATCCAGTACCCGTACCCTCTTCTTCTACAGCCATTTTTTTTCCCAAAAAAGACCTGGAATGCTGATTCATCTGAGCACAATACACGTTTCCACTGTGTGATGGTCCATCCTAAATGCCTCCAAGTCGATGCCACTTTTGGACATGGTTAACATAAGGCTTCTTTTTTGCACAGTAAACTCTAACTCTGTATTGTAGTGATTGACAAAGGTTTGCCAAAGTAATCCCTCACCCATGTGGTTATATCAGCTATTGTTGAGTGGCGGTTCTTGATGCAGTGCCGTCTGAGGGATCAAAGATCACGGGCGTTCAGCTTAAGCTTGCGCCCTTGTCCTTTACACACTGAAATTCCTCCAGATTCCTTTAATGATATTATGCACTGTAGCGGGAGAAATATGCAAATCCCTTTCAATATTTTTTGAGGTACATTGTTTTTATTTCAATCAATTTCTTCCACATTTGTTGACAAACTGGAGATCCTCTGATCATCTTTACTCATTAAAGACTCAGCCTTTCATTGCTGCTGCTTGAAATGCAGGAATGGATGTTTATTAATAAATGAAATGAAGTTGAGCAGATAAAACATGAAATATCTTAGGTTCATCCTGTCTGCAAGCAAATAAAAGTCACAGTAAATGTAAGGAACACTGCATTTTTATCTTATGTGCATTTTCCATACTGTCCCATACTTTTTCTGATTTGGGGTTGTATAAATGCAAGACTCTTTTGTTTTTTTCCTTTTAATTATTGGAGTGTAGGCAAGTATTTATGCACCAGAGCCGTGTGGGTTTAAAAGCGCTCGACTTTCAAATCTCCCTCTGTGCACATAATTAAACAGGTGAGAGCGTTTAAAGTCATACAAACACGTCAATCTGTCTTTAAATTATTTTAAGTTAAATAATTAAGTGTTAAACCTCACTGCAAAAGTCATCCACCCATTTTTATACGTTCTTCTTTGGCTGTGCACAAAATAATCTTTAACAACCAATTAAAACATGAAATTAATAAAACATTAATAAAAACTAAGCTTTTTCTTTCTCTCCCGCTTACATTGTGTGTATGTATTTGTTTGTGTATATGGCTCATTACCACAACACGTACACAAACACACACAAACCCACACCTACACAACAGTTTCTACTCCCGGCTTGGTAATGGACATCCTAATTTCTTTCTTGCCCCTATCATTACCCACTCACACACTCGTTTCCCCTGAAATTCTGATGTCACTGAAGCACTTTAAACGCTGGGTGTGACATGATGATTAAAAGCCCGATCCTCACACGGTCCCATTTGGTCAGAAGTATATGGCCTTGGTTGGGTTGGAATGTACTACACTGGCTTTTGTTTAGTCCGTTGCTATGTCCACATCTTTGGAGCGTGCGATTTCTTCTCCTAAACCTTTATTTGCGGTTTAGAGATTGTAGCTGGACGTAACTCTTAGTCAAGTGCACACCAGCAGTTGCCATACATAATTTACACTGATCAGGCATAACATTATGACCACCTCCTTGTTTCTACACTCACTGTCCATTTTATCAGCTCCACTTACCATATAGAAGCACTTTGTAGATCTGTTTTTCTACATACTTTTTTAACCTGCTTTCAGCCTGTTCCCACTGTTGGCTGGATATCTTTGGTTGGTGGACTATTCTCAGTCCAGCAGTGACAGTGAGGTGTTTGAAAACTCAATCAGCATTGCTGTGTCTTATGCACTCATACCAGCACAACACACACTAACACACCACCACCATGTCAATGTCACTGTGGTGCTGAGAATGATCCACCACCCAAATAATACCTGCTCTGTAGTGGTCCTGGAAGAGTCCTGACCATTGAAGAACAGCATGAAAGGAGGCTAACAAAGCATGCAGAGAATCAGATGGACTACAGTCAGTAATTGTAGAACTGCAAAGTGCTTCTATATGTAAGTGGAGCTGATAAAATGGACAGTGAGTGTAGAAACAAGGAGGCTGATCAGTGTATAGCTTTAATGAATGGCTTGCATATGTGTGAAATTACACAAGCCCCAATGCTATTAGTAGGAGTACAAAGGTTTTCAACGTGTGTCCCTTGGGCCACTGGTAGCCCACACTTTGTAATCAGAGCCTATAACTTCTATACACTTTCTATAGCAAGTGTGTGCACAAGACCAGATGCAGCAGCAGAACATTAACACCTAATAAAATGTGAATTATATCACCGTGTGCTCGTTTCAAACCATTAAAGCTACATTTCTTAATTTCTACCAATAAAATCGGTTTGTTATTATTTTTTGTTGTATCAGCAGCTCCAGGCTATTGATCAGAACATAAAAAGCTAGATTACCAGCATGGTTTTGTCACTTGCCACCGTACACACAAATTACACTTTTATGGGTCAATCTTCTATTCCGTGATATGTGTGTCCTCCCTGAATTCCCTGGTGGGTAATCTGGATAACATTGACTCAGCAGAGGTGTATACATGGCTGCTTAGAACATAAATAATGACACGGAGCTAAATAGACAAGCACCAAGATTAGGCAGTGTGCCAGGGCATGCTATTAACCAGGTCGAGTTTAGATTTACAGATATTAAATTCAACCTGATTACATCCCTTGATGGCAGCCATTGATTCACTATATGGCCAAAGTTATTTAGACTGACCATAAGCTTGTTGGATGTTATGATAATGATAATGTAGGGAAGCTGGAATGCCTTTATTAGTCATACATACACTGATCAGCCATAACATTAATACCACTTCCTTGTTTTTTACACTCACTGTCCATTTTATCAGCTCCACTTACCATATAGAAGCACTTTGTAATTCTACAACTACTGACTGTAGTCCATCTGTTTCTCTGCATGCTTTCTTAGCCTCCTTTCATGCTGTTCTTCAATGGTCAGGACTCTCCCAGGACCACTACAGAGGAGGTAGGAGGTAGGAGTGTCTAATAGAATGGACAGTGAGTGGACACGGTATTTACAAACTCCAGCAGCGCTGCTGTGTCTGATCCACTCATACCAGCACAACACACACTAACACACCACCACCATGTCAGTGTCACTGCAGTGCTGAGAATGATCCACTACCTAAATAATACCTGCTCTGTGGTGGTCCTGTAGAACTACAAAGTGCTTCTACAGGGGTTGGACAAAATAACTGAAACACCTGGTTTTAGACCACAATAATTTATTAGTATGGTGTAGGGCCTCCTTTTGCGGCCAATACAGCGTCAATTCGTCTTGGAAATGACATATACAAGTCCTGCACAGTGGTCAGAGGGATTTTAAGCCATTCTTCTTGCAGGATAGTGGCCAGGTCACTACGTGATGCTGGTGGAGGAAAACGTTTCCTGACTCGCTTCTCCAAAACACCCCAAAGTGGCTCAATAATATTTAGATCTGGTGACTGTGCAGGCCATGGGAGATGTTCAACTTCACTTTCATGTTCATCAAACCAATCTTTCACCAGTCTTGCTGTGTGTATTGGTGCATTGTCATCCTGATACACGGCACCGCCATTGGATGCACATGGTCCTCCAGAATGGTTCGGTAGTCCTTGGCAGTGACGCGCCCATCTAGCACAAGTATTGGGCCAAAGGAATGCCATGATATGGCAGCCCAAACCATCACTGATCCACCCCCATGCTTCACTCTGGGCATGCAACAGTCTGGGTGGTACGCTTCTTTGGGGCTTCTCCACACCGTAAGTCTCCCGGATGTGGGGAAAACAGTAAAGGTGGACTCATCAGAGAACAATACATGTTTGACATTGTCCACAGCCCAAGATTTGCGCTCCTTGCACCATTGAAACCGACGTTTGGCATTGGCACGAGTGACCAAAGGTTTGGCTATAGCAGCCCAGCCGTGTATATTGACCCTGTGGAGCTCCCGACGGACAGTTCTGGTGGAAACAGGAGAGTTGAGGTGCACATTTAATTCTGCCGTGATTTGGGCAGCCGTGGTTTTATGTTTTTTGGATACAATCCGGGTTAGCACCCGAACATCCCTTTCAGACAGCTTCCTCTTGCGTCCACAGTTAATCCTGTTGGATGTGGTTTGTCCTTCTTGGTGGTATGCTGACATTACCCTGGATACCGTGGCTCTTGATACATCACAAAGACTTGCTGTCTTGGTCACAGATGCGCCAGCAAGACGTGCACCAACAATTTGTCCTCTTTTGAACTCTGGTATGTCACCCATAATGTTGTGTGCATTGCAATATTTTGAGCAAAACTGTGCTCTTACCCTGCTAATTGAACCTTCACACTCTGCTCTTACTGGTGCAATGTGCAATTAATGAAGATTGGCCACCAGACTGGTCCAATTTAGCCATGAAACCTCCCACACTAAAATGACAGGTGTTTCAGTTATTTTGTCCAGCCCCTGTATATTGTAAGTGGAGCTGATAAAATGGACAGTGTAGAAACAAAGAGGTGGTTTTAATTTTATGGCTGATCGGTGTACATATTCACATCAGTGTTAATTTAGTTGACGAATGATTTTCGTCATAGTTTTTGTCAACGAACCTTTTTTTCATGACGAAAACGAGACGATGACTAAATAAAAACTACATAAAAAGGAGAGTCGATATATGGACACATTTCTCATTTGACGACGTGAAAAACAAGACGATGTGTAAACCATGTGTGGCACTGCTGCTTTTACGGTACCCAGTTTTATAAAGAATGTAATATGCAATTTGTTATGAACAATGCATATACTTTTCAGGCAGAGCAGGCCTACTGGTCATTAATCTTTTGTTATTGTTATGCTCAATAAGCAAGGTCAGTTAAATAAAGATGTTGTTTGAAATAAGTTAAATTTTAAACTGTTTTTGTGTGTATTGCACATTCAAACATTAATAATATTCCATAACTGGTTAAAAATGTTTCATTTTGTGTAAGTGTATATAATGACTTAAATAATTTAAGGGAACTGATGAAAAAGCATTTACATTTTACACCCTATATATTTATTTTAGGGCGGCACGGTGGCTAAGTGGGTAGCACTGTCGCCTCACAGCAAGAAGGTCCTGAGTTCGAACCCCAGGTGGGGCGGTCCGGGTCCTTTCTGTGTGGAGTTTGCATGTTCTCCCCGTGTCAGCGTGAGTTTCCTCCGGGTACTCCGGTTTCCTCCCACAGTCCAAAGACGTGCAAGTGAGGTGAATTGAAGATACTAAATTTGTCCATGACTGTGTTCGATATAACCTTGAGAATCAAATAAACTTGTGTAAATGAATAACTACCGTTCCTGTCATGAATGTAACCAATGTGTAAAAACATGACGTTAAAATCCTAATAAACAAACAAACAAATGTGTATTTTAGTCGACTGAATCGACTGTAGATTTAGTCGACTATATTCTTATGATAATTAGTCGACTAAAACTAAAACAATTCAGATGACTAAATTATGACTAAAACTAAATTACATTTTAGTCAAAAGACTATGACTAAAACTAAATCAAAATTTGCTGTCAAAATTAACACTGATTCACATGTACAGTACAATAAAATTCGCACTTGGAGACAATAGTGGATGAGTGGTAGAGCCGGAATTCAAACCCACAACCTTCCAGTTGGTAACCCACAGCTTTATAACTTAGGCTACCCCTGTCCCATCCCATTTAAAGAACAAATGCTAATTAAATAGAGATTACTCTAGGTGATCTTTTCAACTATAAGAACAGCCAGTCTTCTAAGAATTGATGTTCTGGATTCATCTAAAACTGTTCAGTAGGGCTGAGGTGAGGGTTCTGTGCAAGCCACTGGAGTTTCTTTAAACCGAGCTTTTCTTCATGACTTTATATAGCTTGCTTTGTACAAAGGGGTACAGTAATGCTGAAACAGGAAGCATATCATTTTCTTTTTATGACTGATTTGTAACCCCCTTTGATGTGGCTGAAACACATGAGTTTAAAAATTAGATAGTACTGATAGTAAAATTAGATAATTACAATACTTTTGTCCATATAGTGAAGAGGTTTTAGCAGATTTGTGTTTTTGGACTGTTGTTTACTTAAACTAGAGTAAGGTAATGTTTACTATGGAAGCACTTCTGGATAAGAGCGTCTGCTAAATGCCGACAATGTAAATTTGAGGCTCTTTGAAAAGGACAGCGGCAAACTGGGTCAAAGTTCAATCAGGTGAACTTTAAAGGAAGGTAGCTAAGCGGCACCACCACACTCTATAGGAAACAATAACACAGCAGCACAAAAGCGGTTTTGCCGCTTCTCCTAAACCTCTATAGGTTGACATGCCCACAGGTGATGTCATAGTTCACGCTGAAAACCCTGGTATTCTTTGGTTCCTGCTGCGAATGAACGTTTGCGGTTCAGAACCTTTTTTTTTTTTTTTGGTGGAAACATGTTGAACTGGTTCAACATCAGGTACGCGAACAGCTGCAAAGCCCGTTCTAGGTCCTCTTCTCTTTCTCCATTTTTTGGCTGTTAAGGGACTTTCGAGTTATTATTATTATTATTACTATTATTATTATTATTATTATTATTATTATTATTATTACAACCCCAAATCAGAAAAACGTTGAGACTATGATAAATGCAAGTAAAATTAAAAAGCAGTGTTCCTTACATTTACTTTGACTTTTATTTGATTGCAGACAGTTTGAACCCCAGATATTTCATGTTTTGTCTGCAGAACCTTCATTCCTGCATTTCAGGCCTGCAACACATTCCAAAAAAGTTGGGACAGGAGCAATTTAGGGCTAGTAATGAGGTGAAAAAACTAAATAATGATGTGATTCCAAACAGGTGATGTCTTTGATGAGTCTTTGATGGGGCTGTCATGGTATGGGGCTGTCATGGTATGTCAGTGCCCTTGGCGAAGGTCATTTACACTTCTGTGATGGCAGAATTAAGGCAGAAAAGTACATTGAGATCTTAGAGCAACATGTGCTGCCTTCAAGACGTCATCTTTTCCAGGGACGTCCATGCATTTTTCAACAAGACAATGCAAAACCACATGCTGCACACATTACAAAGACATGGCTGTGGAAGAAGAGGGTACGGGTACTGGACTGGCCTGCCTGCAGTCCTGACCTGTCCCCAGTAGAGAATGTGTGGAGAATTTGGAAACGAAAAAACAAAGACGTGTTTGCAGGAAGAATGGGACAAAATAAAAGCTGAAACACTAAATCACTTGGTCTCCTCGGTGCCAAAACATCTTTTAAGTGTGGTGAAAAGGAACGGCAACATTACAAAGTGTTAAATGCTTTACTGTCCCAACTTTTTTTGGATTGTGTTTCAGGCCTGAAATACAGGAATGGATGTTTATTAATAAATGAAATGAAGTTGAGCAGATAAAACATGAAATATCTCAGGTTCATCCTGTCTGCAATCAAATGAAAGTCAAAGTAAATGTAAGAAACTCTGTGTTTTTTTTTTATTTATTATTAATTGCATTTCCATACTGTCCCAACTTTTTCTGATTTGGGGTTGTACCTTGGTTAAGTATCTTGCAATGGCGTTCATCCTTATAACATAACCACAGTAGTAGAAATAATCTAAGAGAAAATATTTAACTCTCTTGTTATATAAGGATGTAATACTTACTTATAGATGTGACATTTTGGCCAAGACTTACCTAATAATCTTGCACATTTTGACGTATCCTCTTTGTGAACTCAGAACTACTGAGACGTAACACCAGTGCAGCAGTCAGTTCGGCTTAATGCACATGCTCGGCAGCGTGCTCTTTGAAGTCCTCCCTAATGTGTCTTTGATAAATCAGGCCTTACCAGTAATTACAGTGATACTCCTCTGCTATCTGATAGAGAGAGTTTCCCCAGACCCGGGAGCTTTATTATTATGCCTGGATCGTCTCATTTCACCAAATTAGAATGAGAAAGAAGTGCTGATAGCACACAAATTCATGGAAGACAGATGAATAGAGGGAGGAAGAATATTAAACATTTATTAAAAAAAAGAACAGCCATGAAGCTGATTGTATCAACAGTTAAGAGTGTTTTATGTAGCAAGAAGCTGCTTGGTTAGAATATACACCGATCAGCCATAACATTAAAACCACCGCCTTGTTTTTACACTCACTGTCCATCTTATCAGCTCCACTTACCATATACTGTAGTTCTACAATTACTGTCTGTAGTCCATCTGTTTCTCTGTATGCTTTGTTAGCCCCCTTTCATGCTGTTCTTCAAGGGTCAGGACTCTCCCAGGACCACTACAGAGCAGGTATTATTTAGGTGGTGGATCATTCTCAGCACTGCAGTGACACTGACATGGTGGTAGTGTGTTAGTGTGTGTTGTGCTGGTATGAGTGGATAACACACAGCAGCGCTGATGGAGTTTCATGGTCTGCAACAATGCTTAAGTAGGTGGTACGTGTCAAAGTAACATCCACATGGATGGCAGGACCCAAGGTTTCCCAGCAGAACATAGCCTTTTTCCCATAGTGCATCCTGGTGCCATGTGTTCCCCAGATAAGCGAAGCACACGTACAAGGCCATCCACATGATGTAAAAGAGAACGCGATTCATCAGACCAGGCCACCTTCTTCCATTGCTCTGTGGTCCAGTTCCGATGCTCACATGCCAATTGTTGGTGCTTTCAGCGGTGGACAGGGGTCAGCATGGGCACCCTGACTGGTCTGCGGCTATGCAGCCCCATACGCAACAAACTGTGATGCACTGTGTATTCTGACACCTTTTTATCAGAACCAGCAATTTGATCTGTTAGATCTGACCACACGGGCCAGCGTTCGCTCCCCAAGCAACATCAGTCAGCCTTGGCCGCTCATGACCCTGTTGCCGGTTTACCACTGTTTCTTCTGTGGACCACTTTTGATAGATACTGACCACTGCAAACTGGGAACACCTCACAATAGCTGCAGTTTTGGAGATGCTCTGACACAGTCATCTGGCCATCACAATTCGGACCTTGTCAAATTCGCTTAAATCCTTACGCTTGCCCATTTTTCCTGCTTCTAACACACCAACTTTGAGGATAAAATGTTCACTTGCTGCCTAATATATGCCACCAACTAACAGGTGCCGTGATGAAGAGATGATCAGTGTTATTCATTCACCTGTCAGTGATCATAATGTTATTCCTGGTTGGTGTATGTGGGACAAATATGCAAAAATAGAAGAAATTGGGAGAAGGGCGAATGCTTTTCCACAGCACTGTAAATAGCACATGTGTAATAATTCCCTCTCTGGGCCTGTGCTGACGTATTTTCCAATCACTGTTGTAAAGATTTGTACTGACCTCGCACACTTCAGTAGTAAATCGTATACTGTAATAACAACAGAAGTAAATACCAGCATGAAAACTGTAATAAGTGGTTGTTTGTTCCATATAATTATTCTTTTTTCCCTTTTATCTTGTAGGAATGTAGATATAGGTAGTTATTGTGTTTTATTATATCTTTGCTTTTGGTAGGAAAGTTGTTTGGTGGGGTGCTGCTTTGTTTAGCATTTTGGCTCAAAATCACCATTAAAGTTTATTGTTCCGTATAAAAGATTCATGAGGTGGAATTTTACATTCTTTTGTTCATATTATAGTCTGGCACTTATAGTCTGAGTTTGGGGGACACACCTAGACTTTCATGTATGACCTGCTGTAACAGCATTATTGTTAAGAGCTGTTGGCATGAAAATCTTATATCTTTCATTACCTTAGCCTTGATGTTGGTGCAGATTCAGAGATAACAAGGCGTTTGATCTGAATTTTTGATGCATAGAAGCGCAGCAAGGAGTAGGAGCAAAATGCTTTAGGGTAAATGGTTAATTATCACACGGGCAACAAAGAAGCTTATTAAGCAGGTAAAACTCCTTTTCTTAAACTAGCACTAAACTAAAAGATGTTTCTGTTTTACAAAATATGAAGTCTGCTATATGTATACAAAAGTATTGGTACTCTTGCATAATCCACCTTTAAGAGCTATTATGTTTATTTATTTATTTATTAGGATTTTTAACGTCATGCTTTACAGACTTTGATT
Source organism: Trichomycterus rosablanca (assembly GCF_030014385.1). Classification (NCBI taxonomy): domain Eukaryota; kingdom Metazoa; phylum Chordata; class Actinopteri; order Siluriformes; family Trichomycteridae; genus Trichomycterus; species Trichomycterus rosablanca. Next base: position 7,954,512 of record NC_086013.1, read on the forward strand.
TACACACTTTAATTTCAAACACAGTCATGGACAATTTTGCATCTCCATCTCCAGTCTTTGCACTGTGAGAGGAAACAGGAGCTCCTGGAGGAACCCATACAGATACGGGGAGAACCTGCAAACTCCACACAGAAAGCACCTGAAACCACCCCACCTGGGGATCGAACCCAGGACCTTCTTGCTGTGAGGTGACAGTACTACCCACTGAGCCACCGTGCCGCCCCAAGAGGTTTTATGACATAAAATTATAAATCCATAGACATTAATATGGATCCTCCCCCTTTGTAGCTATAACAATATACAGTATATACAGAAGTGTTAATTTTGACAGCAAATTTTGATTTAGTTTTAGTCATAGTCTTTTGACTAAAATGTAATTTAGTTTTAGTCATAATTTAGTCATCTGAATTGTTTTAGTTTTAGTCTAGTTTTAGTCGACTAATTATCATAAGAATATAGTCGACTAAATCTACAGTCGATTCAGTCGACTAAAATACACATTTGTTTGTTTGTTTATTAGGATTTTAACGTCATGTTTTTACACATTGGTTACATTCATGACAGGAACGGTAGTTATTCATTTACACAAGTTTATTTGATTCTCAAGGTTATATCGAACACAGTCATGGACAAATTTAGTATCTTCAATTCACCTCACTTGCACGTCTTTGGACTGTGGGAGGAAACTGGAGCACCCGGAGGAAACTCACGCTGACACGGGGAGAACATGCAAACTCCACACAGAAAGGACCCGGACCGCCCCACCTAGGGTTCGAACTCAGGACCTTCTTGCTGTGAGGCGACAGGGCTACCCACTTAGCCACCGTGCCGCCCTAAAATAAATATAAAGGGTGTAAAATGTAAATGCTTTTTCATCAGTTCCCTTAAATTATTTAAGTCATTATATACACTTACACAAAATGAAAAATTTTTAACCAGTTATGGAATATTATTAATGTTTGAATGTGCAATACACACAAAAACTGTTTAAAATGTAACTTATTTCAAACAACATCTTTATTTAACTGACCTTGCTTATTGAGCATAACAATAACAAAAGATTAATGACCAGTAGGCCTGCTCTGCCTGAAAAGTATATGCATTGTTCATAACAAATTGCATATTACATTCTTTATAAAACTGGGTACCGTAAAAGCAGCAGTGCCACACATGGTTTACACATCGTCTTGTTTTTCACGACGTCAAATGAGAAATGTGTCCATATATCGACTCTCCTCTTTCTCCCTGTTGACATTGTGGAGTTAACTTAGTTCCATGAGTAAAGAAAGTTCACAGGCTAGTCTGGTCTTCCCGGGTTTAAATCAAATTTGTGCAAGTGTGGGCTTGCCGCAGTACTGCAAAAGATTAGTACTGATTGGATGGCTACCCGGCTTGTCCCGCCCCTCCACATACACTAAAGTAGTTCTGATTGGATCTCTTCCTTACTTGTCCCTACCTTCCACAAAACTAAATCAGTTCTGATTGGATTTTGTCCCTGCCAAACATTTTCGTCTCGTTTTTATTCGTTGACGAAAGTGTCGATTCATTTCGTCATAGTTTTTATCTTTTTATGTAGTTTTTATTTAGTCATCGTCTCGTTTTCGTCATGAAAAAAAGGTTCGTTGACGAAAACTATGACGAAAATCATTCGTTAACGAAATTAACACTGATATACAGGCATATATATACCTGTAACACATGCAATGGTAAATGTTACAGCCAGCTTCCAGCATAGTGATGAAGCGCCGCTCCCTACTCCCTACACAGTTTGAAGTTCACTTCAATTTTAACATTTTCGTTACCTTTGGATTGGAATCTCACTTACAATGGTGGAACACCCTACGTAGTGCACTTCACAGGAACAACTGGGGTGAATGGAACGCTTCTACAGAATTGGTGCTAATGGTTGAATTTTTAGTAAGAAATGCATTTATTCAGTTTGTGTCACACAGATGATGTGTCAATGAAACGCTTGATTGGCTTTCTAACGAGTTAGTGTTTTACTTCACAACCGGGAAAAGTTTGGAGGTTTTCAATTATAAGCACATTTACAAAATAATGTATTATATTCCTAATGGGACAACACACGGTTATAAATTTAATAGCATCTGGAAGAACATAAGCTAAGGTAAGCAGTGGTTATGATTTTTTTTTTTTAATGTGTTTTGGATTTTGGCCGCTGTGCTGTGATTTATCGCGCTCTTTTGTTTTGCAATGAAAACAAAACGTATCAGTTTAAGCTTTTAACTGGTACCTTCTTGTTATGGAAATTACATTCATTTGCACAATGACTAGGAAAGTAAAGGCACTAAGTAAACGGCAAAATACAGTTGCTAATCTGTTGTTGTTTTTTATCTGAACTTACATATTATTTGTTTATTTCTACACTACATTTCCAATATATGTCTGTGTATATTATATTGACTTGTGACTTGACTCAGACTCTAGCCTAAAGACTCGTGACTTGACTCTGACTCGTATTTTGTGACTTGTGAACATCTCTGATAACAGCTTCCACTCTTCTGGGAAGGCTTTCCACTAGATCTTGGAGTGTGTTTGTGTAAATGTGTGGGAATTCATTCATAAAAGCTTTTATGAGGTCGGCATTTATTCCAAAGGTGACTTAGCTTGAGGTGTAGGCCTCTCAAGTTCTTCCACACCAAACTCATCCATCCAGGTCTTTATGAACCTTGCAGTGTGCACTGGGGAATAGTCATGATGGAAAAGAAAAGGGCTGTTGGAAGCATTTAATTGTCCAAATATCTTGGTTTTTGGGCGGCATTAAGATTTTCCTTCACTTGAACTAACATATTAAAAACAAACGCATAACATTATCCTTCCTCCACCAAATTTCGTAGTAGGCACAATGCAGTCAGACAGGTAACTGACTGCATTGTGTATTCTCCTGGCGTTCACCAAACCCAGACTCGTCTTTTAGACTACCAGATAGAGAAGTGTGATTCTTCACCCCACAGAACGTTTCCACTGCTCCAGAGTCCAGTGGCTGTGTGATTTACACCACTTCATTAGACACTTGGCATTGTGCTTGGTGATGTAAGGCTTGCATTCAGCGACTCATGCCAGAGGAGGTTTGCAACTCTGAAGTTACAACTCTGAAGTCAGCAGAGCGTTGGCGTCTTTTATGCACCATGCGCCTCAGCACCGGGTGACCTCGCTCTGTGTCTTTATGTGGGCTGCCATTTCATGTCCGAGTTGCTGTGATTCCTAAACTTTTTTAATAATACCACCCACGTTTGATTGTGGACTGTCTAGGAGGAAAAAAGTGGCATCATATTACAGTACCACGCACAAAATTAATGAGCTCTTTAGAAATGTTAGTAAAGGCGGACCTACATGGCTAGTCTAGATGCTTGATTTTATACACATGTGACCTTGGGGCTGAATGAATCTTCTGAATCATCACTGATTAGGAAGTGTGTTCCAATACTTTTTTCTATATCGTGTATGTAATTACACTTGTGCATAGGGGGTTATTAATGCAGAGTTTACATTGGATACAGAGCCTATCAGAGGAATAAAAAAAAAGCTTCATTTTGGTCAGGGTCATGCTGGGTCCACAGCCACCTAGAAACATGGGACACAATGCAGGAAAATACCCGACAATAAAGAGAAACCAGTTCATCTACTGGCATGTTTTATGAAATAAGAGGAATCAAAAGTAAAGTAAAATTTGTAGACCCAGAAAAACAGCTTATTAGTCTACAGATACACCGACCAGGCATAACATTATGACCACTGACAGGTGAAGTGAATAACACTGATTATCTCCTCATCATGACACCTGTTAGTGGGTGGGCAGCAAGTGAACTGCAGCTCCCGGTCTGCAGTGGTCAGTATCTATCAAAAGTGGTCCAAGGAAGGAACTGTGGTAAACCGGCGACAGGGTCATGGGCCAAGGCTCATTGATGCACGTGGGGAGCGAAGGCTGGCCCGTGTGGTCTGATCCAACAGACGAGCTACTGAAGGTCACATTGCTGGAGAAGTTAATGCTGGTTCTGATAGAAAAGTGTCAGAATACAAAGTGCATCACAGTTTGTTGCGTATGGGGGAGCAAAAGGGGGACCAACACAATATTAGGAAGGTGGTCATAATATTATGCCTGATACAAGCAGTAAGCACATCTGCTAAAACTGAATAGTACATCTGAACTGTATTTTTATTCATATAAAAAATATTTAATAATGTTGGTTAAACCATGGGCGGCACGGTGGCTTAGTGGGTAGCACAGTCGCCTCACAGCAAGAAGGTCCTGTGTTCGATCCCCAGGTGGGAGTGCGAAGTCTGTGCGGAGTTTGCATGTTCTCCCCGTGTCTGCGTGGGTTTCCTCCGGAAGCTCCGGTTTCCTCCCACAGTCCAAAAACACTGAATTGCCCTATAAGTGAATGTGTGCGTGTGTGTCTGCCCTGCGATGGACTGGCATCCCGTCCAGGGTGTTACTGTGTGCCTTGCGCCCATTGAAAAGCTGGGATAGGCTCAAGCACCCCCCTCCCCCTTGTGACCCTAACTGGATAAGCAGATAAGGAAATGAATGAATGAATGAATGGTTGAACTGTTTTCATCCACCGCCTCCTGAGAGCATATTCTGGTCATAATGTTTTATAATATTATGTTTCTACATTTTTACCCTTAATTTTTTCATCCTGACCCCCTCCCTACCCAGAATGGGAGAGGAAAAAACACCAAAACCCCCTGAGCATAATTTTTGATCATATCCTGGGGAAAAAAAGCTCATGTTCAACACCCACAAAAACCACTCCAAGCATATCAAAGCTATGTGTGTTTATTTTGGCACTCTGCTGACAGATAAGAGTAAAAATACAGTGAATTGATGAAAAGCGCATACCACACACAGTATGCTTGACAAGGACTTTTCCGACGCTGCGTGCGTAACATCAACAACAAGGGAAACGTATCTCGTCGTGTCACCGCCTGCCACAAAACAAAAGTGGGCACATTCCACAGCCATAACACTAGAACAGATTTAACATTGAACATAGGAATGCTGAAACATGATGACATCCAGTAGCATTGCATTCTACTGTAGAATAGTGTAACACCATTCCATTCCAGTTACACCAGTCAATCTTGTGACTCCTTTAAAATCGCCTTGATTCCTGCATAGATTACGCATAAACAATGGTCAAATCTGGATTCATATAATTGTAATTCTTTAATTCTCCTAATAGTCAATTAGATTTGGACTTAAACCCTGTCATATAAATATGACACAAACTCCACATACACCGATCAGCCTTAACATTAAAACCACTCACTGTCCATTTTATCAGCTCCACTTACCATATAGAAGCACTTTGTAGTTCTACAATTACTGACTGTAGTACATCTGTTTCTCTACATACTTTGTTAGCCCCCTTTCATGCTGTTCTTAATGGTCAGGACCACCACAGAGCAGGTATTATTTAGGTGGTGGATCATTCTCAGCACTGCAGTGACACTGACATGGTGGTGGTGTGTTAGTGTGTGTTGTGCTGGTATGAGTAGATCAGACACAGCAGTGCTGCTGGAGTTTTTAAATACCGTGTCCACTCACTGTCCACTCTATTAGACACTCCTACCTAGTTGGTCCACCTTGTAGATGTAAAGTCAGAGACGATTGCTCATCTATTGCTGCTGTTTGAGTTGGTCATCTTTGAGATGTTCATCAGTGGTCACAGGACGCTGCCCATGGGGCGCTGTTGGCTGGATATATTTTTGGTTGGTGGACTATTCTCAGTCCAGCAGTGACAGTGAGGTGTTTAAAAACTCCATCAGCATTGCTGTGTCTGATCACCTCATACCAGCACAACACACACTAACACACCACCACCATGTCATTGTCACTGCAGTGCTGAGAATGATCCACCACCTAAATAATACCTGCTCTGTAGTGTTCCTGTGGGGGTCCTGAGCATGGAAGGGGGCTAATAAAGTGTGTAGAGAAACAGATGGACTACAGTCAGTAATTAGAGTAGAACTACAAAGTGCTTCATGGTTAGTGGAGCTGATAAAATGGACAGTGAGTGTAGAAACAAGGAGGTGGTTTTAATGTTATGGTTCATCAGTGTATGTCTATTTATATAAGAATCTGTAAAACTTCAAATGGCTTCAACTTGATTGTTATTTGTTGTCTTGTAAACTAACGGCAGCATCTTTTATAATGAAGTTCCTGATTTGATTGTTAGCCCAACACTCTACCCACTATAGTGGCTAACACTATCCCGTATAGTACTATGTCTGCGATAATCATGCTTGTCAAAAATAAGTCAGTAAGTTACCCTGCTGCAGCAAAATCTGCTACACTGTTAAAACATGTTAATCCAAATGAACACAAGTCAGGCCGCCACTTCATTTTGACTAATGGTTAAGTGAAAATAGCATTTTTCAATTGTCGTTTGTTGAAACACTTAGAAAAAGGTTCCAAGGTTCTTGGAGCAGAATTGCTTCATACTGTATAAGCAAGCAAATGAAAACACACTTTCTATCACAGTGGCGGATTACTTTTGGCTAGTGTAGCTGCTTGTTAGCTGAATGTATAAGTATAGTTCATGTGTTTTGGTTCTTTTCTGCTCTAAAACCCTGGTATAACTCACACTCAAAGCCAGCTGATTAATCAGTGCAAGGCTGGAGTTCAGAAACATGGATTTAACCCTGTAACTGATTGATGGGCATCCGGATCGTTTTTCTATAGCGGTTGCTTGAGTCATCCAAACAATCTTAAACGTTTATGTAAGGCTGAGTAGACTGGGTCACAGGAAATGAATGTGTAAACACAGGTACATCTGTAACATCTGTATCTACACCGATCAGCCACAATATTAAAACCACCTCCTTGTTTCTACACTCACTGTCCATTAACCTGCTTTTACTCTGTTCTTTAATGGTCAGGACTCTTCCAGGACCACTACAGAGACAGTATTATTTGGGTGGTGGATCATTCTCAGCACTGCAGTGACACTGACATGGTGGTGGTGTGTTAGTGTGTGTTGTGCTGGTATGAGTGGATCAGACACAGCAATGCTGCTGGAGTTTTTAAACACCTCACTGTCACTGCTAGACTGAGAATAGTCCACCAACCAAAAACATCCAGCCAACAGCACCCCATGGGCAGCTTCCTGTGACCACTGATTAAGGTCTAGAAGATCAACTCAAACAGCAGCAATAGATGAGCAATCGTCTCTGATTTTACATCTACAAGGTGGACCAACTAGGTAGGAGTGTCTACTAGAGTGCAAGTTTGACAGGGTCATGGCCAAGGCTCATTGATGCACATGGGGAGCGAAGGCTGGTCTGTGTGGTCCAATCCAACAGACAAGCTACTGTAGCTCAAACCTGTGAAGAAGTTAATGCTGGTTCTGATAGAAAGGTGTCAGAATACACAGTGCATCACAGTTGCAGGGCTGTTTTGACAGCAAAAAGGGGTGTGGATGATGCAATGGACATATTTTTAATATGATTTTGGCACACTTAGGGTGTGCAAAGACTTTTGTGTGACTAGTTTTTATTTATTTTTGGTCAGCTTTTAATTGTATTCAGCCTCAGGTTGTAGCAGGCAGGCTAGAGAGCATCCACAACACTGATCCTGGCCTGATATGCTGGTTGATGGATTTTTTAACCGCAAGGTTGCAGTGTGAGGGTAAATGTTATTTTATCAGATGTTCTTCTCTCCTCTACTTGCTCACCCCAGGGGTACATCCTCTTTTGAATACCAAAGTGAATATGGGAGGTGCCATGTCATTAGGTTCATCAATGATTCTTGGATTGGGTCTCTTAGCAGAAATGACCCTGACCATGTCACTGTAGTGGGCAAATTTACTGGCTGGTGCAAGTCATCCTTTTTGAACATAAATGTGTCTAAAACTACATGTATGACAATAGATTTAAGGGATCACTCACTTCTCCAGTAGTGATAAATGACCAGGCTGTTGAGGTTGGAAAGCTTAATAAATATCTTGGTACTTTTGAGCTTCATGTGAATCCTGTTAGCAGTAAAGCCCATCAGCGCATGCTTTGAAATTTTAATGTTAATACCTTTATGAAAATGTTTTATTGAATCTGTCTTCACATTCTTCTCGTCTGTTGGTATGGGTCATTTAATCCCAGAAATAGAAACAGACTGCAGGGTATCGTTAATGTGTGCAGCAAAATTGCAGGTACAACGTTGATTGATTTGACTCATCTGTATAAGGTCAGGACTATGGAAGAGCCCAGTCAATTTTTACTGATCTAGCCACCTCCTGTTTAAGGAGTTCAAGTTGCTGCTGTCTGGACCATGAAGGATGAACAGAGGTACCATGATTTGACCATGATAAGAGGTCATTTATCCTGGCTGTCATTGGCCATTTAAATAACTAAATGTGATCTTAATGGTGTATTTAATGGTGTATTTATTTGCACTTGTTTGTCATTCTTACACTGGAATTGACTGTACAACAAATTGCTCTTCAGGGATAATAAAGAAAAACCTTCAAAATGTGTCTTAACTGAAGTAGGGACAAGGCTTAAATATGGACCCCCTCCTGGGTCAGTTTCTCTTTGTAGAATCTTTAGAACAGCCGTCTCAATTTCATTCATTAAGAGGGCCAGAATCCACAACCTGGGGAATCTGAGGAGGACGTTGAGTTGTTGATTCTTTATTAGACAGATAGATTAAAGTGAGTTTAAGTGCTTGATGTCTTAGATGTGAGCCAAGTCTTATTACCTTTCGAAATAGGAAACTGGTGTTGAACCCCTACAACCAGTATCTTGACTGCCAGGAGTTATCTTTGCAAAATATTGTAGTTCCATTTGCCCAGGAAGCATTAGACCAGGTGGACTGTTGTAGTATGTTTGGTGACTGCTTTAGTCTTGTCTTGGTGCATTTGCAGGATACCTATGGACACCCTGAATCCAGTTGACTTTATTACTGTATTGCTGGATTTAATAAATGCACCACCTCCTGGGTAAGTTTCTTATTGTAGAGTCTCTAGAACAGTCGTCTCAATTCCATTCATCAAGAGTGCCAGAATCCACAACCTGGGGACTGAGGGCTAGGAAGATGGTTGGACAGTTGAGTGGTCACACCATAGAGACGATATATATCAATTTCAGTGACTCAAATGCTGCAAAGTCGAGAAGATGTTGACCTTGGGCAGGTCATGGTAGTCCAAAGAGACCCGAGAGAGGTACGTACCATCAGTAAGAGCAGCACAGTAGTTAATGGTGAAGTCTTGTTAGATCTTGAAGATCCCAGCACTGGGGCGCCACACCAACAGAGAGTTGTTGTAAGGAAGGATCCCCTATATATGTACACGAAGTTGGGTTTATAAAGACATGAAAGAAAGCTTGTTTTAAAGAAACTCCAGTGGCCTGCACAGAGCCCTGACCTCAGCCCCCATTGAAGAGCTTTGGAATAAACTGAAATATTATTGTCATACAAATGCTCTTTTGACTGAATGGGCACAAATTTCCACAGACATAGCCTACTTCAAAGTCTTGTGAGAAGCCGTTTAGAAAAGTGGCTGTTGTTTTAGCTGGAAAAATCACATCGCCAAAAACATCACTCTGGTTTAATACCATTTGTTTTTGAAATGGGATGTCCAGCAAGCTCATGGTCAGGTGTCCAAATAGTTTTGGCCATATTGTGTATGCAGTATCTCTTTAAGACCATGCGTCCTTGTCAAGTGGCTCTCAAGTTACTTATCTGCTTCCAACCTAGAGAAAACAGTTAGAAGAAGGCTTGTTTTATAATGCCTGTACTTTTAGCTTGTGTGTGTGTGTGTGTGTTTAGTGCCATCAGTCTTAACCAAGGACCTTGAACAGTAATGTTTTTCTCTTAAAACTGGCCATTTCTCTTGAGCTTTGACAGCTGCTTTATAAGGGAACGGTGCAGGAGAGGAGCAGCTTAATCTCTAGCTTGGACAAACATCTGGGCGAGTCCCTAAATCTGTCAGAAACACTGCAGCTTAGTTTGTAAAGTTTGTCTTTTAATGAATCAGCTCAGTGCAACCTTGTTTGGTTAGATTCTTTTATATCTGTATGGGGTTATGTATTAATCATTGTTCTTACTCATAACAGTATGTGCTAACATTTTTAGCTCTAGCATCTGCAGTAGCATTTCTACACAACACATTAAGTGTGTGTGTTTCTACAACCCCAAGTCAGAAAAAGTTGGGACAGTATGGAAAATGCACATAAAATAAAAACGCAGTGACAGAGTCTTTGATGAGCAAAGATGATCAGAGGATCTTCAGTTTATCAACAAATGCATGACATTTTTTTTTAAATGTTTAAAAACAATGTACCTCAAAGAAAGATTGGAAGGGATTTGCATATTTCTCCCTCTACAGTGCATAATATCATTAAACCATTCAAGGAATCAGGAGGAATTTCAGTGCATAAAGGCCAAAGGCGCAAGCTTAAGCTGAACGCCTGTGATCTTCGATCCATCAGACGGCACTGCATCAAGAACTGTCACTCAACAATAGCTGATCTAACCACATGGGTGAGGGATTACTTTGGCAAACCTTTGTCAAGCACTACAATACAGAGTTACATGCACAAATGCTACTTAAAACTTTACTGTGCATAAAAAAAGCCTTATGTTAACCATGTCCAGAAGTGGCGTCGACTTCTCTGGGCTCGGAGGCATCTAGGATGGACCATCACACAGTGGAAATGTGTATTGTGGTCAGATGAATCAGCCTTCCAGGTCTTTTTTGGGAAAAATGGACGCCATGTGCTAAAGATGAAAGGGACCATCCAGACTGTTATCAGCAAGTCCAAAAGCCAGGGTCTGTCATTGTATGGGGCTGTGTCAGTGCCCTTGGCAAAAGTCATTTACACTTCTGTGATGGCAGCATTAATGCAGAAAAGTACATTAAGATCTTAGAGCAACATATGCTGCCTTCAAGACATCTTTTCCAGGGACGTCTATGCATTTTTCAACAAGACAATGCAAAACCACATGCTGCACACATTACAAAGGCATGGCTGCAGTAGAAGAGGGTACGGGTACTAGACTGGCCTGCCTGCAGTCCTGACCTGTCCTCAGTAGAGAATGTGTGGAGAATTTTGAAACAGAAAATGTGACAATGACGACCTCGTATTGTTGCACATCTCAAGACGTGTTTGCAGGAAGAATGGGACAAAATAAAAGCTGAAACACTAAATCACTTGGTCTCCTTGGTGCCAAAACATCTTTTAACTGTGGTGAAAAGGAACGGCAACATTACAAAGTGGTAAATGCTTTACCAGCCCAACTTTTTTTGAAATGTGTTGCAGACCTGAAATGCAGGAATGGATGTTTATTAATAAATGAAACGAAGTTGAGCAGATAAAACATGAAATATCTCAGGTTCATCCCGTCTGCAATAAAAAAAGTTAAAATAAATGTAAGAAACTCCATGCCGTCCCAACTTTTTCTGATTTGGGGTTGTAATAATAATAAACCTAAAATTATTCTGTTGGCTTGTAGCCCTGTGGTGGACCTGTCCAGGGTGTTTCCGACCTTTCGCCCGGTGAATTGTATATCCCCTGTGACCCCAAATAGGATAAAGTAATAATAAAACAGATGAATAAAATGAATAAAAAATGAATAAATGCCATCACATGACATGAAACCATCACAACTTTTGATGGTTTTTCTATCTATAAATTTACAGTACTGCAACGTAATACTTAGCAATCTTACTAAACTAAGGTAATAGTTTAAGTATACTCAGTTTTAATAAAAGAAGCTTTCATTCAGAGCTCTTGTTATCTATTCACCATATATTCTTGTTATTTCCAATTTTTTTGTTTGTACTAATCTGTTGTACCCTTTAAAATAAAGACATTTGTTCTTTCTTCATTCTATCCTAACAATTATTTTACAGAGTGTTTGGCTTGGAGAATAAAAGGTCAAATTGTTTTCTATGCAAAGTGCTCATTCCTGTCATAGCTTGCATACCTGCCTCTATGGTATTTCAAGTCTCCTCAACCTACACTCAGGTTAAAGTTCACTAAGTTTAGGACAATAAACTTTATAAATAGGAACCCATCCAGCCATGAAAGGTGGTTTCTCTCAAGGTTACTTTCTGATAATATTTCCCACAGTTGCCATCATCTTACACTTAATAGGTTTGTGGACCTGGATTCTATTAATGTCTATTGTAAAAAGCGCTATACACATGCATTTAACTTGATGTAAACTGCAGTTACATGCAGTCTCATTAAAAAAAAAGCTAAGATGAGTGTCAAGCATGATGGAAATATTTGGCTAAATACATTCATTTATTCAGTCAAAGATCAGTCATTTAAATTACAATTTATTTGATAAATCTTAGTAAAAATGTCAAGTTAAATTTGACTGTACACCGACCAGGCATAACATTATGGCCAGTGAGAGGTGAAGTGAATAACACTGATTATCTCTTCATCACGGCACCTGTTATTCGGTGGGATATATTAAGCAGCAAGTGAACATTTTATCCTCAAAGTTGATGTTAGAAGCAGGACAAATGGACAAGCGTAAGGATTTGAGCAAGTTTCACAAGGGCCAGAGCATCTCCAAAACTGCAGCTCTTGTGGGGTGTTCCCGGTCTGCAGTAGTCAGTATCTATCAAAAGTGGTCCAAGAAAGGAACAGTGGTAAACTGGCAACAGGGTCATGGGCGGCCAAGGCTCATTGATGCAACAGTCGAGCTACTGTAGCTTAGAGTGCTAAAGAAGTTAATGCTGGTTCTGATAGAAAGGTGTCAGAATACACAGTGCATCGCAGTTTGATGCGTATGGGGCTGCATAGCTGCAGACCAGTCAGGGTGCCCATGCTGACCCCTGTCCACCACCGAAAGCGCCAACATTAGGCACATGAGCATCGGAACTGGACCACGGAGCAATAGAAGAAGGTGACCTGGTCTGATGAATCACGTTGTCTTTTACATCACGTGGATGGCCGGGTACGTGTGCCTGGCTTACCTGGGAAACACATGGTACCAGGATGCACTATGGGAAGAAGGCAAGCTGGCAGAGGCAGTGTGATGCTTTGGGCAATGTTCTGCTGGGAAACCTTGGGTCCTGCCATCCATGTGGATGTTACTTTGACACGTACCACCTACCTACGCGTTGTTGCAGACCATGTACACCCTTTCATGGAAACAGTATTCCCTTATGGCTGTGGCCTCTTTCAGCAGGATAATGCGCCCTGCCACAAAGCAAAAATGGTTCAGGAATGCTTTGAGGAGCACAACAATGAGTTTGAGGTGTTGACTTGGCCTTCAAATTCCCCAGATCTCAGTCCAATCAAGCATCTGTGGGATGTGCTGGACAATCCATGGAGGCCCCACCTCACAACTTACAGGAGTTAAAGGATCTGCTGCTAACATTTTGGTGCCAGATACCACAGCACACTTTCAGGGGTCTAATGGAGTCCATACCCCAACGGGTCAGGGCTGTTTTGGCAGCAAAAGGGGGACCAACACAATATTAGGAAGGTGGTCATAATGTTATGCCTGGTCATTGTATAGCACTTTTTACAATTGATATTGTCTCAAAGTATTTTTACAGATTCCAGGACCAAAACAAAACCCTGTTGAGCAAGCTGAAGATATTAATACTTCACACCGGCCCTGTTTTATTTTTCCACCTGTTTCCACTCTCCAGAGTCAGTCATGTTTTTGTTTCACTTGTTTTGAGTTTAGCTCATTATCCTGATCTGTTGCACCTGTTCTGAGTTTACATTGTTTTTGTATGTTACCTGTTTAAACCCCTTTGTGTTCGCAGACCCGTGCAACGTATCACAGCAGAACTCTTGTAATTTTTATTTCCACTATTCCTGTAAGCCTTGTCTACCACAGTCTGTTTACAAACCAATTGCCCTAGACCTGTTTTCTAATTTCTAAGTATTTGGATTGTGTTTTATGGACTGTTTGCTTGGTATTGAAAATAAACCTGCACTTGCATCCAGACCAACCCCAATAAACCCCTAAGTATTAGCAGGAAGAAACCTGGAGAGGAGCCAGACTCAACAGGGACCCAACCTTTTTGGGTGGCCTTAATACTAGCGTATACTAGAAGCTAGAACTAGCATATGCCAAAGAAAAAACAAAGGAAATTGGAAGATGTGAGTACATACACTATATGGACAAAAGTATTGGTTGCTACAGTTGCTAACAAGTTGCTACATTAATTGCAACCCTAAATCAGAAAAAGTTGGGACACTGCATCATGAACCGCCACTTAGCAATAGCTGATATAACCACATGGGTGAGGGATTACTTTGGCAAACCTTTGTCAAGCACTACAATACAGAGTTAAATGCACAAATGCCACTTAAAACTTTACTGTGCAAAAAAAAGCCTTATGTTAACCATGTCCAGTAGCGGTGTCCACTTCCCTGGGCTCGGAGGCATCTCAGATGGACCATCGCACAGTGGAAACGTGTATTGTGGTCAGATGAATCAGCATTCCAGGTCCTTTTTTGGAAAAAATGGATGCCATGGGCTTTGGACCAAAGACTGTCATCAGCAACAAATCCAAAAGCCAGGGCCTGTCATGGTATGGGGCCATTGGCAAAGGTGATTTACACTTCTGTGATGGCAGCATTAATGCAGAAAAGTACATTGAGACTTCAAGGCGTCATCTTTTCCATGGACGTCCATGCATTTTTCAACAAGACAATGCAAAACCACATGCTGCTCACATTACAAAGGCATGGCTGTGGAAGGAGAGGGTACGGGTACTGGACTGGCCTGCCTGCAGTCCTGACCAGTCCCCAATAGAGAATGTGTGGAGAATTTTAAAATGAAAAATGCAACAACGATGACCCCGTACTGTTACACATCTTAAGACGTGTTTGCAGGAAGAACAGGACAAAATTAAACCTTGAACACTAAATCACTTGGTCTCCTCGGTGCCAAAACGTTTTTTAAGTGTGGTGAAAAGGAATGGCAACATTACAAAGTGGTAAATGCTTTACTGTCCCAACTTTTTTTGGAATGTGTTGCAGGCCTGAAATGCAGGAATGGATGTTAATTAATAAATGAAATGAAGTTGAGCAGATAAAACATGAAATATCTCCGGTTTATCCTTTCTGCAATCAAATAAAAGTCAAAGTAAATGTAAGAAACTCTGTGTGTTTATATTATTTGCATTTTCCATACTGTCCCAAATTTTTCTGATTTGGGGTTGTAGATAAAGGAATTGCATGCTTCCAATTTTAGGTAAGGCTCTTTCTTGTACCAGCATTAATGTTCCCCTGTGCACAAAGCAAGGTCCACAAAGACATGAGAAAAACCTCGTCTTAAAGAAACTCTAGTAACACTAGTACACAGTGTTTTAGTGCTAATGAGCATGGTAGCCCGTGGGATATGTAGTTATTTGGAATTACTGTACATCAATCATCGACTTTCTGCTGGTGAAAGCCCTGGTATCACATGAAACCATTACAGAAACCCCCCTAGGAACTGCTGTCGATGTTTCAATACCACAAGGCTACAGCAGAATTACCGGATAAGATCTCGGTCCAGTATTTGATAAGCTCAAACCCAGGATTGTTTCTCAGGGACGTATCATTCCCAATCTCTTCCCTAAGGGGCTACACAGTGCCCACATGAGGTGTGATACAGGTAATGTGTGGTTAATCCGAATCAAAGAGGATTAAAAGTTCCCACATATCCTGGAACCAAACTCCTGGGTTTTAGACACAGAGACATATACTTGTCCAATAGCCAACCCTGTTGCCTTGGTTAGAAGGAGGGTCCAAATAATGTTATGCCTGGTTGTGTATATTCTTGTTATTTACCATTTTTTGTTTGTACTAATCTGTTGTACCCTTTAAAATAAAGACATTTGTTCTTTCTTCATTCTATCCTAACAATTATTTTACAGTGTTTGGCTCATAGAATAAAAGGTCAAATTGTTTTCTATGCAAAGTGCTCATTCCTGTCATAGCTTGCATACCTGCCTCTATGATATTTCAAGTCTCCTCAACCTACACTGAACTTGGATTTCTGATTTGACATCATGTCACATTGTCTTGGAGGATTGCAGCAGTCCATTTAACTGAGAAAAGTTTTGGTAGTGTGACAAACAACAATCAAGGGACAAATATGATACAGAGGGGTGGATAAATCCAGGGGCTAACGCCTATTGAAAATACTCTTCCTTGGCCCTTTGCTTTCCAGGGTTAAATTATATGTTCTGCAGTACCTGGCTAATTTATAAGACCATTTCAAATTTCTCCAAATTCAGTTTTCTTCTATCTACCAGTAACAGTTCCTGCGGGCTTGACACCACTGCATCCGACGCTTTGCATTGCGCTTGGATGCAGCTGCTCGGCCATGGAAACCCATTCCATAAAGCTCTCTATGCACTGTTCTTGAGCTAATCTGAAGGCCACATGAAGTTTGGAGGTCTGTAGCGATTGACTCTGCAGTAAGTTGGCGACATCCACTGACTATATTGACTGACACTGTCATTTTACGTGGCCTAACACTTCGTGGCTGAGTTGGTGTCATTTCCAATCGCTTCCACTTTGTTATAATACCACTGACAGTCGACTGTGGAATATTTAGTAGTGAGGAAATTTTACGACTGGACTTGTTGCACAGGTGGCATCCTATCCTGGTACCACGCTGGAATTCACTGGAATTCCTGAGAGCGACCCATTCTTTCACAAATATTTGTAGAAGCAGTCTGCATGCCTAGGTGCTTGGTTTTATAATTAAGTAATTGGAACACCTGAATTCAATGATTTGGATGGGTGGGTGAATACTTTTGGCAATATAGTGTATATCTCATAGCTTTTACAATAGACTGCATACCTAGCAAAAAGCTGAACTCTGTGTTGCTAATATATACATAATAAAACTATATAGCTGCCTTTCATCTTGATGATCTATTTGGCATGCTGAAGTATTAGTTTCTGTTATTATATGCCGCATGGCTGACTTTTTTGTCTATGTACAGAAGAAAGAAAAGAATGACTTTCAAAGAATGAAAGATAAAGCGTTGTGGAGTGTGAAACTGGGTTTGCATTATGCCTGTGGGCGACAAGTAATTCAAGTAATTATGATAACAAAGCCACCCCAGTCTGCAATAACCAAGACGTCTACTTTACCCTGTGTGTGTATGTGTGTGTGGTGAGTGAGTGAGACAAGTGGAGTGTCTTATATGACTAAAATATGACTGCTGAAAAAAAAATAGTTTTCTTTCACAGAAAGACCGCTCTTTGTATGCACACACACACTCACACACACACTATACAGTTTTATCCTCCATAACAAATTCAGACAATCTGTCAGTACCACCTGCTGGCTTATGCCACTTTTCGCAAGAATTACAACTTTGCTCTGGTTGGCTTTTACTTCCAACCAGTGTTGCTGTGCAACTACTGACAGATTTCTGGACATTTTGGAGGACTTTCTGAATACACAGGAGTAAATTACAGTCACCTGTAATACTATACATATCTAAAATATTACCCCCCTTTAAACACTAAATATGTTAAATCTACATTATTTGTGCTATTAAGAGATGAAAACAAGTTTCCTGCAGTAAAAAATTACACTTTACCATCTGGCAGTTTGACAGGTAAATCTTAGTTTGGTGGATGCTAGGAGAATGATACCTGCCACAGGGCACGGTGCCAACTGTAAAGTATAGGGAGAAATAATAGTCAGTCCAAGGCTGTTTTTTATGGTCTGAGATGGGGTCCTGTAGTTAAATGTTTTGTTCATTTTGATCTAGAGCAGGGGGGCCAAATCCGGCCCGCCATGTCATTTTATGTGGCCCGCAAGAGCTTAAAAGACGTATGATTGTTGTGATGGTTCGAGCAGTTATAGAGACACACTTGTAATTTAATGGGTCACCTGCGCCTTTAAGCGGCAACCGTTGACATCATAGTCATGGCAACTAACTTTGACTTTAGCTAAGAAGCCGTGTCACTTTTACGATTTAGCGGCAAAAGAATGCAGGGTAAAGTCAGTAGCGTAAACAATAATACATAGAAGTTAATTCTCTTGCAATCCAATACAGAAGCATCGTCTGTAAGTAGTAGACTGTCATGACTGAGCTCCCGTGTGCCATTGGTTCCCTCAGCTAATCAGCCCCAGCTGCTCCTAATTTGGGAGCAGTTATAAGGAGAGCTGAGGAACAGGTTGGTGGGGACATCACACGTCTAAGAATAGGTCACACAGGACTTAACTATACTTTATGGAAAATAGGCAAACACCCAACCGGAATGTGTAGCTTTTGTAAAGAACCCGAAACAGTAGAACATGTACTCCTCAATTGTAAGCAATATAGTACCAATAGAACACAACTGTTTGAGTCAGTACAGTGGGCAAAACATAATGATCTTTCATTATCAGGACTCTTAGGAAAAGAGGTAGGGAGGATAAGTTATTACATCAACAAGTTCTTAACAGAAACAGGTCTAGCAGAAAGAATCTAACAGAAATATATATATATATATATATTTTTTTTATTATTATTATTATTATTTTTTTTATTATTATTATTACTATTATTATTTATGTAATTATTATTTTATTTATTTATTTATTTATTTATTTATTTTTTGGACTTTTGTTTGGCTTTCTTTGACTGGTTTGATGTCTGTTCATGACTGTTTGGCCTGGTTTTGTTTGACTTCTTTTCATGACTGTTTGGTTTGGTATGTTTCCATGTTTCCATGTTTATAGTCACGTTCATAGTCATGTTTCTAGCTCACGTTCATAGTCACGTTCATAGTCAGGTTTCTAGCTCATGTTTATAGTCACGTTCATAGTCAGGTTTCTAGCTCATGTTTATAGTCACGTTCATAGTCATGGTTCTAGCTCATGGTCATAGTCACGTTCATAGTCAGGTTTCTAGCTCATGTTCATAGTCACGTTCATAGTCAGGTTTCTAGCTCATGTTTATAGTCACGTTCATAGTCATGTTCATAGTCATGTTTGTAGTTTATGTTTATTTAGCTGTTTAGTTTTGTTTAGCATTGTATGTTCTAGTTTTGTCTTTTGTTATTAATAAATCTCAGTTTGTGTTCACATCTCTGCATGTGTGTCCGCCCCTTTTGTCTTGTCTTGGTCTCAGCCTTAGCCCCACCATGACAGACATTTATATTCTCAGTTGTTTGTAAATGTTTAGCGAGTATGTTACAGCGTTTCAGTTATGAATTTACCGTAATTCTGTAATTAAATACGGTTGTTACCGTTACTATAGCAATTAGTATTTTTATACAAAATGCTAACTTGTTAGCCTTATTTAACGTTTGGTTAAATTTCATATTGTACTAGATGTAACACTTAAGTACAGCTATGTGCATGTACTGTATTTATATTTTACTGATTAAAAACTAATTCTGATGCACACAGTGTACAGTTGGGAAGCAAATGAAACCGAGCTAACTGTATTTTGGAGGGAGTTGTCTGTCTGTCTGTCCGTCTGTCTAGCTGAGAAAGGGGGAAAAACTCTTAGCGAGGGCAGAACAATTGTCTTAAAATACACTGTAAAATCGTACATAAACTGCATCTCTCACAATGCATGCTGATTTTGTCACCCACAAAGTGACTGCATCCCACCACTAGATGATGTTGAGAAATATTTACAAACAATCCCAAAATGTTCAAGAAGAGAAAATTAAAACAGGAGGAAAGATGGGAAAGTGAATACAAGTTTGTGCTTCAAGAAGAAAAACCGATACGTCTCTTGTGTTATGAGGCCGCGTCTGTGGTAATGGAGTACAATATAAATGTAGATATACATTTTAAATATACAGTATAAACTGTCCAAGACTTAAAAGGCAGACTGCAATCACAGCAGGATACGTTACAATTGGCCCTTTGAGGGCCACCATAATGCAGATGAGGCCCTTGGTAAAAATAAGTTTGACACCCCTGGTCTAGAGGTATTGACTGGCTTGCTTAGAGCCCTGACTTCAACCCAATTTAACACCTACAGGGTAGAATTAGCTGCTGACTACCAGACACCTATTAAATAATGTAATAATTGTGGTTGAATGAGAAATCTCAAAAACCGTGTTCCAAATCTAGTAAAAAGCTTCTCCAGACTAGTAGTGGCTGATTTTTAAGATTTATTCAGGTGTCCTTAAATTTTTAGCCACATAGTGTATCCTAACAGCATTGTAAAGTCAAACTGATTATTTTTTTCTAAACATTTTATTTGATTTCACTTAAAGAAATTAGAGATCAAATTTTGATGTAGTATCAGTACAACATTTACCATATTTTCTCCAGTGACCATGCCTCACCCACTGATCTCATATAATGTGTGTGTGTGGACATGTGTTTTGCTGTTGATTTAATTAACATTTTAAAAACAATAAGACGGTCCAATTCGAATCATCATAACTGGGAGAAATGCGTCTGATCCAAAATGTTGCGATAGGGACAGATTAAACATTTTTATTTGTATTTTTATTCATATATTTTTAGTAACTAACAAAAGTTAGGAATACACCAGTTGCCACTTCATTGCAGGGCAAATCACATTTATTTACCTTAGTCACTTACTCATTCCCCTACCTGGGGTCCTTTAGTTGCTCCAGCTTTCTTCTATAACTCAAAACATGTCATTTGGTGGACTGGGTGGACACAGCCATTGAGAATAATCTACAGTACACAGATCAGCCATAACATTAAAACCACCTCTTTGTTTCTACACGCACTGTCCATTTTATCAGCTGTCCATTTCACTTTGTAGTTCTACAATTATTGACTGTAGTCCATCTGTTTCTCTACATACATTTTTAACATGCTTTCACCCTGTTCTTCAATTGTCAGGACCCCCACAGGACCACTACAGAGCAGTTATTATTTAGGTAGTGGATCATTCTCAGCACTGCAGTGACACTGACATGGTGGTGGTGTGTTGGTGTGTGTTGTGCTGGTATGAGTGGATCAGACACAGCAGTGCTGCTGGAGTTTTTAAACACCTCACTGTCCCTGCTGGACTGAGAATAGTCCACCAACCATAAATATATCCAGCCAGCAGCGCCCCGTGGGCAGCGTCCTGTGACCACTGATGAAGGTCTAGAAGATAACCAACTCAAACAGCAGCAATAGATGAGCAATCGTCTCTGACTTTACATCTACAAGGTGGACCACTTAGGTAGGAGTGTCTAATAGAGTGGAAACGGTATTTAAAAACTCCGGCAGCTCTGCATGAATTGGAAATTCCCAAGAAAGGGGCGGCACTATGTGTTTTATGAGAACTTGTTTGGTATGTCTGAGCACACGTCGTCCTGTGATGGTACCAGGTGTAGCCCTGTGCCTGCAAGATTTGAAAATGAATCAAATTTACAGGATGCTCAACCAAAGTAGAACACACTGTGGCTAAAAAGTCACAAACAAAGAGGCAATACAAATAAAGGATGTGATAAAATAATAGAAACAAACAAAGCGGACAGGAAAGGAATAGAGTAAGAATGAAAACTGGATGTCACAATAAGGCTAGGTAAACAATCGCCAGTCTGGGTCAAACAAATATTGATAAAGAGAGGAAACTCGGAGGAGAACAAACCGGGTGCGGCTATTTAATGAACAGTACAGCTACTCCGGCAACTGGTGTAGCTTATGCCTAGCATGGATCCAAAGGTGGTGGCTGCTTTGGAAAAGGCTGTCATGCCACTGAAGGCTTATTCAGGGCAGTTCAGTTGCTGAGCTCCCAGGACAATAATAGATTGCTAACATCACCATTTCAAGAAAAAAGCAGGTTGCCAACAGAGCGGCCAGCAACACTGTTGCCCCTTTTACACCGACGTGGATCCGATTCTGTTCAGGTTCGCAAACTTGATTTTGAACCAGTTCTGCGTGTTTCCACTGAAAAAAAGATGTTCCAGACATTTACATTTACATTTTTGGCATTTAGCAGACGCTTTTATTCAAAGCGACTTACAATTATGACTGAACACAATTTTGAGCAGTTGAGGGTTAAGGGCCTGGCTCAGGAGCCCAACAGTGGCAACTTGGCAGTGGTGGGGCTTGAACCGGCAACCTTCTGATTACTAGTCCAGTAGCTTAACCACTAAACCTATCACTGCAAAAAACTAGCGAACTAGCGTTCTAATCTGGCACCACAGAATACTCGGTTTTTCAGCGCGAACCGTGACGTCATCCGTGGGCGTGTCAGGGTGTAGAGATTTGAGAAGCTGCAAAACCGCGTTTGTGCTGCACTTTCATTCTTTAAAGTTCACCTGATTACATTTTGAGCCAGTTTGCTGCTGATATTTTCAAAGCGATGAACTGTGTGATATGACGTGGTAAAAGTGACCTGGACAGTATAAACACATAACGTGAAAAATAAAGCTTAATGTAGCTTGTTGTACTAAAACAATGAGCGATGAATTTTGGGCAGTACAGAGCGCTTATAACCAGTAATAACAGAGAGAAATTGAATGTTTCTGTGTTGTACTTTTAGTATATTAAGCCACGTTATGCTTTTTTTTCACGTAAAGCTTCTTTGATTCTCCCGAGATGCAGATTCAGAACCCGAGCTGCAGAACCACTACACGTGAAGTAAATACGGCTAAACACAGGTACATGAGGTATTTGAGCCGAGGGTCACGGTGAGAGCGAAGCGCAAAATGCTTCTCACGTCAATGAACTAAAGAAAACAACAACTGCGACAAACACGTCTACGTCTTCTTATCACCAATAGTTGAGCGATGCTTTTTGTATAAAAACGAACATCTGTGCCACTCAGGTGGCGCAGCGGTAAAGTACGCTAGCCCTGCTGGCTGACTGATGGCGCCTGCACAGGGCTGAGGAATAATGCTGATGTGGTGTGGCCCTCCATACACAGTGCCCAATGGTGTATGAACTCGACTCGTGCAGGTGAAAAATGCAGTCTGTACTGACTGTACGTGCCGGAGGGGGCGTATGTCCGTTGAGAGGCGTCCTCAGTCAGCGGTGAAGGGTCGAATCAGTATAGAGGACGCATTATAGAGTATAGAGGTAGTATAGAGGACGCATTCAGGGTAATTGGACACGACTAGATTAGGGGAGAAAATTGGGGGGAAAAAGTGGGGAAAAAAAACCATCTGTAACAACAGCACAAATGCTCACAGGTAACCTACACGCTCCACAGTCATGTTACTACTCTTTACTGTCGTTGTGTAACACCCACCGTTGATGACGCAGTCTTGGTTCCCAAAAACTGGTGGAAACTCGGGTCAGTTCTCTACGAAACACCAAGGTTCGAAGAAACCTGAACAGAACAGCTTCAAGAATCAAAGAGTTCTTTTGGTGGTTCCTTACATTTACTTTGACTTTTATTGGATTGCAGACAGGATGAACCTGAGATATTTCATGTTTTGTCTGCTTAACTTCATTTCATTTATTAATAAACATCCATTCCTGCATTTCAGGCCTGCAACACATTCCAAAAAAAGTTGGGACAGTAAAACATTTACCACTTTGTAATGTTGCTATTCCTTTTCCCCACACTTAAAAGATATTTTGGCACCGAGGATACCAAGTGATTTAGTGTTTCAGCTTTTACTTTGTCTCATTCTTCCCACGAACTGCGTCGTCAACAGTACGGGGTCGTTGCTGTCGCATTTTTCCTTTCGAAATTCTCTATTGGGGTCAGGACTGCATGCAGGCCAGTCCAGTACCCGTACCCTCTTCTTCCGCAGCCATGCCTTTGTAATGTGTGCAGCATGTGGTTTTGCATCGTCTTGTTGAAAAATGCATGGACGCTCCTGGAAAAATAACGTCTTGAAGGCAGCATATGTTGCTCTAAGATCTCAATGTACTTTTCTGCATTAATGCTGCCATCACAGAAGTGTAAATCACCTTTGCCAAGGGCACTGACACAGCCCCATACCATGACAGACCCTGGTTTTTGGACTTGTTGCTGATAACAGTCTGGATGGTCCTTTCCGTCTTTGGTCTATTTTTTTTTAAAAAGGCCCGGAATGCTGATTCATCTGACCACAATACACGTTTTCACTGTGTGATGGTCCATCCTAGATGCCTCAGAGCCCAGATAAGTTGACGTTGCTTCTGCACATGGTTAACATAAGGCTTCTTTTTTGCGCAGTAAGTTTTAAGTGGCATTTGTGCATGTAACTCTGTATTTTGGTGCTTGACAAAGGTTTGCCAAAGTAATCCCTCACCCATGTGGTTATATCAGCTATTGTTGAGTGGCGGTTCTTGATGCAGTGCCGTCTGAGGGATCGAAGATCACAGATTTTCAGCTTAAGCTTGCGCCCTTGGCCTTTACGCACTAAAATTGCTCCCGATTCCTTGAATGGTTTAATGATATTATGTACTGTCGTAGGAGAAAAATGGAAATCCCTTCCAATCTTTCTTTAAGGTACATTGTTTGTAAGTATTTCAATCATTTTCTTACACATATGTTGACAAACTGGAGATCCTTTGATCATCTTTGCTCATCAAAGACATTTTCTACTAGCCCTAAATTGCCCCCGTCCCAACTTTTTTTGGAATGTTTTGCAGGCCTGAAATGCAGGAATAAAGGTTTAATAATAAATGAAATGACTGTCTGCAATCAAATAAAAGTCAAAGTAAATGTAAGGAACACTGCATTTTTATTTTATTTGCATTTTCCATACTGTCCCAACTTTTTCTGATTTGGGTTGTTCTCAATAGGCGTATAAAAGAATTCAGGTCTTAATTATGTGTCTAATAGCTATTGCTTGGTTTCATCCAGTGCTCTCGACTTTTTTTTTCCCATACACACCCTTTCACAGGTGAATTAACACTATTATGTGAACGTGTGCTTTCTATTTAACAGGTCAAGTTCTCACACATTAATTAAAAATATTCCTTTATACAATTAACCAGCGGTTTAACAAGTATGTAAGCAAAGACAAAAGGCAAACATGTCAAAGTCATTTGTACAATGAAGGCTGAATACCACACATAGCGCTCTGATGATGAAGTCACATGAAGGGCTGGTCATCTGAGACTCTCATGAAATTAATCCTATAATAAGCATATAGATACGGCTTCTAAAAACAAAGAATGGTGGAGGATCGAAGACAAGAATGACTTATTATAAACGCAGAAACCTCCTGACCATCCTCTCTCGCATTTTTCTTTTGCTAAACCCTTTTATCTAATGCAATCGACCTGACTGGTATGAGGAAGTTGACTTTACTGTATGAGTCACACAATAACCCAGTTTTGGCTGACACAAAGATCCACAAATACTACCTACACAAAGCAGGAGGACGTGAAAAGAGCAAGTTTTTCTCATGGAACTGGTATTTACAAGGAACTAGTCTTTATCACAGAGTATCATCACACCCTGGAGTATCAGGGGATGATCTGATGTTTGTTATCTTTCTCTGCGGGCATGGAACTGAACTAAAATAATACCAGGGTAAAATGTCGAGCATTTTTTTAGTCACGCGTGTCTTCCTACTGCCCCAAACGCTTTTATACAAAGATGTTTGATAGGGTTAAAGTCAGAAATTTGCATAGAGTTCAATTGTGGCAATCAAGTGACAGACCTTTGCTAGCCCTTCACCAATTGATTTATTGTCCTGTTCTAAGATATAGTGTTAATGATACTACACCAATCAGCCATAACATTAAAACCACCTCCTTGTTTCTACACTAATTGTCCATTTTATCAGCTTCACTTGCCATATAGAAGCACTTTGTAGTTCTACAATTACTGACTGTAGTCCATCTGTTTCTCTGCATGCTTTGTTAGTCCCCTTTTATGCTGTTTTTCAATGGTCAGGACCCCCACAAGACCACCACAGAGCAGGTATTATTTAGGTGGTGGATGATTCTCAGCACTGCACTGACACTGACATGGTGGTGGTGTGTTAGTGTGTGTTGTGCTGGTATGAGTGGATCAGACACAGCAGTGCTGCTGGAGTCTTTAAATACTGTGTCCACTCACTGTCCACTCTATTAGACACTCCAATTTAGTTGCTCCACCTTGTAGATGTAAATCGCTCATCTATTGCTGCTGTTTGAGGTTGTCATCTTCTAGACCTTTATCAGTGGTCACAGGACACTGCACACAGGGTGCTGTTGGCTGGATATTTTTGGTTGGTGGACTATTCTCAGTCCAGCAGTGACAGTGAGGTGTTTAAAAACTCCATCAGCATTGCTGTGTCTGATCCACCCATACCAGCACAACACACACTAACACATGACCACCATGTCAGTGTCACTGCAGTGCTGAGAATGATCCACCTAAATAATACCTACTCTGTGGTGGTCCTGGGGGCTAACAAAGCATGCAGAGAAACAGATAGACCACAGTCAGTAATTGTAGAACTACAAAGTGCTTCTTTATGGTAAGTGGAGCTGATAAACTGGACAGTGAGTGTAGAAACAAGGAGGTGGTTTTAAAGTTATGGCTGATTGGTAGTTGTTCAGTAAAGCTGTAACATGGCAGAAATGTAATTAGATAACAGTTGGAAAAGTGGCTAACCGTATAATGTTTACACACTGAGCTTTTTTAATGTTCCTCTTCTTGTATTTATGAAGAAAGACAGTTTTATGTTTATGTTAGCACTTAGGAATGGCTAAAACATTTTAAAAGGGTGTTCACATACTTTTGGTATTAGTTGCTACTTTGAGCTTTGTATAAACTGGTTTTAATGATTTCATTCTTCATGCAGTTTAAAAAAAAATTTAAGAAAAATGACTATTCAATGCTTTGGCATACAAGTGAGTCTGATAGAGATACAATATATACATTATATATGTATATACTGTGCATGCACGTTATTAGGTACAACTACTATACATATACACCGAATAGGCATAACATTATGACCACCTTCCAAATATTGTGTTGGTCTCCCTTTTGCTGCCCCATATGCAACAAACTGTGATGCACTGTGTATTCTGACACCTTTCTATCAGAACCAGCATTAATTTCTTTAGCAGTTTGAGCTACCCACGTGCATCAATGAGCCTTGGCCACCCATGACCCTGTCGCCGGTTTACCACTGTTCCTTCCTTGGACCACCATAGATAGTGACCACTGCAGACCGGGAACACCCCACAAGAGCTGCAGTTTTGGAGATGCCCTGAGCCAGTCGTCTAGTCATCACAATTTGGCCCTTGTTAAACTCGCTCAAATCCTCACGCTCGCCCATTTTTCCTGCTTCTAACACATCAACTTTGAGGATAAAATGTTCACTTGCTGCCTAATACTGTATATCCCAACCACTAACAGGTGCCATGATGAAGAGATAATCAGTGTTATTCACTTCACCTGTCAGTGGTCATAATGTTATGCCTGATTGGTGTATATTCAATTTTTAAGTATTTAAATTGTACAAAATATGTAAACCCATTGTGTTTTGGATTGGTAATTTTGTGCTATGGGACTTTTAAATGTGAATGTGTCCAGCCCTATAAAACACAATTTTACAGTGACCTTGACCTGACTATGGTTGGTAAGACCAAACAGGCTGGATTATTCTATCAAACTCTAGTGATGTCAAAAAAATTTAAGCACTACATCCTCTTTTGTTCATACAAACTGGTAGAAAAAAATCTGTAAAGGAAACAGTAAATGACCAGACTGGTTTAAACCTTAAACCACTCTTTATTAACAAATTAACACTCAATTTATCACTTAATGAAGCACGGGTGACTTTATATAGAAGGAACCAACACATCAATCATCTTCTACCTCCTCTGCAGCTATAATGGCAAGGCAGATGGACATGATTCTGTAATTGTGCCCCCCTGCTTATCTCTTTAGTAGGTGGATGTGCAGTGCTACTCACTGAGTCACAATGTTAACCAGCATATTGTTTATTCTGTATAACTGAATTCACAAACCAGTTAGCAGTGGTTGTAGATGAAACACTTAAACTCAATGATTAGGAGATAGGTATGCAAACCTTATCTCTGAGAGTTCTTACCAGAGGCATTGCAGGCCAAATAATGCTGATAAACAGAACAGGTTTTACACATTGATTACAGCAATCTTAACCATCAGCCTTGCAGGTCAGATACGGAATTAGATTACAGTTTATCACCACCTCTATTCATATGTTTATTTAATCTTTTTTTCACTGTGGCTATATCTTATGCACTTACCATATAAGAGCACTTTGTAGTTCTACAATTACTGACTGTAGTTCATCTGTTTTTCTGCATGCTTTGTAAGCCTCCTTTCATGCTGTTGTTCAATGGTCAGGACTCTCCCAGGACCACTACAGAGCAGGTATTATCTGGGTGGTGGATCATTCTCAGCACTGCATTGACACTGACGTGGTGGTGTGTTAGTGTGTGTTGTGCTGGTATGAGTGGATCAGACACAGCAGCACTGATGGAGTTTTTAAACACCTCACTGTCACTGTTGGACTGAGAATAGTCCACCAACCAAAAATATCCAGTCAGCAGCACCCCGTGGGCAGCAATCTGTGACCACTGATGAGGGTCTAGAAGATGACAAACTCAAACAGAAGCAATAGATGAGCGATCGTCTCTGACTTTACATCTACAAGGTGGACCAACTAGGTAGGAGTGTCTAATAGAGTAGACAGTGAGTGGACACTCATACCAGCACAACACACACTAACACACCACCACCATGTCATTGTCAGTACAGTGCTGAGAATGATCTACCACATAAATAATACCTGCTCTGTGGTGGTCCTGGGAGAGTCCTGACCATTGAAGAACAGGGAGAAAGGAGGCTAAAAAAGTATGTAGAGAAGTAGACGGACTACAGTCAGTAATTGTAGAACTTCAAAGTGCTCCTTTATGGTAAGTGGAGCTAATAAAATGGACAGTGTGTGTAGAAACAAGGAGGTGATGGACTGGTGACCTGTACAAGGTGTTTCCTACTTTTCGCCCAGTGAATCGTACCCACTGTGACCCTGAATTGGTAAAACAGGTGGTAAAACAGACAATAAATGAATGAAAACATGAATTAATGTGTTGTTGTCTAGATGTCTAGATTTTATATACACAAATTAAATATAGAAGCTGCTCTACAAGGGCACAAACTCCCCTACACACACTTTAACATCTTGTGGAATGCCTTCCCAAAAGAGTGTACACTGTCATAAATGCACAAAGCCAACCAAACTTTGAAACCAAGCTTATGGTTTCAAAATACTAGCTTATGGTCATGTGTCCACATACTTTTGGTTGTGCAGGTTGTGCTGTGGAACAAAGAAGAATGAACGTTTATATTGAATTTTTAAGTAACTTGTGTATATGAGGCTCCTAACATTAATTTTTAAGTAGGGGATGTGAAGACACACTGCAGATTAGAGTTTTATGTATTACATTGCCATGGACTGTTCAGCATTGAGCTCATAAATCAAATAAACTATCCACACACACACACACACACACACACACACACACACACAGCATCCTTAACATTTAATTGACTTTCTTCCCTTCCCTTTAGACTAGCTTCTTCATTACAAAAGTTACAGTGATTTATTGTATATGAAACCAACACAAAAAAAAGAAGACACTTAAAAAATCAGTAAAAAAAGGATTAAAAATTACACTGACCTGCCATAACATTAAAACCACCTCCTTGTTTCTACACTCACTGTCCATTTTATCCACTTACCATATAGAAGTACTTTGTAGTTCTACAATTACTGACTGTAGTCCATCTGTTTCTCTACATACTTTTTTAACCTGCTTTCACTCTGTTCTTCAATGCTCAGGACCCCCACAAGCCCACCACAGAGCAGGTATTATTTAGGTGGTGGTTGATCTCAGCACTTGCAGTGACACTGACATGGTGGTGGTGTGTTAGTGTGTGTTGCGTTTTTAAATACCGTGTCCACTCACTGTCCACTCTATTAGACACTCCTACCTAGTTGGTCCGCCTTGTAGATATAAAGTCAGAGACGATCGCTCATCTATTGCTGCTGTTTGAGTTGGTCATCTTCTAGACCTTCATCAGTGGTCACAGGGCGCTGTTGGCTGGATGTTTTTGGTTGGTGGACTATTCTCAGTCCAGCAGTGACAGTGAGGTGTTTAACCCTTTGATGCACAAGCTAAGCAAACCCCTTCTAATGCACAACATGGGTCAAAAATGACCCATATTCATCCATTCAAGAATATTTTCATATGCACATTTGTCAGTTATTCATGTATTTGCTGTCTTAGCTAATAAAAGCTTTCTATGCTAGAATATGTAAACAGCTAGCAAGCAAATAGTATTGGGCATATTCAAGATTCAAGAGCCTAATCTTTGGTTGTCTTTCAAAAGATCAGTAAATATGTTTTTGACTACAAACACTTACAAATGTCAGTAGTTTCTGTCAAATTCCATAGTAAATACATAAGGGTCATTTTTGACCCATGTTGTGCATTAGGAGGGTAGTGATACAAAAATGATTTGTATTAAAAAAGCAAAAAATATAAAACTGAAATAAGGATTTGTGATGATCAAAAACAAGTTAATTGAAAAATTCATGGAAGCTTGAATGACGAAATTAATTTATTGCAAAGATATAGAAAATAAAAACTCAGTTGGGTCACTCAGTTGGGTTAAAAACTCCAGCAGCGCTGCTGTGTCTGATCCACTCATACCAGCACAACACACACTAACACACCACCCCCATGTCAGTGTCACTGCAGTGCTAAGAATGACCCACCACCCAAATAATACCTGCTCTGTAGTGGTCCTGGGAGAGTCCTGACCATTGAAGAACAGCATGAAAGGGGGCTAACAAAGTATGCAGAGAAACAGATAGACTACAGTCAGTAATTGTAGAACTACAATGTGCTTCTATATTGGAAGTGGAGCTGATAAAATGGACAGTGAGTGTAGAAACAAGGAGGTGGTTTTAATGTTATAGCTGATCGGTGTATTACATTACAAGAAATAACTGTAAAAAAATAATGTAGAAAAATGTATCTATCAATTACAGAATCCTGTTCTCCTGCCTTGCCTTTTATGGCTGCAGTGGAGTCATTTTGGTGCAGATGATTGGCATGCCAGTTCCTCATAACTGACAGTCACCTGCGCCTCACTGAGTGGCAATTTGGCTTGAGGTATGTGTATTGTAGCTTTCGTGTCAGCTCAAACCAGTCATGGCATGTACTGTTTTATTGGCAGAATACGTTTTCACCAGTTTGTATAAACAATACAGGTTTTAGTGCTTAAATGATGTAGGTCAGGTACAGTATATAGTGAGATCAAGGTCACCGTGAAAATACGCTTTACAGGGCTGGACACGTTCACATTTAAAACATCATTTAAAACAAAATGACAAATCCAACACACAATGCATACAGAAAATTCAAATAATAATAAAAAACACAGAGTTTCTTACATTTATTTTGACTTTTATTTGATTGCAGACAAGATGAACTTGAGATATTTTATGTTTTGTCTGGTCAACTTCATTTCATTTATTAATAAATACCCTCTTCTTCTGCAGCCACGCCTTTGTAATGTGTGCAGCATGTGGTTTTGCATTGTCTTGTTGAAAAATGCATGAACGTCCCTGGGAAAGATGATGTTTTGAAGGCAGCACATGTTGCTCTAAGATCTCAATGTACTTTTCTGCATTAATGCTGCCATCACAGAAGTGTAAATGACCTTTGTCAAGGGCACTGACACAGCCCCATACCATGACAGACCCTGGCTTTTGGACTTGTTCCTGATAACAGTCTGGATGGTCCTTTTCGTCTTTGGTCCGGAACACACGGCGTCCATTTTTTCCAAAAAAGACCTGGAATGCTGATTCATCTGACCACAATACACATTTCTGCTGTGTGATGGTCCATCCTAGATGCCTCAGAGCCCAGAGAAGTCGATGCCGCTTCTGGACATGGTTAACATAAGGCTTCTTTTTCGCACAGTAAAGTTTTAAGTGGCATTTGTGCATGTAACTCTGTATTGTAGTACTTAACAAAAGTTTGCCAAAGTAATCCCTCACCCATGTGGTTATATCAGCTATTGTTGAGTGGTGGTTCTTGATGCAGTGCTGTCTAAGGGATCGAAGATCACAGGCGTTCAGCTTAAGCTTGCGCCCTTGGCCTTTATGTAGTGAAATTCCTCCTGATTCCTTGAATGGTTTAATGATATTACGCACTGTAGAGGGAGAAATATGCAAATCCCTTCCAATTATTCTTTGAGTTACATTGTTTTTAAACATTTCAATCATTTTCTCACACATTTGTTGACAAACTGGAGATCCTCTGATCATCTTTGCTCATCAAAGACTCAGCCTTTCCTGGATGCCGTTTTTGTACCAAAGCATGATTACAATCACCTGTTGACATCACCTGTTTGGAATCACATCATTATTTAGTTTTTTCACCATACTGTCCCAACTTTTCTGATTGGGGTTTGTATGACTTTCTTCTTTTGGAGCACTGCAGCTTATCTTTGCACACATGCCCACACATCGAAAAAAAAAAGCTGAAATTCTTACTCGTCCCACACTGATTTACCTAACCTCTTTGAATTCTCTTCTACCTGCTCTGATTTGCTTTTTTCTTCATTGCATGACTAATGTACAGTACATCATCTGATCTGTTTTATATCCAGACCTTAAACTTTCTTCACAAACCTTTAATAACATGGTCATTAATTTCATCCCTGCAGCAGATTTTACCCATCACCGTGGTCGAAACTCGAGGGTTGTTATTTAATCACCATTGTGAAATCACACCACTTATTCCTCACAAATGCAGTGTTGCCATGGAGCCTGTCAGTGCTAAAGTTGCAGTGATGCATAAAATCAGGTAAGGACTTTAGCCACAGTTCAGATATAAACATTCACACTGCAAGCAAACCCATGCATACATAGGGTCAACACAGAAACAACCCAGGCCGCTCCAGCTGAGAATCAAACCCAGGACCTTCTCAGTGTGAGGCGACTGTGCTACCCACTGAGTCAGCATGCCACCCACAGTATAAATTGGCATGCTGAAATGGTTTGTCTCTAAAAAATCACACCTTGCTTTATCCTATTACACCACAGCCAAAATCTTGCAATGTTTTGATGGCCAGTCTGGAAACCCAATTTATGAAACTCTCAACAGTTTTTGGTGTAATATTGCTTATTAATGCGGTTTGAAATTTGGCTGTGAGCTTGTGAGTCTGAGGTCAAATTTTTTTTTACTTCGCAATACTTGCACTTATACACTGATCAGCCACAACATTAAAACCACCTCCTTGTTTCTACACTCACTGTCCATTTTATCAGCTCCACTTACCATATAAAAGCACTTTGTACAGTAGTTCTAGAATTACTGACTGTAGTCCATCTGTTTTTTGCATGCTTTTTTTTTAGCCTGATTTCACCGTTCTTTAATGGTCAGGACCCCACAGGACCACCACAGAGCAGGTATTATTTGGGTGGTGGATCATTCTCAGCACTGCAGTGACAATGACATGGTGGTGGTGTGTTAGTGTGGGTTGTGCTGGTATGAGTGGATAAGACACAGCAGCGCTGCTAGAGTTTTTAAACACCTCACTGTCACTGCTGGACTGAGAATAGTCCACCAACCAAAAATAACCAGCGAGCAGCGCCCTGTGGGCAGCGTCCTGTGACCACTGATGAAGGTCTAGAAGATGACCAACTCAAACAGCAGCAATAGATGAGCGATCGTCTCTGACTTTACATCTACAAGGTGGTACAACTAGGTAGGAGTGTCTAATAGAGTAGATAGTGAGTGGACACGGTATTTAAAAACTCCAGTAGCTCTGCTGTGTCTGATCCACTCATACAAGCACAACAAACACTAACACATTGTCACTGCAGTGCTGAAAATCTGAACTACAAATGAACTACAGTGAGTAATTGTAGAACTATAAAGTGCTCCTATATGGTAAGTGAAGCTGATAAAATGGACAGTGAGTGTAGAAACATGGAGGTGGTTATAATGTTATGGCTGATTGGTGTATTTGTGCATGTATGTATGAATGTATGTCAGAATGCATGTATGTGTGTATGAGTGTATGTAGGTACGGATGTATGTATATACAGTATGTATGTATTCATGTATGCATCTATATTTGTATGTCTGTATGAATATAGGTATGTATGAACGCATGTAGGTCTGTATGTATGCATGTAATGTATGCATCTATATTTGTATGTATGTATATATGCATGTATATATATGCACATATGTATGTATTTCTCATGCTTTCTTACTTTCATCCATATTTCTGTTATCCACACCCTCTATAATTAAATCACTTTTAAGGCCAGAACAAAAGAGCGCTGGCAACATGTCAAATATGTGTCAAGTCTTTTATGGGTCATTCGATAAATTACTCAACCGCTCTTTGGTGTGATGAAGGAAAAGGCAATAAAGGTTTAACACCCATAATGTACAAACACACACATACCGTCACACCTTGGGGCACAATGTTCATTTGCCAAGAATTCAGTAGCAGTTCAAGTGCTCCTCTTTTATTCTAAGATTTACCTGAAGCGCAAGTTTATTTTAGTACACTGTCAGTTCAGGTGAAACTGTGTAAATCATTGTTGGACTAAGACCAGGTTAATCATATAGGCTACACATATGTTTATTAAAAATAATGTTAGAACAATGACATCTATGGATTTTTGGAAGGGCCAAGAAAGAATAAACTATCTAGAAACATCTCTACATTTTTACTTTCATGACAGGATCTAATAATTAATAAGCAATTAGTAAACATCTACCATTACATAATAGCAGGATGGCTACATAACTAATACATCTTATTAACTTGTCAGATCATTATATTCTCAGTGTTTTCATTATTATTGTAAATCATTTACTGCAAATATGGCAGACTTTTATGCAAAGCAAAAAGTGCTTGAAATAAACCCCATCATCCATTATGTTGGTTTAGTTTGCAGCTTAATATAACCACATTTAACAGTATGTCAAATTAGTGAGATAACAATAGTGTCACTAAAGTTTTGATGCAAGACCTGCACCCCAAGCCCGAATGCATGAAAACACAGGAGGTATGTTTCAAAGTCTCTATTTGCATTGTTATATTCATAGCATATGTGCCTCATTGTTATGTAATTTACAAAATGATATTCTAAGAGGTGTATTTAATAGCCAAACATGAAAATATACCACAACAGGTCAGATTATGTTGGTAGGCTAGCTTGCAAGTTTATATGTACACCATCATTCTCTACTAATTTTAATGTCACATGTGTTAAGGTCAAAGTTGTGGAGCCAAAAGTGTAATAATGATTTAACTTGTCATTAAGGGTCATCTTCCATGGGACTTTCGGTTTGGCGCAGCATGGAGTAGACGTGTGTTTGGTGGTGCCCGTAGGGAAAAGTGGTATTTTATTGTTTTGATACATTTTCATATGTTTATAATTAGGTATCAGTTGTCAGTTTTACTTAGTTATCTTAGTTGCGTTTATTGCTTAAACTGCGGTGCCTCCAAAAATTAAACAAATCAACGAGTTTAAAACACTCACTCATCCGGCCTGTTATACACGCTGCATCCTCGCCTACAGGCAGAGACATGCACTACATCAGCTTCCGTATTAGATACCAGTGCATTAAAATCTGAGTTGGTTCGTGCTGTTGTGGCTGAACTTCCAGACGTCTTGAATGACCACCACTCTAAGATTAAAACGGAACTGCAAGATATGAAAGCTGAGCTAACAAGGGACTTTGCATCGCTGAGGTCTGAGTTGGCCAACGTGAAAAGCACGGTTTCGGACATTGAACATACTCTGTCTGCATGTACCGATGAGACGGCAGCACTACAGAACAGTGATCAATTTCTGACTAAAGATATTGTCAAACCGGATGCTAAATGTGAGGATTTAGAAGCTAGATCGCGGCACCAGAATGTCCGAATTGTGGGGATTCCAGAAGGTGATTCGTTCTCCCTGATTACTCTTAATATATCCAAGCTCCTTAAAGAAGCATTTTCCATGGATAAATGCCCACTGGTGGATAGAGTCCACTGTTCATTGGCACCCACATACACTATTATGAAGACTGTGTAGATAATTTCAGTAAAGTTAGATGACAACGGCGGAGTACAGTTTCAGGCATGGCGCTTTCGGTCTTCCCCGACTTCACCGCTAAAACGGCAAAAGCATGAGCTGGTTTTAATAATGTCCATGAACTGCTCCGCAACATTGAAGAAGTTACATACGGTATGTTCTACCTGGCTACACCACAATTTTACTTCACCTGAGGAGGCCACGCAATTAGTTACTTCAATAACTAAGGGTCATCCTCCAGCTTTAGAGAACATTATCAGAATATTCAGTATTCTATTTAACAGATTCTACGAAAATCAATGAAACATTACAATAACAGTGTTCCTACAGTGTTTTGAAAACACAGGCTTTACAGGTGGTGGTCAAAATAATAGAAATACCACATAAACACTCAACCCGGTTGTGATTTATTTACAGTTATAAACACAGCTGCACATGTGTTACTGTATATTCGGTTGATTGACAGTTAACAGTGTGATTAGCACCTTTAATGTGATATTTCAAAGCAACATAAGGCAGCTAACATGAAAAAATCCTGAAAAAAATCAGTTGATACTGACATGGTGGTGGTGTGTTAGTGTGTGTTGTTCATGTATGAGTGGATAAGACACAGCAGCGCTGATGGAGTTTTTAAACACCTCACTGTCACTGCTGGACTGAGAATAGTCCACCAAACAAAAATATATCCAGCCAACAGTGCCCCGTGGGCAGCGTCCTGTGACCACTGATGAAGGTCTAGAAAATGACCAACTCAAGCAGCAGCAATAGATGAGCGATCGTCTCTGACTTTACATCTACAGGGTGGACCAACTAGGTAGGAGTGTCTAATAGAGTGGACAGTGAGTGGACAAGGTATTTAAAAACTCCAGCAGTGCTGCTGCACACTAGTGCTACACACTAACACACCACCACCATGTCAGTGTCACTGCAGTGCTGAGAATGATCCACCACCTAAATAATACCTGCTCTGTAGTGGTCCTGTGAGAGTCCTGACCATTAAAGAACAGGGTGAAAGGGGGCTAACAAAGCATGCAGAGAAACAGATGAACTACAGAGTGCTTCTATATGGTAAGTGGAGCTGATAAAATGGACAGCGAGTGTAGAAACAAGGAGGTGGTTTTAATGTTAAGGTTTATTCGGTGTATATACACACTGACAAGTGCACCTCTCAATGGCTAGGCTAATTTGGCCAACACACCATCTTCCCTTCCGAACATTAGTAGATACTAACTTTCACAAGTTCAGGCTGATCTTGGTGCAAAACAGAGACAGCTCTTTCATATGAATAAGGCTAAAAGGTAAGAGAAAGAGGACAATGAATGAGAACGGAAGCGGATGGAGGAAAAGTTAAGGAATGCCAAGAAAGTTCTTAAAAACGCCTAAAGCTTAAAGACAAATAGGCTACAAAGAGCATCACAAGAATAAATGAACAGGATAGACATAAAAAGAACAGGATGTTTCTGAATTCAAACAGGAGATAAAATAATAGGTTGAAATAATAGAGACTATGGTTAAGTTTGATATTTAAATTGTTATTTATTTTATATTAAATTGCATAATGTGTAGCTTTTGATAATATAGTCATATGTACACACAACAAATACACATGTACTTCATTTAAAGTAATACATTTAATACACATTTACAGAAAGTTATTGCCCCTTGATGATAATATATACCACATTCAGTGGTAGCTTAGTGGGTAGAGCTTTGAGCAATCAATCAGAAGATTGTCGGTTCAAATCC
The DNA here is from genome assembly GCF_030014385.1 of Trichomycterus rosablanca. Taxonomy (NCBI): domain Eukaryota; kingdom Metazoa; phylum Chordata; class Actinopteri; order Siluriformes; family Trichomycteridae; genus Trichomycterus; species Trichomycterus rosablanca. Next base: position 7,992,186 of record NC_086013.1, read on the forward strand.
AGGCTCTGCTGTGCAGCCACTGTTGGGCCCTTGAGCAAAGCCCTTACCCTGCGCTCTGACCCCAGCTTTCTAACAAGATGGGATATGCAGAAAAAGCATTTCTGAGATTTAGTACCTGACTAGTTACCATAGGCACAGAACAAAACTTGTGGAATGCCTCAAAAAGAATTTTTGTTATAACTGCAAGAAAGTCCTATTTGATATTGTTCTCCAATGGAATGTCAGGTGTCCACATAACTTTGGCCATATAGTATATGTTTTGAAAGTACAGTATTAAAAAAATGTTTACTTTGTATATACAGTGTATCACAAAAGTGAGTACACCCCTCACATTTCTGCAAATATTTCATTATATCTTTTCATGGGACAACACTATAGACATGAAACTTGGATATAACTTAGAGTAGTCAGTGTACAACTTGTATAGCAGTGTAGATTTACTGTCTTCTGAAAATAACTCAACACACAGCCATTAATGTCTAAATGGCTGGCAACATAAGTGAGTACACCCCACAGTGAACATGTCCAAATTGTGCCCAAAGTGTCAATATTTTGTGTGACCACCATTATTATCCAGCACTGCCTTAACCCTCCTGGGCATGGAATTCACCAGAGCTGCACAGGTTGCTACTGGAATCCTCTTCCACTCCTCCATGATGACATCACGGAGCTGGTGGATGTTAGACACCTTGAACTCCTCCACCTTCCACTTGAGGATGCGCCACAGGTGCTCAATTGGGTTTAGTCCATCACCTTTACCTTCAGCTTCCTCAGCAAGGCAGTTGTCATCTTGGAGGTTGTGTTTGGGGTCGTTATCTTGTTGGAAAACTGCCATGAGGCCCAGTTTTCGAAGGGAGGGGATCATGCTCTGTTTCAGAATGTCACAGTACATGTTGAAATTCATGTTTCCCTCAATGAACTGCAGCTCCCCAGTGCCAGCAACACTCATGCAGCCCAAGACCATGATGCTACCACCACCATGCTTGACTGTAGGCAAGATACAGTTGTCTTGGTACTTCTCACCAGGGCGCCGCCACACATGCTGGACACCATCTGAGCCAAACAAGTTTATCTTGGTCTCGTCAGACCACAGGGCATTCCAGTAATCCATGTTCTTGGACTGCTTGTTTTCAGCAAACTGTTTGCTGGCTTTCTTGTGCGTCAGCTTCCTTCTGGGATGACGACCATGCAGACTGAGTTGATGCAGTGTGCGGCGTATGGTCTGAGCACTGACAGGCTGACCTCCCACGTCTTCAACCTCTGCAGCAATGCTGGCAGCACTCATGTGTCTATTTTTTAAAGCCAACCTCTGGATATGACGCCGAACACGTGGACTCAACTTCTTTGGTCGACCCTGGCGAAGCCTGTTCCGAGTGGAACCTGTCCTGGAAAATTGCTGTATGACCTTGGCCACCATGCTGTAGCTCAGTTTCAGGGTGTTAGCAATCTTCTTATAGCCCAGGCCATCTTTGTGGAGAGCAACAATTCTATTTCTCACATCCTCAGAGAGTTCTTTGCCATGAGGTGCCATGTTGAATATCCAGTGGCCAGTATGAGAGAATTGTACCCAAAACACCAAATTTAACAGCCCTGCTCCCCATTTACACCTGGGACCTTGACACATGACACCAGGGAGGGACTACGACACATTTGGGCACAATTTGGACATGTTCACTGTGGGGTGTACTCACTTATGTTGCCAGCTATTTAGACATTAATGGCTGTGTGTTGAGTTATTTTCAGAAGACAGTAAATCTACACTGCTATACAAGCTGTACACTGACTACTCTAAGTTATATCCAAGTTTCATGTCTATAGTGTTGTCCCATGAAAAGATATAATGAAATATTTGCAAAAATTTGAGGGGTGTACTCACTTTTGTGATACACTGTATATATATATATATTGTAATATACTGTATATAATATATTATAATATACTGTATATTGTATGTGATAATACAACCGAAAAAGTTGGGACATTATGGAAAATGTAAATAAAATAAAGATGCAGTGTTCCTTACATTTACTTTGACTTTTATTGCATTGAAGACAGTTTGAACCCAAGATATCAACTTCATTTCATTAATTAATAAACATCCATTTCTGCATTTTTAAGCCTGCAACACATTCCAAAAAAAGTCGGGACGGGGGCAATTTAGGGCTAGTAAAGAGGTGAAAAAACTAAATAATGATGTGATGTCAACAGATGATTGTAATATGGTTTGGTACAAAAGCAGCATCCAGGAAAGGCTGAGTCTTTGATGAGCAAAGATGATCAACAAATGTGTGAGAAAATTATTGAAATGTTTATTACTAAATGAAATGAAATTGCAACACATTCCGTAAAAACTTGGAACAGTAAAGCATTTATCACTTTGTGTTGTAACCATTTTTATTCACAACACTTAAAAGACTTTTTGGCACAAAGCATACCAAGCAATAAAGTGTTTCAGGTGTTATTTTGTCCTGCAAACACGTCTTAAGGTGATATCTTAAGCAATATCTTGAATTCATACTGTCTCCAATTAAATACAAGTCAAAGTAAATATAAGAATCACTGTGTTTTTTATTTGCTTTGTCCATACTCTAAACCTTTTCTGATTTGGGGCTGTAAAGTATTCTGTCCAGTCAATAAGAGTCCAGACAATAAGATTGTGTTGAAGAGAGACGTAAAGAAGTTCAAGTGCCAGGAAAATCATCCTAAGGCTGAAGATGATGGATGGCGGAATGAAAGAGATGATGAAATGATGGATGAGAAAGCCCATCTGGGGTTTAGAAACATGAAGTTATGTCCTTGCTGTTTCAAGTTTTAAGACACATCCGTTCTGGGGCTGGATGCATGGTTTAAGAGTTCAATGCCTAAACCATTTCTGCTTTGTGGCAGGGCGCATTATCCAGCTGAAAGAGGCCACAGCCATCAGGGAATACCGTTTCCATGAAAGGGTGTACATGGTCTGCAACATGGTCAACTTCAAGAATAAAATGTTAACTTTCTGCCTAACATATCCCACCCACTAACAGGTGCCATGATGAAGAGATAATCAGTGTTATTCACGTCACCTGTCAGTGGTCATAATGTCATGCCTGGTCGGTGTATACATATTACTCTTTATGATATTTTACTGAAAAATATTACTGAATACATTTACAGTGTTAAACGTTTTCAGTTATAATTACATTTTAAAGTATGTTTAAAGTCCAGACCTGGTAAAAAAACAGTGAGAGTGTGTTGAAGAGCAAAGAAGAGACTGATAAAGTGTAGCGCTAAAGCAGATCCTGAGGCTAAAAATAATAGATGGCTGAAGGAAAGAAAAGACTCAAAGATAAACAAGAAAGACCTACTGTGGTTCTGAAAATGAGGCTATGTCTATGCCTTTTGAAGCATGTTGCATTAACTGGTCAGAACATTTTATACATTTCTAAAATGTGTTAACAGAACTGTACAGGACTGGCTTACATTATATAGTACAACCCTAAATCAGACAAAAGTTGGGACAGTATGGAAATTGCAAATAAAACGTATTACTTATGTACATTCTTTATTTCTGACTACATATTACATATATAACCATTTCTGGGCTGTTTAATGGCTACTAAGCTTTTCATCTACAGAGCTTTAAGTTCAAGAACCCCTTTATGCCATATTCATATCTTTAATTTTTAAATAATGTCCACTTCAAATTCACTTCACTCTTCTTCACTAATATTTGTCATGTCAAGGGGTAAATAAACTGATCCAATGATATAACTTCATATTTATATAAAGAATATATACAGTAGAATAACCCAAATGAATTGTGACCTATCCTCATAAAACAACAAAGCAATCCTCAAGCCTGATTTTGATTGATAATTAACCTCAGTGTTTGAGAACTTGTATGGCTGGTCAATGCTGAGTGCTACTGTTAACTTTTTTTTAGAATTTTGCAATGTCTTGGACATGGACAACCAATCGGTCATCTGAGAACAATAAAGAGCACAAAAGCAAGAATTATGGCATAGCACAAAATGCTTGTTGTGTTCTAAATTGCATAGTACTAAATAAAATAGTGTGGTAAATAAGTACACAACAAATAATAATGTTAGTATTTTAAATCTACTTTTTAGTAAGTAATTGAGATTTGACTTGTGACTCATAGGCAACTTTTCTTTCGTTAAGTCTTCTCTATACACCGATCAGCCATAACAATAAAACCACCTCCTTCTTTCGACACTCACTGTCCATTTTATCAGCTCCACTTACCATATAGAAGCACTTTGTAGTTCTACAATTACTGACTGTAGTCCATCTGTTTCTCTGCATGCTCTGTTAGCCCCCTTTCATGCTATTCTTCAATGATCAGGACTCTCCCAGGACCACTACAGAGCAGGTATTATTTGGGTGGTGGGTCATTCTCAGCACTGCAGTGACACTGACATGATCCACCAGCTAAATAATACCTGCTCTGTAGTGGTCCTGGGAGAGTCCTGACCATTGAAGAACAGCATGAAAGGGGGTTAACAAAGCATGCAGAGAAACAGATGGACTACAGTCAGTACTATATGGTACTAAGTACTAAGTGGAGCTGATGAAATGGACAGTGAGTGTAGAAACAAGGAGGTGGTTCTAATGTTATGGCTGATCTGTATAGGTATATGTCATTAGGTTGAGCAGTCAAATATACATTTCTGGATTTTGTGAGCTTTACTTTGTGACACACTTCATCAACAACATGATTGTGAAAACAGAAACCCAGCTGAACAGTGGGACATCCTGGTTGCAAAACTTCTGCAGTCATCATGCAGAAACTTCTGGAGAATCTTGTTTAGTCTACTTTGGCATATAGAAAAGAAAACAGAGGGAGGTAAACAATCAACAGAACACTTAATACCCAAAGCTAAGGCCTGAGAGGCAGCCAAACCCTTCTAATACTCATTAGTATTTCACACTGACTGCTTTCTGACAAGCAGATTTTTCTTCCCCTTTGTCCACCACTGAGGCTTTCATGAGGATTTCTTTTAATGTGACATTCAGAACCCATTCTTCTAAATGATAATAATCATGTTGGCATTTGTTTTTGCACTGCAGTTTAATGTGCTAGCCCAGCACTGTCGAGATGTGTGTTTGAGTCTCAGTGCAAGCCAAGTAAGGCCGTAAACAGTCTGACCATGTCTGAGGGATGAAGAAATCACCTCTTTGCTGCAGCAACATGGATTCCTACTGCCTGGTCAAGATGCTCCTTGCATACACTGATCAGCCATAACATTAAAACCACCTCCTTGTTTCTACACTTACTGTCCATTTTATCTGCTCCACTTTGTAGATCTACAATAGCTGACTATAGTCCATCTGTTTGTCTGCATGCTTTGTTAGCCCCCTTTTATGCTGTTCTTCAATGGTCAGGACTCTCCCAGGACCACGACAGAGCAGGTATTATTTAGGTGGTGGATCATTCTCAGCACTGCAGTGACACTGACATGGTGGTGGTGTGTTAGTTTGTGTTGTGTTGGTATGAGTGGATCAGACACAGCAGCGCTGATGGAATTTTTAAATACCGTGTCCACTCACTGTCCACTCTATTAGACACCCCTACCTAGTTGGTCCACCCTGTAGATGTAAGGTCAGAGACGATCGCTCATCTATTGCTGCTGTTTGAGTTTATCAGCGGTCACAGGACGCGGCCCACGGGGCACTGTTGGCTGGATATATTTTTGGTTGGTGGACTATTCTCAGTCCAGCAGTGTGTTTAAAAACTCTATCAGCATTGCTGTATCTTATCCACTCATACCAGCACAACACACACTAACACACCACCACCATGTCAGTGTCACTGCAGTGCTGAGAATGATCCACTGCATCAGGAACCGCCACTCAACAATAGCTGATATAACTACATGGGTGAGGGATTACTTTGGCAAACCTTTGTGAAGCACTACACTACAGAGTTACATGCACAAACGCCACTTAAACCTTTACTGTGCAAAAAAAAGCCTTATGTTAATCATGTACAGAAGCAGTATCGACTTCTCTGGGCTCTGAGGCATCTAGGATGGACCATCACACAGTGGAAATGTGTATTGTGGTCAGATGAACACACTGAGATCTTAGAGCAACATGTGCTGCCTTCAAGACGTCTTCTTCATCTTCTTGAGGGACATTCATGCATTTTTCAACAAGACAATACAAAACCACATGCTGCACACATTACAAAGGCATGGCTGTGGAAGAATAGGGCACGGGTACTGGACTGGCCTGCCTGCAGTCCTGACCTGTCCCCAATAGAGAATGTGTGGAGAATTTTGAAACGAAAACTGCAACAACGACGACCCCGTACTGTTGCACATCTTAAGACGTGTTTGCAGGAAGAATGAGACAAAATAAAAGCTGAAACACTAAATCACTTGGTATCCTCAGTGCCAAAACGTCTTTTAAGTATGGTGAACAGGAATGGCAACATTACAAAGTGGTAAATGCTTTACTGTCCCAACTTTTTTATTTTATCTGCATTTTCCATACTGCCCCAACTTTTTCTGATTTGGGGTTGTATTTAAATTGTGTCTCACTCACTATAGATGAATTCTACTTTTTAATAAGTAGGACAATAAAAATCAAAAATGAGCTTCCTAGTTGAGCAAAAAAAATGTCAAGGGTTATGAAAAATATTTATGGCTGTCCAGGGAGTTTGTATATATATTTTTCCACTACCTAGCGTAATGCTTGTTCCCCAGCTTTGTGCTTTCCATCGCCCCATTGTCTTGCACACACACACAGTCTCACATACACACACACAGTTTTATAGCTCTCTTAGCCGCTTTGTATATTACCCTTTGCGCCCATGTTCACCAGGGCTAGTTTCACAGAGGCTGGATAAATGTGTTTTTGATAAACTCTGAGAAAAGCAATCCTACCCGCTGTCAAAACACACCACCCAACCCAGCAGGAAATTCAATCCGGATCAGGTCATGAACGTCAGGCTCGAGTTTGTCTGCTGCTCTGACTCATAGCTTAGCATTAAGCACTTAGCTTAGTGGCCGCGGTTCTTAAACAGCTGACCTCAATCTCTTGTGACTCCCGAGACCCAGACCAAATGTGTAAGCAAGTCAAGTGGCTGACTGTAATGCCAATTAGCTTTCGGTTATTCTATTTATCCTGGCTGATCTTCTAGCACTCGCTAATAGTGCTGAGTGGTAATATACACTTGAGCAGAGCTTGTGTGAGGTCACTGAGGTAAAGGAGACCACCCACATGCTATTAGCAAGAACAGTATCCCACGCCACACTGGCCTCTGTGTTAATTCGTCTTATAACTTTAATAAACATACAATGGACAAACATGACAGTTGCACGACAGGGAGTCCCAAACTTGAAACGTGAACCTGAGATATTTCATGTTTTATCTGCTCAACTTCATTTCATTTATTAATAAACATCCATTCCTGCATTTCAGACCTGCAACACATTCCAAAAAAAGTTGGGACAGTAAAGCATTTACCACTTTGTAATGTTGCAATTCCTTTTCACCACACTTAAAAGACGTTTTGGCACCGAGGATACCAGGTGATTTAATGTTTCAGGTTTTATTTTGTCTCATTCTTCCTGCAAACACGTCTTAAGATGTGCAACAGTACGGGGTCGTCGTTGTCGCAGTTTTTGTTTCAAAATTCTCCACACATTCTCTATTGGGGACAGGTCAAAAATTGAAAAATGCATGGACGTCCCTGGAAAAGATGACGTCTTGAAGGCAGCACATGTTGCTCTAAGATCTCAATGTACTTTTCTCCAATAATGTTGCATCACAGAAGTGTAAATCACCTTTGCCAAGGGTACTAACACAGTCCCATACCATGACAGACCCTGGCTTTTGGACTTGTTCCTGATAACAGTCTGGATGGTCCTTTTCGTCTTTGGCGTCCATTTTTTTCTAAAAAAGACCTGGAATGCTGATTCATCTGACCACAATACTTGTTTCAGCTGTGTGATGGTCCATCCTAGATGCCTCAGAGCCCAGGGAAGTCGACACCGCTTCTGGATTAACATAAGGCTTCTTTTTTGCACAGTAAAGTTTTAAGTGGTATTTGTGCATGTAACTCTGTATTGTAGTGCTTGACAAAGGTTTGCCAAAGTAATCCCTCACCCATGTGGTTAGATCAGCTATTGCTGAGTGGCGGTTCTTGATGCAGTGCCGTCTGAGGGATCAAAGATCACGGGCGTTCAGCTTAAGCTTGCGCCCTTGGCCTTTACGCACTGAAATTCCTCCTGATTCCTTAAATTGTTTATTGATATTATGCACTGTAGAGGGAGAAATATGCAAATCCCTTCCAATCTTTCTTTGAGGTTCATTGTTTTTAAACATTTCAATCATTTTCTCACTCATTGATGAGCAAAGATGATCAGAGGATCTCCAGTTTGTCAACAAAAGACCTTTTCTGGATGCTGCTTTTGTACCAAACCATGATTACAATCACCTGTTGGGAATCACAACATTATTTAGTTTTTTCACACCATTACTAGCCCTAAATGGCCCCTGTCCCAACTCTTATTGGAATGTGTTGCAGGCCTGAAATGGAGGTATATTAAGAAATGAAATGAAGTTGAGCAGATAAAACATGAAATATTTTGGGTTCAAACTGTCTGCAATCTAATAAAAGTCAAAGTAAATGTAAGGAACACTGCATTTTCCTACATCATTTTACCTACACTACATCATACCATCTTGTCTGAACAGTGCCTTCAGCATTTATGTTTAGACTAATAGCTATTGCCTTTGTTACAAATGAAATAAGATTACTGGTGTTAAAGCCTCTACAATTGTATTGTAAACAATTCTCTAATGGGCCCACCAGCCGGGTAAGGATTACAGTATAATGCCCACCTGCTGTGCCATTATGGGCCGGCAGGGGGGAAAAGGGTACAGATGAGTGAGTGCTGATTCCTTTAATCAATGATTTAAGTTCAGTCTCTGCACCTCATTAAGAATGATTTCAGTGCACCCTGCCAGGGTCCTGTGTTTCTTGGTATTTGCTGGCAGTAGTTAATTCCAGGCCTGTGTTGGGCAAATGTCTTGCTTTGCTCTTTCTTGGTGATTGTGTGGAGTGTGGTTCTGGTGATCTCTACTCCAACAAACATGTTCCAAAACATGTTCCAGTACTGTTCTACCTTGGTCAAGTATCCTGCAACTGGGTTAAAACTCTATAATATTGCAGGTGCTGGGCCTTGACTGGACAAGCGATTGACAAACCAAGACAGGGATTTAGGAAGACTCGCCACCCATGTCCAGGATGGACCTCCAGTAGTAGCCACATTTAAGGGATTCTGCCACGACCCCACTAGAGACAGCTTCTATCCAAGGTAGTTTCTTTATGACAAGTGAAGCCAGCCATGTGCTAACAAAGCTGGTATGTATAACACCCCAAATGGCTGCAGTAAATTAATGCTTAATTAGGTGCGGAGACTGCTTTTGCCACTGAAATACTTTAAAACAGTTTTAAACAAACAACTATCTGTCAATCAATCGTTAATTTCAGCATATCTGGAAACATTGTGTTCAAAATGTGAACACATACCAATAACCAGGTACCAACAATTTGATTTAACAATTTACATGACTAAATACCAATAGCAGTTTTTAATAAACCGATTAGGCATAACATTATGACCACCTTCCTAATATTGTGTTGGTCCCCCTTTTGCTGCCAAAACAGCCCTGACCCGTCGAGGCATAGACTCCACTAGACTCTTGAAAGTGTGCTGTGATATCTGGCACCAAGATGTTAGCAGCAGATCCTTTAACTCCTGTAAGCTGTGAGGTGGTAGCCTCCATGGATCTGAATGTGGGTCATCAGCCAAGGCCACCTTCTTCCATTGCTCTGTGCTCCAGTTCTGATGCTCACGTGCCCATTGTTGGCGAATTCGGCGGTGGACAGGGATCAGCATGGGCACCATGACTGGTCTGCGGCTTTGCAGCCCCATATGCAACAAAATGCGATGTCCTTTCTATCAGAACCAGCATTAACTTCTTCAGCAATTTGAGCTACAGTAGCTCGTCTGTTGGATCGGACCACACGTGCATCAATGAGTCTTGGCCACCCATGATCCTGTCGCCGGTTTACCACTGTTCCTTCTTTGGACCACTTTTAATAGATACTGACCACTGCACACCGGAAACACCCCACAAGAGCTGCAGTTTTGGAGATGCTCTGACCCAGTCGTCTAGCTCAAATCCTTACGCTCGCCCATTTTTCCTGCTTTTTACACATTAACTTTGAGGATAAAATGTTCACTTGCTGCCTAATACACTGATCAGCCATAACATTAAAACCACCTCCTTGTTTCAACACTCACTGTCCATTTTATCAGCTCCACTTACCATATAGAAGCACTTTGTAGTTCTACAATTACTGACTGTAGTCCATCTGTTTCTCTGCATGCTTTGTTAGCCCCCTTTCATGCTGTTCTTCAATGGTCAGGACTCTCCCAGGACCACCACAGAGCAGGTATTATTTGGGTGGTGGGTCATTCTCAGCACTGCAGTGACACTGACATGGTGGTGGTGTGTTAGTGTGTGTTGTGCTGGTATGAGTGGATCAGACACAAAAGCGCTGCTGGAGTTTTTACATACCATGTCCACTCACTGTCCACTCTATTAGACACTTCTATCTAGTTGGTCCACCTTGTAGATGTAAAGTCAGAGACGATTGCTCATCTATTGCTGCTGTTTAAGTTGGTCATCTTGTAGAGCTTCATCAGTGGTCACAAGACGCTGCCCATGGGGCGCTGTTGGCTGGATATATTTTTGGTTGGTGGACTATTCTCAGTCCAGCAATGACAGTGAGGTGTTTAAAAACTCCAGCAGCGCTGCTGTGTCTGATCACCTCATACCAGCACAACACACACTAACACACCACCACCATGTCAGTGTCACTGCAGTGCTGAGAATGATCCACCACCTAAATAATACCTGCTCTGTAGTGGTCCTGTGGGGGTCCTTAGCATTGAAGAACAGGGTGAAAGCAGGCTAAAAAAAGTATGTAGAGAAACAGATGGACTACAGTCAGTAACTGTAAAACTACAAAGTGCTTCTATATGGTAAGTGGAGCTGATAAAATGGACAGTGAGTGTAGAAACAAGGAGGTGGTTTTAATGTTATGGCTGATCGGTGTATTATAACACACACTTGATTTATTTTTATTTAAACATAATGTTTTTCTTTATATTAGTCCTCCTTAAATTCTCTATTCAGTGACATGAATGTTTCATCATACAGCTTGTGACAAATTACAGAGACAAATTCTGTTTAAAGAACCAGTCACCCGTCATTGAATCGATGACCTTTGGAGGGCAGTGGTGGGCGTTCAAAAATGTGGGTTGAAAAGTTTCTGGACAAAGTGTGTTGTGTGAATAAAAAAAAAACTTTCATGTTGACCACATTTACATAGACACAAGTCCTACACACACGGATCGACAGAGCTCTTACATCCGAGCAGGGGTTTAATAGGCAGATGACAGGGCAGATCAGGGGGGTGTAGAGTAAAGAGGAGGTCAGGTCTGACCTTTGACTTTCCCTATTAACAGCACAAAGGCACTGGGTGCCTGGCATCCACATCCTTCTCAATGAAGGTTTCCAACAGAGAGGCCCTCAGGCACGCACCCCATTGGAACCCAAATCAACCTTTTACCCCTAAATCCTCAGCAACCCCCCACTACCAACCCTGAGCTTTAATCTCTATTACACACCTCTAAAAATGAGCTAAACTAAACAACTTATATTTGGGCTAATCATGTTCAGTCACATTACTTGATTTTTGCTTTTAAATTCTACAACCCCAAATCAGAAAAAGTTGGGACAGCATGGAAAGTGCAAATAATAAAAACACAGAGTTTCTTTCATTTACTTTGACTTTTATTTCATTGCAGACAGGATGAACCTGAGATATTTCATGCTTTATCTTCTAAACTTCATTTCATTTATTACTAAACATCCATTCCTGCATTTCAGGTCTGCAACACATTCCAAAAAAAGTTGGGACAGTAAAGCATTTACCACTTTGTAATGTTGCCATTCCTTTTCTCCACGCTTCAAAGACGTTTTGAAAATTCTCCACACATTCTCTATTGGGGACAGGTCAGGACTGCAGGCAGGCCAGTGCAGTACCCGTACCCTCTTTTTCCACAGCCATGCCTTTGTAATGTGTGCAGCATGTGGTTTTGCATTGTCTTGTTGAAAAATGCATGGACGTCCCTGGAAAAGATGACGTCTTGAAGGCAGCATATGTTGCTCTAAGATCTCAATGTACTTTTTTGCATTAATGCTGCATCACAGAAGTGTAAATGACCTTTGCCAAGGGCACTGACACAGCCCCATACCATGACAGACTCTGGTTTTTGGACTTGTTTCTGATAACAGTCTGGATGGTTCTTTTCGTCTTTGGTCCGGAGCACACGGCGTCTATTTTTTCCAAAAATGACCTGGAATGCTGATTCATCTGACCACAATACACATTTCCACTGCGTGATGGTCCATCCTAGATGCCTCCAAGCCCAGAGAAGTCGACGCCGCTTCTGGACATGATTAACATAAGGCTTCTTTATTGCACAGTACAGTTTTAAGTGGCATTTGTGCATGTACCTCTGTATTGTAGTGCTTGACAAAGGTTTGCCAAAGTAATCCCTCACCCATGTGGTTATATCAGCTATTGTTGAGTGGCGGTTATTGATGCAGTGCCGTCTGAGGGATTGAAGATCACAGGTGTTCAGCTCACTGAAATTCCTCCCGATTCCTTAAAACATTTAATGATATTATGCACTGTAGAGGGAGAAATATGCAAATCCCTTCCAATTTTTCTTTGAGGTTCATTGATTTTAAACATTTCAATTATTTTCTCACATATTTGTTGACAAACTGGATCCTCTGATCATCGTTGCTCATCAAAGACTCACTTTTACAATCACCTGTTTGGAACCACATCATTATTTAGTTTTTTCACCTCATTACTAGTCGTAAATTTCCCCTGTCCCAACTTTTTTTGGAATGTGTTGCAGGCCTGAAATGCAGAAATGGAGGTTTATTAACAAAGTAAATGTAATTTTTAATTTATTTTGCATTTTCCATACTGTCCCAACTTTTTCTGATTTGGGGTTGTAATAAGAGAGAACTTTAAAATTGTGTTTTTAATCAAATTGTGATGATCCACAAAAAGGAGCTAAGTCTCTGTTGCAGGGTAATGCAGATCTAGTGTGGCTACACAGGTAAAATGTCCTCAAAATGGCACTAGGGTCACTATGTACAGCGAAAGACCCCTAAAAAGTGGACGTAAACAACAACCACAACCCTACCTCAAGACATCGCACGCAGTTACCAGAACATTGTACATTCATCTCTACATTGAAATCAAACTATATAGAACTAATATTTACAGATTAATTGTCCTATGGTTGCGCAAGGCATCCTGTGAGCATCAGGATAGCCTCACCCACTCACCCCAGTCCAAGGAACCAGCACGGGTCATCACAATATTGGATAACAATGCTTCTCAGTAATTACCTGTCTGACAGGTTGAACTGTCGTCATGTCTGGTTTAACCCTTGCATTTATACCTATCTAGACCCAGCACAGGTATGTCTACTGTTAAAAATTCCTGACCAAGCAACACAGTCCAGGGGCCTATTCACAGTTTATGGGCTTTTGTCTCCAGAAGTAGAAGCCAGACAAGGCAGCTTTGCCTTTTTTTTTTTAAATACCAGGATCATCTGTACCTTGTTTGTTGTCACAAATACATGACCCCTATCTGTTTCCAGGAAAGGCTATTTTTGCTCACAAAGCAGAACAATAAACAGTACAGGCCGATGCTAAAAATGCTAACCTCGTCAAACCCTGACCAAGCACTGGTCAGTCAAGAAACATTCATGTGAACGTTAGAAAAAGAACTGTAGATGACAAAATCATATCACCTGTCACGATTCAAGCTTTTGTGCTCCTGGTACCTGGAACTCAGGTGCACCTGCCATGCCCACCTCTCCAGGAGCACATGTTAGAGGAAAGTTTGTTTTCAGTGGCAAGCCAATGCCCCTTATGATGATTGGTTCCATTCTGCTAATTAGCCCCAGCTGCCCCTCATCTGAGGACATTTACGTAAGAGGGGAGCTGGGGAACAGTCAGTTGGAGACTATTTTGAGTTGATCTGGTTTGCTTATGAAAGCTGTTAGTAATTGGATTTTGCCTGACTCGGTCCGTTTGCCTGATTTGCCTTGTTTTGGTTTGTTTGTTTAGTTTGTTTAGTTTGTTTAGTTTGTTTTGTTAGTCCTGTTTAGCTCTGTCTAGCCCTGTTTAGCTTTTGTCTGTGTTTGTTAGCCTTAGCCGTTGTTTGTTTAGCCTTTGTCTGTTAGCCTTAGCCATGTTTGTTAGCTCTGTTTAGCCCAGTTTAGTTTAGTTATTCCGTTTGCCCTTGTCCGTGTGCTCATTATTACTAGTCTTGTTTAGCTTATGGTTTAGGTTCCAGTTTCCTGTGTGTTTAGTTTAGATTAGCATAGGTTTCTCATGTGTTTAGTTAACTTAGCATTGTTAGCTTAGGTCTTGTGTTCATTGGTCTTGTCTTGTTATAACCTGTCTCGTGTAATCTCTGTCGTGTATTTTTGTTAGTATTAAACTATTTTGGTTAAATTACAACTCTGCATGTGTCCGCCCCCTTGTCTGTCATAGCCTATATAGTGTTACATCACCAGACATACTGTTGCTGCACTGTTGCTGCACTGTTGCTACTCTCCATAGGAGTGAGTTCGCAAAGAGCACAACAAGAGCACAGCATTAGCATGGAAAATAAGTAAACTGGTTCCAAAAGATACCAGAGGCAAAAGCTAAAAAGGACAAAACATTTTAGTGGAGGATATTCAGGGCAGCAGTAGGTTAGTGGTTAAAGTGTTGGACTAGCAATAACAACGTTGCTGGTTTAAGCCCCACCATTGCCAAATAGCTATTATTAGGCCCCTGAGCAAAGTCCTTAACCCTCACTTGCACAAATTGTGTAGTCGTAATTGTAAGTCGCTTTGGATAAATGTGTCTGCTAAATGCTGCAAATCGTTTGGGACTATTTTCAGCCCCAGAAACTGGACACTGGACACAACTTAAATATTAAGAGAATAATACAACCCCAAATCAGAATAAGTTGGGACAGCATGGAAAATGTAAATAATAAAAAAACATTCTTACATTTACTTTGACTTTTATTTGATTGCAGACAGGATGAACCTGAGATATTTCATGTTTTGTCTGGTCAACTTCATTTCATTTATTAATAAACATCCATTCCTGCATTACAGGCCTGCAACACATTCCAAAAAAGTTGGGACAGTAAAACATTTACCTTTTTGTAATGTTGCCATTCCTTTTCACCAGACATCACAGAAGTGTAAATGACCTTTGCCAAGGGCACTGACACAGCCCCATACCATGACAGACCCTGGCTTTTAGACTTGTTGCTGATAACAGTCTGGATGGTCCTTTTGGTCTTTGGTCCGGAGCTGAATGCTGATTCATCTGACTACAATACATGTTTCCACTGTGTGATGGTCCATCCTAGATGCCTCCAAGCCCAGAGAAGTCGGCGCCGCTTCTGGACATGGTTAACATAAGGCTTCTTTTTTGCACAGTCAAGTTTTAAGTGGCATTTGTGCATGTAACTTTTTATTGTAGTGCTTGACAGAGGGTTGCCAAAGTAATCCTTCATTTTTGGAATGTGTTGCAGGCCTAAAATGCTGGAATTAATGTTTATTAACAAATGAAATGAAGTTGAGCAGACAAAACATGAAATATCTATAGGTTCAAACTGTCTGCAATCAAATTAAAGTCAAAGTAAATGTAAGAAACTCTGTGTTTTTATTATACTTGCATTTTCCATATTGTCCCAACTTTTTCTGATTTGAGGTTGTAAATGCATAATGTCAAATAATTTTAGAACTAGTACTAAGTGTTATGTTATGGGTTCTGTGGGGTTTTGTTTGCAGTGGAGACTTCACTTAAGTGTAACTGCATGTTTACAAACTGGTATTGACATTGCAAGTGTGACCATTCTGGCAGTAAGAGATAGAAGATGTTATGTAGCAGAGATGGGGACTCGAGACACACATAAGTCGCACTCACAGTGACTCAGACTCGTTTCAAATTATTTGGACTCGACTCATGACTCGCAAAAAAAAGAACCGTAAACAACAAGAGTCTCTAGCGTCAGCATGTGTTAACATTAGTTATGTGTGACAATATACATACATACATACATATACCCGCAACGCACGCAATGGGGAAATGTTACAGCCAGCTTCCGGCGTGGTGATGAAGCAGTTTGAAGTTCACTTCATTTAAACATTTTTGTTACCTTTGGATTGGAATCTCACTTAAAATGGTGGAATACCCTACGTAGCGCACTTCACAGGAACAGCTGGGGTGAATGGAACGCTCCTACAGAATTGGCGCTAATGGCTGAAAGAGCACTTTCTGAACCAATCAGACCTTCTGATTTGAATTTTTAATAAGAAATGCTGTTATCTGCATTTATTCAGTTTGCGTCACACAGATGATGTGTCAATGAAACGCTTAACTGGCTTTCTAACGAGTTAGTGTTTTTAATTATGGAGGTTTTTAATTATAAGCACACATTTACAAAATAAGGGGATTACATTCCTAGTGGGACACACCGTTATAAATTGAATAGCATCTGGAAGAACATAAGCTAAGGTGAGCAGTGGTTATGATTTTCTTTGGCTGTGTTTTGGATTTTGGCCGCTGTGCCGTGATTTATCGCTCACTTTTGTTTTGCAATGAAAACAAAACGTATCAGTTTAAGCTTTTAACTGGTACCTTCTTCTTGTTACGGAAATTACATTCATTTGCACAATGACTAGGAAAGTAAAGGCATGAAGTACAACGGCAAAATACAGTTGCTAATCTAAGTTTGTTTTTTATCTGAACTTACATATTATTTGTTTATTTCTACGCTACATTTCCAATATATGTTTTGTGAATATTATATTGACTCATTACTTGACTCTGACTTGTATTTTGTGACTTGTGAACATCTCTGTTATGTAGTCTATTAATTTGGGCTCACATACACCTGATGATAGGTTGTGAGTGATTCAAATTTATACTGTGTAACAAGATCACCGACCAAACTAAGAAGAAACGCTTCCACAAGGAATGGGATTCTGAACTCCACGAGCTCGAATCTCAGCGATCCTATTGGTCGGCTGGGTGCCCCTAGCAGGCACATTTGGCAGTGCCTGCTGCAGACAAAATTGGCCGCTAGTCTGCTGGGTGGGAAAAGACCAGACTAATAAGTGGGTGGGGTCTTCAGCGCTGTGTAAGGATCCTGGTTTGTAGCCCAAGGCACATGTTCAGAAGTGGAGGAACACGGACATCAGTACATGCGTGAGTTTTTGAAGTACCAATGAAATCAGGATAATCCTTTTGGATGCCTAATTACTGTAACACAGGTTGATCGTATTGGCTCAGATTTGTCACCTTTTAATTTAAAACTGAACAAATGTGAATACAATTTTAATTTAAAAAAGCTATTTCACAATTTAAGCCAATCACATACAAGATGGAAACTTGCAAGACAGTTTACTAAAGGTAAGTTAGCCAGCCTGCTAGCTGTCTAAATTGTCTGGCTTATTACATTGTGACATGCAACCTGCTCACCATCTTGGCTTGCCCCAGATGCCCCACCTGCTTGCATCACCAAGCATGGCAGCACGTCCATGACCAAAACAGTAGTAAGGGTTAAAATGGAATTAATGATTGAATTGTTGAGTTTTGTAGAGTTATGCCTAATTCACACTACACTACACGACTCGGCGAGCGCTCGAGAAAAATATCTACCATGTTAAATATCTGGACCTGGGCGGCACGGTGGCTAAGTGGGTAGCACTGTCGCCTCACAGCGAGAAGGTCCTGGGTTCGATCCCCGGGTGGGGCGGTCCGGGTCCTTTCTGTGCAGAGTTTGCATGTTCTCCCCATGTCTGCGTGGGTGTCCTCCGGGTGCTCCGGTTTCCTCCCACAGTCCGCTAGGCTAATTGGAGACACTGAATTGTCCCATAGTTACCTAGCCGCTGGGATGCACAGACGTAGTGCCGGTCCCAAGCCTGGATAAATAGGGAGGGTTGTGTCAGGAAGGGCATCCGGCGTAAAACCGTGCCAAATCCCGCCGGCGACCCCTAACGGGAAGAAGCCGGAAATGCCGACCCCGTAACCGAAAAACGGGACAAAGGCTGACGAACAGGAAGAAGAGTTAAACATCTGGACCTGTCGGCAACTCAAAATCGTGTAGTGCGAAAGGCGTTGCAAGCAGGTTGCGAGAATGTCAAACTACAGCCAATGAGAACGCCAGATACGGGGTAAGGGGAAACCCAGGGGACATAAGGACGTAGGACAGGGGCATAATATAGTTTCTATCAGAATACATTGGCACACACATAAGCTTTACGGTATTTTGTGATCTTATAATCCACGCCAAACCATAATACCCACGCTGCATTGCAAACAATATTTATTAACCTCAAACTCACTACAGAACAGACAATCCCTGCTGGTCGTGTTGCCAAATCCACTCAGATTCGTTTATTTTTCCTACTTATTTTTCGCTGCACATCGGCGCACAAAAAACTTTGATCGCTCACTTATTGTTGACGTACATTTTTGGATATGGTATCACTATACCCTCGCCACTTCTCGCATGTGTTTTCGTGAAAAAAACGTAGTTTGGGAGACCAGACTGACTCACCTGCGATTACTCTCGGTGATAGATGGTGTAGTGTGAACTGTGTTCATTTTCACTTGTTTGATAAGTGGGAGGGATCTGCCAGACATCAGATATGGCCCCTAATTCACACAAGAGCTATTTTTCCTAATAAAAGGGCTAATCTCCTAAAAGTAGAGTGTAATGTTTTCTTACATCCTTTTGTTGTTGCCACAATATTATATTATATGATATTATACTGTATGTTTCTACAATGTATGAAATTTAAGACATTTACAACAAATGGTAAAAACTGTCAAATAATTAAAGTCAGTGATCATATGGGCTCCACTTTGCATCTGTTTTGGGAAACAGTGGTTCAGCAGGTCCAGTGTTTCTGCTTTAAGAGCTAAATGTTTTCAGAATATGATGGATGACTTGATGAAAACTGGTTTGTTTGGGTGCCTTTGAAACATTTAGCCGGTAATCCAGTTCCAAGACATGTTATGAATTTACTACAGAGAAAAAAGTAAGTGGGGTCTGTTCGTATGTGAAAGCTGATGGACATAAGGTTGTTTTTCACTGAACACAGACAGCATGAGAAATAGAAACAAAAGCACAAGTATAATTTATTTGCTAGGGATATAAATCTGTCTTTTTCATTTCGTTGTGCCCAGATATCTGTGGATGGCAGGCATTAGGTTATGTCATGGAGAGCTGAAAGTGACAGATTTTCTTTTCCCTTTTGGGATTTCGCCATGTGCAAGTGACACAGTGGGACGCCGATGCTTTGTGCACATTGTCCTCCAGCAGAGAAACGTACATTGTAAAAATATGACTGAGCCTACAGTATGTGAAGTGTGACATGAAGCTGATGTTTAAATTAAATAAAACAGGAAAATATTTGTAGCACTGCCACAGGTTAATTAATGATGAAATTAATGATAACTTACACTGATCAGCCATAACAATAAAACCACCTCCTTGTTTCTACACACATTGTCCAATTTATCTGCTTCACTTACCATATAGAAGTAATTTGTAGTTCTACAATTACTGACAGTAGTCCATCTGTTTCTCTGCATGCTTTGTTAGCCCCCTTTTATGCTGTTCTTCAATGGTCAGGACTCTCCCAGGACCACTACAGAGCAGGTATTATTTGGGTGGTGGATCATTCTCAGCACTGCAGTGACACTGACATGGTGGTGGTGTGTTAGAGTGTGTTGTGCTGGTATGAGTGGAGTTTTTAAACACCTCACTGTCATTGCTGGACTGAGAATAGTCCACCAACTAAAAACATCCAGCCAACAGCACCTTGTAGGCAGCATCCTGTGACCACTGATGAAGGTCTAGAAGATGACCAACTCAAACAGCAGCAATAGATGAGCGATCGTCTCTGACTTTACATCTACAAGGTGGACCAACTAGGTAGGAGTGTCTAATAGAGTGGACAGTGAGTGGACACGGTATTTAAAAACTCCAGCAGCGCTGCTGTGTCTGATTCACTCATACCAGCACAACACACACTAACACACCACCACCATGTCATTGTCAGGGCAGTGCTGAGAATCATCCACCACCTAAATAATACCTGCTCTATGGTGGTCCTGACCATTGAGGAACAGGGTGTCTGCTCCATGAGATTATCAAGGATGGCCATGTACAGATTTCTGTAGCGCTCCTGGGGATCCTGGAATTGGGAGAGACGGCGCTTTCTCATGGGTCTGATGTGAGACCTGCTGCTTTGGCATAAACAGCTTGGAAAGCCCCCTCTGAACTCTTCTCTTTGACAAAAGCAAGAAGATACTCAATTCTTTTCTTGCAGTAGAGAACATCCATGGCCCTCTGCTGGACGATATCAAAGACCACATCAGTCTCTGAGAAGATTTGTTCATATGTGTACTACATGAACACAAATTCAAAATCCTCCAGTTTCATTACAAAACCCTTGGCACAATCCAATGTGTCATCATCCAGTGTCTTATCTGCGATGATGTTATAAAAAGTCTGCAGGAGGCCATCATAGTTGTTTCAAGCAAGCAAGAGGTTCATAAAGCTGAGCAGTCCAGCAATAGATATTGGCAGTAGCCTAATGGATGTGATTGAACATGCTTAATATTTAAATATTTTGTGTAAAACTTCCTCAAATTTCATATAATCATTTGCATCATAAAAACTATGTGGCATTTTATTTTTCTTATGGATGTGACAAAAAGTTTCACAAGTTAGCTTTGCTACTAATTTGTCAGCCTATCCTTATGAACCTATGACACTGAGCCAAGTTAGGCTATTAGCCTAATTATGTTATGGCCCAATAATAAATATTAAATACATTTTCGAATTAGTATACTATTGCAATGGTGTGGTAGGCTATGTAAACAAAATTTATTTAGAGTTTACCTCAGATTACAGATAATAAGGCATCATGTTATTTCTAATGTTGTGTTATGCAGTTTTTAGCACTGACAATCGCGGTGGCATTGAAGCGTTTTATAACCACAGGAGTTCATTTAATGTAGGCTATTTGCTTTCACATTTGGGCTCACCTTTCTTGGGAAAGAAGTTCGTTAGCAGTTGCTTTCCCACACTTTTTTTTTTCTTTTCTTCCCTGCCTCTCTTTTCTTTTCTGAAAACCGGATTTAGATTTATTGGGCATCATCTTCCACAGCACGGATACAGCGCGCACTGCCGCTTCAACAGAACGAACGCTAAGTTAAATGCGCCTAGCTCGGTGAAGGCGGACTAAACCGTTTCGTGCAAGGGGTGAGGGTTCCTGTCCTCAGACACTATCTGTAGGCTAGGACACACAATTCAATCCATCAATCAACCGATTTATTTACCCAAAACATTACATTTGCATTAGTTAGCAACATTTATAGTGATATTTAAATGATATTAATATTTAAAGGAAAATAAAATTCCAGACTCCACAAGGGCCCTCCCCCGACTTGGGGCCCTGGTAACTCAGTCCCACTTTTCACCCCACTACGACGCCCCTTGTCTGTGCCACAAGTTTATCCCTAAAATTGTAGCCCTGCATGTTTTCATTTAATACTTCAAAAACAGACTGAGCATCTCGCCCCTCTGAAACATCAAAAAAACCAATAAAGCGCTCCTGAATTTTACCTGCACTATTAACATAGCGAACAATGACAGAAAGTTGGGCACGGCAAGCAATATCAGTTGTTTCATCCATCCAAAAAAGGGAGCAGCCTGAATTTCATCTCTGATCTAATCAGAAACAGTGGATGCAAGAGCAGAGATCAAGTCATTTTGGATAGAATGAGACATACCAGAAAACGCAGCTGATGACTGGAATTGTGTGGCCAGGACAGAGTCATATTTAGATAATGTTTCTGTGAACTCCCTGTAATTCCCCTTGTTGGATGATTCACTACTCTCATCATGCCCCCTAAATGATAGCTCCTGCCGGCCAAGCAAGGAAGTCACATCAATAAGGCGGTTTAGGAAGGCCCTGTTTTGTTTGACTGTTTCATTATGTTTTGCCACTTGAATGCGAGCACCTTCATTAATTGCATGTTCAACCCTGACCCTGCCCAGGCAACTTAACCTCGCACATGCACTCACATGTTCATTGCTCTTTTCATGCCTTTTATATGCCCGGTCAAAGTTAGACAGATCCCCAAAACCCAATTTTGACCAGACAAGACATGATCCCTGAGATGATTTAATCAAGAGGCATGGCCAACAGTACATTTTCTTTGTCACAGCACTTCCAGTCAGCCAGCTATCTTTGTCATACCAGGAGAGCTGAAAAGACCTGTTACCTTTCCCTACTTTTTGCACCAAATCAATCTTAGGCGTTGATCTGCCCTGCTGTTTAATTCTAACTTTCTCCTCGTAAGGAAGACTATCAAATGGCTTTGCCAAAATCAGGTCGACAATATTAGCATTGTCTGCCATCGTGTGCGCCTTGCTAACTGGCTAGTTCACTCCGACCTAGCCAACAGTATGAATGATTGATAGAACAAACTAACGAAACGATATTAAACTCGAACAAGGAAATGTTGAAATTATGTTAAACTGAAACAAATACTATGAGTGTGTTTTATTTACACAATGAACAATGGAAATGGTCAAGTAATTTCACCAAGCAAATACCAAGAAATGGGTTGCAGTTTGTTCTTTCGACTTCACTCGCAAAATCCGCGATGGGACTGAAGCTCCCAGTGATTAACTGACGGTGTAGATCTCAAAATAGCTGTCAATCAAAACGGGATTCAGCCTTTCGACTGATCCTCCAATCATCTTGCAGAAGCTCCGCGTCCAGACCCGCCCACAGCTCCATTCACCCCCAGAGACGCTCAGCGTCCGGGAGCGGGACAAAATCGTGGCATTTATCTAATGACCGGCGAGTTTCGAAGCAATGAAAAAAAAAACCTCCATGCAGTCCCATTGAAGTGAATAGACGCTCAGCTTCTACGGGCAAATGCATTGACGCTACGGGAATGTATGAGAAGTCAGTCGATCTGTGATAAGTAGCTGATTCTGAACGAACTCGTCTTCGAGATGAACGTGTTCTAACGCATTTGTAGTCAATGAAATGTTAACACATCTGTACACATTTGACCATTTCATTTTTGACATTTTAGGGGAAGCTGAGCTTCCCTTGCAGTCTTAGAGAAATCGCCACTGAGTTCAAGTATGTTTTGAATTCCTCGACCAAACCCAGATATAAATCAGTTGAGGTGATTTGCATATTACACCTGTTAGCTAGAATTTGTTTAAAAGACAAATGCCTTCGGGGTAGAGTTGGGACATTCCAGTCATGACGGGTTACATTAATATTAAGCTTAGCATTCTTAATCATTCAAAGTATTCAAAACACATCATTACACATAATGTATGTAGTATAACTTATGAACTATGTTACTTTAATCATCGGACATCACGATGGCTTGGTTGGGTAGCACTTTTGCCTCACAGCAAGAAGGTCCGGGGTTTGATTCCCAGGTCGAGCGGTCTGGACACCCCTGCCTTTTTCTCAACTTATTTTGGAATTTGTTGCAGACCTGAAATGCAAGAATGGATGTACAACCCCACACATTTTTCATGTTTTGTCTGCTCAACTTCATTTCATTTGTTAATATACCTCCATTCCTGCATTTCAGGCTGCAACACATTCTAAAAAAGTTGGGACGGGGGCAATTTAGGTCTAGTAATGAGGTGAAAAACTAAATAATGATGTGATTACAATCACCTGTTGACATCACCTGTTTGGAATCACAGTTTGGTACAAAAGCAGCATCCAGGAAAGGCTGAGTCTTTGATGAGCAAAGATGGCCAGAGGATCTCCTCAATGTACCTCAAAAAAAGATTGGAAGGAATTTGCATATTTCTCCCTCTACAGTGCATAATATCATTAAACCATTCAAGGAATCAGGAGGAATTTCAGTGTGTAAAGGCCAAGGGCGCAAGCTTAAACTGAATGCCCGTGATCTTCGATCCCTCAGACGGCACTGCATCAAGAACCGCCACTCAACAATAGCTGATATAACCACATGGGTGAGGGATTACTTTGGCAAACCTTTGTCAAGCACTACAATACAGAGTTACATGTACAAATGCCACTTTAAACTTTACTGTGCAAAAAAGAAGCCTTATGTTACCCATGCCCAGAAGCGGCATCGACTTCTCTGGGCTCGGAGGCATCTAGGATGCACCATCACACACTGGAAATGTGTATTGTGGTCAGATGAATCAGCATTCCAGGTCTTTTTTGGAAAAAATGGCCGCCGTGTGCTCCGGACCAAAGACGAAAAGGACCGTCCAGACCACATCAGCAACAAGTCCAAAAGCCAGGGTCTGTCATGGTATAAGGCTGTGTCAGTGCCCTTGGCAAAGATCATTTACAATTCTGTGATGCAGCATTAATGCAGAAAAATACATTGAGATCTTAGAGCAACATGTGCCGCCTTCAAGGTGTCATCTTTCCAAGGGACGTCCATGCATTTTTCAACAAGACAATGCAAAACCACATGCTGCACACATTACAAAGGTATGGCTGTGGAAGAAGAGGGTACGGGTACTGGACTGGCCTGCCTGCAGTCCTGACCTGTCCCCAGTAGAGAATGTGTGGAGAATTTTGAAAGGAAAAATGCGACAACGACCCCGTACTGTTGCACATCTTAAGACGTGTTTGCAGGAAGAATGGGACAAAATAAAAGCTAAAACACTAAATCACTTGGTCTCCTCTGTGCCAAAACATCTTCTAATGACCAACTTTTTTTTAGAATGGATGTTTATTAATAAATGAAATGAAGTTGACCAGACAAAACTTGAAATATCTCAGGTTCATTCTGTCTGCAATGAAATAAAAGTCAAAGTAATTGTAAGAAACTCTGTGTTTTTTTATTATTTGCTTTTACCATGCTGTCCCAACTTTTTCTGATTTGGGGTTGTACATTTTATTGAGTGTACTGTATATTGTAAATCTATCTAAACTATGTCAATTAAACCATACATGAGGGATGTCCTCTACAATAGTGTTTAACTTGCTTAAGTCTATAGAAGTGCAGAAATGTAGACCATTTTTTCATATTAGAAACTAAGTATAGAGTGTTTTTATGCACTAGATTAAAATGTAAGAAGCACATCTGGATTTTTTAGGATTACTGCTTCATCACCTTTACATTTGACACATTATCACAAATTTACAGTACAGATTATAACCAAACACCAAAAAGCCAGAGACATGTCCAGACATGTACTGTACCAGGATTGACCTCACCTTGTGTCAACTCATGACCATGTGTCCTCTCTGAATAAATTGATTGGACACACACAAAAACAGACACACACAGAAAGGAAATGCTCAGGCGGAAAAGTTCAGCTCTAAAACTGGGTCAGACAGGCTGAAGTCGGCGTGTAGAGAGAGATGCGGATGACAGGACTGATAGAAAAAGATAAATGATGCATGCTAACCGTATCAGTACTGGGTCACGAGTGTGTCATGTGTGTTCATGTGGCAGGGTGGTGATCGATGTAAAATGATGTGAAATGTAGACAGATAAAAGTCAGACACAGGGGCCTAAAGAAAACATAACACAAAAAAAGGTTTGTCTGGAACAACCCATGGGACCGTTAATAGAATTAACATCGTAATGGATTCATGTGTGTGTGTGAGGTTGAAGGTTGGCTGCTGTCATCCTGTGATTAATTATTATTAGGTGCAAGTAAAGGCTTTGAAGATCAAAGCGCAGCGACATACAGTAGTGAAAATGAAAAGTCATAGACAAACATTCGAACATGAGTAAACTGACACACAAAAACATAATCCAGATCTAGTAATCTATTAAAACACCAGAGACCACCAGAGCTGGGATCTCGAATACATCATATCGAGTCTTAGCTCTGCCTGCCGGCTGGGCTGAGCAGCCACATGAACAACGATTGGCCTGTTGTTCAGATAGGGGTGGGATATTAAAGCCGGATAGGGTCTCTCTACGACCTCTGCTGGCTGATTGATGGCGCCTGCACAGAGAAGGGAAAAGAGTGCTGTCAGGGTGTGTCTCTCCGTACACCGTGCTGATCCGCATTGCACTAGTCAAAGTGTAGGTGACAAGATGCATACGGCTGCTGCCCACATGTCAGAGGGGGCGTGGGTTAGCTTCGTTCTCCTCAATCAGAGCGGGGATCGGCATTGGTGGAGAGGAAGCATGACGCAATCGGGCAATTGGACGTGCTAAAAAGGGGAAAAAAGGGGAGAAAATGCACAAACACTATATACTATAAACACCTTTTAGCCCGGAATAGTGTAGCGCTAATCCTGTAGCCATTCGCCCTGTTTTTATAGTCATTAATCAGACCTGCATAACAATGAGTGTCTTTGTTGTTGCATTTTTACACACTAAAAATCTGATTTGGCTCAGGTTCTGGCTCACCTGACTACTTAAATAGTCATGTACACCGCATACTTTTATTATCTAAATCTGATTATCGGTAATCTAAATAAACTGTTGGATTATTCAGATAATGCTTTCTGCAGCTACCTTATGTGATAAAACGCTGCTTGTTCGCATCAGGCCGCATCCTGAAAAGTTTATTACGGTCTAAGTAGGGCAACTGGAATGTATATAAAAAGCATATGGCGTTGTTACTGTGCTTACATACTACGAAGTGCACTACTCTGTGATTTATGTACCACCGAAGCCAAGCAGTCTGAAGCAAGAATATAATGTCTGCATAATTATGCTACCCTGTCATAACTACCCTGTCATTCTCTTGTAAGATTTTCAGACCCAAAATATTGTTTTCCCAATGATTAAAAGTTGGAAAAGTTATAATGCTTTTCCAACTGATTTTCTAAATGATTTCTTGACAGAGCTAGTAAAGCTAGTTTTCCCAATGATTAAAAGTTGGAAAAGTTATAATGCTCCCTCCACCATGCTTTACAGTTGCTAAGTCTTGGGGAATGTACTGGACAGGAATTTGTCTTTCACCAATTCGACGCTCACTGCCAAAGCAACACTTTGGTGGTTTAAAATGTATGTTTTTAACAATTTATTCTAATAACACTGGTGGAAGATGAAATACACTATGAAAATTTACACTATATGGACAAAAGTATTGGGACACCTCTTCTAATTATGGAACTCGTGCTTCGGCCACAGCAATTCCTAAGACGTGTGATAAATCAGTTATATAAATGCAATTATATGCTTCTAATGCCAAGTTCACACCACACGACTTTCCAAGTCGTCAGGTCGCTGTACAGTTCACACTACACAGCTGGATCTCTTGTAATCGGGAGTCTTTCAAGTCGGTGTGGCTTTCACACTACACCAGCGATAGGGGGTTTCACACTACACCATCTATCACCAACTGGAATCGCAGGCGAGCTTCTCTGGTCTCCCAAACTATGTTTTGTCACGAAAACAAACGCGAGAAGTGACGAGGGGTTTAATGATACCACGTCCAAAAATACACGTCAACAAGTAGCGAGCGATCACACTTTGTGCGCTGATGTGCAGCGTAAAATCAAGGACAACAAATAAATGAATCTGAGTGGATTTGGCTTGGATTGTTTTATAGTGATTTGGAGGTTAATAAATATTTTTGCAGAGAACGATCAGATCAGAAATACTGTAAAACTTGTGTGTGTGCTGATGTATTCTGATATATACTACTGTATATTATGCCCCCGTCCCACCTTTTTACAACTCCTCCCCTGCGTTTCCCCTCACCCCGTATCTTGCATTATCATTGGCTGTTCGACATAGCACTCATTGCCAGTCAGGCAACTCAGATCCAGATATCTGGCAAGCTAGATATCTCACGCTTGGTGAGTGCTCGGCGAGCCGCTCGGATCGAGTTGTTGAGTAGTTCACACATAGCGATTGAGAGCCAAGTTTCGATCGCCGAGCAAACGCCGAGTTGCTCCCAAGCCGGCAAATCTAGCGCCGACCAGTCACCGAGCGAAAATCAGGGTAAAAATCGTGTAGTGTGAACTAGGCATTACTTTGCACCAACAGTTTATGGTAGTCATATAGTAGCTTGCTTAATACACTTTATTGCTTTCAAACTTTCTGAATTAGATTGTGCACAGTGATGATTGTTAACAATAGCTAGTTTCTAAGTTTTGTCTGAGGTTACAGTTTAGCAACAACCCCCAACTTTTTCCCCCAATTTTCTCCCCTAATCTAGTCGTGTCCAATCACCCTGATTGCATCCTCTCTACTGATTCAACCCTTCACCGCTGACTGAGGACGCCTCTCAACTGACTGTGACCCCTCCGGCACATACAGTCAGTACAGTACAGGCATTTTCCACCTGCACGGGTCGAGTTCACACACCAATCGGCACTGTGTACGGAGGGACACACCCCCATCGGCATCATTCCTCAGCCCTGTGCAGGCGCCATCAGTCAGCCAGCAGGGGCCGCAGTTGCACCAGTTTGAGGATCTATGATCCGACTTTTTACCCCTAACCCTGAACAACAGCCAATTGTTGTTCATGCAGCCGCCCAGCCCAGTCGGAAGGCAGAGCTGAGATTTGATACAATGTATTCGAAACCCCAACTCTGGTGTGCTAGCGTACTTTTACCACTCTTTTTGGGGGGTCTGAACCATGGTCATTCAAACCATGATGTCTTCTAAATAAGACCCAAACTGGTAAAACTTTCCACGATTCTTATCTAAATTCACAGAAGGGTAAGTGTACACTAAATGATTTCTTGACAGAGCTAGTAAATACCTCAGCAAACTCACTCATGAGGAAGAAAGAGATAAATTACAGTCAGATCCTATTTTCCACAGGTGGCTGGTTACTCTGCATGCCTGTGCTTGAGATGGACACTGTGAAACAATAAACAGTAGCATTGAGGTACCCAGTACAATAGTTGTAAAGTGCCAGTTTATCTACAGTGTTAAAGTAGCTAGTGTTGGTTTCACACAGGTCAGGAGTTCTGTCCAGTTGTCCAGTATGTAGACTGGCTACTCTAGACTGCTTCATAGTGTATACGTGTAAATAAATCATTCAGTGTGTAATAAGACAACCGGTCCTGGGTGTATTTCTGGGCAAACTTGTCCAGTGCCTCTGGATAGGCTCCAGGTCCACTGACACTGTTACTGAAGATAAATGTTTATTATTTCACATTTTATGTCTCTCTTGGGGGGGTTGGCACAATGGCGCAACACATAGTGTTGGCACCTCACAGCTTCTGGGACACAGGGACTTTCCTGAGCTCTAGGCACTGCCTGCGTTTAGTTTGTCAAACTCTACCTCATGACCATGTTGGCTTTGTTTCCTAAAATATG
Source organism: Trichomycterus rosablanca (assembly GCF_030014385.1). Taxonomy (NCBI): domain Eukaryota; kingdom Metazoa; phylum Chordata; class Actinopteri; order Siluriformes; family Trichomycteridae; genus Trichomycterus; species Trichomycterus rosablanca. The sequence goes on from NC_086013.1 coordinate 8,021,670, forward strand.
CCAGTAGGTAGATGTAAATGAATGGAGGTGAGTAATTGCCTGCTTTAAGTTGCCCTTCTGTACTGGTCTATTTCTATCTTGCATCCAGTGTTTCTGGGTTCCAGAGTTCCAGGAACCCACTGTTCCAGGGATACAGTGTTCCTGAAGGCTTTGGACCTACTATAAAATGAATCAATATAAAGCGGTTAGGTAAGAAAAATGCAACCCCAAATCAGAAAAAGTTGGGACAGCCTGAAAAATAATCCAAACCACTTTGTAATGTTGCCATTCCTTTTCACCACACTTAAAAGACGTTTTGGCACCGAGGAGACCAAGTGATTTAGTGTTTCAGCTTTTATTTTGTCCCATTCTTCCTGCAAACACGTCTTAAGATGTGCAACAGTACGGGGTCGCCGTTGTCACATTTTTCGTTTCAAAATTCTCCACACATTCTCCACACATTCAGCAGGCAGCCCAGTCCAGTACCCGTACCCTCTTCTTCCGCAGCCATGCCTTTGTAATGTGTGCAGCATGTGGTTTTGCATTGTCTTTTAGAAAAATGCATGGACGTCCCTGGAAAAGACGACGTCTTGAAGGCTCTAAGATCTCAATGTACTTTTCTGCATTAATGCTGCCATCACAGATGTGTAAATGACCTTTGCCAAGGGCACTGAGTTGTCCTTTTCGTCTTTGGTCCGGAGCACACGGCGTCTATTTTTTTCCAAAAAAGACCTGGAATGCTGATTCATCTGACCACAATACACATTTCCACTGTGTGATGGTCCATCCTAGATGCTTCCAAGCCCAGAGAAATTGACGCAGCTTCTGCAAATGGTTAACATAAGGCTTTTTTTTTGCACAGTAAAGTTTTAATTATCATTTGTGCATGTAACTCTGTATTGTGGTGCTTGACAAAGGTTTGCCAAAGTAATCCCTCACCCATGTGGTTATATCAGCTATTGTTGAGTGGCGATTCTTGATGCAGTGCCGTCTGAGGGATCGAAGATCACAGGTGTTCAGCTTAAGCTTGCGCCCTTGCGCCCTCTGAAATTCCTCCTGATTCATTGAATCGTTTTTGCTATTATGCACTGTAGAGGGAGAAATATGCAAATCCCTTCCAATCTTTCTTTGAGGTTCATTGTTTTTAAACATTTCAATAATTTTCTCATGCATTTGTTGATAAACTGGATCCTCTGATCATCTTTGCTCATCAAAGACTCAGCCTTTCCCGGATGCTGCTTTTGTACCAAACCATGATTACAATCACCTGTTTGGAATCACATCATTATTTAGTTTTTTTCACCTCATTACTAGCCCTATATTGCCCCTGTGCCAACTTTTTTTGGAATGTGTTGCAGGCCTAAAATGCAGGAATGGATGTTTATTAATAAAGTAAATGAAGCTGACCAGAGAAAACATGAAATATTTCAGTATATATATATTTCCTGTCCGCAATGAAATAAAAGTCAAAGTAAATGTAAGAAACTTTGTGGTTTTTTTTTATTATTTGCATTTTCCACGCTGTCCCAACATTTTCTGATTTGGGGTTGTATTATGCCTGAAATCATTTTAAATCAGCAAATGTTATTTACAGTGTAAAAATGCTGTCTATTGTTCACTAATGGTGCTATCAGCCAATCAGTTCCCTAGCAGTCAGATAAGGATGAATCTAAGAAGATTACCTTTATGATTAGTGCTTCCTTGTTTGTGCCAGTCAGCAAACCCCATTCAAATGAATAAGTGCCAATGCGAAATACTGTCCAGTTTCAATAATGGATTCAGACTTTATAAGACAATCAAGCTAAAAAGGTCATCTAGAGAGTGCTTCATTTTGACGATTCTGATTAAATACCCATCCTCCATTCTATCTGACAGTGTAATTACTACAAGCAATTAAATCGAATCTTCATTAACTGGACTAATGAACGTGCAATTTTAAACGCAAACCCAATGCGCAGTGGCATGGAATGGATAATAATGATGCTTAATTTATAAGAGGAAGAACTGAGACGGTACTCTCCAGTGTGCCAGAGACAAAGGCTCCTTTTAGACCCAAACTGCAAGTCTTGATTGCACCGACTCAAAGAGGAAATGGATTTAATTTGTTGTGAGTCACTCCATTCAGAGGGCATCACAACCTCCTGCCTGCTGTCTCCATCCCTTATGGTTCATTAATTCATTTCAGCTTGAAAACCTCCTGCATCTCTCTCTCGCTCTCTCTCACCCGCTTTCTCTGAATAATTCCAAGCATTCAGAGAATGGTAGGTATGTAGATAGCATACAGACCCCAATTCTGGATAAGTTCATTTAGTAACATTCAATAAGAAACAAAAGGTGTTGAGGATGTATGGAAAACCTTTTAATGCGTTTCATGGTCCCGTGGAACTGCATATATTTTAGGCTAATGCAGAGATGTTCACAAGTCACAAAATACGAGTCCGAGTCAAGTCAGGAGTCTTTAGGCTAGAGTCCGAGTCAAGTCATGAGTCAATATAATATATAATATGTAAGTTCAGATAAAAAAACAGATTAGCAACTGTATTTTGCCGTTTTACTTAGTGCCTTTACTTTCCTAGTCATTGTGCAAATGAATGTAATTTCCGTAACAAGAAGGTACCAGTTAAAAGCTTAAACTGATACGTTTTGAAAAATCACGGCACAGCGGCCAAAATCCAAAACTCAACAAAAAAAATTCTAACCACTGCTTACTCTAGCTTATGTTCTTCCAGATGCTATTAAATTTATAACCGTGTGTCCCATTAGAAATATAATCCGTTATTTTGTAAATGTGCTAATAATTAAAAAGCTTCACATTTTTCCCGGTTGTGAAGTAAAACACGAACTCGTTAGAAAGCCAATCAAGCGTTTTATTGACACATCATCTGTGTGACGCAAACTGAATAAATGCAAATAACAGCATTTCTTACTAAAAATTAAAATCAGAAGGTCTGATTGGTTCAGAAAGCGGTTCTTTCACCCATTAGCTCCAATTCTGTAGGAGCGTTCCATTCACACCAGTTGTTCCTGTGAAGTGCACTACGTAGGGTATTCCACCATTTTAAGTGAGATTCCAATCGAAAGGTAATGAAAATGTTCAAACGAAGTGAACTTCAAACTGTGTAGGGAGTAGGGAGCGACGCTTCATCACTACGCCGGAAGCTGGCTGGAACATTTACCCATTGTGTGCGTTGCGGGTTAAGACGGCCGGAGCGTTATTAGAGACCAGAATATTTATAATAATAATTGTACTGTGACGCTAACGACTCTTGTTGTTCCCCATCTCTGGGCTAATGTAAAATATTTTGGTTGTCTTTGACACTTATACACTGAAAATAACGCAAGTATAATATAAAAACAAGGATACAACAGTGACCATGGACTTTTAGCCATCTACAAACCTTCGGCTAAATAATATATCAGGAACTCAGTAGGCTTGGATGTGGCCTAGCTCAAACACTACTAGGATTTAATTGAGCCCCATAATTAATTACACAACAATTCCCTGTATTAAAAGGAAATATGTCAACATACATCATAACAACCCTAAAGCCATTTCATGGTCAATTTACTCCTCAAGTGATGAAAAACACAAGTGCACATTAACCATTAGTGATATGATCTTATGACACCACTGTGCATTAAACACTATGTTTAACACCCAGTTGCTTCTGTTTTACTGTAGTAAGACAGCTTTAATTTTATACAGTGCATTTTATACAAGGATGTTTCACAGTATATAAATAAACATAAATGTTGCAAAAAAATTTACTAACAATAAGAAGAATGTAATAGAAACTGAGTAAATAACTGTTTGTATATATTTTAATAAATGCACTAAAATATACACCGAACAGTCATAACATTAAAACCACCTCCTTGATTCTACACTCACTGTCCATTTTATCAGCTCCACTTACCATATAGAAGCACTGTGTAGTTCTACAATTACTGCCTGTAGTCCATCTGTTTCTCTACATACTTTTTTAGCCTGCTTTCACCCTGTTCTTCAATGGTAAGGACCCCCACAGGACCACTCGTACGTATTATATAGGTGGTGGATCATTCTTTCAGCACTGCAGTGACACTCACATGGTGGTGGTGTGTTAGTGTGTGTTGTGCTGGTATGAGTGGATAAGACACAGCAGCGCTGCTGGAGTTTTTAAACACCTCACTGTCACTGCTGGACTGAGAATAGTCCACCAACCAAAAATATCCAGCCAACAGCACCCCGTGGGCAGCGTCCTGTGACCACTGATGAAGGTCTAGAAGATGACCAACTCAAACAGCAGCAATAGATGAGAGATCGTCTCTGACTTTACATCTACAAGGTGGACCAACTAGGTAAGAATGTCTAATAGAGTGGACAGTGAGTGGACACGGTATTTAAAAACTCCAGCAGTGCTGCTCTGTCTGATCCACTCATACCAGCACAACACACACTAACACACCACCCAAATAATACCTGCTCTTTAGTGATCCTGGGAGAGTCCTGACCATTGAAGAACAGCATAAAAGAGGGCTAACAAAGCATGCAAAGAAACAGATGGACTACAGTCAGTAATTGTAGCACTACAAAGTGCTTCTATATGGTAAGTAGAGCTGATAAAATGGACAGTGAGTGTAGAAACAAGGAGGTGGTTTTAATGTTATGGTTGATCGTTGTAGTGTGTAATACCTTTTTCTTAAGAAAGCTGCCTTCTTAGTGTCTGCAACATCTGGTATAGAAAACAACTTAATGTTCATCAGATTTGCGCTGCAGTCAGCTGTCTGGCATTTAAAAAAACCCAGACTAGTCTTTGAAGTGGTGCGCTATCAAACACACAAGCATTCATCCTCAAAGAAGCTTTGTGGAATGTATGTGGGTTTATGTGAGTGTGGGTTTATGTTATGCTCGCCACGTGGCTTTTCCTGTTTGTGTGTGTGTGTGTGTGTGGTCTCCAACCTTAAACCAGGATCTGTGGGGGTTTCTGTTTGTGTGTGTTTTGGTGTATAGGTGTGTGTATGTGTGTAACTGGTCTACATGAAACGTATCACACCTCTTTGAACCAGGACAGACCGCTAACAAAAACAGAAAAATATCCTGAAACAATCAACCAGTAACTGTCAGAATGGGGTGAGGTGGGGTGGAGTGGGGTGAGGTGGGGTGGAGTGGGGTGGGGGTGGATTTGGTGTGGGGGTGGTGAGTGGTCCACTGTTGACTGAATTGTGCTACAGGCAAAGAGAACTGGAGTTTTACTCTTTCACAGGTGGTCAATCTGAGTTTAAAAACGTTAAATCTTAAACAGCTGTTGGACTTTCTGCTTTTCTTTGCTAATGACAATCTCTCAGGGTTTCCTGCACATACACACATGCGCACGCACAAACACACACCATCTGCTCGCATTATGCTTAATTAAGGAGCAGCTCATTTTAGTGATGATAGAGAGTGAGGCCCAAAAAACCTCTAACTGTAGGAACCTTTGCTGTATTTAAGCAGAAGGTTTTTGGGTGCAAAATTACACATTTCATACATTTTCATTAGCTTTGAAACAGTATGCTGATTAGAAATGCTAGATTTGGTAGTGCAATGTCTCTGCTATGCAAATGTTAGTGTTTTACTGTGTTTCACTGTGTTTAACGTGACAATGTATTAAAAGAACGACATAGACACACTAAACCTCTCTTAATTATTACTGCTCATAAGTTCTCTCCACTAATGAAATTTCTCGTTTGTTCACCGCTTCTAATGTGAATGCGCCCTTACTGAATGGCATACGGTATTCCATGATCAAGCATCTCCACAATGAAGAAACATAAGGCAACAATAAAGAAGTAAAGGAAAAGAGTAGGTTTTGTATTTTTTATTGATTTTTAACCGTTTTCAATTAATTGTATTTCCGTGTATTTCATATTATATGTGTTATGTGTCAAAAATAACCCCATTATTTTACATAAGTCTAAAATTTATGCAGTTCCACTGGACATTGGAACACATTAACAGGTTTCTCATACAGCTTTATAGGAAAAAAAAATTCTTAAAACTCAATGCCTTTTAAACGTAACCCCACTCCCAGAACCAAATGACATTGGGTTTCAAGGTACCACTGTATTTGAAGTCCTTGTTTTGCACATGCTACAACAACCTGGCTTTAGAAACACAGAGTGTGTGTGCTTGACTGGCTTGCCTGCAGTCCAGATTTACACTTATCAGCCATAACATTAAAACCACCTCCTTCCTTGTTTCTACACTCACTGTCCATTTGATCAGCTCCACTTACCATATAGAAGCACTTTGTAGTGCTACAATTACTGACTGTAGTCCATCTATCGCTACAGACCTGGATGATTTTCAGCACTGCAGTGACAATGACATGGTGGTGGTGTGTTAGTGTGTGTTGTGCTGGTATAAGTGGATCAGACAGCACTGCTGCTGGAGTTTTTAAATACTGTGTCCACTCACTGTCCACTCTATTAGACATTCCTACCTAGTTGGTCAACCTTGTAGATGTAAAGTCAGAGACGATCGCTCATCTATTGCTGCTGTTTGAGTTGGTCATCTTCTAGATCTTCATCAGTGGTCACAGGACGCTGCCCACGGGGCGCTGTTTGCTGGACGTTTTTGGTTGGTGGACTATTCTCAGTCCAGCAGGGACAGTGAGGTGTTTAAAAAGCACAACACACACTAACACACCACCACTATGTCAGTGTCACTGCAGTGCTGAAAATGATCCACCACCTAAATAATACCTGCTCTGTAGTGGTCCTGGGAGAGTCCTGACCATTGAAGAACAACATGAAAGGGGGCTAACAAAGCATGCAGAGAAACAGATGGACTACAGTCAGTAATTGTAGAACTACAAAGTGCTTCTATATGGTAAGTGAAGCTGATAAAATAAACAATGTGTGTAGAAACAAGGAGGTGGTTTTAATGTTATGGCTGATCAGTGTATATGCTATTAAAAATGTATGCTGCATCATGAAGAGGAGAATCAGACAACGGCGACTACTGAGTTTTCAGCAGCTGAAGTCTTTCACTTGCAAAATTGCAACAATTAGTGTATTTAGTTCCCAAATAATTAAAATGTGTAATTAATAGAAATTGTGGTGTAAAGTGGTAAACATGTTTTTATACTGATTGTTTTTAGTTTGTTTCAGGCATCAAATTCTACATTTGTTTATCTTTATAAAATACAGTTATGTTTAACAATGTAAACATTGGAAATCTTTTCTTTCTTCTTTTTGTCAGATTCCAGAAAATTCCTAATCAGAGATGATTGCTTTACTGCATCTTACAACATGGCCCAGCTTTCTGGAAATGTGGTTTGTACATATCTGTAATTGTTAAATATTAATAATTAAAAAATGAATGGTTGCTATCTGCAGCATAAAGGCAGCATAAAGGCTTCTCCCAGCTTGGGTAATTGCTTTTCTGGCTCATTAGAGAGGAAGGATTTGATGTGAAATCATTGGAGTTTATAGAAGCAGGGCCACTATGCAGCCAGCTGAAGCGTGGCACATTTTTTTCTTTAATTAAAGGGTAATTAACCTGACAGTTTTTATTGGTCCTTTTATCTCAGGAAGAGGTTCTATAACTTAAGGTTTACTAGGTTTGATAGAACAGTTCAATGTGGGAAGGTAATTTAAAGTTTATGGGAACACGTAGACCTAACACTAACTCTGGCATCATATGGGGATTTGATGAATGTTCTTATGATATCCGAATATTTTATAATTAGCAAACAATTATTTGTTGCTTTGTAAGGTTTTTTGGCATTTCTCTTTTATGTCTTAGGTCAACAGTGATCCACTTGCTTTATAAAAATGAAAGGGTTACAAGATTTCACCTGTTTACTGTCTGATTATTTATTACCTTCTTAGAAAGAAAGGTGACAGAAATGATTGGATAGTATATTTCGGTCTGAAACGTACACCGATTAGCCATAACATTAAAACCACCTCCTTGTTTGTACACTCACTGTCCATTTTATCAGCTCCATACTATATAGAAGCACTTTGTAGATACAATTACTGTACAATTACTGACTGTAGTCCATCGGTTTCTCTGCATGCTTTGTTAGCCTCCTTTCATGCTGTTCTTCAATGGTCAGGACTCTCCCAAAACCATCACAGAGCAGGTATTATTTAGGTGGTGGATCATTCTCAGCACTGCAGTGACACTGACATGGTGGTGGTGTGTTAGTGTGTGTTGTGCTGGTATGAGTGGATAAGACACAGCAGCGCTGATGGAATTTTTAAACACCTCACTGTCACTGCTGGGCTGAGAATAGTCCACCAACCAAAAATATGCAGCCAACAGCGCCCTGTGGGCAGCGTCCTGTGACCGCTGATGAAGGTTTAGAAGATGACCAATTCAAACAGCAGCAATAGGTGAGCGATCGTCTCTGACTTTACATCTACAAGGTGGACCAACCAGGTAGGAGTGTCTAATAGAGTGGACAGTGAGTATTTTATATCTCCAGCAGTGCTGTTGTGTCTGATCCACTCATACCAGCACAACACACACTAACACACCACCACCATGTCAGTGTCACTGCAGTGCTGAGAATGATCCACCACCTAAATAATACCTCTGTGGTGGTCCTGTGGAGGTCCTGACCATTGAAGAACAGGGTGAAAGCAGGCTAAAAAAGTATGTAGAGAAACAGATGGACTACAAAGTATAATTGTCAATAATCAATAATTGTAAAACTACAAAGTGCTGCTATATGGTAAGTGGAGCTGATAAAATGGACAGCAAGTGTAGAAACAAGAAGGTGGTTTTAATGTTATGGCTGATCAGTGTATTCTATATAAGGAAATATAGATTAAAGACCTAGAAATACTACTTTGCCGCTTAAAGTACATAAAGTTATTTAAACGTTAAATATATTTTATCTTAGAGGCTCAAATAGCTGTCTTATCGTGCAGGTGCTGTTTTTCAATAGGAAGCATGATAAAGGGTTTAGATATGTAATGAGGTGTTTCCACTAAATAATGGGAGTACAAAGGCTGTAATCATGGCGTGTGTGTGTGTGTTTGTGAGTGCGTGTGTGTGCTGAATCAGTTGTTGATTGTTGAAACAAGAAGATACTTGGAAATTCTGAAATCTTTTCACTTAATATGTAATGCTGATTGGTAATGAAGAAATTTGAGAAGAAATTTGAGACATTTAAACCACCTTGTTTTTACACTCACTGTCCATATTATCAGCTTCACTTACCATATAGAAGCACTTTGTAGTTCTACAATTACTGACTGTAGTCCATCTGTTTCTCTACATACTTTTTAAACCTGCTTTCACCCTGTTCTTCAATGGTCAGGACCCCCACAGGACCACCACAGAGTAGATATTATTTAGGTGGTGGATCATTCTCAGTACTACAGTGACACTGACATGGTGGTGGTGTGTGTTGTGCTGGTATGAGTGGATCAGACACAGCAGCGCTGCTGGAGTTTTTAAATACTGTGTCCACTCACTGTCCACTCTATTAGACTCTCCTACCTGGTTGGTCCACCTTGTAGATGTGAAGTCAGAGACAATCGCTCATCCATTGCTGCTGTTTGAGTTGTTCATCTTCTAGACCCTTATCAGTGGTCACAGGACGCTGCCCATGGGGCGCTGTTGGCTGGATATTTTTGGTTGGTGGACTATTCTCAGTCCAGCAGTGACAGTGAGGTGTTTATAAACTCCATTGGCATTGCTGTGCATTCGTACCAGCACAACATACACTAACACACCACCACCATGTCAGCGTCACTGCAGTGCTGAGAATGATCCACCACCCAAATAATACCTGCTCTGTGGTGGTCCTGGGGAGAGTCCTGACCATTGAAGAACAGCATTAAAGGGGGGTAACAAAGCAGTCAATAATTGTAGTAATTGTAGTACTACAAAGTGCTTCTATATGGTAAGTGAAGCTGATAAAATGGACAGTGAGTGTAGAAACAAGGAGGTGGCTTTAATGTTATGGCTGATTGGTGTATGTGTACTTTTTCAGTAACATGGGGGTTTATGTGTTGTTCAGATGAACTTGCTAAGACCTCTGGATTAAATTTCTCCAAAGACCAAGCAGTTCAAAATGTCTGGACAATACACAAGGAGTCTCTAGTCTAAAAATGTTCAAGGTCTTGAAACTCTTCTATAAGCAATGGCTATAGCACCTGCATAATTTAAAGCAAAGTCTAGCCAGCAAAAGATTTTAGAACCAAAATCCTTATTATTATCCCCAAATCAAACATGTAGATTTGATGCAAGTTATTAATTAATTTATTAATTAATGTTACCAACTTTCATTCAGTCTTCTATGCTACGTGAAGTGCTCATAGAAAGCGCGACTTTACCAAGCCTAGTGGAAACCTAGATCACAAGCGGGTCGTGGACAGGAGAAAACCGAAATGAAATATGAGGGGAAAATCTGGGGGGCTTGTGTGTGGTCTCAGTCATGAACCCTTTGAGACACGCCTCGTTCCTTTTCCCATTCTTCTTCTGTGTTTACATGTCTTCTTTCTCTGCCCTCTATTGCTCTTATCATCTAATGTATTACAGGTGTGCTCAATCACAAACATGTGCAGTGTGTTTGTGTGTGAGTGTGTGTGTGTCTTAGTACATACAGTATGTAAGTGTGTGGTCCCAGTGACTTATTATATGGCAAAAAGCATGTCAACACCCGAACTAGGAGCTTGTTGAACATCTCATTTTCAAGCCATGGACATTAATATGGAGTCCCCATTTCCCTTTTTGAAGCTGTAATAGACTCTATACACCGATCAGCCATATCATTAAAACCACCTCCTAGTTTCTACACTCATTGTCCATGTTATCAGCTCCACTTACAATATAGAAGCACTTTGTTGTTCTACAATTACTGACTGTAGTCCATCTGTTTCTCTGCATGCTTTGTTAGCCCCCTTTCATGCTGTTCTTCAATGGTCAGGACCACCACAGAGCAGGTATTATTTGGGTGGTGGGTCATTCTCAGCACTGCAGTGACACTGACATGGTGGTGGTGTGTTAGTGTGTGTTGTGCTGGTATGAGTGGATCAGACACAGCAGCGCTGATGGAGTTTTTAAACACCTCACTGTCACTGCTGGACTGAGAATAGTCCACCAACCAAATATATCCAGCCAACCCCGTTGGCAGCGTCCTGTGACCACTGCTGAAGGTCTAGAAGATGACCAACTCAAACAGCAGCAATAGATGAGCGACCGTCTCTGACTTTACATCTACAAGGTGGACCAACTAGGTAGGAGTGTCTAATAGAGTGGACAGTGAGTGGACTCGGTATTTAAAAACTCCAGCAGCGCTAGAGTGTCTGATCCACTCATACCAGCACAACACACACTAACACACCACCACCTTGTCAGTGTCACTGCAGTGCTGAGAATGATCCATTACCTAAATAATACCTGCTCTGTGGGGGTCCTGACCATTGAAGAACAGAGTGAAAAAAGCAGGTTAAAAAGTTTGTAGAGAAACAGATGGACTACAGTCAGTAATTGTAGAACTACAAAGTGCTTCTATATGGTAAGTGGAGCTGATAAAATGAACAGTGAGTGTAGAAACAAGGATGTGGTTTTATTGTTATGGCTGGTCAGTGTATGTACAGATCTTGATATTGTAATTCAAAACACTTAATCACTAACCTCACGTCCAAAACTGTGGGAATTTAGCAATAACAGTCAATATTCTAATACATTCCAACTTTTCCTTCACACCAGACATGGAAAAGCATTTTGTGCACAAAGAGTTTGTCTCAAAGTTAAAAACACAATTCTCTAGACCGGCATTGTACCTAAACCTAAGATTTTATTAGCCAACTGTAGCATTCTTCTAGCATCAGCAAAACCCAGATTTGTCTGTCAGGTTAATTACTTCAGGGATTGTGGTTTTTATTGCCCCAAAGGCCACACCAATACAATCCTGGTTTAGAGCATTACTCCACTTTTGCTGATGCTTGGCCTTGCATGTATAGTGATCTAGGGTTTGTGCTGGGCTGAGAATACATTGTGTCAATACACCGACCAGGCATAACATTATGACCACTGACAGGTGAAGTGAATATCACTGATTATCTCTTCATCATGGCACCTGTTAGTGGGTGGAATATATTAGGCAACAAGTGAACATTTTATCCTCAAAGTTGATGTGTTATAAGCAGGAAAAATGGGCAAGCGTAAGGATTTGAGCGAGTTTGACAAGGGCCAAATTGTGATGGCTAGACGACTGGGTCAGAGCATCTCCAAAAACTGCAGCTCTTGAGGGGTGTTCCCAGTATCTATCAAAAGTGGTCCAAGGAAGGAACAGTGCTAAACCGGCGACAGGGTCATGGGCGACCAAGGCTCATTGCTGCACATGGGGAGCGAAGGCTGGCCCGTGTGGTCCGATCCAACAGACGAGCTACTGTAGCTCACATTGCTGAAGGAGTTAATGCTGGTTCTGACAGAAAGGTGTCAGAATACACAGTGCATTACAGTTTGTTGTGTATGGGGCTGCATAGCTGCAGACCAGTCAGGGTGCCCATGCTGGTCTGCATGTTGGACCGCCAAAAGTGCCAACAATGGGCACGTGAGCATCGGAACTGGACCACAGAGCAATGGAAGAAGGTGGCCTGGTCTGATGAATCACGTTTCCTTTTACATCATGTGGATGGCCGGGTGCGTGTGCGTCGCTTACCTGGGGAACACATGGAACCAGGATGCACTATGGGAAGAAGGCAAGCCGGTGGAGGCAGTGTGATGCTTTGGGCAGTGTTCTGCTGGGAAACCTTGGGTCCTGCCATCCATGTGGATGTTACTTTGACACGTACCACCTACCTAAGCATTGTGGCCTCTTTCAGCAGGATAATGTGCCCTGCCACAAAGCAAAAATGGTTCAGGAATGGTTTGAGGAGCACAACAACCAGTTTGAGGTGTTGACTTGGCCTCCAAATTCCCCAGATCTCAATCCAATCGAGCATCTGTGGGATGTGCTGGACAAACAAGTCCGATCCATGGAAGCCCCACCTCACAACTTACAGGAGTTAAAGGATCTGCTGATAACAGCTTGGTGCCGGATACCACAGCACACCTTCAGTGGTCTAGTGGAGTCCATGCCTCGATGGGCCAGGGCTGTTTTGGCATAATATTACACCAGACACTTTTATCCGAAATGATTACCCAGCAACTTAATATAGTGCAAGTAAGGCCAAACATTGGCAACCAGTCCATTACCAGTCCAGTACCTGAACCGCTGAGCTACCACTGCCCTACATTACTTCAGGAGGCATCTGGATACTTGCAGTAATGTCTTTAGCAAAAATGTGGTAAAATGTGTGTGGTCTATCAGAAGTGATAGCCATGTCCACCTCAGTAATTCAATACTGGCTTGTAGGAAAATGGTATTTTATGACAGTGGCAGGTTAAAGCTCTTCATTATGGACTATCCTAGTGCCAGTGTTATTCTACGATAATTGCATATGCTTGCCTAAATGGACTTGTAATTGTATAATAATAATAATAACAATAATATTAATAAAAGTATTCTAAAACATACAAGCTTCAAGTTACGCGTGCTGGTGATTAAGAGCTGGTCCCATGCTGACCTCGGTATGGCAGATTTGACAGCTCATTAATGTAGAGCTCCCTGCTGTGATTGGCTGAGTTGCAGTAGAACATCCTTCTGTGACTGGCTGAGTATCAGTGTGGGAATACAGGGGACCTCAGGAATTGCACTGTGCGCCAACCCCGGCTGAGCTACCGCAAACGTTGCTTAGCAACAAGAGCTTGCGGTATATTGTTTCGCTGTAGTGTGTGTGTCTGTGTGTGTGCCTTTTAAATAATGTATGCCATAAACCTTTACAGAAACAAACACCAGCGAGTGATATTTAAGGCTGAGCTGAAAGCAGATTTTATGCTTTTTTTCCCTTTTTCTCCCACTTTAGCGCATCCACTTTCTGCCCGTAAACCATCCTCTCACTAATGCTGGTCCCTGCTCCTGATTGGGGAGGACGAGACTGCTCCACGTCCCCTCCGACACGCACACAGCAATCGAACATCTTATCACCTACACTTGACGAGTGCAGTGCAGTGCAGTACAGCGCCGTGTACGGAGAGCCACACCCTCTACCGCACTCCTTTCCCATCTCCGTGCAGGCGCCACCAACCAGCCAGCAAAGGTCGTAATCGCACTGGTCTGAGAGAGAGTCCCCATCCGGCTTAATCCCGCCCTTATCTAAACAACAGGCCAATCGTCGTTCATGTGGCCGCTCAGCCTCAGCCGGCAGGCAGAGCCGAGACTCGATACGATGTATTCGAGATCTCAGCTCTGGTGAACAGCGTGTGTTTTTACCGCTGCGCCACCTGAGCGGCATGTTTTTATTTTTAAGATGTTCTGCTTTGACATGTCACTAGACTTTGAAAGAATTCTTCCTATGAATTGCAAGTTTACTTTGTAACATCAAATCGTTAAGCCAGCAGAACTAGTGTTCCTGAAACTGCTGAAAGGGAGTTGTTTAAATGCAGGAATGTAATCAGTCTTGTCCCCAGGAAATTCACTTCCTTCTTCTGTGTGTGTGTGTGTGTGTGTGTGTGTAAGGGTGAGAATATGTGCTGGCATATTAGTCACTGACATTAAAATTAGTAAGAGTTTTTCTTCATTATCCTTCATCATGGCCAGAACACCAGAATACCACTCATTTTCAAAACACGTGGCCTTTAATTTTATGAACACTTTTAAAATGTATTTTTTTTAAACACAATAATTAACTACCTAGAATATGTTAACCACATTGGTTCACCCATAAAATATAATAGTTACTACCACTAAAAGCATGTTAATTCATCTATGTAGTGTTTACATCACATAAGGGACAGTGGAAGCCTAGTGGGTAGAGCTATTGTAGAGTTGGAATACCAGCTCTGCTATTCAGCCACTCTTGGGCCCTTAACCCACCTGCTCCAGGGGCATGACCCTGCGCTCTGACTTCCGCTTCCAAAAAACAAGCTGGGGTACGCGGAAAAAGAATTTCGTTGTACTGTACACCTGTATATGTATATTTGACAAATAAAGACATTCTATTCTATTGCATAAACCGATCAGGCATAACATTATGACCACCTTTCTAATATTGTGTTGGCCCCCCTTTTGCTGCCAAAACAGCCCTGCGATGCACTGTGTATTCTGACACCTTTCTATCAGAACAATTCTTCAAACTTCTTCAGCAATTTGAGCTACAGTAGCTCGTCTGTCGGATCGGACCACACGGGCCAGCCTTCGCTCCCCACGTGCATCAATGAGCCTTGGTCGCCCATGACCCTGTCGCCCATTGCTAACATATGATCATCATTTTCTTAAATAAATCTTATGCTTCAAACGTTGTGGCAACAGTTAAAGAAACCATGTTTCCTGTTGCCTCATGACTAGTTCAGTGTCCTGCAATCAACCATGATAAACACGTTTGGGATAAACTGGTTGATTATGAGCCAGGCATCATTGGCCACTCCAAAATCTCATAGATAGACTTTTCAAAGGAGCTAAGACTATTATAGCTGCAAACAAGGGAGTTGGACATGGCTTTGAAGAGGTCCAACAAGCTCATGGTCAAGTCTACATATATTTGTTCATATAGTATCCGTATCTAGGACAGATGTAGCCTAGTGATGAGAGTTGTGAGTTACCAACTGAAAGGTTGTGGGTTTAAATCACGGTTCTGCCATGAAGTCACTGTTGGGCACTTGAGCAAGGCCTTTGAACTTCTCAGCTGCAGGGGCACCATACAATGGCTGACCATGTGCTCCGATCCCAGCTTCCAAAACAGCTGGGATATAAAGAAAAAGTATTTCATTGTACAGTATATATACCCATCAGCCATAACATTATGACCACCTTTTTGTTTCTACACTCACTGTCCATTTTATCAGCTCCACTTACCATATAGAAGCACTTTGTAGTTCTACAATTACTGACTGTAGTCCATCTGTTTCTCTGCATGCTTTGTTAGCCTCTTTACATGCTGTTCTTCAATGGTCAGGACCCAGGACCACTACAGAGCAGGTATTATTTAGGTGGTGGATCATTCCCAGCACTGCAGTGACACTGACATGGTGGTGGTGTGTTAGTGTGTGTTGTGCTGGTATGAGTGGATCAGACACAGCAGTGCTGCTGGAGTTTTTAAATACTGAGTACGCTCACTGTCCACTCTATTAGACACTCCTACCTAGTTTGTCCACCATGTAGATGTAAAGTCAGAGACGATCGCTCATCTATTGCTGCTGTTTGAGTTGGTCATCTTTGAGATCTTCATCAGTGGTCACAGGACGCTGCTTACGGGGCGCTGTTGGCTGGATATTTTTGGTTGGTTTGGTTTGACTATTCTCAGTCCAGCAGTGACAGTGATGTGTTTCAAAACTCCAGCAGAGCTGATGTGTCTTATCCACTCATACCAGCACAACACACACTAACACACCACCACCATGTCAGTGTCACTGCAGTGCTGAGAATGATCCACCACCTAAATAATACCTGCTCTGTAGTGGTCCTGTGGGGGTCCTGACCATTGAAGAACAGAATACAAGGGGGCTAACAAAGCATGCAGGGAAACAGATGGACTACAGTCAGTAATTGTAGAACTACAAAGTGCTTCTATATGGTAAGTGGAGCTGATAACATGAACAGTGGGTGTAGAAACAAGGAGGTGGTTTTAATGTTATGGCTGATCGGTGTATTTCAGTAAAATACCTTCCCTTTGGCGGCCTAAGTGGTAGCAATTTTAATATAATTATGTTAAAAATTTACAGATTTACTAGAAAATATGAACCTAGTGGTGAATTAGATGCTAAAAGAAAATGAAAAATAGAGAAAATTAGCTAGCAGAAGAGGAAGCATTAAGTAAGACGGATTTAAAAAAAATAGACTGAGCAAAGGAGGTTTTTTAAAACGATCCTGTTCCAAATCAGCCCCCACAGTTTGGTGATGAAGGGAATAGTTGCCACAGCAACAGCAGCGTAAAAGGCGAAGTATCTGATCGGCCTTGTAGGGCCGTTACGGCCTATGCCACACACACACACACGTTCACATATGTATACGTTCACACAGAGATAACATGATTTTGACCTCCCCTTCACATTAAAGCAACATCAGTAGGAACCCTCACCTAAATGCACGTGCAGACAATAGGGCTTCTGTCAGCATGGCTTAGTTTGGTCTGTATTGGTTCTGCTACATTTACAACCCCAAATCAGAAAAAGTTGGGACAGCATGGAAAAAGCTAATAATATAAACACACAGAGTTTGTTACATTTACTTTGACTTTTATTTGATTGCAGACAGGATGAACCTGATATATTTCATGTTTTATCTGCTCAACTTCATTTCATTTATTAATAAACATCCATTCCTGCATTTCAGGTCTGCAACACATTCCAAAAAAAGTTGGAACAGTAAAGCATTTACCACTTTGTAAATGTAGCCATTCCTTTTCACCACACTTAAAATGCATGGACGTCCATGGAAAAAATGACGTCTTGAAGGCAGCACATGTTGCTCTAAGATCTCAATGTACTTTTCTGCATTAATGCTGCCATCACAGAAGTGTAAATGACCTTTGCCAAGGGCACTGACACATATCCATACCATGACAGACCCTGGCTTTTGGACTGTCTGGATGGTCCTTTTTGTTCTTGGTCCTCAACAGTCTGGATGGTGCATTTAAAAAAAAAAAAAAGACCTGGAATGCTGATTCATCTGAACACAATACATGTTTCCACTGTGTGATGGTCCATCCTAGATGCCTCTGAGCCCAGAGAAGTCGAAGCCGCCTCTGGACATGGTTAACATAAGGCTTTTTTTTTGCACAGTAAAGTTTTAAGTGGCATTTGTGCATGTAACTCTGCATTTTAGTTCTTGACAAAGGTTTGCCAAAGTAATCCCTCACCCATGTGGTTATATCAGCTATTGTTGAGTGGCAGTTCTTGATGCAGGATCTGAAGGATCGAAGATCACAGGCATTCAGCTTAAGCTTTGGCCTTTACGCACTGAAATTCCTCCAGATTTTTTGAATGGTTTAATGATATTATGCACTGTAGCGGGAGAAATATGCAAATCCCTTCCAATTTTTCTTTGAGGTTCATTGTTTTTAAACATTTCAATCATTTTCTTACACATTTGTTGACAAACTGGAGATCCTCTGATCATCTTTGCTCATCAAAGACTCAGCCTTTTCTGGATGCTGCTTTTGTACCAAACCATGATTACAATCACCTGTTGACATCACATCATTATTTAGTTTTTTCACCTCATTACTAGCCCTAAATTGCCCCCATCCCAACTTTTTTTTGGAATGTGTTGCAGGCCTGAAATGCAGGAATGGATGTTTATTAATGAATGAAATGAAGTTGAGCAGATAAAACATAAAATATCTCAGGTTCATCCTGTCTGCAATCAAATAAAAGTCAATGTAAGGAACACTGCATTTGTATTCTGATTTGGGGTTGTACTTTTTTTGTACTTTTTAATTTAGCAGCATTTAATTAGCAGAGTGACAGTGTTAGTATGACACACATCTGATAAAACCTTGGTTAAAGAAAACCCTGCTAGACTGTGATGTAAACAAAAAACCAAGAATTAGAAGGCAATAAAAAACACACGTGTCTTTAATAATCAAGAGGAAAAAACTCTTATGTTTATTTTACCAATAATTTCACATTGTGAAAAGAATCACTTGTAAAAAATAATGTTAACCGTTGTGGTTTACACAGAGCAACAACAGAATAACATATTAAGACATTTAGAACAGCACAGCCAAACATTGACAGTGTACAAGCAATGCGTCCATGACAAAGACATATAATGCTTATGATGGCACGTGCAAACCATAGACTCTTCGTCTTCCACTCGGTGGGGTAAAAAACAAAGAGGTAAAGAAGAGGTAAGGAAAACAAAACACTTAATAAACACCAGCTGAAATGGAGTACGTGTGGGGGATGGTGTGGCTTGACCACTGCATGGGAAAGAAGTCTTAAGATGCTGAATGGGTGGATTGACTGGATGATTGTGTGTGCGCTGTATTGGAAAATAATAGGGAAGGCAGGTATAGAATGAATGTATCCGAGCACTTTAAAGGCCAGAGGGTGAAGCAAGAATCCATGAAACTGCTTTATTGAAAGAAGGTGGGACACAGCGGGGTCTGGAAAGGCATGTGAAGCACGACCTCTTTGTTTCCCACTTGGATTGAAATATTTCACCAGTACTATATTCTATGAGGAACCAAAATGCAAAAAGCTACCATTGTTTGTGTTTGAGTTTGAGTTTTCCGGTGAAGCAGGTACTGTATTATCTTGACGAATATCTAAGCAATGCAATAAAAACTCAAGCTCTGTTGTTTACACTTAACAAACAAGGTAGCAAATAATGCTGACAACATTGTCTAACTTGTTAGACAGCTACTCATTGACCAGCTAGTTTCTCTTCTTTGCGGTGCTTTGCTTTGACAGTGCACCATGGTATCTACTCTAATAGACACATAATAGACATTACAAATCTCTCAGGATCTTTGGAGTTTAGCATCATAATCATGCTTGTTCTATTATTAGATTCTTGATTTACTCAATACAGTAAAGATTTGGATAAACCCGCGGAGCACCAAGGCCTGGAAGTACTTAAAACAAGGGTAGATCATCTCTGTCATCATCCTAGGCACCTAAGACCGATCTAAATACAGTTTCCACAAACCATGCCTCATGTAATCTTCTAAAGCCCCTTATAACCTATGTAATTACCAGGCTACCTTCAGCGGTAATGTCTCGGCTTTGCGTCATTCACACATGCAAGCTTTACAAGGCAATTTACTGGGTTGGCCCGCTTTACTCATAAAAGACACACTATGTGACACGGACCGAATTCCACACACTGGTTTTGATGGAATTTATGCTCGAAACTCTTAAACAGAGTGATTTACAGGTAGATGATTACTTATTATGGGACTGTAACTCATTGAAAGCATTTTTGCTTCTGCACGAATGGCTGACAACTTGATAAGTATTATGAAAGTGTAATTATGGCATATTTTAACTGGAGAAATAACCTAACATACACCGATCAGGCATAACATTATGACCACCTTCCCAATATTGTGTTGGTCCCCTTTTTGCTGCCAAAACAGCCCAGCAACTGTGATGCACTGTGTATTCTGACACCTTTCTATCAGACCAGGCCACCTTCTTCCATTGCTCCATGGTCACATGCCCATTGTTGGTGCTTTTGGGGGTGGACAGGGGTCAGAATGGGCACCCTGACTGGTCTGCAGCTAGGCAGCCCCATATGCAACAAACTGTGATGCACTGAGTATTCTGACACCTTTCTATCAGAACCAGCATTAACTCCTTCAGCAATTTGAGCTACAGTAGCTCGTCTGTTGGATCGGACCACACGTGCCAGCCTTCGCTCCACACGTGCATCAATGAGCCTTGGCAGCCCATGACCCTGTCGCCGGTTTGCCACTGTTCCTTCCTTGGACCACTTTTGATAGATGCTGACCACCAAGCTGCAGTTTTGGAGATGCTCTGACCCGTTCATCTAGGTATCACAATTTGGCCCTTGTCAAACTCGCTCAAATCCTTACGCTTGCCCAGTTTGAGGATAAAATATTCACTTGTTGCCTAATATATCCCACCCACTAACACGTGTCATGATGAAGAGATAATCAGTGTAATTCACTTCACCTGTCAGTGGTCATAATGTTATGCCTGGTCGGTGTATATGAGGAATACCTAAAGCCTTGCTCCATCGATCGAGCTGATCATTGTCAGTGTAGGCGACCGGCTGTAGGTTAGGAGAGCTGAGATTCAAACTCGCAAGCCTGAGGTGTCATCTCCGAGCAACGTAAAACATTTTCATGACCCAACTTGTACTATTTAATTGTTGTTCTAATCTACAAGGTATTTTAAAATGCGGGTACATTTATTCATAACCACTTCCCCGTAAATAACAGTGCAAAATGGCATGTGTGAAAGGAATTTACGATAAGGATTCAAGTCAGGGAAGCTAATCCAAGGGCAGACCTATGAAGGACCTGTTAACAACAATTATCACCTGTCACTGTGCTGTGAGTTACACCTACAATGCACAAGTGACAGTACCAGCTGTTCTGGGAGCAGCTGCTGACCTCATATTTCTTACTTTATGGCACAGGGTTCTTATTACTCATGGGGACATCAGGTCAGATTGTGCTTAAGTATTACACACAAAGTTATTGTTTAAAAAAAAAGATATTTCGAGGAATCAAACTGGTCGAGTGAAGTAATATCACTCTTATAACAGGCAGGTCATTCTTATTAAGAAATAAAGGCTTAGTGCTTTGTTTTCTTTTTCAAGTTTGGTTAGTCAAAAATCTGAAAACCTAATATTAAACCCTCGGATCTAACCCACTTCAGTTTGTATTATGAAGATTTTGGTATAGCTTACAATAAAATCGCTAATGGGTCATTCCTACAATTCGGTGCCTTTTGTGCCCCCAGTACTGATCACTGTATATATTACGTACATTTTAAACAATACAATTTTCTAAACATATTACTGAAATAATGAACACTTTCAAATACTAAACACAATGTTTTCTAATCATACTAAAAAGCAGATAATTATTTGTCTGAATTCACTTTTATGCTAGCATGGTTTTGCTAACTCTCTAGCTAATGGCTAATTTTATGTCAGAATGTCCGCCCTGTTATGGTCCACCCTGTTGCAACCCAATACGTAACAGGGTAGACATCACAGTGTATATGAGGTGCATGTGTAATTTAAGTTCACCAATATTAGTTTGGAAAAGTAGAACGTCCTTTTTATAATAAAACATGAAAAACAAATTAAAACAGTGTTTCATTTTCACAAAGTTTTAAGGTCCAAAAGGCACCCAATCCCAGGAATGACCCTAATATGACTGAATAAATCATTATTTGTCTTGATTTGAATTTTTACTGGCTTGGGACGTAATGCTAACCTCTCTGCGCAGCCTTTCTGTCCCTTCCCCCAAAAGTTCCCAAGCTTCTTTGTGTCCTGGGTAATCTGATCTGACCACATCATTCCCTTCATTCTTATCTGGGTGATGACCTAAGACCCCCAAGCCTGCCTGCCTGCTTTTAGGTCACTCAAGCTAGAGTTCCAGCTATTCGGCCCTGGTACTGACAAAATGGCATGGTGTGGATACTCTAGCGTATGTGCAAAATGCAGCTCTTATGTAGCCCTAGATCAGAGCATTATTAGGCCACATGAACATAAACACTCGTCATGTTATGTCTGCTATGTCTTGTTATGTCTGTACATGAGCATTTAAGTCAATAAATATAAAACACCTGGGTAAAACAAAAAAGAGCAAATAATGTTTGAGACCAACATAAATTAAGACTAAGCAGATTCTTGCTTTTCAGTTTAGGTCGTTCATCGTGGTTGCCATGGAGACTCTGTTACCTCTTCGCCAGACAGAACGTCTTTTACCTCCCCGCCTCGGTATCGTTCAGTCTTTCACATTTATTCCATGTAGGAATAGAACTCCTCGCCACCACAACAAGGCTAAGTTCTCCCACAAGCCCCCGAACACTGATAAGCAATCTGTTTTTTTCTTAGGAGGTCGTCAGAAGCTGTTGACAAAACAACGGTGTCTCTTAACAAAAGAGCGTCTCACTGTGAAGTGTAGACAAGATGACAAGATTGGTTGTTCACCATATTGAACATGCTTGGTGTTTTTTGTCAGGTGGAGTCTCAAGTCAGTAAAAAAAACATGCTCGGACGTTCTGACCTTCACACGCTCACATATACAAATACAGCTGGTCTGGGGTTCGTCTTTGGTTCGGTTTACAGACAGTTTCTCACCAGGTTGTGAAGGTCTGTCTGGCAGAAACAGACCCCAATTGGCGACGATATGAAGGACTTGCGAACTCGCTTTCATCTTTTTAAAGGATCGCTCTGGCTTTCTTCGACCTTGGTCCTACTTTGAGCAAGAAAAGAAGCTTGTGAAACACTGAAGCTTGAAAAAGTGAAAAACACATCAGTTTGGAGGTTCTTCATTCCTCCATCCTAAAAGCACAGATCAGTAAATTGGAACGCTGCCTCGATCCTGTCGTGGGTTTAAAGCAGTACTTGTTTGCAGGCGCAATAACAGCATGAGTCTATTTTTAGCTTACACACCATTGTTATAAAAAAGGCAGCTCACAGCGACACAATGGATTTTACACCAAACATGCTGCATTGATGATTCGGTTGTTCTTATGGATAAGCACAAGTTGGTTGGTTGGTTGGTTTGGTCTTCATGGCAAACATGGCGATATGAGACACCACAAAACAGGCATTTATGCAAAGCTCTATTCCGATGCAGTTCATTAAAGTACGTCTTGCAGCAGAAAATGAATACAAGCTTAATTGCTGGACATCAACATGAAAGTTCAGCTTTGATGAAATTGCACAGGAAGGAGAAAATCTTCACAGTCGGAATCCAGTAGACAGATTTAACCACAGATAAACAGGGCATCTGTAAAGAAAGAAACCAAGATGTTAGTTTAAACCAATCAAGACTAAAATATCATTCAAACATAATAAATCCAGATGCTCTCTCATAAACCAGAGATGGGGACTTGAGTCACAGTCGCACACACAGCGACTTCAGACTCGACTCTGACTCGTTTCAAATGACTCGGACTCGACTCTTGACTCGCAAAAAATGACTCGTGAACAACAAGAGTCCCTAGCGTCAGCATGTGTTAACATTAGTTAAGTGTGACAATGGGTAAATGTTACAGCCAGCTTCCGGTGTAGTGATGAAGCGTCGCTCCCTACTCCCTACACAGTTTGAAGTTCACTTCATTTGAACATTTTCGTTACCTTTGGATTGGAATCTCACTTACAATGGTGGAATACCCTACGTAGTGCACTTCACAGGAACAACTGGGGTGAATGGAACGCTCCTACAGAATTGGCGCTAATGGTTGAAAGACCGCTTTCTGAACCAATCAGACCTTCTGAATTATTTGCATTTATTCAGTTTGCGTCACACAGACAACGTGTCAATGAAACGCTTGATTGGCTTTCTAACGAGTTCATGTTTTACTTCACAACCGGGAAAAGTTTGGAGGTTTTTAATTATAAGCACATTTACAAAATAACGAATTATATTCCTAATGGCACAACACACGGTTATACATGTAATAGCATCTGGAAGAACATAAGCTAAGGTAAGCAGTGGTTATGATTTTTTTTGCTGTGTTTTGGATTTTGGCCGCTGTGCCATGATTTATCGCGCTTTTGTTTTGATATGAAAACAAAACGTATCAGTTTAAGCTTTTAACTGGTACCTTCTTGTTACGGAAATTACATTCATTTGCACAATGACTAGGGAAGTAAAGGCACTAAGTAAAACGCGAAATACAGTTGCTAATCTGTTGTTGTTTTTCTATCTTAACTTAGTTATTATTTGTTTATTTCTACGCTACATTTCCAATATATGTTTTGTGTATGTTATATTAACTCGTGACTTGACTCGGACTCTTGCCTAAAGACTTGTGACTTGACTCAGACTCGTATTTTGTGACTTGTAAACATCTGTCATAAACTAGACCATTTGATTTCCCATTTTTTGAGGTCATACGCTTACACCTGTTCAGATGCGTACATGAGGCATGGTCAACGCCAGTGTGACAGCGGGGTGCACATTCTAAGTGACTGCACTCATCTCTGTGAAACCACAGTAACAGCTGGGAAATTCTATTCCAGTGAGGAAAATGAACACAAAGGGCTGTAAATGCAGCCATGCTTTGATATTTACTGTTCGTGTGTACTGAAGCTGAGCTTCAATCTTGTGACCGTGGTTTCTGTGAGAGGAACTGATAAAGATCCCAATAGGAAGAAGCTTTGTGAACTTCAAAAACAATACAACTACAGTCTGTGATCGCTATTAAACCGAGTGATACTCATTGTGTAATATGCAGTTAACTAAATACTTCAGAGCTTAGGGATTGTGTAAATTGTGTAGTATATATTCATATATTTTTTTCCCTTTTTGACTATTTTTCACTTCCAACTGGTTTAGTTGTTCAGTTTCAGTTCAAGAAGACACTTTCATTACCTGTTTAACCAGCAATTAGAGAAACTGTTTTCTATCACCATGGAAAAATAAGAAAACCTAAAAAATACGTTCAGCCACCCAGAATCCATTAATCTATCCATACAAGCATTGTCCAGCTCGGAGTGGAGCTTTCCCGCGACCGTGCTGGAAACAAAGTGTTCCCTAAAGCATAGGTTCTGTTTTAAGACAGCATGGGGCTGCTTGTCAATGGGACAGAGCTAAGACTAATGACCTCCTCTTTCCTCCTGTGCCTTGCATCTACTTGCTTGAACTTTGACACACTCCTTAAAACAAAGATGTAAAAGTCTACTTTCTTAGCACCAATAAAATATACCTGTGATAATCTTGCAACATCTTTGCTAAAAGTCTTATAAGCAGTATATGTTATGATAGCAGAAGAAGGAGTTGTCTGGTTTTGGCAATTCGGCTTACCAGCATGGGGCCTCTTTTATGTGTGCTGAGAATGAATATGAGCCTTTCCCCCCGGCCTTTAGGTAAGCATGGCTAATTATACCAACTTTGTTATAAAGGTAGGCGTTTTTTAAAAGCCTGTAACTGGAGAACTATTTTTTTGTTTCTCATCAAAAGGGGTAAATGCTACAAGAAAGGATTGTGAAGCCTTTGGACGTTGGTCACAATAACAACAATTTTTTCATGTCTATATTGAACCAAAGATCAGCAGCCCTATAATGCAGCCCTAAACCATCAGCCATAACATTAAAACCACCTCCTTGTTTCTACACACATTGTTCATTTAATCAGCTCCACTTATCATATAGAAGCAGTTTGTAGTTCTACAATTACTGACTGTAGTCCATTTGTATCTCTGCATGCTTTGTTAGCACCCTTTCATGCTCTTCTTCAATGGTCAGGACTCTTCCAAGACCACTAAAAAGTAGGTATTATTTAGGTGGTGGTGGTGGATCATTCTCAACACTGCAGTGACACTGACATGGTGGTGGTGTGTTAGTGTGTGTTGTGATGGTATGAGTGGATAATACACAGCAATGCTGATGGAGTTTTTAAACACCTCATTGTCATTGCTGGACTGAGAATAGTCCAACAACCTAAAATATCCAAAATAGCCAACAGCGCCCTGTGTGCGGCGTCCTGTGACGACCGATCAAGGTCTAGAAGATGACCAACTCAAACAGCAGCAATAGATAGGCAGTGGTAGCTTAGTGGTTAAGGTACTGGAGTAGTAAACAAAAGGTTGCCGGTTCAAGCCCCACCACTGCCAGGTTGCCACTGTTGGGCCCTTGAGCAAGACCCTTAACCCTTAATTGTTTAGATTGTATACTGTCACATCTGTAAGTCGCTTTAGATAAAAGCGTCTCATAAATGAAGTACATTTACATTTAATAGATGAGCGATCGTCTCTGACTTTACATCTACAAGTTGGACCGACTAGGTAGGAGTGTCTAATAGAGTGGACAGAGAGTGGACACGGTATTTAAAAACTCCAGCAGCGCTCCTGTGTCTGATCCACTCATACCAGCACAACACACACTAACACACCACCACCATGTCAGTGTCACTGCAGTGCTGAGAATGATCCACCACCTAAATAAAACCTGCTCTGTGGTGGTCGAATTGTAAGTGGAGCAGATCAAATGGACCGTGAGTGTAGAAACAAGGAGGTGGTCATAATGTTATGCCTGATCGGTGTATGTCCAATAACAAATTTAGGACCTTTTTTTAAGTACCAGAAAACGTAAATGAGAACTGGTGTATGTAAATGTTTGTGTGTGTGGGTGGGTGGATAAATTAACCAGTATGCACTGCGTTTCACAGCTGGAAGGAACAGATCACCACCGTATAGCTATCTGGTTCCCATGGGAAAGAGATAGGGAGGAGAACGACGTGAGAAAAGGAAAAAACACAGGAAAAAGCGTGAGAGAAACTCTGTTTTTCTTTCTTTCTTGTCCACCCCCTCAACTCATCCTCTAATTCTTCTCTACTTCTCTAGCCAGCGGTTATCCCATCTTATTGTTACGTAGGGCAGCTGCTAAGGACACTTTATGGCCGTTTAAATGCAAAGGAATGTCCCGGTGGACAAAGGATTGGACCACCACTTTGAAATTAACTGCCTGGTCGAGGTGGGCGGCATTCCAGATCCACATACACACTGATAGATGTGGTGGCGGAGCATTTAGGAAGCAAAGATGAATGGTCAACCTCGGGGGGTCAGGAATGGAGTAAGCTTGCTTGGCAGGCTCACTCCTTCTTTTTCACTCTTTTTAACAGAGTTAAGTCAGTCCTGCATCCTGTTTCCTGCTAGCCTTTCAGTATTAAGGGTCTCGTAACAGTGAATGTGTTTAGTCTACAGGCCTGCAACTCCCTAGACATTTATTTCTGCTTCAGTGCACATGTCCCATTTTATACAAACACACGAGAAATGAAGAAATACAAATGCTACGACGATAGAAAATAGGACAGTTTTATAGATTCCTTTTGTCTGAGGGATGATGATAAACTACATGGCCAAAAGTAAGTGGACACCCCTTGCAATACTGAGTTTTGGTGTTTCAGCTCAGAGATGTTCACAAGTCACAAAATATGAGTCCGAGTCAAGTCACGAGTCTTTAGGCTAGAGTCCGAGTCAAGTCACGAGTCAATATAATATACACAAAACATATACTGGAAATGTAGCGTAGAAATAAACAAATAATCTGTAAATTCAGATTAGCAACTGTATTTTGCCGTTTTACTTAGTGCCTTTACTTTCCTAGTCATTGTGCAAATGAATGTAATTTCCGTAACAAGAAGGTACCAGTTAAAAGCTTAAACTGATACATTTTGTTTTCATATCAAAACAAAAGCGAGCAATAAATCACAGCACAGCGGCCAAAATCCAAAACACAGCTTAAAAAATCATAACCACTGCTTACCTTAGCTTATGTTCTTCCAGATGCTATTACATTTATAACCGTGTGTCCCATTAGGAATATAATCCGTTATTTTATAAATGTGTGCTTATAATTAAAAACTTCCAAACTTTTCTCGCTTGTGAAGTAAAACACTAACTCGTTAGAAAGCCAATCAAGCATTTCAGTGACACATCATCTGTGTGACACAAACTGAATAAATGCAAATAACAGCATTTCTTACAAAAAATTAAAATCAGAAGGTCTGATTGGTTCAGAAAGCGCTCTTTCAACCATTAGCGCCAATTCTGTAGGAGCGTTCCATTCACCCCAGCTGTTCCTGTGAAGTGCACTATGTAGGGTATTCCACCATTTTAAGTGAGATTCCAATCCAAAGATAACGAAAACGTTCAAATGAAGTATATCAAGTATATAATGAAACTTCAAGTATAATTGTCACACGCAACTAATGTTAACACATGCTGACGCTAGGGACTCTTGTTGTTTACGAGTCATTTTTTTGCGAGTCATGAGTCGAGTCCGAGTCGTTTGAAACGAGTGCCTATCTCTGTTTCAGCTACACCCATTACTAGCTAGTGTATAGAATCAATTAAAGATAAATTATTTGTTTCCAACATTTTTGGATTGTAATTTCCTGTTCCAAAATCACTGAGCCTGTGCACAAAGCAAGATACAAAAACACATGGTTTGAAGAGTTTGGTCACAGAGCCATGACCTCCCCCTTTTCATCCAATGCCAGTGCCCGGTGTTACTGATGTTCTTTTGACTGAACGGTCAAACCTCATACCAAAATGTAGTGGAGGCTGCCCTCGCCACAAAACGGGTGGCTAATAGATAAATGGTCTTGGTTTAGAAGGGGATGTTCAACAAGCGCATAGTCAGGTGTCTCTATACTTTGACATTTGACATGTACACTTCAAGGTTCCAATTTGTTCCACTCTCGGGCCCCTTAACCACCCAATAGTGTGACTGAGGCTGATCATGTACTAACTAGTTCATGGCTGTGGATTCTGTTAATCTAATTCTACGTCTGTCTATGTTGTCCTTCTTCTAGCTCTTCTTCGAACCGTGTCTTCCTTCCTCTCTCCACCCTTAGACAAATTTGCCCCTCAGGGATGATAAAAGTCCTCTATTCTCTTTCAATTACCCTTGGTGTTACGCCTCATGCGGCACAAACATAAATCACCAAGCAGTCACAAAAGATATCTAAACTTAACACCCAGGTCTTAGTGACTCTACATTGACTGAAATGTGCAGCGTACAGCCTTGGCATTGATTTACAAATTCATTGTATAGTACAAGACTTTTTATGGTTTGTGAAATAAAGCTGAATCTTCGGGCTTTCAAGCTCCAAGTTGATTTACATATTACTCATCTCTCGTTCTCTAGCTCTGCCTCACTTAGGCATTAGCGTTCATAGCTGGAGGCACATCAAACATAGCGCAGTCACTGTGTCAGCAAGCTGGAGGAGATACAGACGCGCTCGAGACACAAATACGCACACAATTACTCCCTAGTGAATCAGTGGTTAGTCTATATACTGGCAGACTGGATTCTCACCCTACAATGACTCAAGAAATCAACCTCACATCCAAGCATACAGTCATGTAAAGCCATATAAAGACTATATATAATGCATCTACACTGATCAGCCATAACATTAAAACCACCTCCTTGTTTGTACACACACTGTCCATTTTATCTGCTCCACTTACCATATAGAAGCACTTTGTACTACAATTACTGACTGTAGTCCATCTGTTTCTCTGCATGCTTTGTTAGCCCCCTTTCATGCTGTTCTTCAATGATCAGGACCCCTACAGGACCACCACAGAGCAGGTATTATTTAGGTGGTGGATCATTCTCAGCACTGCAGTGACATGGTGCTGGTGTGTTAGTGTGTGTTTTGCTGGTATGAGTAGATCAGACACAGCAGCGCTGATGGAGTTTTTAAACACCTCACTGTCACTGCTGGACTGAGAATAGTCCACCAACCAAAAATATCCAGCCAACAGCGCCACGTGGGCAGCGTCCTGTGACCACTGATGAAGGTCTAGAAGATGACCAACTCAAACAGCAGCAATAGATGAGCGATCGTCTCTGACTTTACATCTACAAGGTGGACCAACTAAGTAGAAGTGTCTAATAGAGTGGACAGTGAGTATTTAAAAACTCCAGCAGCGCTGCTGTGTCTGATCCACTCATACCAGCACAACACACACTAAC
The DNA here is from genome assembly GCF_030014385.1 of Trichomycterus rosablanca. NCBI lineage: Eukaryota > Metazoa > Chordata > Actinopteri > Siluriformes > Trichomycteridae > Trichomycterus > Trichomycterus rosablanca. The sequence continues at coordinate 8,051,828 of NC_086013.1, forward strand.
ACAAAACCACCATGTCAGTGTCACTGCAGTGCTGAGAATGATCCACCACCCATATAATACCTGCTCTGTGGTGGTCCTGGGAGAGTCCTGATCATTGACGAACAGCACGAAAGGGAGCTAACAAAGCATGCAGAGAAACAGATGGACTACAGTCAGTAATTGTAGAACTACAAAGTGCTCCTATATGGTAAGTGGAGCTGATAACATGGGCAGTGTGTGCAGAAACAAGGAGGTGGTTTTAATGTTATGGCTGATCGGTGTATAGGTAATAATAAACTTTTATAATAAATACATCTGGCTTATTGCCACACCACTGTAAACACCAATGACCAAACTCGTCAATTTTGAAAAATTAAATACAACCATAAACAAGTATGCCAGTATTTGGACCAATGTGACCACAAGAAAATGGTTATGGTTAGGATGCCTGTGGCTTTTTTAAATGAAAACAACATATAGCCAATAGTTTAATAGTATTATTGTTACTTTGACATCCCTAATGGCATTGGCACAGCTCTTAATTTTTGATTTGTGATCAACCTGCTACCTACCTTACAGGAAGAAGGTCAAGAAACCACTGAAGCATGCTGCTTTTAGGCTGGGAGGTGTTTCCAGGTGCTGACGAAGGCAGTAGGGATTAGGGAATAGGGTACAGTGGTTATGCTGTTCCAGGCATCCATTGTGGGATCGTAGCAGTCTAGAGTTTTGCAGCGCTGAGTTCCAAAATAGCCACCAACAACATACAGTTTGTTCCCCGATGCGACCGCCTGGCAGCTCATTCGCTTTGCTGTAACGTCACCTACTTTAGTCCACTGGTAGGTCTCACTGCTAAATTTGTAGGCCGAGCAAGCTGAGAACTCGGTGTCACCGCCCATAACGAAGATCTGATTCCCCAGAACAGCAGCCGCAGTGTAGCGCCATGGCTGTGGGCAGGACGCCGGGACAGTCCAGTGGTTTTGCACTGGGTCATAGCATTGAACCTTGGGCAACTTGTCATGAGCCACACTTGTTCCTCCAAAGGCGAACAGCTTGAGCTTTACGCTGACTACAGCGGCGTTGCTGACGCCCTCACGTAGAGGTGCAACCATGCTCCACTTGTTAGCAGCTGGGTCAAACTGCTCCACCTGCTTTAAGGAGACAGAGGGTGACGCTGGAAGGCTACCAGTTGCAGCTGTGTGACCTCCAACCACATACAGGCATTGACGCAACTCTGCAGAACCATGCCCAAATCGAGCTATCAGCATTGGCGCTGCTTTGGACCACTCTTCATGCAAGGTATCGTACACCCATACGTCCTTGGACACACCATTTTCCGAGCCTCGTCCGCCTGTCACGTAGACCTTGCAGCCGATAGCGCAGGCGCTGAACTCCTTGCGTGGGCTTGGAATATCTGCCTTTGGAATGATTTCCTTGGCCTTATGGTCCACCAGGTACAGCTTGTCACACATAAAGGTAGGACCACCTAGCAGAAAAAGGGCATGGCTGGTCTTGCGTGGCTTGGCGCAAGGACTGTTGACCACACCATCGTTCTGCAGTATTCTGAGCTTGCAACGAATAGCTTCATCAATAAGCTCCTTGCTTTTGGCCTGAGAGTTAATGAGTTCCTCGGTGGAGACGTTCTCCATGAGAAATATGGCTGGCAGAAGGGCAAGCCGTACGGTGCGCAGTAGCTCAGGCAAGTGGCAATGCCTCCGTTCCAGGTCATAATTTACCCAGTTAAGTGCCGACTCATAGACCAGACGTTCATCTTCAGTCTCCAGCTCCTCGTGTGACAGCAACTGGACTAGCATATCCTTGGGTAGCTGAAGAAACTCTTCTGTTTTGCAGATAGCTGGAAAGTTACTGAGGCACATGCTCCAGGAGAGCTGGGACAGCTGGGTGCAGTGGTGTGCATCGGACAGAAGCAGCATTCCCAGGCAGTTGGATGGGTGAAGGTTCTTCTCCAGGAACTCTGCACAGGCATCACGGATGTCCTGGAACTCCAACATGTCACCCGCCTCGAGCAGAGACTCAGCATTCTCTTCATTGATGACTACTCGGGATGAGTAAGCGTAATCCAGTAGAAGTTCGAGTACCTGATTCACACAAAGGAACACTGATTTTAGTTTGATATTAAAGTAGGTAATTTAGCCAAGCTGCTATTAGTATTATAAGTATATATAGTACCTCTGGATGAATGGAGTCTCTAAAATCCACTTCTTTGGCTTGGCTCTCTCTTAGCCCACCACTGAACATTGCCTCAAAGTATCGGCTGCAGGCGGCGAGCACTGCCCGGTGGCAAGGAAACGAGCGGCTGCCGGCATGGAGCAACACGTCAGTAAAGAGCCTCTGCTGCCGCAGAGCATTCAGGTGCATCAGGACGCTGTCTGCATACGAGGACTTGTGAAACAGGTAGATGTTCATGGAGCCAGTACTGGCCCGTGACTTGCGGTTCTCGTGGACACAAACAGACATTTTCATTGAATCCTATAATGAAAAATCAACAAGGACAGTCAGTACAGAAGAAGTTCATTAATTGTGAGTGCATTATTTACAATATTAGGTCATATTTGTTCAGCAGGTGCAGGTCACGGTGAGTAAGGAACATTCTGAACAATAGGAATAAAGGCAAATATACAATGGGCTTGATTTCTATTGTGGTGTGAGGAACAGTATTGGTTTGTAGATCAACCTACTCACAAAAAGGTAATGGCAGGTACTTTTGTACAATTTTAAATTATATCGTATCATCATATCAATGTATATATATATATATATAGCCATGACATTAAAACCACCTCCTTGTTTCTACACTTACTGTCCATTTTATCAGCTCCACTTACCATATAGAAACACTTTGTAGTTCTACAATTGCTAACTGTAGTCCATCTGTTTCTCTACATACTTTTTAAGCCTGCTTACACGTTCTTCAATGGTCAGGACCCCCAAAGGACCACCACAGAGCAGGTATTATTTAGGTGTGAATCATTCTCAGCACTGCAGTGACAATGACATGGTGGTGGTGTGTTAATGTGTGTTGTGCTGGTATGAGTGGATCAGACACAGCAGCACTGCTGGAGTTTTTGAATACCGTGTCCACTCACTATCTACTCTATTAGACACTCCTACCTAGTTTTACCACCTTGTAGATGTAAAGTCAGAGCTGATCGCTCATCTATTGCTGCTGTTTGAGTTGGTCATCTTCTAGACCTTCATCAGTGGTCACAGGACACTGCCCACGGGGCACTTTTGGCTGGATATTTTGGGTTGGTGGACTATTCTCAGTCCAGCAGTGACAGTGATGTGTTTAAAAACTCCATCAGCATTGCTGTGTGTTATCCACTCATACCAGCACAACACACACTAACACACCACCACCATGTCAGTGTCACTGCAGGGCTGAGAATGATCCACCACCTAAATAATACCTGCTCTGTAGTGGTCCTGTGGGGGTCCTGACCATTAAAGAATAGGATGAAATGGGGCTAACAAAGCATGTAGAAAAACATATGGACTACAGTCAGTAATTGTAGAACTACAAAGTGCCTCTATATGGTAAGTGGAGCTGATAAAATGGACAGTGAGTGTAGAAACAACGAGGTGGTTTTAATGTTATGGCTAATCAGTGTGTATGTTGCTTTAATATTTAATACTTTAAATGCTGGATTAAATATGTGTGGTATGTTTAAAGTTTTAAAACAACAAATTTGGACTAAAACAAGGGATTCAACAACTTTTTATACCCTTACTTAATATTTAGCTGTTCCTCTTCTCTGATGGAACAAATATTTGTATGGGTAAATTAATGCAGGATGAGGAAGTTCCTGCTGGTTTCATTTCCCTACAAGTCATGCATAATGATAAAAGATTATCATTACTGTACAGTTGAAGTATTTACTCTGTAATGATATTGTGACAAATGTGAATATAAAATAACGGTGTGATTTGAAAGCACAATTAATAAAGCAGGAGCATTACTTTTTATGTATTAAATTTATTTACTATGAATACACAGTAAAGAGAAGTAAATCATTCTCAGTGGTGGTGTGTTAGTGTGTGTTGTGCTGGTATGAGTGGATAAGACACAGCAGTCACTGCTGGACTGAGAATAGTCCACCAACCAAAAACATCCAGCCAACAGCGCCCCGTAGGCAGCGTCCTGTGACCACTGATGAAGGTCTAGAAGATGACCAACTCAAACAGCAGCAATAGATGAGCGATCGTCTCTGACTTTACATCTACAAGGTGGACTGTCTAATAGAGTAGACAGTGAGTGGACAGGGTATTTAAAAACTCCATCAGCGCTGCTGTGTCTGATCCACTCATACCAGCACAACACACACTAACACACCACCACCATGTCAGCGTCACTGCAGTGCTGAGAATGATCCACCACCCAAATAATACCTGCTCTGTGGTGGTCCTGAGCATTAAAGAAAAGGTGGAAAGCAGACTAAACAAGGAAGCAAAGAAACAGATGGACTAGTCAGTAATTGTCTACTTAAACTAGAGTAAGGTACTATGGAAGCTAAATGCCGAAAATGTAAATGTAAGAAATTGTAGAACTACAAAGTGCTTCTATATGGTAAGTGGAGCTGATAAAATGGACAGTAAGTGAAGAAACAAGGAGGTGGTTTTAATGTTATGGCTGATCAGTGTATTTATTTAGTAATGATATTGTGACAAGTGTGAATATAAAATAACGGTGTGATTTGAAAGCAGTATTACTTTTTATGTATTAAAACTATTTACTATGAATACACAGTACAGAAAAGTGAATGCAATCAAACGTGATTGCGTGTTGTTGTATGTTTCATGCATTAAGTATGTGCTTTACTTATAACGCTTATTTGATTGTCTTTAAACAAGCTTTACAATGTCATAAAAAAGAACATGTCTAAAGTAAACTAAATGACCTTCCCAAACACATCTACCAACTCCGCCATGTAGAGTGGTCAGAATTCACACCATTACATTTACTCCATTTAGCAGACACTTTCATCCGAAGTGACTTAGGAAAGGCAAGTTTATCTGTATAGCACCTTTCATATACACCTTGGCAATTCAAAGTGCTTTACATAAGGAAAAAAAAATTAATTAAAAGCATTAAAACTTTCCTGAGATCTAGAACCTCAGAAAGACTTCTTGCAAACATTGAAATTCAAACAAGAGAGATAAAAAATTAAGAACATGAAAAACTAAAAGAAAATATAGTAAAATATACCCTACAATTTAGAGAATATGAAATTAAAACAAGAAAGATACACGTTATTATGAGGGATTAATTATACATATTAAAGGGGAAATTACAATACTAAATACTAAGACTAACTTATACTACCGGTCGTCACCAATAGTACAGTGTTCGTGGTGATATCTCTGTCTTACATAGACAAACGTTGACTTACAATTATGACTGAACATGCTTCGAGCAATTGAGGGTTAAAGGCCTCGCTCAGGAGCCCAACAGTAGCAACTTGGCAGTAGTGGAGCTTAAACCGACAAACTTCTGATCACTAGTCCTTTACCTTAACGACTGAGCTACCACTGCCCGAACTAGCCACTGAAATAGTAGACTGATGCAAAGAGTTACAAGTGATTTAACTGAATTAATAACAGCAGAAAATAGACAGCTATGTCCAGTCATGATGTCATAATACAAACAGAGAAAAAACCCCAGTGGATCTGTCAGATGTCTGGGCCCCTGGAATGTAACCCAGTTTAATCATTACCAGGTGTTCAAGGGCGGAACAGGACAGGAAAAGGGGAAAACAGAGGGACAGCAACTTTTTAAACATAGTCAAGGCAAAACCAAACAAAGGGAGGAACAGTGGGCGCAGAGTCAACATCGAGTGTGTCAGTGTCACCGGCTACCATCTGGTCGCCCGTTTTAATGCGCATTCAAATCCAATCAGTGGTCATTTCCATGTAAACGATATGGATCTCTCGGCGCCCCTCTGGAGGGAATCTGATTGTGTTTTGTTAATGCTTTAATCCTCGCTATATCAGACATATAAGCAAAGTTAATAGATGCCACCTGATGATGCCGACAAAGCAAAACTGCATTATTGACACCTGATTGATTCCTACATGCGGAGTCTGATCAAATAACAATAGTATAACAATAATATAATAAGTAAGACCAAGGTGCCTTGCGAAATCAACCTTTATCTATCTATCGATCTATCTATAATTGTATTTTTTTTTTTTAAATCAACCCAGAATAAAAGGGACATGTGTGATCGCGGTTCGCAGAGCATCATTCAGCGATTTTCTAGACGGTTTCTAAGCACATGCATGGCACACAGGTAATACAGCTAAATTAAAATAACCCGGTGCATAAGTAAGATCCATGTAAATTCTACATATAGCCTGGATCTATACATATATTTACCTCTTTGTTGCAAAGCCGGAGTTCAAATCTGTCCGTGTTACCCCTCAAACATGCCAAACCGGAGAGAGCCAGGATGCAGTTCTTGTTAAATCCGCGTATGCAAGTAGTTCAGCAGCTGCACTGTTCTAGTTCGGAGGTGGTAAAAATGGTTGTTCTTCCTTCGCTCGTTTGTAACCTCGTGTTCCTCACACAGGTTCTGTTCTCTTCTGTCGCTTAGTGTGTGCAGTCTGTCTCAGCTGAGCTCTGGTGTGCTTCTGCTCCTCGGTGCCAGAAGGGCTGTGCTTTAATCCAGAGAGAAAGGCGGGGCACGAGTGTGTGTGGAATGAGGAGAGGAACGAGGAACCGCGAGGAGATATGATACTGTAGCTTCACCTCAGCTGAGGGCTGGGCGGTGTGACCAAAAATTAGTATCACGGTATTTTTTAAGATTCTGACGGTTTCACGGTTTATCACGGTATGTTTTTATATGTCTGTGACCACTACAGAGCAGGTATTATTTAGGTGGTGGGTCATTCTCAGCACTGCAGTGACACTGACATGGTGGTGGTGTGTTAGTGTGTGTTGTGCTGGTATGACCGGATCAGACACAGCAGTGCTGCTGGAGTTTTAAAACACCTCACACCAGCATCCTATGACCACTGATGAAGGTCTAGAAGATGACCAACTCAAACAGCAGCAATAGATGAGCGGTCATCTCTGACTTTACATCTACAAGGTGGACCAACTAGGTAGGAGTGTCTCATAGAGTGGACAGTGAGTGGACACGGACACTCGACTCATACCAGCACAACACACACTATCACACCACCACCATGTCAGTGTCACTGCAGTGCTGAGAATGATCCACCACCTAAATAATACCTGCTCTGTAGTGGTCCTGTTGGGGTCCTGACCATTGAAGAACAGAATGAAAGCAGGCTAAAAAAGTATGTAGAAAAACAGATGGACGACAGTCAGTAATTGTAGAACTACAAAGTGCTCCTATATGGTAAGTGGAGCTGATAAAATGGACAGTGTGTGTAGACACAAGAAGGTGGTTTTAATGTTATGGCTGATCAGCGTATATAATGAAAGTTTTGAGTTCTATAAGCTTTGCTTGGCCCTACAAAATGACTCAATATATGATGGAATCAGTACGTGTGAAACAGTTGCAATAAATACAATTAACAAATAAAACGAGGTTTAAAAAGTGGATGATTTTAAATATCTCAGATTCCAGTTTGCTTAAAACGTTAAAATAGCGACTGACATTCAGTATTTTTGCCCCGTAAGACATACCTGGAATTCACTGTTTTAATAATTGCTCTAAAAGCTTCTTTCCCGACTGTCTATAGAGGTTGTGTCCTTGCATATGTAAATTGTTACTGCGTTCGTAACAAACTGTACAGTATACAGTGTTTTAGTCTTTTCTAACTGCCGACACGCCTTATTTCTTTGTTCTTCTGGTGCAGATTTGGTCTTCCCCTCTTCATCTTCCATCTTTTTTTTTTTTCATTTCTTTCACCATATTGGGGAAGCCTCTCTCATCTGTTAACACTGTCGTGCTAACGCTAACTGGCTAACTACTTACTTTGCACGGCGCTCCATAGCCCTTTTATATGATCTGCTGCCTTTTGAAGCCTACAGCTGTTAAAATTAACTATGTTGTGGTGTGGCGGTATATGAAAAATCCATACAGTATGAGGAATCAAAGACGGTATACAGAATGTACCGTCATACCGCCCAGTCCTACCTCAGCTTCTACACGTTTTTACAATAAAACGTTGTTTTAAAACAACTTTACAGAGTCCAGGTCTCCCCAAAGCCCTTAAGGAACAAGCCTACGACTAGAAAAAAATCATTTTGTAGGCTTTAAGAAAAACTGGAATCAAAAGAGACCATTTTCTTGGCTGACCTAAAGGAAATGAATTGAACTAACACATACTAAATAGATCAAATGGAAATTATTTACAAATAAGCCTATGTAATTGGTTTACTATCCTTTAGTCTGTAGTAGGAAAAGTATAATGCTTACTTTCTGAACTTAGTGAGTTCTTTCAATGCAGATTCTTATAACATCCAGTAGTACTTTGGTTTAGCCTCCTTAATAATACTGTGTACTAATCAATGATATTCATGGGATTTATGGGACAGTGGTAGCCTAGTGATTAGAGCTTTAGGCTATCAATCAGAAGATTGTTGGTTTAAATCCAGGCTCTGCTCTGCAGACGCTGTTGGGTCCATGACAAATGCTGGCTTTTGCATCTTTCAATGCTAACAGTCTGGATGGTCCTTTTCATCATTGGCAAAGAAAACCAGATGTCCATTTTTTATGTTTTAAAGCAATTTTACAGCATATTGTACTTATATGTGTACCAGGTGTTTAATACCCACTTTAATGCCAGGGCTGACTGGTGAATAGTGATCCAAACAATATAAAGCCAGCACCAACATGTGATTAAAAGTGTCCAGTAAAATACCTCTAATCTTTACACCTGAATAGAGTGATGTCAGGGTATGTGTTCCTAATGAAAACGCCAGTAAGTTTTGACAGTTTCAAATCCTGACAACAAATCCTAACAACTGAAGCACCTGACACTCGTGCTACAACACAAATACCATGTTATTACCATGTATTGTCAATACAGTGCTGAGAATGGTCCACCACCCAGACATCATCTGGTTAGTGAGGGTCCCTTTTGATTGATATGTGAGGTACGAGGGAGGGGGTGACAGATGAACATGTGGACTGTAACTGGATTGTCTGTAATTGTAAACCCCTAACGGTCATCCGTACGTATCTGTCACCATATGTAATGTATTTTGATGGGTCGCACTGTTTTTGGACCTAATGCATGAATAATTTTGCGCATAGTGCCACCTGCTGTCCATATTATTAATAACTACAATCAACTGTTGAGCAGGCCTCCAGAAATTACAATTATTTATCCACTTAATCATCTTAAATTCTGACTTTTCCCTTCATGTCCCACATAAATATCTACACCCCAAATCAGAAAAAGTTGGGACAGCATGGGAAATGCAAATAATAAAAAAACCCACACAGTTTCTTACAATTACTTTGACTTTTATTTCATTGCAGACAGGATGAACCTGAGATATTTCATGTTTTGTCTGGTCAACTTCATTTCATTTATTAATAAACCTCCATTCCAGGCCTGCAACACATTCTAAAAAAAGTTGGGACAGTAAAGCATTTACCACTTTGTAATGTTGCCGTTTTGGCACCGAGGAGACCAAGTGATTTAGTGTTACAGCTTTTATTTTGTCTCATTCTTCCTGCAAACACGTCTTGAGATGTGCAACAGTACGGGGTCGTCGTTGTCGCATTTTTCGTTTCAAAATTCTCCACACATTCTCTATTGGGGACAGGTCAGGGCTGCAGGCAGGCCAGTCCAGTACCCGTACCCTTTTCTTCCGCAGCAATGCCTTTGTAATGTGTGCAGCATGTGGTTTTGCATTGTCTTGTTAAAAAATGCATTGACGTCCCTGGAAAAGACGACGTCTTCAAGGCAGCACATGTTGCTCTAAGATCTCAATGTACTTTTCTGCATTAATGCTGCATCACAGAAGTGTAAATGACCTTTGCCAAGGCCACTGACACAGCCCCATACCATGACAGACCCTGGCTTTTGGACTTGTTCCTGATAACAGTCTGGATGGTCCTTTTGGTCTTTGGTCTGGAGCACATGGCGTCCATTTTTTCCAAAAAGGACCTGGAATGCTGATTCATCTGACCACAATACACGTTTATACTGTGTGATGATCCATCCTAGCTGCCTTGGAGCCTAGAGAAGTCGACGCCGCTTCTGGACATGGTTAACATTAGGCTTCTTTTTTTGCACAGTAAAGTTTTAAGTGCCATTTGCGCATGTAACTACCAAACTATGATTACAATCACCTGTTGACATCACCTGTTTGGAATCACATCATTATTTTTTTTTCCACCTCATTACTAGTTCAAAATTGCCCGTTCCACCTTTTTTTTGGGATGTGTTGCAGGCCTCCATTCCTGGAGGTATATTAACAAATGAAATGAAGTTGAGCAGATATTGAGCAAACAATATTAAACTAATTTAAAATAAATTTAATTATTAAGATTCCAGTTTGAACTAAATGTATTTAAAAAGAAAGGAATACCATAAATTGTTTCTGTAGTCCAGGTTCCAGCTCCAGCTCCATTATTCACATACTGTATACAGTATACTGTACCTGTTCAACATCTCCACTTGATCCAACAAAGGCTTTATACACTGCCGCTTACTAGCAAAGTTATTATTTATTGTATATTACTTTACTAGATTGAGATCTGCTTTATGTTCAAATAATATTTAAAAAGTAGGAAAAAAATTAATTAGGCTACGCTTGCCACAATTTGTACAACTATGCACATATTGCTTAACTTTCAAATCTGCAGTTATTAGTTAAAGCTTTTCATTATTAGATAAGTATTGCGTTTATCTACACACCATTTCCAGAAAGCTGGGAAATTTAGTCACATTTGATAAAGAAAACAAGAATCTGTGATTTTTTAATACTCCTTTTATCATCACTCCTATACATTTATTTAACTGACAAAAGTAAAAAAGATTATCAATTTTTCCATCAACCAACTTTATTGTATGTTAAATACTGTAAATATTAAAAGATTTGCATTTAATGCCTGCAACACACTAATAAAAAGTTAAAACAGAGCCACTGTGTCACATCACCTTTCCTATCAATTATACTTTGTAATTATTTGTAAACAAAAGATTGTAGTTGTTGTTTAAGTGCAATTTCTGCCTATTCCTGCAAGAAATTCAGCTGCTGAAGTGGTGGTTGGCAATAAATAGACAGACAGACAGACAGACAGACAGACAGACAGACAGACAGACAGACAGACAGACAGACAGACAGAACAGCATATTTAACAACACAGCAAACCTAACAACACAGATTCTTCTCTTTGGTTTCCCCATCTAGTCAGCCCAGGGACCCCAGATGCTTTACAATACTTAACACAGTTCTTTTCTTAGGTAACTTACTGTTACCTCACCATGGAATCTGGTTCCTGTCAACATGCACGTGTGCTCAAATGAGAAACACAGTTTTTCTGATAGGCCTTTCAAACAGTTTGTTTGCTAGAATGTGGCATCTAACTATAGATTTGGAGACCTGATAACTTAAGAGTCTTCTGCAACTCTCCAGCCACAATCCTTGGATTATCTTTGCCTCTCTAACTATCAACCTCACAGTGCAAGGTGGGCGAATACACATCCAGTCTTATATAAGCATTTTTAGGGGTGTATAATTTTTATGTGGGCGTCATGGTGGTTCAGTGGGTAGCACCGTCACCTCACAGCAAGAAGGTCCTGGGTTCAATTCCGAGGTAGAGTGGTCTGGGTCCTTTCTGTCTGAAGTGTGCATGTTCTCCCTGTGTCCGTGTGGGTTTCCTCTGTGAGCTCCGGTTTCCTCTCACCTTTCAAAGACATGCAAGTGAGGGGAATTGGAGATAAAAAAAACCGTCCATGACTGTGTTTGACATTAAATTTAAGGAAACTAAACTGATGAATCTTGTGTAACTAGTGCTACATGTGCTGTCATGAATGTAAGCAAAGTGTGTTAAACATGATGTTAAAATATTAATAAATATAATTTTTATTATCAATCAGGTATGTTATCAAAGCTGTTCAATAAAGGTCAACAGAGATCAGTAAGAGAGTCAACTCATATTTGTATCCCATACAGCGTTAAAGTACACTAGCCCACTACTGCTCATACCTGGGGATCTAGGGTTTGAATCTCAGTGTTGCTATCAGCCAGTTGGGCACCTGAATAGTCATGATAAGCTAATGTCTAATAATTTTTAGATATAATTTTATTTTACATATACACTATAGCTATATAGTATCTTTTAAATCAATTTTAGGCTGGCATAGGCTGTACACACTGCCTTTTACACTTTTGAAGGTTTTATTCCAAAACATATTAGGCTGTGCTATCAGGTTTAATTTGATCTGTCCTATCTACCAAAACTTTTCAGGGACCCACAGTGAAACTTGGTGGTGATGAGGCCTTAACCAGTAACAGACTGGCAATGAACTGGCAACCTTTTGAGGGTGTGTCATAGGATAACGTGGTGGTAAAACAGACAATGACGCATAGTGCATGTCACTAATAATATGTTTACTGAAAAGCTGATTTGTCAGATTCATTTATGTTTTACCACCGCTTTATGGGTGAGTGCAATTCACTGGATTTTTTTATTTATTAGGATTTTAACATAATGTTTTACATTCCCTGTGGGTTTTTCATCTGGGCTTTTTCTTCCCATAGTCCAAAGGCATGCAGTCGGGTTAACAAGATACAAAATCATCCTAGATGTGTGTGTGTGTGTGTGTGTGTATGTGTTTGCCCTGTGATGGACTGGGTAGCACTGTGTCCACACAGCAAGAAAATCCTGGGTTCAATCCCCAGGTGGGACGGACCGGGTCCTTTCTGTGTGGAGTTTGCATGTTCTCACTGTGTCTCTGGGGGTTTCATCTGGAAGCTCTGGTTTCCTCCCACAGTCCAAAGACATGCAAGTGAGGTGCATTGGAGATTGTCCATGATTGTGTTTGACATTAATTAATATCAAACACAGTGATGTACAATTTTGTATCTCTAATGCACCTCACTTGCATGTCTTTGGACTGTGGGAAGAAACCTGAGTCCCGGTTCCTCCAAAGACATATAGTTTGCATGTTCTCCTGCCAATATGGACACGGGGAGAACATGCAAACTCCATACAGAAAGGACCCAGATCGCTGCACCTGGGAATTGAACCCAGGACCTTCTTGCTTTAATGCAACAGTTCTCGCTTCAGAATAGAGCTGGGCGGTACTGAATCAGGAATCACGAAATCTCAGGTAACCCAGATCCTAGGAGCCCTCTGACTGGCTGCTGTTAAGTATATACAGCGAGTGAGCAGACTCATCGGAAACCGCAGACTCATGATTTGTCTGAACCGACTTTACTCCAGTCCGTGAATCTAAGTAATAAGTTAAACTCACTGGTGTTCGTTATGTGGCTGATTTTATGCACATGTTATTATTATTATTATAATCAGTAGTAGTGGTATAGATTAGTAATGCAGCATATTTGTAAGCAGAAACTTGTAAGCAGAAACAACAACAAAATATAGTTATATTATTATTAAAATTCAAATGCTTACAGGCTACTTTAGGACTGTACCACTTAAGGAGTATCATAGCCCTTCCCCCATGGTAATTTATTGACTGTTTTGGTGCCACTGTGGCTGCCTGACTGGGTCAAGTTAGTGGGTCAATTTTTTGTTGACTATCCCCCTTGAACCCCTGACCCATTAATATACCCATCTGATTGGTAGGTGAGTCCACCCCCCCTCTCCCCCATCCTTGTCCCTATCCCCCATGACCAAGATTCCACTTAGAATAAAGTGTCAACTTGAACTTGTCACTGACGAGAAGTGTGAGGTGCCAAGAGATTTAAGAGAGAAGGATTTATTTACAGAAAATGAGTTATTTACATTTACATTTTCGGCATTTAGCAGACGCCTTTATCCAAAGCGACTTACAGTAGTGACAGTATACAGTGTGAACAATTGAGGGTTAAGGCCCTTGCTCAAGGGCCCAACAGCTGCAACCTGGCAGTGGTGGGGCTTGAACCAGTGACCTTCTGATTACTAGTCCAGTTCACGGAAGACAATTGAGGTGATATTTGGATTAGTGATGGGTCGGTCGCGAACGATCCGGCTCTAAGATCCGGCTCTTTAAAGTGAATGACGGGATCCGGCTCCTCATTGGGAGCCGATTCGTTTTTTTCCGGGTTTTTTTTTCTGTCAAAGCCGCACGTGATTGGTCAAGATACGTGGTGGCGTTTGTGAGTTTACACTGAGCAGGAGGGGAGGGGTTACACACACACACAGAGACAGCGTGCACACAAACTCAGCGCTTTACACAGCCAGACATTACATGCTGGAAAGGTGAGGAAAATGAGTGAGAGGAGACATAGTAAAGTTTGGACATGAGGAGCCCCTTTTGGAGACCAAGTGTTCAGTCTACCCACATCTTATACATGTGATGGCACATAGACTGTGTATCTGTCCCCTCAGAGAGAATCTTTTTTAACATGGCAGATCATAACAGAAAGGAGAAACAGGATCAACCCATCAAAGATGAGCTCCTTGGTTTTTCTGAATGCTAATCTTCACTAAATACTTACAAATACTGTCACCTGGATGCTGATTTTTCTTTCTGTTTTGCACATTTTCATTTATATTTTGTTGAGGGATGCTTTGTTGATGTTGTGTTGTTTCACTCTAGATGCTTGTTTATTTTGTTTTATTCATTAGGGTTTAATCGTCATGTTTTACACTTGTGGTTACATTCATGACAGAACCGGTAGTTACTCATTACACAAGGTTCATCACTTCACAAGGTTATATTGAACACAGTCTTGGACAATTTAGTATCTCCAATTCACCTCACTTGCATGTCTTTGGACTGTGGGAGGGAACCGGATCACCTGGAGGAAACCCACACAGACACGGGAAGAACATGCAAACTCCACACAGAAAGGACCCGGGCTCTTCACCTGGGGATCGAACCCAGGACCTTCTTGCTGTGAGGCGACAGTGCTACCCACTTAGCCACCGTGCCGCCCCACTCTAGATGCAAATTTACAAATAATATACACAATCAGACCTTTTTGTCTAATTGAGATGGGTTTTTGTTTTTTATAATTTATTGTTGTAGCGCTGTTCCATGTTGGGTATATAAATACAGCCATTTAAATAATAAACATTTGATACAATGTTTTTTTACATTAGTAATTCATTTTACATGTAATTTGGTAATAAATTAATTTAAGCAACAAAAAAATCTAAGGAGCCACTTGGGAGCCGAAAGAGCCGGCTCTTTTTAGTGAGCCGAGCCAAAAGAACCGGCTCTCCAAAAAGAGCCGAAATTCCCATCACTAATTTGGATGCATTTTCATTTAGTAAACCAATCGCAATCAAGATGTCAGTACAACTGACTCAATTGACTCAAGTGAACCGGATCACATTACTGAGTGACTCAGATTAACCCGAGTCCTTAAAATGAACCGAATTTACCACCACTAGTACTGAGTAAACGTTTAAAAGAGGTGCATACGAGACACTTCTTGGGGACGTCAAATGATTCTATCTTCTGATTGGCTGAGCTCTTTAGGGGCGGTACGTTGGCTCGCAGGCTGCCATACATCCTGCCGTACAAACGCAGCTCGTCGTGCTGTGTGGAGTCACCTGATTTAACTGAAGTAACAATGCGCGCGTTATACTTTGCCTCGCTGTTATTAAGTATTAACGTTTGTAAGTCTTCACTTTCTGAGGATTTTGGTGAGATATATGAAGAGCCGGAAGAGGTCTCTGTATGGC
The DNA here is from genome assembly GCF_030014385.1 of Trichomycterus rosablanca. Classification (NCBI taxonomy): domain Eukaryota; kingdom Metazoa; phylum Chordata; class Actinopteri; order Siluriformes; family Trichomycteridae; genus Trichomycterus; species Trichomycterus rosablanca. The sequence continues at coordinate 8,067,619 of NC_086013.1, forward strand.
CGCAGCCACAGAAATACCAGGCGTCCCCTGTCACGTTCCAGCTGAGCGCTTACATTTTTCAAATAGCCCACGCTAAAGGTTCCTCCGCCGGGCCGAGCTGCGTTCTGCTCCAGAACGCGTTCCGCAGGTTTACCTATTTATTATTATGAGCTGAGTGTTTTTATAACTTAAGTTTGTATTATTTACTCTATTGCTGGTTAACAATACCAGTGGAGTGTTGTATTTTGCTTAGCCAGACTGAACATTTGACAGAACTGACTGAAGCACTTTTACCTCAGTGTATCTAGCAGTCACGTGATTCCCCAACAAAGCAGTGTTTCTAACACCGATCTGATCGTTTCAGGTACATTGATTACATCTTTGGCTATGGGAAGAAGCATAAGAAGAATGTGAAGGTGTTTGATTCGGACTTAGCTGAACTTCAGGTGTTCATCACATCACCTGATTCTGAATGTGACTCCTATCCGACTGTTAAATCTGACGAGTCATGTGAGTTCCTCTTTGTTTTGATGTCATTGCACTTCCTTCCTCTAAATAGAAACCCTTTACTTATGCCTTTAAATAGTTTGGCTTCTATTTATTAACACATACATTTTATTTAACTGCATTTTATTTAACTGAACTAAAATAGCTTTTTCAGTTTTATTACTTTATGAACTTGTGACACCCAGAAACATTGGGCGCATATATGTATGTATATATGTATATACTGTATGTATATCAGCTCCACTTACCATATAGGTAAGTGGTATTATACATAGGTATTATTTGGGTGGTAGATCACTCTCAGCACTGCAGTGACACTGACATGGTGGTGGTGTGTTAGTGTGTGTTGTGCTGGTATGAGAGGATCAGACACAGCAGCGCTGCTGGAGTTTTTAAATACAGTGTCCACTCACTGTCCACTCTATTAGACACTCGTACCTAGTTGGTCCACCTTGTAGATGTAAAGTCAGAGACAGTCGCTCATCTATTGCTGCTCTTTGAGTTGGTCATCTTCTAGACCTTCATCAGAGGTCATAGGACGCTGCCCACGGGGCACTGTTGGCTGTATATTTTTGGTTGGTGGACTATTCACAGTCCAGCAGTGACAGTGCCCCATCAGCACTGATGTGCCTGATCCACTCATACCAACACGACACACACTAACACACCACCAACATGTCAGTGTCACTGCAGTGCTGAGAGTGATCTACCACCCAAATAATACCTGCTCTGTAGTGGTCCTGGAAGAGTCCTGACCATTTGAAGAACATCATGAATGGGGGCTAACAAAGCATGCAGAGAAACAGATGGACTACAGTCAGTAATTGTAGAACTACAAAGTGCTTCTATATGGTAAGTGGAGCTGATTAAATGGACAGTGAGTGTAGAAACAAGGAGGTGGTTTTAATGTTATGGCTGATCGGTGTATATAAAAACACACACACACCACTTTTACAATGCCAGGTTTTTGTCATGTAAAAATCAGACCAAAAATCATTATAGATTTCTTTTCATATTTATGTTATCAAATAGTTTGCATTTCTTTATTAAATGTCCATGTGCACTTTGTAGTCAAACTTTGTTGATTGGCTTTCTAATCCTCTGCCATATAAATGATTGTTATTCGTTTTAATTATTCGCACAGACAAAATCACAACTATTTAAGGCATTGTATTAATAGAAGGTCTATTTATAAAAAAAGAAAATGGGGAAAGTGTTGTACAGTACCCTAGAGTAAAAACATTAACTAATTAAGCATATTAACCACATTTCTGAGTATTAAAGTGATCCATTGTACTGTCTGTAACTATTTGTAAATGCAGTACTTTGAACAGTCTTGTATAACCTTGCTTCTCTAGTTGGGGTAATGAGTATCAGAGGCCATAGTATATGATTGGGCAGAGTGGAATTACCCACACTGCGATTATAATTTAAAATTATAAAAGTGAATCATGAGTTTACAGAGCTGATAAAATTTAATTGCTCAAAAATAAGGATATACAGAGGTATGTGGGGTTACTCTAGTGCGTTATATGTAGTCTGAAGCCAAATTACTTAATTGGGCCTGTATATTTGGTAGTTAGTAATACATTTGGGTCAATGGAGTGTGATTAAATGATAATTTAATTATTAAAGATTTATTCATACTTTTAACACTCGTAATAAAGTAATTGCCCTCCCAAACCTAATAACTGGTTGTGCCCCCATTGGCAGTAACAGCACAAATTACAGAATTTTAGAATTGTTTAACTCCGCTACACTGGACACTGACTCCTTTGACCTTACTTGAGGCTAGTGAGGCCTGCAGTTGTTTAGATGTTAGTCTAGATTCTTTAGTGCACCCCTTTCGAAATTTCGATAGGCCAGCTACACCTGGAGAGGTTTATCATTAATACAGGTCTTCTCTGTTTGTGGATAGATGACCCTTACTGTGGTTTGCTGGAGTCCCAGTGCCTCAGTACCCCTTCGTCTAGTAGATTTCAGTGACTGTTTCACATCTGTATTAGAATCTCTTTAGAATGTGGCACCATGTACTGCAGTTTGAAACCTTCTTGTCTGCTTCACGTTGTCAGACAGGTTGTTTATAAGTGATGGTTATATTCAACAGGTCTGGCAATAATGATGCCTAGGTGTGGCTAGTGAAATTAAGCCCAATTTTAAATTGAATTTGGTTAAGTGGTTGATTTAGTCGCAAAGTGGGCTATTACTTTTTTACATCAGGTCAGGTAGGGCTGAACAGCATTTTTTCTTCAATAAATGATCATCATTCAATAAAGCATAATAAAAGTACTTTGATGGTCTGAAACATATACTTGTAACAAATATGCAATAGAAGAAATGAAACACAGAAATCATAGCACTGTATCATAGCCTGACTTTTTACTGTAGCACACCTTATATTATGTTCTCTTATACTTAGCATTTTGCATAGTTTAATGTTCTGCATGAGATAAGGTAATCCAAAAAGTTAATATTTATTCTAAGCCTAAACCACATATAAAAATTATAGCTAGCATGATCTTGTGACCCATATTAAACTTGATAAGTGGGGTTTTATGGTGCTACTAACTGCCAAGTACATGGGCCCTTTAAAGTAGTTTGGGTTCAGATTATCTATCAGGCAATAAAAAGATCTTGAATACCCCTCCATCATATAGTCAGATAAACATGTAAATGTTTATACACAATTGGTAATAATCCAGTATAAACCAAACCGCTTAAAGAGTCAAAAGCATTTAAACAAAACCATGTTTGTTTCCGGGTAAACAGAAGGCACAAGACCATTCTGAGTCTGTATTATAGTGCTTGATTTCTTGCTGGGCTACTCACATATATCACATACACCGATCAGCCATAACATTAAAACCACCTCCTTGTTTCTACACTCACTGTCTATTTTATCAGCTTAACTTACTATATAGAAGCACTTTGTAGTTCTACAATTACTGACTGTAGTCCATCTGTTTCTCTGCATGCTTTGTTAGCCCCCTTTCATGCTGCTCTTCAATGGTTAGGACCACCACAGAGCAGGTATTATTTGGGTGGTGGATCATTCTCAGCACTGCAGTGACACTGACATGCTGGTGGTGTGTTAGTGTGTCTTGTGCTGGTATGAGTGAATCAGACACAGCAGTGCTGCTGTAGTTTTTAAACACCTCACTGTCACTGCTGGACTGAGAATAGTCCACCAACCAAAAATATCCAGCCAACAGCGCCCCGTGGGCAGCGTCCTGTGACCACTGATGAAGGTCTAGAAGATGACCAGCTCAAAGAGCAGCAATACATGAGCGACCGTCTCTGACTTTACATCTACAAGGTGGAACAACTAGGTAGGCGTGTCTAATAGAGTGGACAGTGAGTGGACACGGTATTTAAAAACTCCAGCAGCGCTGCTGTGTCTGATCCACTCATACCAGCACAACACACACTAACACACCACCACCATGTCAGTGTCACTGCAGTGCTGAGAATGATCCACCAACTAAATAATACCTGCTCTGTAGTAGTCCTGACCATTAAAGAACAGGGTCAAAGCAGGCTAAAAAAAGTATGTAGAGAAACTGATGGACTACAGTCAGTAATTGTAGAACTACAAAGTGCTTTTATATGGTAAGTGGAGCTGATAAAATGGACAGTGAGTGTAGAAACAAGGAGGTGGTTTTAATGTTATGGCTGATCAGTGTATATCTAAGGCATATCAGTAAGACCATTCCAGGTCTGTATTATGGTGCTTGCTTTCTGATGGCTGGGCTGATGATGGCTGGTAACTCACATATTATTTAATCATGCCATCTAACCTATTCCTAAATCTGGAGATGATCACATGGTGTTGGCATTATTACTGCATTGCATTTCTTGACTCAGACTGTCAGACTGTGTTTACTGACTACAAATTTCCAAAGTACTATTGAGCCTATGTGGCTATACTTACATATTATGGCATTCAGTAGACGCTTTTGTCTAAAGTGACATACAATTGTGACTGTATACAGTTTAAGAAATTCAAAAATAAGAGCCTTGCTCAAGGACTCAACAGTAGCAACCTAGCACTGGTGAGGCTTGAACCACCAACCTCCTGATTACTAGTCCGGTACTACCACAGGCCTAATTTAATATCACCATACTGATGACTCAACACAGCAATATAGTTTTAGCCTTACATCAAATCATTTGCTAAGTATCAGCCTTATAAAATAAGACTGGAAAGGATAATTTGCCAAGGTTATGATTTTAGGTTGAGTGGTATTAGCTGTGAAGGATTTAAGAAGTGCAGTTTTTGTCCAACAAGTTTAAAACATTAAAAAATTGTGTATGATCTTATGTTGTTTAGATCAGCTTTCAGTGGACCAACCCACTTCTGTCCTTAAGGCTCCAACTGTTTGGGGAGCATTGCGAGGTAAGCAAATCTTGGTTCTAGACTAGAGATTTAGTTACCAGTGTATCTTGTTTTATTGTTTGGTTTAGAGATTAAAACATAGAGTTGACCTCTGTGTGTTTTAAAGGAAACAAAATTACGATTTTTATTGGTCTAGTTAATGGCTAAACAAATACATTTGGCAATTTCTTAATGCTGTGGTGGACTGTGTTAAGTGACAATGAATTTCTAAAGCATTTTTAAGCCTATGTGACTATATTTATCACAGTAGTATGATGGTTTTTCATGCAGTGCCATCTATGTGCTGGAGGGTTACACACATTCAACAGTGGTTTCTGGACTTACCCTACACAGACTGAAGTTTCATTAGATTCCGCGAATCTTTTCACAATATTATGTGCAGTAGATGTTGAAAGACTTCAATTATCATTTAATTGCTTTAACTGCATTTTTTTTTAGTTCTTTCCTGAAGTTTGGTACAAGTGATGACCCACCACCCATTTAATAGACATTTTTGAGCCTTTGTTGGATCCTCCTTTTAAAGCCAAGGATACCTGATAATGAAACTGTGTCTATTTGATGCAGAGGGTAAACTCAACTCTTATCTGAATGAAGCAGAAACTAGACTAATATTAATAATAGAATAATAAACTAGAATAATATTTAAAATAATGCACCATGTGCTGCAAATCTGCTCCTTAAGGAGTAAACAATTACATTTGCATTTTACATTGTCTCTCTAAAAAGTGACTGAGATGGTAAATAACATTTATAATGATTTTATAATGTACTGTAACCCATATTTGACCTATTTATTTATTTTTTAGGACTTGAGACCTTTACTCAGCTAGTGTTTGAAGATAAATATGGAGTCGTAAGTTCATTATTATTCATAATAATACAGTTTCCCCTTATAGTGATTTTAACAGGTTTAGATTTAAATATTACAATTGTGTGGTTTGTGCGTGACATCTTTTACTCCAGAAAAAAATCAACAAGACAGACATATCGGACTTCCCAAGGTTTGCCCATCGAGGCATCCTGCTGGACACATCTCGTCACTACCTGCCCCTGAAAGTCATTTTGGTCAATCTGGTAAGCGAAATCCACATGGTTTACATTTACTGAAGTATGTAAGTATTAAGAAAGAAAGCAGTATTGCTTTGGATGCTTTGTCATGTGATGGTTATGGTTTTACAGGTCTTGTCATGTGCTTGAACAATAAACTCTGTCCTTGCTTCCTTAATAACATGACACTAAACTAGTAAAGCAAGTTTTAGTGATCATGAGTAACTAGTACAAAGTTGAGGTCTTCAAGTATTTTATAATAAACTTAATGTAGAAATACCAATATTAAATAAAAAAAAAATATTTCAGATGAATGCTTACAATAAAATAAATAAGTTCTTATTTATTAACCTGTTAAAGTCTTCCATCCAGCCTGCTGGGCCGGACCAAAATGCTGTGGGTGGAGCTCCCTACATATTAATCCATAGGTCATTGCTGCTGGCCCATACCATTGACCTCTACGGAAGTGTGTCCTCCCTGTAGCTATTTATGGACTGGTTTCAGTCATTTATTAGGATTTCTGTGGGCGAGCATTCATGATTTTATTTGATGGATAAAGGTTAATATTGCATAAACACATTATTAAAATTGCGTAGGCAGTTCACATGCAAACACTCATAATAAAACTCACAAAACAGATTTGTTTTTAAATACAAAAGCTCTTTTTTTCTATTTATTCATTAATTTTCTACCATTTTCTCCCGGTTTAGCATAGTCAATCTGTCTTCGGCTGCTGCGGGATCCCTGATTGCATTCGAGGAGGGTATATTGCTGCTCGCCGACACGTGCCCACTCCTAGCGAACCCCTTCTTTTTGCCCATGCATTCTGCACAGATGCCTCTATCTGCTAATCAGGGTCCTTGCACAGCGATTGAAGACCCCACCCACATAGTCCGGTCATCCCCCCTAGCAGACACGGTAGCCAATTAGAGTCTGCTGCAGGCACTGCCAATTATGGCCGCTAGATGGCGCCCAGTCGACCGGTGGCAACGCCGAGTTTAGAACAGAGGAGTTCTCAATCTCAGCGGAATATCCCGCTGCGCTTGCGAATATATTTTTAAATCCGATCGAAGATTTAATTCATTCCGATTATAAAGGTGTTTATTTGTGCGCTCAACAGTCTGATAAAAATCTTAGTTTACCTGAACGCTACAAGTAATCTGAATTATCTGAAAAATCTGAATTCAAAATGACGTGCATGTGTAGAGTACCACTTAGTGCAAAAGTTACCATGACATGGGGGCAAGATAAAGATGTTATGTCCTGCAGCATTCCGAAGCACATGAACTTTGTCTCCTCTGCAGACCATTTCGGTCCTGCCATGTTGAATTTAAACTTCCACTATGACGCAAATGCGTATGTGAATATGTGCAGCACATACTTACATAATTGAATACAGGTGTTTACATGGCTATTATTTAAAGGATTACCCAACTTCCTCAATCACATAGAAATTATATTGAGAATGGCCTCAACTGGACTAGTCTATTCCAGTTTATGTGCATACATGGACGCATTTTGTTCCAATGCAGCTACTAGTCGGATTATTAACGGATTATCAGCCTGCATGTAATTGTGGCTAGTGATGTTTTGCATAGACACAAACAGAATGTAAACACTTAATCACTTTTAAGCATTTCAGAAAATCGAACCTGCCCAGATGTAGCTCAGATGTGTAACACCATAATGTCACTGCTGGGTAGAAAACGGTCCATCAACCAAAATGATCCAGCCCACCGCATTCTGTGGTCAGGATGTAAGACTGGTTAAAGACTAGACTATGATGTCTAAGAAATTGTGCTTGGAAAAAGTACACCTTTCTACACCAACAAAACCCCAGCAACACCGCCATGCCTTTATACACGTCTTCTGTAGTGTAATCTTAACAATAAAAAACTTTAGGGGAGAGTGGCGTTACCTGTAAAACTAGACAATCACGTTCTTTCCCAAGCACAAAATGCACATCACAAGACCTTGTTTAAATGACACAGTTTAAAAAATGCGTTGTGTTCTTAACCAAGTAAAATTGGGTCGGGTGTATTTTCATTATGGGATTGTGGGTGGTGCTATGACTGCGACTTTTATAGTGTAATAGTTATAGTTAGGGATGCATCAATACCATTTTTTCCCAACCGAGTACAAGTACATGTATTTTTGTACTTACCGATACCAATACCCATTTAGAATACCGTTTTTTTTTTAAACAAAAACACACGTGAGAAGTGATGAAGTTTAATGATACCACGTCCAAAAATGCACGTCAACAAGTAGTGAGTGATCAAAGTGTTTGTGCGCTGATGTGATGAAATCAAGGAGGAAAAATAAATGAATCTGAGTGGATTTGGCAACACGAATAGCATGGATTGTTCTGTAGTGAGTTGGAGGTTAATAAATATTTTTGCAATGTTGGTGTTTTGTTGTTATGTTTTGTAGAGAACGATCAGGTCAGAAATACTGTAAAACGTGTGTGTGCAGGTGTATTCTGATATAAACTATATTATCCCCCTGTCCCACCTGTTTACACTCCTCTCCTGCGTTTCCCCTCACACCGTATCCTGCGTTCTCATTGGCTGTTCGACATGCCACTCATTCCCAGTCGCACATCTCCGATATCTGACGTGCTAGAAAACTCAATCCGGTCATCGTTTAACCAGTGTTAACCCTCGTTTGCGAGTACGAGTACAAGTTAATGAGCGCTGTATCGGGCAAATACCCGATACCAGTATCGGTACTCATGCATCTCTAGTTATAGTGATAGCGTTCCAGGTTCATTTGTGAACTAAGTAAAAATAATTAATTTATGACATGCCCATGGAATATAATCATTTTTAATTAGTTCACAGTAATGTTTTAATCTAACCAAACAACGCTTAAGTAGATTTGGTCAAAAAATTATTTAAATCATAAACGATGGAACAATTATGCAAAATCCTGGAGTATGGAGTCTGTACGGAATTTGACTCCATGTTACATGCTGCACCTCTGGGGGGGGGGGGGTGTAATTTTTCAGCCATGCCTCGATTATTAGCCAAACATGTCCATACATACACCCAGCTGGCTATAGTTGGCTGTAGTACCGCTGAGATTTGAACCCTGCATCCCCAGATCTTAGCAGTAAAATATAAATTGGAGTTTTAATGGCTGTAAACAGACATCTGAAATTACACCTAGACACAGTCTAACAGCTGCTTTTATTGTAATTTTGTAGGAAGCCATGGCGATGAACAAGTTCAACGTTTTCCACTGGCACATCGTGGATGATCAATCCTTTCCCTACATGAGTCCGACTTTTCCTGACCTCAGTCAAAAGGTGAGTGGTAAATAAAATCTCCCCAGTTGAAGATTCCAGTTTCCTTTTCTTATTTCTGCTTTGTGGATTTGTGCCACATTATTACTGTTACAAAGCACTCATGAAGAGGCCATTTAATCTCATTAAATGTGATTTTGTAACACCATGTATTTCCGGGTATCATTTTATTTCTCCTGACTTCCATGTCCTATCCGATCATTTTTAAATGTTTTTTTTTTTTCTCCCCCTTTAGCGCATCCGATTGTTCAATTTGCATCGTGCTTCCTCTCTGTCTATGCCGAACCCTGCCCTGACCGAGGAGATCGAAGCTAACCCATATCCCCTTCGAAACATGGGCAGCAGCCGGATGCATTTTTGCCACCCACACATTTTTATATTTTTATAGTTTGGTGCCACCTAGCGTTGCATGCGGAGAGACACACCCTAAGGGCACCCTCCCTCATCTCTTGTGCAGGCGCCTCTAATCAGCCGGCAGAGGTCGTAATCGCATTCTGACAGAGAGAGACCCACATCCGGTTCTTTGTCCCACCCCCCAACTGAGCAACCGGCCAATCGTTGCTCATACAGCCACTCGGCTTCGAACCGGTGAAGCAGAGCTGGATTCGATACTACGTACTCAGACAAACAAACAGTTGTATTTACTGTCCATATATTATGTATTGTCTTTCCAAAGGGAGCCTATCAACCCTACACACACGTGTACACTTCAGCTGATGTGAACATGGTGATCGAGTTTGCGCGCATGCACGGCATCCGGGTCATTGCCGAGTTCGATACACCAGGACACACCCAGTCATGGGGAAAAGGTAAGCATGGGATCAATTATTCATTTCACAGTAGCTGCGACACTGCAGCTTGTAGGTTTCTCCAGGTCATCGTTTAACCAGTGTTGGGTTAAAAAACTTATTACATATGAACATATAACTTTACTCCAGTCATTTACGCCAGCAGTCCCCAGCCTTTTTTGCCCCATGGACCGGTTTCATATGCAATATTATTTCACAGACTGGTGGGGGCGGGAAGATTTAACATGATGGAAATTGAGCTTTTTTTGCTGCAACGAGATGCTGCTCCCACCTAGGGGTGATAGGAGACAATAACACCCGAAATGTGTTTTTTTTATCTATCTCTAATTGTTTATTCTTTCTGTGCGGCCCGGTAATAAATGACCTCCGGACTGGTACGGGTCCGTGGCCCGGTGGTTGGGGACCACTGATCTACGCTCCCATCTTTATGGTCTTTTAAGAAAAATTGCAGTAACTGTAGTTATGTGACAGGCATATCTTGAAGGAAATACCAGAGGTAAAGAAGGTATTAGTATTGGCTTGTTTTTTTGTAATGACCAAGATTTGTTACTGTAATTTTTTTATCTGGATTCTGGCAAATTCTGCTTCCTGTACATAGCAACAAGCTAACTGGTCATTCAGCTGCCCGGTTAAACAACACATTTAAATACAAGCTTTAATTAAATTCGTCTCAGTCTGAGCTCGAGAGCTTGAATTAAGATCTCGGCTCAGCTATCGGCCAGCCAGTCACCTACACAGACATGCTTAGCTATGTCTGAGCGAGGGCGGACGAAAGGATTCCTTATTGCTGCTGCATCTGCGGCCTCTGCTTCCTGAACGATGCTAATCCCTGTGTGAATACGCTCCGGGCAGTTGAAAAGCGGCTGGCCACTGCACATGTCAGAGGGGTGTGTGTTGGGTTTGGCCCTCATCGGTCAGGGTAGAAGTCTGCAGCAGTAGAGGAGATGCAACTGGGTAACGGGATATGACTAGACTGGGGGAAAACTAAGGGAAATACTGTTAATTAACTTGTTTTATTATCATTATTGCTGCAGTGTTTGCAGTTGTGTGTTGGGATAGTAATTGTAACCACATTATTATTATTATTTTAAATAATAGTTAATAAAAATGTATTAAATTTAACTAAAGGTCAGAATTTGGTTTCTCCTCAAATGCGTTTGCTTCCTTAAAATCATGCTTGTTTTGTTTTGTTTAGGTCAGCCTGGTCTGTTGACCCCATGCTACAGCGGTAGCACTCCTTCAGGTACCTTTGGTCCAGTGAACCCTATCCTCAACACCACCTATGACTTCATGGCCAGCTTCTTCAAAGAGATTAGCACCGTGTTCCCTGATGCCTATATCCACCTCGGAGGAGACGAGGTTGATTTTTCCTGCTGGTAAGAGAATGTATTTTTTAAAGCTTCTTTTTGCCTCCCAGAGCAGTAGTCGCACAGATCTCAGAATCACATGCGGAGTGCCATATTCTGCCATCTGAAAAAAGCCACAGCCTGTGGAGGCACCTTGATGGCACCAGCAATGAGGAACCCTGTTTAATCTGTTGCCCCTTCCCCTACAGACAGCTGTCTGTTTAGGCTCCTGGTCGGCTGATAGCAGAGCCAAAACATGTTTACCTTTAAGCCTGGGAAAAGCGACACGTTCCAGTCTTTTCATAACTGTGTTTGTCTAGGTCTTTTTTGTTTGTTTGTTTATGCATTTTCTCCCCTTTTTTCCCTGAATTTTTAGCACGTCCAGTTGCCCGATTGCGTCACGCTTCCTCTCCATTAATGCCGACCCCCGCTCTGATTTGAGGAGAACGAAGCTAACCCATGCCCCCTCCGACACGTGGGCAGCAGCCGTATGCAATTTGTCACCCATACTACGTGAGTGCATATATGCAAATCAGCCTTGTGTACGGAGAGACACACCCTGATCCGCACTCTTTCCCCGCCTCTGTGCAGGCGCCATCAGTCAGCCAGCAGAGGTCACAGTGCATCAGTTACGAGGAGTCCCTATCTGGCTTAATACCCCACCCCTATTTGAACAGGCCAATCGTTGTTCATGTGGCCACTGGGAAGGCAGAACTGAGATTCGATACGATGTATTCGAAATCCCAGCTCTGGTGCGCTAGCGTGTGTTTTACAGCTGCGTCACCTGATCAGCTTGTCTAGGTCTTTTAATGATGTCATCATTTTGCTTTTGCATCATGTTAGTTGAGCACCAACAAAAAGTTAGTATAGCTGAGCACTGAGGAGCCGTAAGTGTTCCTAGGTATTATCAGAAAGCTACCTTGGTAAATAAAGTGCTCTATTTGGAAGCACTTAATTTGTGCAGAGCACAATTATACTTAATTTGCTCTGGACAAGCAGAATTTAAGGGTATAAAGCATAACATTTATCTTATTTTGGCTATTTTTCAAATGTAAAATGCACTTGACTGTGTTATTTCAGTGGAGACTCGGACTCGGACTCTAGGGGAAAATCTGCAACCTAATCTCAGGCAGAATTGGTGGCCATCATTGAAACTCCAGTTTTAATCAGAATTATTATACTCTTACATTGTTTTTACCTATTCTGTCTTTAGGAAGTCAAACCCTGATATTCAGAAGTTTATGGCCCAGCAGGGCTTTGGTCAGGACTATAGCAAGCTTGAATCCTATTATATTCAACGGTAGGCTATTCAATTTTTATAAATAATCATTATGACAAGTATAATAAACCTCTATATGTTGTAAATAATGCTTTATTTATATTCAACTTCAGTATCCTTGACATTGTGAAGGCCACCAATAAAGGCTACATGGTTTGGCAGGAGGTCTTTGACAATGAGGTTAAGGTAAGAGATCCTACCTGGCAGGCTGTCATGATAGTTACATAACAAAATTCTGAGCTTTGATTATGATTGTGATTAAATTCCAAGCAAAATCACTGGGTTTAAAATAATACAATAATTTTGTTAATTTAATGAAGTCTTTGTAAGTATATGCTGTGTATTAGTGCGTATGTGTGTATAAACGCTTGGAAAGACCCAGTTTTTGCAAGCAAGCATGGGTCGAGGCTATTGTGGTATATTAATGCTTATGGCAGATGGCATGGGTAGCCTGTGCACCATTAATGTAATAAAAGGTACCTGCACGTAGACACCTGTATGTAGTTCAACATGACAACAGCAACCCGTATTTAGCACCTTTTGCAACAGCAGGCCTGCAGTCCAGACCTGACTCACACTGAAACTATGGCTTATTATAATCAAAGTATAAGCAAATTTTGAATGAGCATATACACTGATCAGCCATAACATTAAAACCACCTCCTTGTTTCTACACTCAATGTCCATTTTATCAGCTCCACTTACCATATGTGTGCACTTTGAAGAACAGGGTGAAAGCAGGCTAAAAAGGTATGTAGAGAAACAGATGGACTACAGTCAATAATTGTAGAACTTCAATGGTCAAGACCTCCACAGGACCACCACAGAGTAGGTATTATTTGAGTGTTGGATCAGTCTCAGCCCTGCAGTGACTGACATGGTGGTGGTGTGTTAGTGTGTGTTGTGCTGGTATGAGTGGATCAGACACAGCAGCGCTGCTGGAGTTTTTAAGTACCGTGTCCACTCACTGTGACACTCCTACCTAGTTGTTCCACCTTGTAGATGTAAAGTCAGAGACGATCGCTCATCTATTGCTGCTGTTCGAGTTGGTCATCTTCTAGACCTTCATCAGTGGTCACAGGACGCTGCCCACAGAGGGCTGTTGGCTGGATATATTTTTGGTTGGTGGACTATTCTCAGTCCAGCAGTGACAGTGAGGTGTTTAAAAACTCCATCAGCGCTGCTGTGTCTTATCCAGCACAACACACACTAACGCACCACCACCATGTCAGTGTCACTGCAGTGCTGAGAATGACCCACCCTACTCTGTAGTGGTCCTGGGAGAGTCCTGACCATTGAAGAACAGCATGAAAGGGGGCTAACAAAGTATGCAGAGAAACAGATGGACTACAGTCAGTAATTGTAGAACTACAAAGTGCTTCTATATGGTAAGTGGAGCTGATCAAATGGACAGTGAGTGTAGAAACAAGGAGGTGGTTTTAATGTTATGGCTGATGTATGTAAAATAGCACTGACATTCACAAGCACTCTTTGTTCTTTTGTGTCTGTGTAAACATTGATTTCCACCTTAAAAAACAGCTTTATGTTTTGTTTGCATGGGTCTAAACCTGCAGAACCTGGCAGTCAGGTTCCAGTTAGAATTAGGTCCCTCAGACATCTCAACACTGTAGCCGTATGCCCATCCTTGTCCAGGAATTCTGCTAAAAGCCTAGTTACTAAACTCCCATTATTATAATTAATCCCAAACTCCCATTATGATTGTTTTTAAACCAGACAGTACCAACTGTACGTGATACTGCTCTCTGTGTGAAAAGAAGACCGCTTCACTGCCACACACGTGTCGGAGGGGGGTGTGGTTGGTACGGCTCTCCTCGAGGTGGTCAAAACAGCCTGGCCACTGGGAGTTGCACTTGTCAATGCACTCTTAGTGCCAGTCCCTGTCCCAAATAGAAATAGAATGGGTGGCTTCAGGGAGAGCAACCAGCAGTAAAAACTGCGCCAAGTTAGGTGTACAGTCCAGATCCGATGTTGCAACCCCTATATATAAACATGAGCAGCCGAATATGTGCATAAAGTCCTTGTCTTGACATTAAAATCTCCATTAGAAATATGCTAGAAATATTAGAATTGTATGGAGCCGCTTGTGCTATGTAAGCACTTTAGGTTGTGGTGGTCTACTTCCCACAGTCCCTCCTAAATGGACTAACTAAGCCTATTAGAAATGCTTATGTGAACTATTATTGAACTACTTACTGTAATATACACCGATCAGCCATAGCATTAAAACCACCTCCTTGTTTCTACACTCACTGTCCATTTTATCAGCCCCACTTACCATATAGAAGCACTTTGTAGTTCTACAATTACTGACTGTTGTCCATCTGTTTCTCTGCATGCTTTGTTAGCCCCCTTTCATGCTGTTCTTCAATGGTCAGGACTCTCCCAGGACCACTACAGAGCAGGTATTATTTGGGTGGTGGATCTCTCTCAGCACTGCAGTGACACTGACATGGTGGTGGCGTGTTAGTGTGTGTTGTGCTGATACGAGTGGATCAGACACGGCAGCGCTGATGGAGTTTTAAACACCTCACTGTCTCTGCTGGACTGAGAATAGTCCACTAACCAAAAATATTCAGCCAGCAGGGTGGAGGGTGGTTCTAACCATTTATGAACAGGATAAAAGCAGGTTAAAAAGCATGCAGAGAAACAGATGGACTACAGTCAGTAATTGTAGAACTACAAAGTGCTTTTATATGGTAAGTGGAGCTGATAAAATGGACAGTGAGTGTAGAAACAAGGAGGTGGTTATATTGTTATAGCTGATCAGTGTAGATGTAAAGGCCTTGTGCATTGCACACTTTATATAATAGTTAGCTACATCAGGCTCAGAACTTCAGTACTAAACTAAAGATGCAGAAATGGTTTGCTCAAGTGTTTTCACACTTTGCATGCAGCACCCAAAGTCTAGATTTTGTCAGGCTCTGTTGTATTTTGAAGCTGGCGTGAACGAGTGTGTGCTTGTTGCAGTTAAAGGCCGACACAGTGGTGGAAGTATGGATCAACAACAAGGTGGAGCAGGAGCTTCAGAATGTGACTAAGGCAGGTTATGCCACCATTCTCTCCGCCCCCTGGTACCTGGACTACATTGGCTATGGACAGGACTGGCAGAAGTACTACAAGGTCGAGCCGCTCAGTTTCGATGGTTGGTGCTCTTAATGAAACTTCTGCTTTCACAGATTTAGTATTTTCACCCCCTAGTCTTGATTTTACTATAATCTAGCACTATCCAGCACTTCCCTCGGATTTTGTATCACACTTGGCTTTAGAGATTGTCAGGAGTCATTCTTCTTTCAATTTTTAAAAATGTGTGACTCAGTACTGGGTAAGCTACATTTTATTGGAATCATGAATCAGTTTGTCGGTCTCTTCTGGTGTTATGTCAGTGTAGTGTAGTTCCCACCAGCTTGATGAAATCTTCAGCCATACTGACCCTATTTGGATAAACTTGGACTGTTATACACTGATCAGCCATACCATTAAAACCACCTTCTTGTTTTTACACTTACTGTCCATTTTATCAGCTCCACTTACCATGTGGAAGCACTTTGTAGTTCTACAATTACTGATTGTAGTCCATCTGTTTCTCTACATACTGTTTTAGCCTGCTTCTTCAATGGTCAGGACCACCACAGAGCAGGTATTATTTAGGTGGTGGATCATTCCCAGCACTGCAGTGACACTGACATGGTGGTGGTGTGTTAGTGTGTGTTGTGCTGGTATGAGTGGATCAGACACAGCAGCGCTGCTAAAGTTTTTAAATACCGTGTCCACTTACTGTCCACTCTATTAGACACTCCTACCTAGTCGGTCCACCCTGTAGATATAAAGTCAGAGACGATCGCTCATCTATTGCTGCTGTTTGAGTTGGTCATCCTCTAGACCTTCATCAGTGGTCACAGGACGCTGCCCACAGGGCGCTGTTGGCTGGATATGTTTGGATGGTGGGTCATTCTCAGCACTGCAGTGACAGTGAGGTGATTATAAACTCCAGCAGCGCTGCTGTGTTTGATCCACTCATACCAGCACAACACACACTAACACACCACCACCATGTCAGTGTCACTGCAGTGCTGAGAATGATCCACCACCCAAATAATACCTGATCTGTGGTGGTCCTGGGAGAGTCCTGACCATTGAAAAACAGCATGAAAGGGGGCCAACAAAGCATGCAGAGAAATGGATGGACTACAGTCAGTAATTGTAAAACTACAAAGTGCTTCTATATGGTAAGTGGAGCTGATCAAATGGACAGTAAGTGTAGAAACAAGGAGGTGGTTTAAATGTTATGGCTGATCAGTGTAAACAATAGAGTTAAATATTTAGCCTAGCCTCCTATTTTTTTTGTTTGTTTTTTAGAATCAGTCTAAAATCGACTGTGATTGAAATGCTACCTTGTTATAATGACACTAGTTTGTCAACAAATTGGCTTTAAAATTCCATTTCATGCATCTAAAACACCCAAAATTCAACAGCGTTCCAATTCTCGCATCCTAATCCTCACCCCAGTGGTTTTGCTTGGAACTTGCTGATGCATGCTTTGCAATCATTTAAGTAACTGTATGCATGTATGTATGTGTGTGTCGTGCGTAGCTGAACGCGGACACACTGATCCACGTGTGGAAGGAAAAGCCGCAGTATGAGAACGAGATGGCGCGGGTAACCGCGGCTGGGTTTCACGCCCTCCTTTCGACTCCCTGGTACCTTAACCGCATCAGCTACGGCCAAGACTGGCAAGGCATTTACAGGGCCGACCCTCAGAGCTTCAACGGTGTGTAAAGGGAAACGGGAAATCATTTTTTATAGTGTTTCTGGAGGTTGATGGGTTGAGCCAAAGAACGGCCAAAACAGAACAGTTCTGAGCTACAATCTAGTAGGTTAGGTTTACATGCCGTGGCAAAATATTTTGTTTATGTAAAATGAATGGATTATTTTCTGTCACCCACCATAATAACGTTAACAAAATCATATGCCAGCTTGTTCGATGGATTTGTGGGTTTCTTCGTACCTGATACCGTCTGTGTTAAAATAAGACACTTGTCAGAGGGGGTGTGGTGATTCGGCTGTCCCTGATCAGATCAGCAGTGGATTCACAATTGGGAATTGGATATGACTACACTGGGACATAAAGGACATTATGTCTATTTAGTCCAGCTTCCTGTGAACAATCTGCGCAGCTGGCTCATTTTATAAACGAGCACTTAACATTTTGTCTAACAGATTCCAATTTCTCATTTCAGGCACAGCAGAGCAGAAGCAGCTTGTGATTGGTGGAGAGGCCTGTCTGTGGGGGGAGTACGTGGATGCCACCAACCTTACTCCTCGCCTCTGGTACGTTTCGTTTTCTTAGGAAAGATTGCAATAGAGTAATGAAACCAGCTAACCAAACAAACTCAGTCAAGCTACTATAAATATAAACACACAATGCAGTGGGCAGCACTGTCGCACACAGCGAGAAGGTCCTGGGTTCGATTCCCAGGTAGCACAGACCGGGTCCTTGTGTGGAGTTTGCTTGTTCTCCCTGCGTCAGTCCAAAGACTGGGTGAATTCGAGATACAAATTGCCCTTGATGCTTGTGTTTGACATTGAAATTGAACTAATGAATCACGTGTAACCAGTAAATACCTGTCCTGTCATGAATGTAACCAAAGTGTAAAACAAGACATTACAATCCTAATAAATAAATGACACAATAAATGTTAAACGATAAAATTATGAAGCAGTTATGAAGGTTTTATCTCCAACATACAGTATATAAACTAGGACAATTTTATTCATGCTTTTTGGATTATAATAATTTGGATTGAATTTTCTGTTGTTTATTGTTTTGGTACATCTTATTTTAATTATTTTCCTGATGAAAGTCTGTGATCACTGTTTAGCTCTATTGGTCAGTTTGGTGTAAGACAATGTATTATATAAGTTAGTACTATATATAAATCTATACTAATACACTGGGCAGTTGTAGCCTAATGGTTAAAGTACTGGAGTAGTAACCATATGGTTGCTGGTTCAAACCCCACCACTGCCAAGTTGCCACTGTTGGGCCTTTTAGCAAGGCCCTTAACCCTCGATTGCTTAGAATGTATACTGTCACAGTACTGTAAGTCGCTTTGGATAAAGGCGTCTGCTAAATGTCAAATGTATAAGTAATAACAAAAATTGGGGCGGCACGGTAAATCAGTGGGTAGCGCTGTCGCCTTACAGCAAGAAGGTCCTGGGTTCGATTCTCAGGTGAAGCGTTCTGGGTCCTTTCTGTGTGCATGTTCTCTCTGTGTCTGCTTGGGTTTTCTCCAGGAGCTCCGGTTTCCCCACACGGTCCAAACACATGCAAGTGAGGTGAATTGGAGATTCAAAATTGTCTGTGAATGTGTTTGACATTAAAAACCTGAACTGATGAGTCTTGTGTAACCAGTAACTACCTGTTTTGTCATGAGTGTAACCAGAGTGTGTAAAACATGATGTTAAAATCCTAATACAATAAAAAGCAATAATTGTTCATTCTATTCCGAATTCATGGCCAGATGATGCCATGGCCATATGTTAGTGTGAAGTATTAGTTCTGTCGTGGCTGGATTTACAGATCTCATGTGCTAGCCTTTACTCTCCAAGTTGAAACAGAGTACATTTGACCTTCAGTCACTAAGCACAGCTTGTTTGGTCTTTGCAGGCCCAGAGCAAGTGCAGTAGGTGAAAGACTGTGGAGTGATGAGAATGTAAAAGATGTCAACAGCGCTTACACCCGTCTGGCCAAACATCGCTGTCGCATGCTCAGGTGAGTCCTAGACCCCAGGCGGGGCGGTCCGGGTCCTTTCTGTGCGGAGTTTGCATGTTCTTCCCGTGTCTGTGTGGGTTTCCTCCCACAGTCCAAAAACATGGTCAGGTTAATTGGAGACACCGAATTGCTCTATAGGTGAATGGGTGTGTGTCTGCCCTGCGATGGACTGGCGCTCTCCGTCCAGGGTGTTACTGTGTGCCTTGCGTCCATTGAAAAGCTGGGATAGGCTCCAGCACCCCCCATGACCCTGATTGGATAAATGATTAAGAAAGTGAGTGAGTGTATAGTCAATGTGCCCAATAAAACGCCTGGTTCTTTAATAAATAATTAAAGATTCATTTCTGCCTTGCATTAAAAACAATTTTTTTTAACTGGTTCCATTTTTATGTTTTCAGGAGAGGTATACCTGCCGAGCCTCTGTTTGTGGGTTATTGTCGTCATGAGTACGATGGCTTGTAAGCACCAACACGACCAAAGTGAAGCTGCAAGATTTGTGCCAGTCTTCTGGTTTTTTTGTTTTTGTTTTTTTTTTACTTTGTGCACTTTGACAATTTTACAAAATGTAGGAACTGGAATCTTTATTATGTTCTCTGGGTTTGAGACACTTTTGATAAGTTTTTTTTTTTTATATGAACACTACCCTGTACCTCACAGCAAATCTGGGAAAATGGTAATTTTATTAATATGAAGAAATATTTCATGATTTTATTAATGAATAAATAAAACATTAAGTCCACAAAGCTAACTGTCTGTTTTTACCCCCAAAGTGACCCAGCCTTGTCCAGTCACTGTAAACTAGGCCAGTCCAGCCATCTTGTTGAGTAATGTGTTCTGGTCCTGAGGGTTCATTGGTTCATATCTGGAAAGCTCAAGTGAGAAGGTGGCATTTCCTGAGGTCAAAGTGCGTAGAGCGGTGGAGTAGCCCTGGAAAAAAAAAAACACAGACATGGTCAGTCAGCAATTTAGGTTGTAGTTCACTGAAGCAGCAAAGTTGAAACTGATGCACATTAGTGATAGAGATTTGACAGACAGGTAAATGTATCCTGTCTAGTTGGATATTGCTAAGGCCCTACTTGTTTGTTTATTAGGATTTTGATGTCCTGTTTTACACTTACATTCATGACAGGAACGGTAGTTACTCATTACACAAGGTTCATCAGTTCCTTAAGGTTATATCAAACAGTCAGTCATGGACAATTTAATATCTCCAATTCACCTCACTTGCATGTCTTTGGACTGGGAGAAAACCGGAGCACCCGGAGGAAACCCCACACGGACACGGGGAGAACAATGCAAACTCCACACAGAAAGGACCCAGACAGCCCCACTTGGGGATCGAACCCAGGACCTTCTTGCTGTGAGGTGACAGTAGGTCCTACTTGAAATGAGCCTTTTACCATGGACTATGCAATTTGCTGTGTAATTTAAATTTAAGGTTTGTGTTTAGCAATTTAACATTGTTCATTCATGTATCGTTCAAGTGCTTCACATTTACTGGTTAATTTGCACTATGAGGTGGTCCTAGCAATCTTACAGCAATTCAATTATTCAACGGTTAGTCAAAATGTCCAAGATGTCGAAGTGTAAAGCAGCTAAAACAGGCTGTGTTGTGTATTGTAGCTTCTATTTATGATCTAGTAACGAGGTCTGTGAATTTAAGCACATTTTCCTGCGAATTTAGTAGGGCCCTAGATATTGTTGATTCACTCCTTTTTGTCCAATTTACAAAGACTTAAATGCAACAATACATAAAGCTACTAGGTGAGCAGACCAGGTGCAACGATCAGGGGCGTAACTACCGGGGGGGCGGGGTGGTGCAGGTGCACTGGGGCTTCTGAGTGAGTACCTTTAATTCATTCTGATCAGCATACATCATGTATATATATGTATATATGTATATATACAGTGTATCACAAAAGTGAGTACACCCCTCACATTTCTGCAGATATTTAAGTATATCTTTTCATGGGACAACACTGACAAAATGACACTTTGACACAATGAAAAGTAGTCTGTGTGCAGCTTATATAACAGTGTAAATTTATTCTTCCCTCAAAATAACTCAATATACAGCCATTAATGTCTAAACCACCGGCAACAAAAGTGAGTACACCCCTAAGAGACTACACCCCTAAATGTCCAAATTGAGCACTGCTTGTCATTTTCCCTCCAAAATGTCATGTAATTTGTTAGTGTTACTAGGTCTCAGGTGTGCATAGGGAGCAGGTGTGTTCAATTTAGTAGTACAGCTCTCACACTCTCTCATACTGGTCACTGAAAGTTCCAACATGGCACCTCATGGCAAAGAACTCTCTGAGGATCTTAAAAGACGAATTGTTGCGCTACATGAAGATGGCCAAGGCTACAAGAAGATTGCCAACACCCTGAAACTGAGCTGCAGCACAGTGGCCAAGATCATCCAGCATTTTAAAAGAGCAGGGTCCACTCAGAAGAGACCTCGCGTTGGTCGTCCAAAGAAGCTGAGTGCACGTGCTCAGCGTCACATCCAACTGCTGTCTTTGAAAGATAGGCGCAGGAGTGCTGTCAGCATTGCTGCAGAGATTGAAAAGGTGGGGGGTCAGCCTGTCAGTGCTCAGACCATACGCCGCACACTACATCAAATTGGTCTGCATGGCTGTCACCCCAGAAGGAAGCCTCTTCTGAAGTCTCTACACAAGAAAGCCTGCAAACAGTTTGCTGAAGACATGTCAACAAAGGACATGGATTACTGGAACCATGTCCTATGGTCTGATGAGACCAAGATTAATTTGTTTGGTTCAGATGGTCTCAAGCATGTGTGGCGGCAATCAGGTGAGGAGTACAAAGATAAGTGTGTCATGCCTACAGTCAAGCATGGTGGTGGGAATGCCATGGTCTGGGGCTGCATGAGTGCAGCAGGTGTTGGGGAGTTACATTTCATTGAGGGACACATGAACTCCAATATGTACTGTGAAATACTGAAGCAGAGCATGATCCCCTCCCTCCGGAAACTGGGTCGCAGGGCAGTGTTCCAGCATGATAATGACCCCAAACACACCTCTAAGACGACCACTGCTTTATTGAAGAGGCTGAGGGTAAAGGTGATGGACTGGCCAAGCATGTCTCCAGACCTAAACCCAATAGAACATCTTTGGGGCATCCTCAAGCGGAAGGTGGATGAACGCAAAGTCTCGAATATCCGCCAGCTCCGTGATGTCGTCATGGAAAAGCATTCCAGTGGCAACCTGTGAAGCTCTGGTAAACTCCATGCCCAGGAGAGTTAAGGCAGTTCTGGGTGGTAATGGTGGCCACACAAAATATTGACACTTCAGGAACTTTCACTAAGGGGTGTACTCACTTTTGTTGCCGGTGGTTTAGACATTAATGGCTGTATATTGAGTTATTTTGGGGGAAGAATAAATTTACACTGTTATATAAGCTGCACACAGACTACTTTTCATTGTGTCAAAGTGTCATTTTGTCAGTGTTGTCCCATGAAAAGATATACTTAAATATCTGCAGAAATGTGAGGGGTGTACTCACTTTTGTGATACACTGTATATACTGTATATACGTATATATACAGTGTATCACAAAAGTGAGTACACCCCTCACATTTCTGCAGATATTTAAGTATATCTTTTCATGGGACAACACTGACAAAATGACACTTTGACACAATGAAAAGTAGTCTGTGTGCAGCTTATATAACAGTGTAAATTTATTCTTCCCTCAAAATAACTCAATATACAGCCATTAATGTCTAAACCACCGACAACAAAAGTGAGTACACCCCTTAGTGAAAGTTCCTGAAGTGTCAATATTTTGTGTGGCCACCATTATTTTCCAGAACTGCCTTAACTCTCCTGGGCATGGAGTTTACCAGAGCTTCACAGGTTGCCACTGGAATGCTTTTCCACTCCTCCATGATGACATCACGGAGCTGGCGGATATTCGAGACTTTGCGCTCCTCCACCTTCCGCTTGAGGATGCCCCAAAGATGTTCTATGGTCTGGAGACATGCTTGGCCAGTCCATCACCTTTACCCTCAGCCTCTTCAATAAAGCAGTGGTCGTCTTAAAGGTGTGTTTGGGGTCATTATCATGCTGGAACACTGCCCTGCGACCCAGTTTCCGGAGGGAGGGGATCATGCTCTGCTTCAGTATTTCACAGTACATATTGGAGTTCATGTGTCCCTCAATGAAATGTAACTCCCCAACACCTGCTGCACTCATGCAGCCCCAGACCATGGCATTCCCACCACCATGCTTGACTGTAGGCATGACACACTTATCTTTGTACTCCTCACCTGATTGCCGCCACACATGCTTGAGACCATCTGAACCAAACAAATTAATCTTGGTCTCATCAGACCATAGGACATGGTTCCAGTAATCCATGTCCTTTGTTGACATGTCTTCAGCAAACTGTTTGCGGGCTTTCTTGTGTAGAGACTTCAGAAGAGGCTTCCTTCTGGGGTGACAGCCATGCAGACCAATTTGATGTAGTGTGCGGCGTATGGTCTGAGCACTGACAGGCTGACCCCCCACCTTTTCAATCTCTGCAGCAATGCTGACAGCACTCCTGCGCCTATCTTTCAAAGACAGCAGTTGGATGTGACGCTGAGCACGTGCACTCAGCTTCTTTGGACGACCAACGCGAGGTCTGTTCTGAGTGGACCCTGCTCTTTTAAAACGCTGGATGATCTTGGCCACTGTGCTGCAGCTCAGTTTCAGGGTGTTGGCAATCTTCTTGTAACCTTGGCCATCTTCATGTAGCGCAACAATTCGTCTTTTAAGATCCTCAGAGAGTTCTTTGCCATGAGGTGCCATGTTGGAACTTTCAGTGACCAGTATGAGAGAGTGTGAGAGCTGTACTACTAAACTGAACACACCTGCTCCCTATGCACACCTGAGACCTAGTAACACTAACAAATCACATGACATTTTGGAGGGAAAATGACAAGCAGTGCTCAATTTGGACATTTAGGGGTGTAGTCTCTTAGAGGTGTACTCACTTTTGTTGCCGGTGGTTTAGACATTAATGGCTGTATATTTAATTATTTTGAGGGAAGAATAAATTTACACTGTTATATAAGCTGCACACAGACTACTTTTCATTGTGTCAAAGTGTCATTTTGTCAGTGTTGTCCCATGAAAAGATATACTTAAATATCTGCAGAAATGTGAGGGGTGTACTCACTTTTGTGATACACTGTATATATATACAGTATATACAGGGGTTGGACAAAATAACTGAAACACCTGGTTTTAGACCACAATAATTTATTAGTATGGTGTAGGGCCTCCTTTTGCGGCCAATACAGCGTCAATTCGTCTTGGAAATGACATATACAAGTCCTGCACAGTGGTCAGAGGGATTTTAAGCCATTCTTCTTGCAGGAAAGTGGCCAGGTCACTACGTGATGCTGGTGGAGGAAAACGTTTCCTGACTCGCTTCTCCAAAACACCCCAAAGTGGCTCAATAATATTTAGATCTGGTGACTGTGCAGGCCATGGGAGATGTTCAACTTCACTTTCATGTTCATCAAACCAATCTTTCACCAGTCTTGCTGTGTGTATTGGTGCATTGTCATCCTGATACACGGCACCGCCATTGGATGCACATGGTCCTCCAGAATGGTTCGGTAGTCCTTGGCAGTGACGCGCCCATCTAGCACAAGTATTGGGCCAAGGGAATGCCATGATATGGCAGCCCAAACCATCACTGATCCACCCCCATGCTTCACTCTGGGCATGCAACAGTCTGGGTGGTACGCTTCTTTGGGGCTTCTCCACACCGTAACTCTCCCGGATGTGGGGAAAACAGTAAAGGTGGACTCATCAGAGAACAATACATGTTTCACATTGTCCACAGCCCAAGATTTGCGCTCCTTGCACCATTGAAACCGACGTTTGGCATTGGCACGAGTGACCAAAGGTTTGGCTATAGCAGCCCGGCCGTGTATATCGACCCTGTGGAGCTCCCGACGGACAGTTCCGGTAGAAACAGGAGAGTTGAGGTGCACATTTAATTCTGCCGTGATTTGGGCAGCCGTGGTTTTATGTTTTTTTGGATACAATCCGGGTTAGCACCCGAACATCCCTTTCAGACAGCTTCCTCTTGCGTCCACAGTTAATCCTGTTGGATGTGGTTTGTCCTTTTTGGTGGTATGCTGACATTACCCTGGATACCGTGGCTCTTGATACATCACAAAGACTTGCTGTCTTGGTCACAGATGCGCCAGCAAGACGTGCACCAACAATTTGTCCTCTTTTGAACTCTGGTATGTCACCCATAATGTTGTGTGCATTGCAATATTTTGAGCAAAACTGTGCTCTTACCCTGCTAATTGAACCTTCACACTCTGCTCTTACTGGTGTAATGTGCAATTAATGAAGATTGGCCACCAGACTGGTCCAATTTAGCCATGAAACCTCCCACACTAAAATGACAGGTGTTTCAGTTATTTTGTCCAACCCCTGTATATACAGTGCCTTGCAAAAGTATTCAGCCCCTTTGAACTTTTCAACCTTTTGCCACATTTCAGGCTTCAAACATAACGATATGAAATTGTAATTTTTTGTGAAGAATCAACAACAAGTGGGACACAATCGTGAAGTGGAACGAAATTTATTGGATATTTTAAACTTTTTTTAGAAATAAAAAACTGAAAAGTGGGGCGTGCAATATTATTCAGCCCCCTTGCGTTAATACTTTGTAGCGCCACCTTTTGCTGCGATTACAGTTGCAAGTCCCTTGGGGTATGTCTCTATCAGTTTTGCACATCGAGAGACAGAAATTTTTGCCCATTCTTCCTTGCAAAACAGCTCGAGCTCAGTGAGGTTGGATGGAGAGCGTTTGTGAACAGCAGTTTTCAGCTCTTTCCACAGATTCTCGATGGGATTCAGGTCTGGACTTTGACTTGGCCATTCTAACACCTGGATACGTTCATTTGTGAACCATTCCATTGTAGATTTTGCTTTATGTTTTGGATCATTGTCTTGTTGGAAGATAAATCTCCGTCCCAGTCTCAGGTCTTTTGCAGACTGCAACAGATTTTCTTCCAGAATGGTCCTGTATTTGGCTCCATCCATCTTCCCATCAATTTTAACCATCTTCCCTGTCCCTGCTGAAGAAAAGCAGGCCCAAACCATGATGCTGCCACCACCATGTTTGACAGTGGGGATGGTGTGTTCAGGGTGATGAGCTGTGTTGCTTTTATGCCAAACATAACGTTTTGCATTGTGGCCAAAAAGTTCGATTTTGGTTTCATCTGACCAGAGCACCTTCTTCCACATGTTTGGTGTGTCTCCCAGGTGACTTTTTATAGATATCTTTGAGAAATGGCTTTCTTCTTGCCACTCTTCCATAAAGGCCAGATTTGTGCAGTGTACGACTGATTGTGTCCTATGGACAGAGTCTCCCACCTCAGCTGTAGATCTCTGCAGTTCATTCAGAGTGATCATGGGCCTCTTGGCTGCATCTCTGATCAGTCTTCTCCTTGTTTGAGCTGAAAGTTTAGAGGGACGGCCGGGTCTTGGTAGATTTGCAGTGGTCTGATACTCCTTCCATTTCAATATGATCGCTTGCACAGTGCTCCTTGAGATGTTTAAAGCTTGGGAAATCTTTTTGTATCCAAATCCGGCTTTAAACTTCTCCACAACAGTATCTCGGACCTGCCTGGTGTGTTTCTTGGTCTTCGTGATGCTCTCTGCGCTTTAAACAGAACTCTGAGACTGTCACAGAGCAGGTGCATTTATACGGAGACTTGATTACACACAGGTGGATTCTATTTATCACCATCAGTCATTTAGGTCAACATTGGATCATTCAGAGATCCTCACTGAACTTCTGGAGTGAGTTTGCTGCACTGAAAGTAAAGGGGCTGAATAATATTGCACGCCCCACTTTTTAGTTTTTTATTTCTAAAAAAAGTTTAAAATATCCAATACATTTTAATCTACTTCACGATTGTGTCCCACTTGTTGTTGATTCTTCACAAAAAATTAAAATTTCATATCGTTATGTTTGAAGCCTGAAATGTGGCAAAAGGTTGAAAAGTTCAAGGGGGCTGAATACTTTTGCAAGGCACTGTATATATATATACATGATGTATGCTGATCAGAATGAATTAAAGGGAGGGGGGGCATATACTTAGATATACTCACCATCATCTCTGCCAGGGGAACGATGGCCAAAAGCACCTTGTTGTCATGGCGGCTCTGGATGTCCTGCACCGATCCTCTGCGCTGAGCAAGGTCACCGAGTATAGAGCTCAAATACTCCTCCCCTACCATCACCTCTAGTGACATTACAGGCTCTAACACCTGCCCTCCTGCCTGCTTCAGCCCCTACACACACAATTCAGCTACCATTATTTACAAAATCCATCACCAGATTTCTTTTAATTTTGCTACTGTCACATTAAAATGTTTCAAATCTGCCAACTCATTTTAACTTAAATGATAATTCCATTTATTATAGATAAAAGATTAATTCAAAACCTTTATCACCTATGTAAAAAAAGAAATTCCCCACTAATAATAAACCTAATAACTGGTTGTGCAACCCTTGGCAGTAAAAACTGCAACCAATTGTTGCATTGAGCTACATTGGAGAGTTTTTGAGCATAAACTGCCTGTTTTAAGGTCTTGCCACATCATCTCATTGGAATTTAAGTCAGGACCTTGACTCGGCTGCTTCTGAGCCATTAAGAGGTAGACGTGTGCTTGGGATCACTGTCCTGCTGCATAACCCAACAGTGTTTAAGCTTTAGGTCACAAACTGATAGATTGGCATTCTCTGATAGAATTTAAGGTTGCAGAGTTAAACTATCATGTTTGACTGTTGGTTTTTCTTATGGTGGAATGTGATGTTAGCGTCAAGACAGATGTAACTAGAGCTGTGTCTTCCAAAATATTCCACCTTTGATTTACACCGATCAGCCATAACATTATGACCACCCCCTTGTTTCTTCATTCACTGTCCATTTTATCAGCTCCACTTTCCATATAGAAGCACTTTGCAGTTCTACAATTACTGACTGTAGTCTATCTGTTTCTCTACATATCTTTTTAGCCTGCTTTCACCCTGTTCTCCAATGGTCAGGACCTCCACAGGACCAACACAGGGTAGGTATTATTTAGGTGGTGGATGATTCTCAACACTGCAGTGACACTGACATGGTGGTGGTGTGTTAGTGTGTGTTGTGCTGGTATGAGTGAATCAGACACAGCAGCACTGCTGGAGTTTTTAAATACCGTGTCCACTCACTGTCCACTCTATTAGACACTCCTACCTAGTTGGTCCACCTTGTAGATGTAAAGTCGGAGACGATCGCTCATCTATTGCTGCTGTTTGAGTTGGTCATCTTTTAGACCTTCATCAGTGGTCACAGGTTGCTGCACACGGGGCGCTGTTGGCTGGATATTTTTGTTTGGTGGACTATTTTCAGTCCAGCAGTGACAGTGAGGTGTTTAAAAAAGTGCTGAGAATGATCCACCACCCAAGTAATACCTACTCTGTAGTGGTCCTGTGGGGGTCCTGACCATTGAAGAACAGGGTGAAAGCAGGCTTAAAAAGTATGTAGAGAAACAGATGGACTACAGTCAGTAATTGTAGAACTACAAAGTGCTTCTATGTATATGGTAAGTGGAGCTGATAAAATGGACAGTATGTGTAGAAACAAGGAGGTGGTTTTAATGTTATGGCTAATCTGTGTATTGGTCCACAGACATTACAGATTATACCAAAAGATATTTTTTGCAGCTCTTATTGGTTGGTGCAGTGGTTATTTTTTCTACAGCATTTTTCCTTATTAATAAATTAAATAATCATTCACAAAGGTGACTTGGGTTATCTTTGTCTAATATTAAATATTAATAATTAAATTAAATAGTAAAATCCCACTCCTGTCAGCCTGTAACAAATGTGACTACTAATAACATGAATCATTGACTCTATGATCTATAGTGACTATCACATAGATACACACAATGTATGTTGAAGTACCTTAAGCATGCAGCGGGACACACAGGCGGACACCATGGCTAGAGATGTACCGGGTTCTATACACACACTGTGGATCACTGTGCTCACCCCCTGCACAGGGTAACCCAGCATGGGACCTACAAAACAAAGTCAAGAAAACAGACTGTTGGTCTTTTATGAGACGGCAGAGCCGTGTTTGACGAGATTCAGTACTTAACAACACATCAGCAAGAAATACACTATATGGACAAAAGTATTGGGATACCCCTTCTAATTATTGAACTCAGATATATCGATCAAAATCATTACCATCAGAGGTCTAAAATCAATTATGTTAAATATAATACATTTCTCCAAATATGTACAATGTTTTTTGCTTAACATGGGTACCTAACCTCACAAGTGTTCTTTTAAATGAATAGGCATAACTGTCCACAGGCACACCCCAAATTGTGCATCTGTAATAATAACAATAATAGGAGCAGTAGTGTATCGCGAATAACATCACAGCTGTGATGTTATGTTATTCGCGATAACACACGACCTCAAGTGTTCTATTGCTTTTATACAACAGTTTTTACAAAATAAAGAAAGAAAATAAATCAAAGAAGCCCTGAATTTCATATTAAATATGCTTTAATATTGACAATACCTTCCGCCAAAAAGTAGTTCCACAACGGATATAAAGTTTAACACTACAAAGCAGACATCTTAAGTTGCAAAAACTCATTTCAGAGTGGTAAGAACAAGAAGAAGAAAAAGGCAAGAACCTCCGAAGGGAAAAAAAGAAATAAAAAAGCTCTCACACACACCAAAGGATATGGGTGATAACAGAACTCTTAGGAGCTGCTAACTGGGCTATTAAGCTAAATGTTCGCGTTACAAACACATTAAAGTTCCCTACATAGTGCACTAGATTGTGTATCAGATCGCGGATTTATGTTCCCTACATAGTGCACTACATAGTGAATTAGACAATTGGTTATGTTCCCCACATAGTGCGCTAGATTGTATATCACAGGGCTCTAGACTAACTTTTTGCACTGGTTGCACTGGTGCGCCTAACTTTTTTTCTTAGGTGCACCAGCACAAAAGTTAGGTGCACCCTAATTTTCAACTGCATCGCATTTAACACCTTAGTTTTACAGGTTCACTTGTTTTTTCGCTGTCCATATAGGCAATATTGACTTGTAAATGATTAAATAACAGTCTGGTCAACATGGCCTCGTCTGTTGATGTTTGTTGCTGTCTGCCGCTGAAAGGCAGTGGGGAGAGGGGACCCATGGGCAGTGCATTTACTGCGGCATGTAATGTGTTTTATAGATGCATTGTGCTTTTCATCCTTTCAATTCAAAATGTATTAGAACCAGTCACAAATACAATTTTGACGGCCATGGTTTTCCCATGCTCTTTACAGTTAATTATAGTATTATAATCTCATTATAGTACACTATTATAAAAATTATAACAATAATAATAGAGTATATCTATTCATGTATGTATGTATGTATGTATGTATGTATATATATATATATATATATATATATATATATATATATATATATATATATATAGATAGATATAGATATAATTTTTTTATTTTTGTGTGTGTGTGTGTGTGTGTGTATGGGGCTCTAGTGTTAGAGTGTAATCTTAAATAAAGTGCATTATATTATCGGCTTTACTGGATCTTTTACACAGATTCCCAAAATCGATTGCGGTGGACTCACTGTGTATTTTGATTACATGTATTCTAACACTTCACTGTCTTTTAGTTATTTTTATATTTTACTTAACGAAAATATTATTGTGTTTTTACTTTCGCTATCGTCGCACTTAACCGCTAGCATTAGCCTATTGCTACTAGAGGGTCGGCTCACCACTGTTACGGGTCTCTTGCTGTGTGGTGATGAATGTGTGGGAATAAAAGCACACGACAAGGTAGACTTCACTGTAACGGTTTAGTCAGTACTTCAGTAAGCGTTACAACACTTTAAACTGCCTAGCTCCAGAAACCGAACTTTTATACTTTGGCCGTCCGGCGAGTCTCATATACAAAACTAAACTAACTGAACGTCCGGTGCTGCATTCTGATTGGTTGAGCTGAATGTCGCTCACATATCACCGATACAATATTGTCCCGCTCTTCACTGTCTCTGATTGGTTTAGACCATGATATGGGCCTGATGTGTGTCTGTTGTTGAACCACGGGAAAACTTTCAGAGTAGCGGAGACTTTTTTCCCCTTGAACTGCTGGTCGCACCGGTGCGACCTGAGATTTTTTTTAGTCGCACCATTGAGAAATTAGGTCGCATGTGCGACCAAATTGGTCGCACTCTAGAGCCCTGTATCAGATAACGCATTCATGTTCACTACATAGTGCACTAGACAATATATTAGACAATTGATTTATGTTCCCAACACAGTTGCGCTAGATTGTATATCAGATAACGGATTTAAAACGCGATCGGGAATAAAGTCTGTGTCGCCTGCGTGCGCGTTAGTGTGCATGAAGCTTGTCGTTACTGGCAACGCGCCAGCGGAGTTATACAGTTGTGGTGTGAAAAGACCGTGCTGTTATCACGAATACAGTGCCTTGCAAAAGTATTCAGCCCCCTTGAACTTTTCAACCTTTTGCCACATTTCAGGCTTCAAACATAACGATATGAAATTGTAATTTTTTGTGAAGAATCAACAACAAGTGGGACACAATCGTGAAGTAGAACAAAATTTATTGGATATTTTAAACTTTTTTTAGAAATAAAAAACTAAAAAGTGGGGCGTGCAATATTATTCAGCCCCTTTACTTTCAGTGCAGCAAACTCACTCCAGAAGTTCAGTGAGGATCTCTGAATGATCCAATGTTGACCTAAATGACTGATGGTGATAAATAGAATCCACCTGTGTGTAATCAAGTCTCCGTATAAATGCACCTGCTCTGTGACAGTCTCAGAGTTCTGTTTAAAGCGCAGAGAGCATCATGAAGACCAAGGAACACACCAGGCAGGTCCGAGATACTGTTGTGGAGAAGTTTAAAGCCGGATTTGGATACAAAAAGATTTCCCAAGCTTTAAACATCTCAAGGAGCACTGTGCAAGCGATCATATTGAAATGGAAGGAGTATCAGACCACTGCAAATCTACCAAGACCCGGCCGTCCCTCTAAACTAAAGAGATGCAGCCAAGAGGCCCATGATCACTCTGAATGAACTGCAGAGATCTACAGCTGAGGTGGGAGACTCTGTCCATAGGACACAATCAGTCGTACACTGCACAAATCTGGCCTTTATGGAAGAGTGGCAAGAAGAAGGCCATTTCTCAAAGATATCTATAAAAAGTCACCTGGGAGACACACCAAACATGTGGAAGAAGGTGCTCTGGTCAGATGAAACCAAAATCGAACTTTTTGGCCACAATGCAAAACGTTATGTTTGGCGTAAAAGCAACACAGCTCATCACCCTGAACACACCATCCCCACTGTCAAACATGGTGGTGGCAGCATCATGGTTTGGGCCTGCTTTTCTTCAGCAGGGACAGGGAAGATGGTTAAAATTGATGGGAAGATGGATGGAGCCAAATACAGGACCATTCTGGAAGAAAACCTGTTGCAGTCTGCAAAAGACCTGAGACTGGGACGGAGATTTATCTTCCAACAAGACAATGATCCAAA
The DNA here is from genome assembly GCF_030014385.1 of Trichomycterus rosablanca. Classification (NCBI taxonomy): domain Eukaryota; kingdom Metazoa; phylum Chordata; class Actinopteri; order Siluriformes; family Trichomycteridae; genus Trichomycterus; species Trichomycterus rosablanca. The sequence continues at coordinate 8,100,727 of NC_086013.1, forward strand.
ACATAAAGCAAAATCTACAATGGAATGGTTCACAAATAAACGTATCCAGGTGTTAGAATGGCCAAGTCAAAGTCCAGACCTGAATCCCATCGAGAATCTGTGGAAAGTGCTGAAAACTGCTGTTCACAAACGCTCTCCATCCAACCTCACTGAGCTCGAGCTGTTTTGCAAGGAAGAATGGGCAAAAATTTCTGTCTCTCGATGTGCAAAACTGATAGAGACATACCCCAAGGGACTTGCAGCTGTAATCGCAGCAAAAGGTGGCGCTACAAAGTATTAACGCAAGGGGGCTGAATAATATTGCACGCCCCACTTTTCAGTTTTTTATTTCTAAAAAAAGTTTAAAATATCCAATAAATTTCGTTCCACTTCACGATTGTGTCCCACTTGTTGTTGATTCTTCACAAAAAATTACAATTTCATATCGTTATGTTTGAAGCCTGAAATGTGGCAAAAGGTTGAAAAGTTCAAGGGGGCTGAATACTTTTGCAAGGCACTGTATCAGCACAGTTAGAACGCTTCTCAACCAATCAGATTGTAAGGTCGGAACTAACTTATATTCTTATATAAATTCATATAAACAATACAGTATATACAGATATATAAGTATATATACAGATATATAAATAAAGAAAAATATATTGTTATAGATATAAGTACATATAATACATCAGTTATAGGTATAAATATATACAGTAGGAGCAATAATATACATTGCTATAAATATAAATACTAAATATAAAAATATAGTATCAGATATAAGTATAAATGAGTATAATAGTGGTAACATACAAAAAAAAAAACAGATGTTTGTTTTATTAGGATTTTAACATCATGTTTATGGGGTGGCACTTCAGTTACTTTTATTATACTGTATGTTTTCAACTCTGTGTAAGACCCAGAGATTTGTGACATTCATATAGTATAATTTGTTTATTCTTCAGGTACCTCACGAGTACCAGTGTCTTTTTCATACTAGTACTAGGATTTTCAGAAATACTCATGCTTACCCTGAAGATAGGCACTCTGAACCCCAGTATCCACTGCCTCTTTAATGTCAGCAGAAAGTTGAGCCTTCACCTCCTCCTCATAGGCTAAATGACAGGAAGCGCCCGGAGCGTCAGATTCCTCCTGTGGGCTTACAGTCAGCTCTACAGTCACTACATGTCTCTTTTCACCCAGTGTGCGATCCAGAGTGTCTGAAACAAAAAGAACAGTTAGTGTTTAATCATTTTGGATTGATTCAAGATCTTACAAGGTACAAGTGCTTTACTTTGCTGCTTTCATTTTGTCTATTAGCTAAGTTTGAACTAGTGGTTTGTTTTTAATGCAGCACCTTCTAAGCCAATGGAGATGTAGGCATTGCGTGACCATGGACAGTGTCACTACTGTTCCAACAGCTTCATTCAGAGCCAACCATCACACAGCAAACCGACACAATCTGCTGTTCATTATAGAGTTTTCATTTCATCCTTGGCAAGAAACCGCTGTTCCATGTACTACCATATTTTACATACAAACAATAATAGCTAGGGATGTCCCGATCCGATGTCAAAGATCGGAATCGGGGCCGATCAAGGCATTTTTTAACTGATCGGTATCGGCTTTACTAATGCCGATCGTAATCCCGATCTTTTGTTTTACACCGGTTTACAAAACAATAACTTTTAATCCGAGTATGAAAACTTCAGGACCATAACATACATACAGTGTATCACAAAAGTGAGTACACCCCTCACATTTCTGCAGATATTTAAGTATATCTTTTCATGGGACAACACTGACAAAATGACACTTTGACACAATGAAAAGTAGTCTGTGTGCAGCTTATATAACAGTGTAAATTTATTCTTCCCTCAAAATAACTCAATATACAGCCATTAATGTCTAAACCACCGGCAACAAAAGTGAGTACACCCCTTAGTGAAAGTTCCTAAAGTGTCAATATTTTGTGTGGCCACCATTATTTCCCAGAACTGCCTTAACTCTCCTGGGCATGGAGTTTACCAGAGCTTCACAGGTTGCCACTGGAATGCTTTTCCACTCCTCCATGACGACATCACGGAGCTGGCGGATATTCGAGACTTTGCGCTCCTCCACCTTCCGCTTGAGGATGCCCCAAAGATGTTCTATTGGGTTTAGGTCTGGAGACATGCTTGGCCAGTCCATCACCTTTACCCTCAGCCTCTTCAATAAAGCAGTGGTCGTCTTAGAGGTGTGTTTGGGGTCATTATCATGCTGGAACACTGCCCTGCGACGCAGTTTCCGGAGGGAGGGGATCATGCTCTGCTTCAGTATTTCACAGTACATATTGGAGTTCATGTGTCCCTCAATGAAATGTAACTCCCCAACACCTGCTGCACTCATGCAGCCCCAGACCATGGCATTCCCACCACCATGCTTGACTGTAGGCATGACACACTTATCTTTGTACTCCTCACCTGATTGCCGCCACACATGCTTGAGACCATCTGAACCAAACAAATTAATCTTGGTCTCATCAGACCATAGGACATCGTTCCAGTAATCCAAGTCCTTTGTTGACATGTCTTCAGCAAACTGTTTGCGGGCTTTCTTGTGTAGAGACTTCAGAAGAGGCTTCCTTCTGGGGTGACAGCCATGCAGACCAATTTGATGTAGTGTGCGGCGTATGGTCTGAGCACTGACAGGCTGACCCCCCACCTTTTCAATCTCTGCAGCAATGCTGACAGCACTCCTGCGCCTATCTTTCAAAGACAGCAGTTGGATGTGACGCTGAGCACGTGCACTCAGCTTCTTTGGACGACCAACGCGAGGTCTGTTCTGAGTGGACCCTGCTCTTTTAAAACGCTGGATGATCTTGGCCACTGTGCTGCAGCTCAGTTTCAGGGTGTTGGCAATCTTCTTGTAGCCTTGGCCATCTTCATGTAGCGCAACAATTCGTCTTTTAAGATCCTCAGAGAGTTCTTTGCCATGAGGTGCCATGTTGGAACTTTCAGTGACCAGTATGAGAGAGTGTGAGAGCTGTACTACACACCTGCTCCCTATGCACACCTGAGACCTAGTAACACTAACAAATCACATGACATTTTGGAGGGAAAATGACAAGCAGTGCTCAATTTGGACATTTATGGGTGTAGTCTCTTAGGGGTGTACTCACTTTTGTTGCCGGTGGTTTAGACATTAATGGCTGTATATTGAGTTATTTTGAGGGAAGAATAAATTTACACTGTTATATAAGCTGCACACAGACTACTTTTCATTGTGTCAAAGTGTCATTTTGTCAGTGTTGTCCCATGAAAAGATATACTTAAATATCTGCAGAAATGTGAGGGGTGTACTCACTTTTGTGATACACTGTATGTGTTACAAGACTGAACGACAGTATCAAGTATCAAGCACTCTGATTGGCTTAGTTATGTAACCGAGCGTCGTAGTGATGCACTCGCTTAATAAAGAAATAAATACACTCTATATTCACAAATTGTCAGGAGCAAAACACTTTATTAACTTCTTCTGTTACGGTACCGAATAGCGGACAGCTAGAGCCAAGCACGCGATTCCATGCACTATGGAAGCCCCAAAGGGTCAAAACACACTCACTTCGCATAGAAACTTCCATCAAACCATTATCACAATACAAGCACTTTAAGAACTGGCTTTCCTTCATAACAAAATAGTGACTTTCCATTTTATTTTGGTATTCAGGTTTTACTGTAATGCTGTTAAGTAACTTATTTGTTTTTTTTTATATTCAAGTTAAGCTGCTACACCACTTGTGAGTGGAGATTTTTGTTCATTTTTAGTGTATCACTGCATTAAACAGAATTATGTTCTTTGAATGTAAAGTTCAAAGTGAAACTGTAATTATGTCACTCATTTTGAGTGTTCTAGTTTTACTACTACAATGCTGCACTAGGTTTGTTTACTTTTATTTTGTAAAAAGAAAAGAACATTAAGCAATAGCTTAGATGCAGGCATTTTTCCTACAGCACTGCAGAGCTGTACACTTTTAACTACCACTAGCCCATCTATTAATGAAAAATGACTATATGACTGCACTGACCACATATTATTTGGGTGGTGACCATTTTCAACTCTCAGTGACACTAATATAATTTGTGTTGCATTTAGCTGAGTGTATCAGATGCAGCAGTGTTGATGGGAATTTTAAACACCTTGACTCTAATGGCAGAACACAAAAGCACTCAAAACTCTGAAGCCACCAGCATCCTGTGATCGGTGTACTAAGAAGGAAGGTGTTTCTAATAAGTAACGAGTATAGCCAGTGACTGCTATACATGACCCCCTATTATTAGTACGCCACCATGTCATTACTGTATTAGTGTCTTTGCAGTGCTTAGAAAAGTCTACTACCCAAATACTATCTCGTGTCTGTCTAAAAACCTAGTGATCTCTCTACATAGACACATTTTACGTCAACCTACATGCTCCCCAGAAGAAGGCTGTCTGAATTCTTATATACCTTAAACTGCTGCCTACTAAGGTGTCTTATTTCGAAGCTATGTAGTGCCTTATAAGTTTGATGTCTTAATAGAATCCTCTCTACTTAGGCAGCTGCCTAGGTGGGCAGTAGGCAGCACGGCAGCTCACTCGGTTTTCAGACAGATCTTTGGTCTATGATGGTTCTTTAGGATTCCACACTATGGATGGTGTAGATGGGTCACCAAGTGTACAGAGCAAGTGACCGAATACAGTATTTGTACAGTCCCCTTCACAACTGCACCCCTTATAAAGAGGATTAAGAAGGATTTAACTGAAGTAAATGTGTTCAGAGGATGTATTCAAAAATCCCTCACCAGGAAAGAATTATTTTTATAAAACCATATGTGCCAACTAGGGGTGGGTTTATAAAATCGATTTTTCGATTTTAATCGATCTTTATTTGAACGATCCGATATCGATTCATATAAATGCGAGATCGATTTTTTAAATACGCCCCTTTTTACGGTGCACACGGAAATCTATTACTATTGTTACCCCCTTTAATTTCGCGTGACCAGCCACTGTTTTTTCATGCAACGAGATCTGACCTGCACATCAGTTTAGCATGGCAGAAGCTCAAGTTATGACCACTACACAACTTTTTGCACTGATTTTCGCTCGGCTCTGGATTCGGGAGGAACTCGGTGTTCGCTCTGCGATCAAAACTCGGCTCTCAATCAATGTGAGAAACAGCGAGGGGAAACACAGGGGAGAGGTTGGAAACAGGTGGTGGAGCGCAATATAGTTTCTATCAGAATACATCAGCACACGCGAGATCGTTCTCTACAAAACAAAATATTTATTAACCTCCAACTCACTACAGAACGATCCATGCTGCTCGTGTTGCCAAATCCACTCAGATTCATTTATTTCATCAGCGCACAAACTTTGATTGCTCGCTACTTGTTGATGTGCATGTTTGGACGTGGTATCATTAAACCTTTCATCACTTCTCACGTGTGTTTTCGTGACAAAACGTAGTTTTGGAGAGCAGAGAAGCTCGCCTGTGATTCCCCCTGGTGATGGATGGTGTAGTGTAAAACTCCCCATCGCCGATCAGTCGTGTAGTGTGAACATTACAGTGACCAGGTGTTAATCAGAGTGTCGTGTAGTGTAAACTTGGCATAAGCTGTACAACAGCCAGGTGTATGTTTACATTACATTTACAATGTTGTAGCATGTCAGACAAATGAAAGAAAACAGTAACATTCATTTTTTATTATTATTTCATTTGTCTGACATGCTACAACATTGTAAATGTAATGTAAACATACACCTGGCTGTTGAATGTTACTGTTTTCTGTTTTGGATTAATTATTTATGTAAACAAAATACACAAATATTTTTAATAATAAATGTTCTTTGTACAATTATCACATTCGTTCTCTGAACATCTTTACATATTTAAACAAAACCTGTTAATGTAACTCAAATATGCCTAAATGTGTTGAATCGAAATTGAATCGAAAATCGAAGATCGAAGATCGAATCGAATCGGGACCTTGTGAATCGGAATCGAATCAATACAGGAAATTAGTGGCGATACCCAGCCCTAGTGCCAACCACAACCAATAAAACAGCACCAAGTCTTTTCCTGTAACATCCTATAGGAATTTGAGACCAGAATTCGGAAACTGAGACAGAATCTCTCCAGATCATCCAGGGTCCTTGGTCCTCTCTTTAGCTCACCCTACAGGTTGTCTATAGGTTTCAGATAAGTGCACTGAGAAGGTCAATTCTAACACTTGATGCATTTCTTGTAGTTCTGGACAAATATTTTTGATTTTTGTCCTGCCAGAAGATCCAAAAACAACCAATTCTTAGTTTCTTCAGAAACTCAGGCAGACAGATTGATTTTAAATGTTTTGGTATTTTATGGAGTTCACTGACTCTTTGGAGGAACACATTCCTGATTTCACTACATTTCTGAGTCAAAACAGTCATATTGAGTGACTAATTGATCAGAACTCCTACCTGTGGTGGTTGCTGATTGGAGGATGGTCTCTCTGTAGGCTACCTGTAGGGGTCCGAGGTGTGTTTCCAGGTTGTACTCTCTCTTAATGCGATCGTGTAGAATCTCGATGTGAAGCTCCCCCATACCACACAGAACTGTCTATTTAAAAATGTAAGATTCAAGCTTGAGTTCATAAACAAATATTTTATTAATAGTGGTAGTGAGAGATTACCTGTCCAGAGTCAGGGTCGGTCCTGACTTTTAGACTGGGATCTTCCCTTTGAAGGCAGTTCAGAGCATGCTCAAGATCTGCAGATGAAGAAAACATATCATACTGTCCCTCCTATACAATTCTATATTATTCTGCGAATGCATCAGCACTGGGATTCTGAACTCCCCAAGTTTAAAGTTTAAATCTCAGCTTTGCTACCGGGCGGCTGGGCAGCCCCTAACAGGCACAATTACAGACAGTAACTACAGCAGACAAAATTGGCCACCAAGTCTACAGGGTAGGAAAATACTTGACTGAAAAGAAGTGGGGTCTTCAATGCTGTGTAAGGACCCTTTTTAGTAACCAGAGGCACCTGGATTGAATCGGAGGAACGTGGAGATCAGTGTGTGACTCTCTGTGTGGCATACTGGCCTCACATGCAAATCCACCAAAGTATGGGTGAATGAGAAGGTGTCGATAGACTGTGTGTGTCCGGCAATATACCCTCCTTGGAAGCAAGAAATGCCCAGAAATATTTAAATATCTAAAATGACCTAATACGTAAATAAAAGACTGGGAGCTTACCTGCTTGTTTGGCCATGGAAGGTAGCTCTATAGAGCAAAAAAAGACAGGTTCAGGCACCTCGACCCCTGCCAGTACCAGACTTCCTGTCCCTTTCTTTCCACTTTGTTGCGCCCTCTGTGTAGCAGCTGCCACCGAGGCTTTGGATGAAACAATGGTGTCTCCCGTCACTGTCTGAGTGGGCACAAGATATACTGATTCAAATACTACTTTGCCTACTGGTCTACTAATAATGGCAACCTGTGGCAATAAAAAAAAAAAAAAAACATTTTTTTAGAACCAATAGCTCCAGTTTCACCAGGAAACACTGGACGAGCCATTCAGACAAAGCCAATCATGTCTGTGTAGTCGCCCAGCTGGCTGACAGCATAAAAGTGGGCAATTTATTTTGTAGTTTACTCACTTCAAATAAAGACATCATGTCGATAGCTGTGGTTCATACATGAGCCATTCCAGAAACATGCCAGTAATTGTACTAGATATCACCAATCTAGCTGTCCATTTTATTAGCATTTTTTTTACCAAATAGAAGCACTTTGTAGTTCTACAATTACTGACTGTAGTGCATCTGTTTCTCTGCATGCTGTTCTTTAATGGTCAGGACCCCCACAGGAGCACAACAGAGCAGGTATTATTTAGGTGGTGGATCATTCTCAGTACCGCAGTGACAGTGACGTCGTGGTGGTGTGTTAGTGTGTGTTGTACTGGTATGAGTGGATCAGACACAGCAGCGCTGCTGGAGTTTTTAAATACAGTGTCCACTCACTGTCCACTCTATTAGACACTCCTACCTAGTTGGTCCACCTTGTAGATGTGAAGTCAGAGATGATCGCTCATCTATTGCTGCTGTTTGAGTTGGTCATCTTCTAGACCTTCATCAGTGGTCACCGGACGCTGCCTACTGTTGGCAGGCTGTGCTGTTGGCTGGATGTTTTTGGTTGGTGGACTATTCTCAGTCCAGCAGTGACAGTGAGGTGTTTTAAAAACTCCATCGGCATTACTGTGATCCACTCATACCAGCACAACACACACTAACACACCACCACCATGCCAGTGTCACTGCAGTGCTGAGAATCATCTGCCACCTAAATAATAGCTGCTTTTTTGAAGAAAAGCATGACAGGGGGCTAACAAAGCATGCAGAGAAACAGATGGACTACAGTCAGTAAATGTAGAACTACAAAGTGCTCCTATATGGTAATAAACTGCTAATAAAATGGACAATAAGTGTAGAAACACGGAGGTGGTTTTAATGTTATGGCTGATCGGTGTATACACACATCTATCAATAAGCCTGCTGGACATACTATTCCTAAACTATGGGCATTAGCATTGGGTTGAAACTCCTAGCAAGAAGAGGGAGCAGATCTGTGGAGCTGAGAAGGACCAATTGGAGGCCACTGGAATTCTAAGGCAGGAACATTCCTGAGATTATTAATAATCATACCTGTTTAAGGCCCACGGTGAGGGCGATGTTGCCTGCAGGAAGTGAGGAGATTTCAACATGCTGATCTGCGAATGGCAGTAACAGGCGACTCATTCTCTCGCTGCCAAAATAAATAAAAAATACAAAGCATTCAGTTTAGCTTGATTTTCATTATTGTCAAATTCAGATTACAAGTCGATAAGAGAGAAACAGATCAGGAAAATGTGGAATTTTAGACCTACGTTCCATTCCGGTTGATGTTGTACACTGCCGACTGAGGTTTCATAGAGCCGGAGTAGATCCTCAGAAACACCAGTGGACCTCTCTGCTTGTCATGGACCACCTTAAATGCCAGGGCACACAAGTCATCCTTGTACCAGCGCCTGAACACACACAGGCAAAACACTGACCTCAACCACAGAGAAGAATTTTGGGATGTATTGGAGCACTGAGTGTGAGCCAGGCCTTCTTATTAACTTATCTAAGATTTAAAATGCCCTTTTGAATGGGCACAAATCCTACCAGACACACAATCCAAAATCTTGTGGCAAGCCATTCCAAAAGAAATTACTAAATTTTAAAGCTGAAAAAGATGTGCAATTCCATATCAATGTCCACATACTTTTGATAATTGCAAAGTGATTTCAACCAACCCACTGTAAGTGTATTTTTATTCTGAGAGTTTGTTCTTAAAATCTCAGTTAGACTGACTAGACAACCAGACAACCAGCCTGACTGGGTGCCCAACGGACAAAATCGGCCTCGTCAGTGGGAGCAAGAGCCAGATGGAATATGACCTCTATATACACACCATGTCCAGGGTGTCATTACAAAGCATAATGTATTCACTCAAACAAACGTATGGGCAATATGTGGACACTAGAAGTAAAAAAATAAAAGTCCTCAGGGACCTGTGAACTCCCCGGACCGAGAATCTTTCCACACTATTACTGTCACACTAGGTATGTGGACAACTTAACATGAGCTTGCTGGACACTCTAATTCCACAGCCATAAACATTAATATAGTGGTACATGTCTTTATCTTTTTCTTCTTCTTCTTTCGGCTTTTCCCTTTTCAGGGGTCGCCGCAGCGAGTCATCCTCCTCCATCTCACTCTGTCCACTGCGTCCTCTGTCCTCACCCCAACTGCTTCCATGTCTTCTCTAACTGCATCCATATATCTCCTCCTTGGCCTTCCTCTTTGTCTTTTTCCTGGCAGCTGCATTTCTAACATCCTTCTACCAATATACCCGCTGTCCCTCCTCTGGACATGTCCAAACCATCTCAGCCTGGCCTCTCTAACTTTATCTCCTAGTTGTTTAACCTGTGCTGTACCTCTGATTATCTCATTCCTAACCTTATCCATCCTTGTCACTCCCAAGGAGAACCTCAACATCTTCAGTTCTGCCACTTCCAGTTCTTTCTCCTGTCTTTTTGTCAATGCCTTGGTGTTGTCCTGGATAACCAGCTGACCTTCTCTTCTCATGTAGCCAACATGACAAGATCGTGCCGGTTCCTCCTGTACAACATCAGGAAGATTCGGCTATTTCTTTCCATGGAAGCCACTCAGATTCTTGTGCAGTCACTTGTAATCTCACAGTTGGACTACTGTAACTCCCTCCTGGAAGGTGCTCCCATGTCCACTATTGAACCCTCACAACTCATCCAAAATGCAGCTGCTCGCCTGGTTTTTAACCAACCTAAACACCGCCACATCACCCCACTGCTTCGTTCTCTTCACTGGCTTCCTGTAGCTGCACGCGTACGGTTTAAAACACTGATGCTCGCCTACAAAGCCAAAAATGGACCAGCCCCAAGTTACCTTCGTGGTCTAATCAAACCCCGCTCTGTACCACGCAACCTCCGAGCCACTAGTCTCGCTCAACTTGATTGGTTCCAACAGGGTTTTAGCAGATTTGTGTTCTTGGACTGTTGTTTACTTAAACTAGAGTAAGGTAATGTTTACTATGGAAGCACTTCTGTAAGTCGCTCTGGATAAGAGCGTCCGCTAAATGCCGAAGATGTAAATGTAAATGATAGGTCTTAGCCGAACAGAAGCATATAACGTATGTAATATAATTTGTCATTCACCTGTTAACAATAGGTGTGGCTGAAACAACTGATTTTAATAAGTAGGGAGCCCTCGTACCTTCGGAAATATGGTGTATGTCAAGTTGCTACAGTTTTTCCACTTATGTGGATCTGTTTTAATAGTCTACACTGTATGTAAATGCTAATTCTGTTATAATAATAATACACTGCGTACTAAAGACAAGTATGTGAGAGAGAGTGCTATTTATTCTTGAGTGTAATTTTATGTTCTGTACCATTTATATCTTTATATTTCTATTTTATTTGTATCTTTACATTATTAGAGTTTATAGTTTATATATATCTATTTCCTCGGCTGCTCCCACTGCGGGTCGCAGGCGGATCGTGATCAGCATCATTGATTTGGCACAGTTTTTACGCCGGATGCCCTTCCTGGCACGACTCTCCCTATTTATCTGGGCTTGGAAGCAGCACTACAATGCACTGGTTTATTAATCCTAGCGGCTGGTATCTATACGACAATTCAGTGTCGCCAATTAGCCCGGCTGCATTGTTTTGGACTGTGGGAGGAAACCAGAGCACCCAAGAGGAAACCCACGCAGACACGGGGAGAACATGCAAACTCCACACAGAAAGGACCCGGACCGCCCCACCTGGGGATCGAACCCAGGACCTACTTGCTGTGAGGCGACAGTGCTACCCACTTAGCCACCGTGCCGCCCAGTTATAAATAAATTTTGTGCTAAATTTCTGTATGTTCTGTTTTCACTCTTCCTGTAACAATGCAAATTTCCTATTGTGGGATAATGAAAAGCTATCTTTTTTAGGAGCAGTAAAAGCAGTCCAGGTATCATAGAGGAGGAGAACAGGACTTACACCAGGTCATGGTTCCTTTCATCAGGTGCGGGGAGGTATGCTGTGATGGCGTCTAGTAAAGGCTGAACTCCTTTATTTTTTAAAGAGCTTCCACACAGCACAGGCACTCCTTTGCGAGACAGAGTTACTCTCCTTACAGCCTCTTGCAACTACAAATGACATTACCATTAGTTTAGAACCCATTATTTATACCCACATTATTATTACGTGAAGTTATTAACACAAACCCAATTACAAAAAAAAGTTGGGACTAGGACGTTTGTGGAAGTTTGCTATGGAACTTTCTTACCATGACAATAATAAATTGCATTTATAGCCTACTGGTTAAGCAATCAGCAATTAATATTTCTTTACATAAGTTGATACTGAGAGTCTTGCATATCTAAAAAGCTGTTTTTAACAAGTTAAAATGACATACAGTATATAAAATTACTCCTTTATACCTTTATATTTTATCAACCTTGAATTAACAGTTAAATAATGCACTTGTTAGCTTAAATTACACAATTATTTTGAAGAAATGATAAGTCCTTTCATGCTAATACCTAAACTAATAATGTAAAAAAAAAAAAATTTGTAAAAATTAAACAATTACAAAAAATAAAACAAATAATTTGCTGTGCCAACAATGCTGCTCCTGCTAGATATGACGGAAACCTGGTGTGTTTGCACCAAAAATGTCTAGAACTCACTACAGACTTCACAGACTAGACTAAGAACTCTTAATTGCTTGTTTATTCTTTTCGCTAATTATAACTTTTAGTTTAAATTAATTCAACTTATTCTCCAGGCCACACCAGAAGGATGGGGGTCCCTGCTGAGTCTGGTTCCTGTCAAGGTTTCTTCCTGTAATTTTAAGGGAGGTTTTTTTTTTTTGTCACTGTCGCCCTCGGCTTGCTCAACAGGAGTTTTTGGTCTGTAAACCTTCTGTAAAGTTGCTTTAAAACTATTGTAAAAAGCTCTAAACAAATGATTTGACCTTTTGAAATATAACCAAAACTAAAGTAACACAACTAAATTAACTAAAAATAAAAATATATACAGTATGTATAGAAATTAAATAATAGGTAATTATTAAATATTATTAAATTAAAATATAAAATTATAATACTGGCCAACTTTGTGTAAATGTATTTTAGTTGTTATAGTTTTGGGTGATTATTGTATGGTAATAGTGGTGAAAAAAATGCTAGGTCAGATCATAAACACATACATGATGAAATGCATATAAAAACATGAAGTTAACCTTCTCAGCAGGTACTGCATCAAAGTTCTCTCCATATTCACTCAGAAGCAACTCAGCAAACTCATCATCCAGATCTGCAACCTGCACACAGTGTGTACAAACACATTCTTATTTAATTGTGTGTTTTGATAGGATGAACCACTGGCAGTTATCAGTATTTGTATAATACCTGCTCTATAAGTGCTGCTCTGGCCTGGATGACCTCTTCATGGAATTCTGTCATCCGGTCATCAGCAGTCTGGACTTCTCTCGTCTCAAAAACTCGCCCGTCCTCGGCCCGGGACTTGCCCTGCCACGTAATCTGCTGCTTGGTGATCAAATCCACCAATCCAGTGAAGTCTTTTCCTGAGCCAATCGGAAGCTGAAGAAGTCAGTTACAGAAACGTATCAATAAATAAAGATTTTCATTTTATTAATGAGTTACTTAAAGACATAAAGAGGCTTACCTGGAGGACAACAGGGTTGGCCTTCAGTTTTGTCTTGATGCTCTCTACACAGTAACTCAGGCTGATGAAAGACAATAAAGGACATTTCACATGGAACTTAATGGAAGTGCTGTTTAATTATGGTAAACATCATTTCAAACTCCTTTAAGTTCATGTATTTTTGGAGTACTACTGCAGATACTGTATTGAGGTTTTGCGTTATGTACACGCCCCATTTCCAGGAAAGTTGGGACATTTTGTAAAAAGCAATAAAAACAAGAGTCTGTGACTTGGAAATTAATTTGAACCTTTATTTAACAGAATAAAACAGCATTAAAAATGACTACATGTTTCGACTGACTAACTTGATTGTACTGTATTTTGAATTTGATGCCTGCAACACGTAAAAAGTCCATAAAATATTCAAGTTACACTGTTTTGAAACATTCCACAGATGATATAATAATTGTTGTGGGTTTTATAATTGGATATGAAAGGATAGATGGGTTGTGGGTGACCACTTTGTGCCAAACATCAAGAGAGTATTATTAACATTAAAGAACATTATAAAACGGATAGTTCCGTTCCTAAAATCTGATTGGCTGAGCCGCGTTCAAAGCCGTTGTAAAATCCCTGATAAACGCACACCTATGACCACCTCACATCATTCCATATTAATACGCCACTGAAAAGAAAAAGTGAATGTTATGTTCGCCCTCATGTTGCCTAGCAACACTTAACGAACTACCTGGGGTCGCAGAAGAATGCTTTTTGTAAGTGTTTTTGTAAATAAAAACATTTATAAATTGAACATTGTTGTATTTTATTATATTTTACGTTGACCACCGTTTTATAAAAGCAATAAGCCACTCGAGACCGTGCGTTACTGCTATGAAACAACCTTCCCCGTGATAAAATCGCAGCAACGCACGGTCTCTCGTGGCTTATTGCTTTATTTTACGCCCAGGTGGCGCAGTGGGATATTCCGCTAGCACACCAGCACTGAGTTTCTGAACTCCTCGGTTCGAAACTCGGTGTTGCCACTGGTCGGCTGGGCGCCATCCGGCGGGCATAATTGGCAGTGCCTGGAGCAGATACTAACTGGCTGCACCGTGTCTGCAGGGTGGGGGCTGTAGTATGTGTGGGTGGGTGGTTCTTCATACACTGTGTAAGGACCCTGATTGGCGGAAGAGACGCCTCTGCAGAAAGCAGGGGCGAGAAGAGGAGGGCTGTACGCAGCAGAAGACAAAAATTGAGTGCGCTAAATCGGGAGAAAAATGGGGAGAAAATGCATTAAAAAAAAGACAATTTTTCAATGCATATTGCAAACAGATAAGGATTTTAACATCTACCATACAAAATATTGTAAAAAGATTCAAAGAATCCCAGAGAAGTCTGTGAGTGGTAAAGCTGGAAACCACCGTTGATTGTGTGTGACCTTCAAACCCTTCTGGCATTGCATAAGAAACTGTCATGCTACTGTAATAAATACAGCCACATGGGCTCGTGGGTACTTCAGAAAAGCGTTGTCACCCACTGGTGCATCAACCAATGCTACCTGAAACTCTATAGCGTAAAGAGTAAGTTTCATACAGACAGTGGTAAGTAACTATGTCTTTCATGAGAAGTCCATGGTTATTTCAGCAAGACAATGACCTCATTCTGCATTCTGCCTGCAGTCCAGATATGTCTTCCATTGAAAATGTTTGGTGCATCACAAATTGTATTAGATTGTATTAAAGCAAAAACAGCGCAAAATCCACTTGCACAACTACAGCCTTCAGTTCCCAAATCTTTTCTTTGTACTTTTATTAGTTAAAGGTTCGAGAGAATTAAGTAGTCACTGATTCTTGTTTATACAAAAGGCTCAACTATTCTGGAAACTGGGTCTGTAGTAACTTTGGGTAATATATAGACTTTTAAATAATGTGTTTGTGTTACTGTGTTGATTACCTGGCTCCTGATTTATCCATCTTGTTAAGAAAGCACACACAGGGTATTTCATGTTTTTCTGCCTGTCGCCACACCGTCATAGTTTGTGCCTGAAATTCAATGAGGAACACACACTTATACTTATAACTATTTTTTTGAGACAGAGGGTGTAAAAAATATTCATGTATAAATAAATGGTCACACAATAAATGTGTGCTCATCCAGCACAGACCAATTAAGATAAAACCCAACAGACCTGACAGCCTAAATAGCAGAATCACCACTTTTACCTCCTACACTATTTTAATATTCTTTATTAAAACATTCTTACTGACCATCATTTTGATCTCTTATTCGAAATATTAACAAAATGTTCTTGTTTATTAAAAGTCAAATGATTGAAAGGATGCACAGTAAAGATGTTTTGTTCATGTGTTCAAGGGTGCCAATATTTGTGAAGGTGACAGAATGCCTTTATTGTCATATATACATGTACACAAGTACGTTTTCCAGATTGTTTGAAAGCTGGGGTCAGAGCAAAGGGTCAGCCATTGTACTGCACACCCCTGGAGCCGATGACAGTGCCTGGATTCAACCCTATGACTTTCCGAATGATAGCCCAAAGCTCTATCTACTAGGCTACCACTGTCCCTCGAAGCCTAGATACTACACTTGAGGATTTAAACGTCATGTTTAACACACTTTGGTTACGTTCATTATAGGAATGGTAGTTACTCATTACACAAGATTCATCAGTTCACAAGGTTATATCAAACACAGTCATGGATAATTTTATATCTCCAATTCACCTCACTTGCATGTCTTTGGACTGTGGGAGGAAACCGGAGCACCCGGAGGAAACCCACACAGACACAGGGAGAACATGCAAACTCCACACAGAAAGGACCCGGACCGCCCCACCTGGGGATCGAACCCAGGACCTTCTTGCTGTGAGGCGACAGTGCTACACTACACTTGATCTTAGCCTAATATCTAAAGATATCAATAGATTGAAATACAAAATGAACTGGTTGATTTTAAATGGACATAATTGGTATTTTACTCCTCAGTCACCCCTTAATCCCTCCTAATGACAAAGTAAAAACGTTTTCTCAATCTCTTATTTACAGAAATGATCAGAACCTTAATATTCAGCCGCATGTTTTCTAAGATACTTCTCTACAAGCTTTGCACAACTAGATTTGGGCAGTTCATCCCGATCGTCCAACATTTTTTTATTGGATTTGATTCTGGGCTTTGGTTGGGACACCTAAGGACATTCAGAAATGTACACTACAGCCACTCTAGTGTTGTTTTGATTGTTTGCTTTGGGTCATTGTTGTGTTGAAAGGTGTATTGTCAGCCCAGTCTAACTGTGTTTATATATTCCACAATACTTATCTTCATGTCCCTGCTGCTGAGAAGCACACCAAAGCATGATGCTGCCACCAGCATGTTTCACTGTAGGGATGGTATGAGCCAAATGATGTACAGTGACACATCTTGTAAATAATTAAAGCAAACAGGATGCACCTGATTGCAATTTGAAGTGCTTCTGCAAAGGGTCTGAATACTTTTGTGTATAAGAAATTTCAGTTCAAATCAAATTCACACAACAACAAAGTCCGCAAAAAAATAAAAGGGTCTGACTACTTTCTGAAATATTAAAAAGGTCACCTCCACGCCAGCTGAGGCATCAAACACAGCCACTGCTCCATCCAGCACACGCAGAGCTCTCTCCACCTCCAGAGTAAAATCCACATGGCCTGAAACACACCAGAGTCTCTAATACGAGTTCCTGTCTATGTTTTATTTCTATATATGGGTGTGCGATCATACCTGGTGTGTCGATGAGATTAATCCTGTGCTCCTTCCAGTCGAATGTGACCGCGGCTGACTGGATCGTGATCCCGCGCTCTCTCTCCTGGGCCATGTAGTCGGTCACAGTGTCCCCATCGTCCACGTCTATGCAACGTATGTATGTTATTCACCAAAATAACATACAGCACTTATTGCCCAACAAAACTACAAGATTTGTTCAACACTGAGCAGAATGTAGAACTTTTACCTCCAAGGGCACGTGTGTATCCAGAGTAGTAAAGCATCCTCTCGGTTGTAGTGGTTTTCCCAGCGTCTATGTGGGCCATAATGCCAATGTTACGGATTCTACATGTTAAGAAATTACAAATACAATTAATAAAATGAAGCAAGGATCACATGACCATATACTTTGTATGCAGTATTAATATCAGGAATGCTTTTATGTAAGCTGAATTAAATTATGGCAGCAATGTGCTGAATGATGTTCAAAGATGCCTGTATACATTTAGTATTACAACTATACACTGATCAGCCATAACATAAAAACCACCTCCTTGTTTCTACACTCACTGTCCATTTTATCAGCTTCACTTAGGAGAACTTCTCTACATACCTTTTGAGTCTACTTTCACCTTGTTCTAAAATGGTCAGGACCCCCTACAGGACCACTACAGAGTAGGTACTATTTAGGTTGTGGATCATTCTCAGCACTGCAGTGACAGTGGATCAGACACAGCAGTGCTGGTGGAGTTTTTAAATACAGTGTCCACTCACTGTCCACTCTATTAGAGACCTTGTAGATGTAAAGTCAGAGACGATCGCTCATCTATTGCTGCTGTTTGAGTTGGTCATCTTCTAGACCGTCATCAGTGGTCACAGGACGCTGCCCACGGGGCGCTGTTGGCTGGATATTTTTGGTTGGTGGACATTCTCAGTTCAGCAGTGACAGTGAGGTATTTAAAAACTCCATCAGCACTGCTGTGTCTGATCCACTCATACCAGCACAACACACTCAAACTCAAACTCAAAAGAAGCTTTATTGGCATGACAAATAAGGACATTCGTATTGCCAAAGCAAGTTACAGGGAAATATAAAAATAAAAATAAGAAAAAACAAAAATATACAGAACAGTTACATGTGCAAAAAATATTATAAAATAGAATAAAATATTAATAAAAACAGTGCAAAAATAATAACAATAAAAATTATAATATTTACATTAATGAGGTAGAAAAACGATCAGTTTGTGTGTGCGTGTGTGTATGTGTGTATGAGACATGGTCACCCACTGTCCCTCACCTGGTGCAGCAGGTGTGTGTATAGAGTGCTGCTAGTGTGCAGCTCTCTCTGTGCTCCCCCAGTAGGTGGGGCAGTTTGTCGGGGTCTGGGAGGGAGGTAAAGTTGGGGATGATGTTATTAAATTTAGGAAAGAATTGGGAGCGGACGTGGTGGTACTTGGTACACCGGGTGAGGAAGTGCAGCTCCGTCTCTACTGTACTGGCAGCCAGGACCGGGTGTGTCGCCCCGTCTCCACGGCCAGGTCGTGTGCGCTCAGTCTGTACCTCGTCAGGGTGTTTCTTAATTTAGGGTCGGATACTGCGCTCAGATAATCTGCTGCACTGTAGTGTCTGTTTAGGGCCAAATAACACTGCATTTTACTTTGAGTTTTAGTTTCAGTTTCCCAATAATTCAGATATTTAGTTCGGAGTTTTTGTGTAATTTGGTTTATTCTAATTGGGTTTGCAGATTTCTCCTGTTCCTGAGTCTTTATTGTGTTAGTGTGTGTTAGTGGTGTGTCGGCGTGTGTTATTACAGTGTCTGTGTGTGTTAGTGGTGTATCGGTGTGTGTTAGTGGTGTATCTGTGTGTGTTAGTGGTGTATGGCTGTAGTGACTCAGGACCAGTTGGATGAGGGGACTGGTATGTTTGCTCAGCTCTTGGTGTTTCAGGGCTTTATAATGATAAGATTGGGGGTCGCTCTTATTTAGATGGTTCCAGAAGTTGATTGCTCTTCTCTGTATGTTGATAATTAGTGGAAATCGGCCTAATTCTGCCCTGCATGCATTGTTCGTGGTGTGTCTGTGCACCTTTAGGATGCTTTTACAGAACTCTAACACACACACTAACACACCACCATCCCAGTGTCACTGCAGTGCTGAGAATGATCCACCACCCAAATAATACCTGCTCTGTAGTGGTCCTGGGAGAGTCCTGACCATTGAAGAACAGCATGAAAGCAGGCTAACAAAGCATTCAGAGAAACAGATGGGAACAGTCAGTACTTGTAGAACTACAAAGTGCTTCTATGTGGTAAGTGGAGCTGATAAAATGGACAGTGAGTGTAGAAACAAGGAGGTGATCATAATGTTATGCCCAATTCGTGTATATTAGACACAAAGTTCTACTACTACTACTACATTATTTACAAACTAATATTTCTATCTGGAAAGTGAAACCACCCCATGCACATACATTCCTCTTTACCAACTGTTTGCACTGTGCTATAATTAGGGGCTTACTTTGAGATGTCTGGGCTGACCACAGCTCGAGGAGACTTAACATCATCTGCAAAACAAATAAATAGTAAGTGTGTGTTGCTACAGTGATAATAAACGTATGGAATAAGCATTAAAAAGCACATTATTATGTACATATCTTCAATTTTTACCTTTAAGGAAACTGTAGCATCTTCTCCATTGTGTGCTCCATGGACGGGATGATGAACACCCACAGAGTCGCACCCACTGCAAACACAAATGTAGTGATGCTTAAACAGTGTCAGCATGGCATAAATATGAAACAGCATTACTGAAACACAAAGTCAACAACCATTTCAACACAAAGATAACGTGAAAAACATTAATTTACACTAAAAGTATTAATACATAATGAATTACCACTTAGAACGTGTAGATAAGTGTAGGTGTTGCATCTAGAAATGGTTCGTATTAGTACCCTGAGCACCTGTTTACAGTGGCAGGGTTACGAACAGGAAAGGATCCTCACTTTTGCCGGATAATGTGAACAGATTTGTCATTTTAAATAACGGGCTAAAAGCTGGGTAGCTTTTAACAACTCTGTATAGGCAGGCATTGGCTGGCTTTCTAAAAATAAATTAGATTTAATAATTTTATCATAATTTTATGAATTATTTTTATTGGTAAACATTTTCTTGCAATAAAAATGTGCATAACTGTTCAAATTGTGCTTAGCTATTTTTGGAGTCGATTAATCGCGATTAATTTGGTTCTTTAATTGCGATTAGTTTGGTTCTTTAATCGTGATTAATCTCGAATAAAAAAAATTATCGTGTGACAGCCCTAGTAGATATGCTTAGGGCATGGTTGTCAGTGGTCATATTCCAATATTCCAAGAACACTGCTACAATAGGATGTTACTGGATGTGTACAGTGTATCACAAAAGTGAGTACACCCCTCACATTTCTGCAAATATTTCATTATATCTTTTCATGGGACAACACTATAGACATGAAACTTGGATATAACTTAGAGTAGTCAGTGTACAGCTTGTATAGCAGTGTAGATTTACTGTCTTCTGAAAATAACTGAACACACAGCCATTAATGTCTAAATAGCTGGCAACATAAGTGAGTACACCCCACAGTGAACATGTCCAAATTGTGCCCAAATGTGTCGTTGTCCCTCCCTGGTGTCATGTGTCAAGGTCCCAGGTGTAAATGGGGAGCAGGGCTGTTAAATTTGGTGTTTTGGGTACAATTCTCTCATACTGGCTACTGGATATTCAACATGGCACCTCATGGCAAAGAACTCTCTGAGAATGTGAGAAATAGAATTGTTGCTCTCCACAAAGATGGCCTGGGCTATAAGAAGATTGCTAACACCCTGAAACTGAGCTACAGCATGGTGGCCAAGGTCATACAGCGGTTTTCCAGGACAGGTTCCACTCGGAACAGGCTTCGCCAGGGTCGACCAAAGAAGTTGAGTCCATGTGTTCGGCGTCATATCCAGAGGTTGGCTTTAAAAAATAGACACGAGTGCTGCCAGCATTGCTGCAGAGGTTGAAGACGTGGGAGGTCAGCCTGTCAGTGCTCAGACCATACGCCGCACACTGCATCAACTCAGTCTGCATGGTCGTCATCCCAGAAGGAAGCTGACGCACAAGAAAGCCAGCAAACAGTTTGCTGAAAACAAGCAGTCCAAGAACATGGATTACTGGAATGCCCTGTGGTCTGACGAGACCAAGATAAACTTGTTTGGCTCAGATGGTGTCCAGCATGTGTGGCGGCGCCCTGGTGAGAAGTACCAAGACAACTGTATCTTGCCTACAGTCAAGCATGGTGGTGGTAGCATCATGGTCTTGGGCTGCATGAGTGTTGCTGGCACTGGGGAGCTGCAGTTCATTGAGGGAAACATGAATTCCAACATGTACTGTGACATTCTGAAACAGAGCATGATCCCCTCCCTTCGAAAACTGGGCCTCATGGCAGTTTTCCAACAGGATAACGACCCCAAACACAACCTCCAAGATGACAACTGCCTTGCTGAGGAAGCTGAAGGTAAAGGTGATGGACTAAACTCAATTGAGCACCTGTGGCGCATCCTCAAGTGGAAGGTGGAGGAGTTCAAGGTGTCTAACATCCACCAGCTCCGTGATGTCATCATGGAGGAGTGGAAGAGGATTCCAGTAGCAACCTGTGCAGCTCTGGTGAATTCCATGCCCAGGAGGGTTAAGGCAGTGCTGGATAATAATGGTGGTCACACAAAATATTGACACTTTGGGCACAATTTGGACATGTTCACTGTGGGGTGTACTCCCTTATGTTGCCAGCCATTTAGACATTAATGGCTGTGTGTTGAGTTATTTTCAGAAGACAGTAAATCTACACTGCTATACAAGTTGTACACTGACTACTCTAACTTATATCCAAGTTTCATGTCTATAGTGTTGTCCCATGAAAAGATATAATGAAATATTTGCAGAAATGTGAGGGGTGTACTCACTTTTGTGATACACTGTACATGATAAGAGGTGCGTCAGTTGCATTGTATAACATCCGAAACCCAGTTCTAGCTGATTTAGACCAGTTCCTGTGTTCTAGCCAAGAAATCTGTTAATGGTGGAATCTTCCAGTCCTACCGGGACACAGACAGGAATATAAAGGCTGATTTATTGCTTGTGTGAAACTCTTTTCTCCTCATAATCCAGTCTTTGAAGGTATTTAAATAAGGGTTTTTCCACCACAGTACTGTACACTGTATAGACGAAAGTATTGGGATGCCTTTAAATCATTGGATTCAGGTGTTTCATTCAGTCTCATTGCCATAGGTGTATAAAATCAAGCATCTAGCCATGATGCAGTCTACCTTTATAAACATTTAAGAAAGAATGGGTTATTCTGTAAAGTTTACTTGTATAATTTGTGTAAATCCTATTTATTTAAATTATCCTCCAGACCACCCAAAGAGGATGGGCCCTGCTGAGTCTGGTTCCTCTCAAGGTTTCTTCCTGTAATTTTAAGGGAGTTTTACCTTGCCACTGTTGCCCTCGGCTTGCTCAATAGGGTCTTTTTTGGTCTGTTGGTCCTGGATTCTGTAAAGTTGCTTTGAGACAATGTCATTGTAAAAAGCGCTATATAAATAAACTTGACTTACATTTTTGGTATTGAGTAGATGCCTTTATCCAAAGCGACTTTCAGTACTGTTATAGTATACAGTCTGAGCAATTCAGGGTTAAGGGCCTTGCTTAAGGGCTCAACAGCAGCAACCTGGCAATGGTGGTGCCACTGTTTACTTCTGATTACTAGTCCAGTATCTTAACCACTAGGCTACATCCTTTACAAACATTTGTAAAAGAATGGGTCATTCTGTAAAGTTTACTTAACCGTCTTATTGTTTGTGGGAGGGTGTAGGAGTAACTAAAGTGCCCTAAGATGGACTGGTGCCCTGTCCAGGGTGTAATGCTGGTTCTGGGACCACCATGACCCTAATCAGGTTAAGGTTAAAAAATAGATAAACAAACGTTTTAACTATTTAAGAATAATCTACAAACAATATTCTGGTTAGTCAAAATTGCCTACTAATCCACAATTAGCAATGTAATGTTGATAGCCTCTTCCCATACAAATGTATAGACTTGTATCATGGATGGTCTGTTAGGCTGTAATAGAGAGCTTTAGTGTAAAATATAATAATAATAATAATTAGTAATTGGTGATATTAGACACATGTAAAGGTTCTTACCCCACGTAGGACGCTAAATGTCACTCCAGACTGCATCGGTAAATGTGATGTTAATCAATCAGAACTGAAATATTTACTGCTCATTATTCTGACGTGAACTCAGCTCCGTTCTCTAGCTAATAAACTGCTACATTACAGCGAAAAAACTCCGTTTCATTGTGCTCTTTCAAATAGGTTATTATTATTATTACTATTATTATTATTTATTATTATTCATGTATGGTTTATATTAAGACACAAACAAATGACATTCCAAAACTCACACGCGATGGTGCACCGCTCAAATGAGACTCCTGGAAACACGTATAAACATAATACTGACCGACATGCCAGTGATAGTTGTTGTAGCGCAGTTGCTAATAATAATGCTAATGATGCTAATAATAATGCTAATGATGCTAATAATAATAATAATCAGAGGTGGAAAGAGTACTAAAATATTGTACTCAAGTAAAAGTACTATTTCTTTAATGAATTTTTACTTAAGTACGAGTAAAATTACTAGTATAAAAATCTACTCAAGTAAAAAGTAAAAAGTAACTCATTTAAAATGTACTCAGAGTAAACGTTACTTTTTTAACAGAAGGAGGGGTGTCTCTCCTGTGTAATGCAAACAGGACAAGTGGATATAAATCTCACAATAGTTGTTTTTAATTAAAATATAATAGAAAAAACATGTTGATACAACATTTAAAACATTTAGGGATGTGTAATGTGTCATTTTAGTACAGACCATCCCATAAAACTTTTTCAAACTATAACCACTGAAGTTGGCATTAATTGTGGATTCTATAGACCAGCCTTTTTTTCATCACCAACAAATACCAAACAACAGTCATACTGCAAATCTCATAACTCAAAACAAGTCAAGGTTACAAGTGTTGTGACTTTCACTAAATGACCCAAAGAAAACCTTCGAGATGTCATTTTAATTATAAAACGGATAGTTCCGTTCCTAAAATCTGATTGGCTGAGCCGCGTTTGAAGCCGTTGTAAAAATCCCCGATAAACGCAAACCTATGACCGACCACCTCACATCATTCCATATTAATACGCCACTGAAAAGAAAAAGTTTATGTAAGCCAAATTCGAATCTCAGCTGTGGCGTATGGAAGCTTATTATCAAGCCCTTAATTATTTTTTAAATTATAAAATAAACTGCTTTGTCATTATTTGGAGATACTACGTCCTTAAATAATGATTTATTATCTTAAAATGATGACAAAAAAATCAAAAAATGGGAATGGGCTTCCATAGAGGTGGAATATCGGATTTTATATTTATTTATATCATTTTTATTTTTATTTCCATTTTATCTTGGTCAGGGTGTAATAAATTATCATTTATTATTGTTATTATTATTATTAATAGTAGTAATATTATAAATAGCAGACATGTTAAAAGATGAGGAAATATAATAACAATAATACTATTGTTATTATTATTATTATTATTATTATAAATAGCAGAAATGTTGAAATGGGAATGGGCCTCTATAGAGGTGGAATATCGGATTTTATATTTATTTATATCATTTTTATTTTTATTTCCATTTTATCTTGGTCAGGGTGTAATAAATTATCATTTATTATTATTATTATCATTATTATTATTATTATTATTAATAATAATAATAATAGTAGTAATATTATAAATAGCATGTTAAAAGATGAGTAAATATAACAACAATAATACTATTGATATTGTTATTATTATTATTATAAGTATAAAAGCATCAACAAATCCAGACGTACATGACATGAGAAGAACATACAAAACTCCTCATAGCCAATGTGACCAGAGGCAGTGAACACTTCCAGGTCCTCAAGACCCATATTGGAGTTTAAATATTCTTTTAATATATTTATATAATAAATAAAATATCTCATTATACATATTTTAGTACTTTAATATCATTGCTAATCCAAAATATTCATATTTTAGAGGCGTTTTGGGAAATTTGTACCCATTACATCAGGTTTTTGGGTTGAGATCAGGCCTTTGCGCTAACAGCTTTAGTTTCTCCAAACCATCCTTATTTACCTTTGTGTACTGTTGTCCTGAGACAGAAAGTGGCCGTCTAATGGAAGTCATTGCATTTGTTTTATATAGTTGATTTTATACACCCATTAGTATTGAATTTGGCTGAAACATCTTGAGGGGTGTCCACACACTTTTGACCATATAGTGTATTTTGTGTATTAAGATTAATTAACTATTTAACTTTAACTAGTTAAAAACTAAATGTTTCAGCATTTAGCTTTTAATTTAAATAATCGTATTGGCAGTTTTTAAACCACAAAATATCATATAATGAAAATTAGCATTTAGCATTCCATGTTAGCATGTTTGTATTCACAATGGCAGTTACTAAGATACATTGTTTTTCAAAGTTTAAATAAATTAAATTACGAAAACTTGCATTTCATAGCACTACCTGCAGGGGGAAGCACCATACTATAGTAATTTACACCGATCAGCCATAACATTAAAACTACCTCATTGTTTCTACACTAACTTCATTTAATCAGCTCCACTTACCATATAGAAGCACTTTGTAGTTCTACAATTACTAACTGTAGTCCATCTGTTTCTCTGCATGCTTTTTTAGCCTGCTTTCACCCTGTTCTTCAATGGTCAGGACCCCTGCAGAGCAGGTATTATTTGGGTGGTGGATCATTCTCAGCACTAGTTGGTTCACCTTGTAGATGTAAAGTCAGAGCTGATCGCTCATCTATTGCTGCTGTTTGAGTTGGTCATCTCCTAGACCTTCATCAGTGGTCACAGGACGCTGCCCATGGCTGTTGGCTGGATATTTTTGGTTGGTGGACTATTCTCAGTCCAGCAGGGACATTGAGGTGTTTAAAAACTCCAGCAGCATTGCTGTGTCCTATCCACTCATACCAGCACAACACACACTAACACACCACCACCATGTCAGTGTAAATGCAGTGCTGAGAATGATCCACCACCCAAATAATACCTGCTCTGTGGTGGTCCTGACCATTGAAGAACAGCATGAAAGCAGGCTAAAAAAGCATGCAGAGAAACAGATGGACTACAGTCAGTAATTGTAGAACTACAAAGTGCTTCTATATGGTAAGTGGAGCTGATAAAATGGACAGTAAGTGCAGAAACAAGGAGGTGGTTTTAATGTCATGCCTAATCTGTGTACAGTACAGAAGATTAACAATACACTATAATGCCTAAAGTATATGGACACCCTTGCTAATATTTTAGTTAAGGTGTTTGGGACAAGGGAACTCAATTGACCTGCACTGTAGACCTCACAAATTCTCTTTGAACTGGATTGGCAAGAATTTCCTTTAAAGGTTCAGTGCTGTTGAGGCCATGAAAGGCACTTGACGTCTTATTGAATTAAGTATGGATGCATTATTCATTTCCTGGTCAGAATTGTTATGGGCAAAGATACACTGGACAGGGCCAATCCATCGCATGGCTTCACCACCTAGACCTAGCCAGTTGTATCCGACAGATAGCACGGCTGAGATTCGAGCCCGGACAGACTTTTGTGCCACCCAAGCACCTATGGGAGCATTATAATCATGAAATATGGGAATATAAGAGCATTTGCACTGTTGGGTTGCCAGGTCCTCTAAAATTAATTTATGATTTATTGTCATATATCATTGCTTTGTGCCATTGCTGGCCATGACATACGGATCCCCTAAACTACAGAACACTTGGCGCCAGACGTACGTTCAGTCTGTCCAAATGTAGAAAATTCCCTTATCATGTCAGTGAGCTTTGGCTTGCAACTTTAACACTTTGCCATTTGGCAGCCTGGCAGATGAATAAGGTTTTCAGTGATGCCAGAAAATTACATTTACCAATTACACCGATCAGCAATAACATTAAAACCACCTCCTTGTTTCTATACTCACTGTCCATTTTATCAGCTCCACTTACCACATAGAAGCACTTTGTAGTTCTACAATTACTGACTGTAGTTTCTCTGCATGCTTGTTAGCCCCCTTTCATGCTGTTTTTCAGTAGTCAGGACCCCCACAAGACCACCACAGAGCAGGTATTATTTAGGTGGTGGATCATTCTCAGCACTGCACTGACATGGTGGTGGTGTGTTAGTGTGTGTTGAGCTGGTATGAGTGGATCAGACACAGCAGCGCTGATGGAGTTTTAAACACCTCCCTGTCACTGCTGGACTGAGAATAGTTCACCAACCAAAAATATATCCAGCCAACAGTGCCCCGTTGGCAGCGTCCTGTGATCACTGATGAAGGTCTAGAAGATGACCAACTCAAACAGCAGCAATAGATGAGCGATCGTCTCTGACTTTACATCTACAAGGTGGACCAACTAGGTAGGAGTGTCTAATAGAGTGAACAGTGAGTGGACATGGAATTTAAAAACTCCAGCAGCGCTGCTGTGTCTGATCCACTCATACCAGCACAACACACACTAACACACCACCACCATTGTCAGTGTCACTGCAGTGCTCAGAATGATCCACCACCCGAATAATACCTGCTCTGTGGGGGTCCTGACCATTGAAGAACAGGGTGAAAGCAGGTTAAAAAAGCATGCAGAGAAACAGATGGACTACAGTCAGTAATTGTAGAACTACAAAGTGCTTCTATATGGTAAGTGGAGCAGATACAGTAGTGTTAAAAAAAATAGCAGTGGTTTTAAAAAAGTGAATAAAGCACAAAATCATTATGATAACTTTTATTTCCATAAATGCAAATGCACTGAAAATACTACACTTTCAATTCTAATTCAAAACATTAACAAAATGTAGCCAGTTTGTGTTTATCCTTTACAGAAAGTTAAGAAAAATAAATATTAGGCTGTTCAAAAAAATAGCAGTGCCAGCATTTTTCTTTAAAAACTCAAAAAATGTATCTATAAACTGAAAAAAATGTTTGAGGTTTCACTTTACTTTAATATTTAACTAATAATAACTAATATTTAGTGGCATAACAATTGTTTCTGAGATCTGTGTTGCATGGCTCCTCTGAACAGGTATCCAGTCCAGGATGATTAGACGACATTCCACAGTTCTTCTGCATTTTTGGGTTTTGCCTCAAAAAAACGTGTTTCAGATATCAGCCCACAACTTCTCTATGGGATTGAAGTCAGGGGATTGGGCTGGCCACTCTATTACCTCAATCTTGTTTGTCTGTAACCAGGATGGTTTGGGTCATTGTCATGTTGAAACACCCATTTTGAGGACATTTCTTCTTTGACATAGGGCAACATGATCTCCTCAAGTATTCTGATATATTTAATCTGATCCATGATCCCTCGTATGTGATAAATAGGCGTAACACCATGGTATGAAAAACATCCCCATATCATCATTTTGTACCACCGTGCTTTACTACCTTCACAGTGACTGTGGCTTGAATTCAGTGCTCGAGGGTCCTCTGACATACTGTCTACGGCCACTAGACCCAAAAAGAACAATTTTGCTTTTACCAGTCCACAAAATGTTGAGCCGTTTCTCTTTGGACCAGTCAATGTGTTCCTTGGCAGATTTGAACCCATTCAGGACTTGTCTTTGTCTTAACAACGGGACTTTACAGGAGTTCTTGCTGGTAAATTGGCTTCACTTAATCATCTTCTGTACTCACTGCTAACTTCAGATGTTCCTTGATCTTTCTGGAGGTGATCATTGGCTGAGTATTTGCCATTTTGGCTATTCTTCGATCCATTCGAACAGTAGTTCCACGCTTCCTTCTGCGTCTTTCAGGTTTTGGTTGTCACTTTAAGGCATTTGAGATCATTTTAGCTGAGCAGCCTAGAATTTGCTGCACTTCTCTGTATGTTTTTTCCTCTACAATCAACTTTTTAATAAAAGTACGCTGTTCATCAGAACAATGTCTGGAACAACCCATTTTACCCAGTATTTCAGAAGGAAACACGCTATGACCAAGCTGTGCAACATTTGCCACCATCCTACCTTAAATAAGGACCAAAACTGACACCCGTTCTTCTGCAGAATGAATGACTTCACCAATTAAAAACCTCACTGCTTTTATTTTGAACAACCCACTTTCAATCAATGCTTTGATTACTCAGAATGAGTGGGATGCATGTTCTAATTGTTGGGTTTGTTTTGTTGTCATTACTCTACTACACTTTCAAGTAAATTTTTTGATATGTAGAAATAGCATTTCTACTAAAAACAGTGATTTATCAGGTTAATGGTGTTGGACTGCTATTATTTTGAACACCACTGTAAAATGGACAGTGAGTGTAGAATCAAGGACGTGGTTTAATGGTATGGCTGATCGGTGTATAATCTTTATATGGAAATAATAGAAGAATCAATTCTGTTTTTAATCATATGGGTTGGACATCGATCATGTGGGTATGCAAAAAACATGGGCCAGTCGACTTGCTACTCTAAATTACACTTTAAGTAAATTAAATGTGTGCTTCGCCAAAAATGCAGTAAGGGGATTGACTCCTCCAACTTAGTCCATAGATATAACTACGTAATTAAACATGTCAGTATGGGTTGCCCTGTGATAGATTGGGACATGGTACTGCCGCTCAGTATTTCCAGATAGACATTGGACCCATAAAAATAATGACACCGTAAACCTGACCAATATAAACATTAGAAAAAATAATAAATAAGCACAGTATCTAAGTATGTTTGGGCTTCTTTTACTCTCCCTAGGGTATTTTAAGCCAGTTCTCCTCTCACCTCACCTCCTTTCCTATGCAAGGCCCTCAGAGAAGAAGCGCCATGTGAAACACACACAGTAGCGACACTCGGATGCTCATTATTATGCCGGTGAGCATTCTCACGCCTGAATGAGCAATAAAACCACACACTCGCATATTATTGTCGTCCTGTTTACACTCTTCACCTGTGTTGCACGTAAGCAAGCTAGAAGAGGAAGAAAAAAGTCGAACTTTCAAACAAGGACAAAGGTGTTCATGAGCAGATCCTCTTTCTGAAAGAGTAACCAACAAGATTAAAGGAGAAGCAAGAAGTTCACATGTGAATGTGACTGAAAAAAATCCCAAACAAATGTCAGAGATAACAAGATGTCTACAGATTATTCATATCACCCAACTGATAAAATCATGTTAATCATTAACAGGTGCAGCAAATACACGTATAATCAATATACAGTACAGCCTTGCAATATCCATAAACAAACACTTGGTAGTAGAACATGGCTTACAAAGAGGCTCAGTTACTTTCGATCCCTCAGACGGCACTGCATCAAGAACCGCCACTCAACAATAGCTGATATAACCACATGGGTGAGGGATTACTTTGGCAAACCTTTGTCAAGCACTACAATACAGAGTTACATGCACAAATGCCACTTAAAACTTAACTGTGCAAAAAGAAGCCTTATGTTAACCATGTCCAGAAGCGGCGTCGACTTCTCTGGGCTCGGAGGCATCTAGGATGGACCATCACAGTGGAAACGTGTATTGTAGTCAGATGAATCAGCATGTGTGCTCCGGACCAAAGAAGACAAGGACCATCCAGACTGTTATTAACAACAAGTCCAAAAGCCAGGGTGTGTCATGGTATGGGGCTTTGTCAGTGCCCTTGGTAAAGGTAATTTACACTTCTGTGATGGCAGCATTAATGCAGAAAAGTACATAGAGATCTTAGAGCAACATGTGCTTCCCTTCAAGACGTCGTCTTTTCCAGGAATGTCCATGCATCTTTTCTAGGGACGTCCATGCATCTTTCAACAAGACGATGCAAAACCACATGCTGCACACATTACAAAGGCATGGCTGCGGAAGAAGAGGGTACGGGTACTGGACTGGCCTGCAGTCCTGACCTGTCCCCGATAGAGAATGTTTGGAGAATTTGTGTGCAGTGGATTTGTGGCCTGGCCAGGGCGTAATCCTGCTCTGCACTTGGTATTTCCTAGGGACAAGGGGGGCTGAACCCCCCAGTTAGACCCATACCTTGATAAAGAACCCTTCATTTTTTTTAAGCTTTCTTTAGCACTGGATATTGTGTTTATGGTGTAACCATTGCAGGATGGCGACTTCTCTACATCTTCATTTCCAAACCTTTATTCTGGTCAGGGCCACATGGATCAGGTGCCACACAAACACCAGCTGCATAGCATAAACACTAGCTGAGGGTGACACATTTATTTACTCACACCTAGGGACACTTTACTTTGAATTTTATAGCATTTAGCAGATGCTTTTATCCAAAGTGACTTACAATGGTGACCCAATCCAATAAAAGCTGTGCTTATGGGCACAACAGTCCCAACTTGACAGTAGTAGCAGTAGTAGGGCTTGAACCGGCAACCTTCTAAATGCATGTCCATTACCTAAAGAAAATAAGCTACCAGACTACCCAAATTGAACCCACATGACCACAGGAGGAAAGTGCTTTTTTTAGGAAGTGATCAAAGCAAAAATCTAACCTAGGACCTCAGGGATCATTGCTGTGTGACAGTCATGTAGTGTACCCCAGATGAACCCAAGGTTTATAATTGTGAAAAACTCTATATATAGATACTTATGATACAAACAAAAACCAGGTACTGTCTGACACCGCTTGAGGTTTAAATGTTCACACGCTCTTCACTTCGCTGTTCTAAAATAAGCAAAGCATTTCTTCAGAACTTGCTTGTAACGGTGAAAGAGGAAGTGGCTATTCTCTAGAATGTCAGTGTACACTGATCAGCCATAACATTAAAACCACCTCCTTGTTTCTACACTCACTGTCCATTTTATCAGCTCCACTTACCATATAAGAGCACTTTGTAGTTCTACAATTACTGACTGTAGTCCATCTGTTTCTCTGCATACTTTTTTTAGCCCCTTTTCATGCTGTTCTTTAATGGTCAGGACCACCACAGAGCAGGTATTATTTGGGTGGTGGATGATTCTCAGCACTTAAGTGACACTGACATGGTGCTGGTATGAGTGGATCAGACACAGCAGTGCTGCTGGAATTTTATATACCGTGTCCACTCACTGTCCACTATATTAGACACTACTACCTAGTTGGTCCACCTTGTAGATGTAAAGTCAGAGATGATCGCTCATCTATTCTTGCTGTTCGAGTTGGTCATCCTCTAGTCTAGACCTTCATCAGTGGTCACAGGACGCTGCCCACGGGGCGCTGTTGTCTGGATATTTTTGGTTGGTGGACTATTCTCAGTCCAGCAGTGACAGTGAGGTGTTTAAAAACTCCATCATCTGCTGTGTCTGATCCACTCATACCAGCACAACACACACTAACACACCACCACCATGTCAGTGTCAGTGCTGTGCTGAGAATGATCCACCACCTAAATAATACCGACTCTGAAGTGGACCTGGGAGAGTCCTGACCATTGAAGAACAGCATGAAAGAGGGCTAACAAAGCATGCAAAGAAACAGATGGACTACAGTCAGTAATTGTAGAACTACAAAGTGCTTCTATATGGTGAGTAGAGCTGATAAAATGGACAGTGATTGTAGGAAAAAAAAGAGGTGGTTTTAATGTTATGGCTGATCGGTGTATTTACAAATAAAGATTACCAGACAACCATCCATCGATTCATTCATTCATTGTCTGTTTTTCCACCGCTTTATCCTGGTCAGAGTTGGAGTGGGTCTGATTCACTGGGCGAAAGATAGTAACAAAACACCCAAACAGGCTGACGGTCCATCACAGGGCTCATATTTAGGGCAAAAATTAGTCTTAGTAAATGTGCCCGTCTGACAAACCAAACCCAGGCATTTTTTTACTGTGAGGTAACAGCGCTACCCACTGCACCACCGTGCATTTTACCGGGAATTTTATCTAATTAATATGTTTATATTTACATTTAGCAGACGCTTTTATCCAAAACTATGACTGAATACATTTAAGCTGTTGAAGTTAAAGGGCCTTGCTCAGCAACTTGGCAACAGTGTGGCTTGCATCTGGCTTGTTGTTCATACAGGGTGGAAAGCCGGATAGGGACTCCGTCATGGGTGATGCAATTACGACCTCTGCTGGCAGATTGATGGTGCCTGCGCAGAGACGAGGAAAGAGTACGTTGATCGGGGTGTGGCTCTCCGTACACAAAGCTGATCCGCATATGAACTCGCCTAGTGCAGGTGAAAAGATGCAGTCGCCTACTGCACACGTGTTTTTTTTTCCTCCTCAACAGAGCGAGGATCGGCATCAGTGGAGAGGAAGGCGTTTAAGTCAGGAGACAAAAAGAGGAGAAAATGCATAAACAAAATTATATATATATATATATACTGTATATATACAGTATATATACAGGTCCTTCTAAAAAAATTAGCATATTGTGATAAAGTTCATTATTTTCCATAATGTAATGATAAAAATTAAACTTTCATATATTTTAGATTCATTGCACACCAACTGAAATATTTCAGGTCTTTTATTGTTTTAATACTGATGATTTTGGCATACAGCTCATGAAAACCCAAAATTCCTATCTAAAAAAATTAGCATATTTCATCCGACCAATAAAAGAAAAGTGTTTTTAATACAAAAAAAGTCAACCTTCAAATAATTATGTTCAGTTATGCACTCAATACTTGGTCGGGAATCCTTTTGCAGAAATGACTGCTTCAATGCGGCGTGGCATGGAGGCAATCAGCCTGTGGCACTGCTGAGGTGTTATGGAGGCCCAGGATGCTTCGATAGCGGCCTTAAGCTCATCCAGAGTGTTGGGTCTTGTGTCTCTCAACTTTCTCTTCACAATATCCCACAGATTCTCTATGGGGTTCAGGTCAGGAGAGTTGGCAGGCCAATTGAGCACAGTAATACCATGGTCAGTAAACCATTCACCAGTGGTTTTGGCACTGTGAGCAGGTGCCAGGTCGTGCTGAAAAATGAAATCTTCATCTCCATAAAGCTTTTCAGCAGATGGAAGCATGAAGTGCTCCAAAATCTCCTGATAGCTAGCTGCATTGACCCTGCCCTTGATAAAACACAGTGGACCAACACCAGCAGCTGACATGGCACCCCAGACCATCACTGACTGTGGGTACTTGACACTGGACTTCAGGCATTTTGGCACTTCCTTCTCCCCAGTCTTCCTCCAGACTCTGGCACCTTGATTTCCGAAAACAGTACTTTGGACCACTGAGCAACAGTCCAGTGCTGCTTCTCTGTAGCCCAGGTCAGGCGCTTCTGCCGCTGTTTCTGGTTCAAAAGTGGCTTGACCTGGGGAATGCGGCACCTGTAGCCCATTTCCTGCACACGCCTGTGCACGGTGGCTCTGGATGTTTCTACTCCAGACTCAGTCCACTGCTTCCGCAGGTCCCCCAAGGTCTGGAATCGGCCCTTCTCCACAATCTTCCTCAGGGTCCGGTCACCTCTTCTCGTTGTGCAGCGTTTTCTGCCACACTTTTTCCTTCCCACTGAGGTGCCTTGATGCAGCACTCTGGGAACAGCCTATTCGTTCAGAAATTTCTTTCTGTGTCTTACCCTCTTGCTTGAGGGTGTCAATGATGGCCTTCTGGACAGCAGTCAGGTCGGCAGTCTTACCCATGATTGCAGTTTTGAGTAATGAACCAGGCTGGGAGTTTTTAAAAGCCTCAGGAATCTTTTGCAGGTGTTTAGAGTTAATTCGTTGATTCAGATGATTAGGTTAATAGCTCGTTTAGAGAACCTTTTCATGATATGCTAATTTTTTTAGATTTTCATGAGCTGTATGCCAAAATCATCAGTATTAAAACAATAAAAGACCTGAAATATTTCAGTTGGTGTGCAATGAATCTAAAATATATGAAAGTTTAATTTTTATCATTACATTATGGAAAATAATGAACTTTATCACAATATGCTAATTTTTTGAGAAGGACCTGTATATATATATATATATATTACACTGATCGGCCATAACATCCCTCATAAAACCACCTCCTTGTTTCTACACTCACTGTCCATTTTATCAGCTCCACTTACCATATAGAAGCACTTTGTAGTTCTACAATTACTGACTATAGTCCAAAATAATAGTAAACCAAACAAATGAACACATTTAGACAAAAGCAAGCACACAAAAAAAAGACTCACAAATAAGTTTCTGTGCAATTATTATTTTATTACCTTTGGTGTTTGCAAAAAAAAAAAAAAAAAAGGACAAAGACAAAACGGTTGCACAGGTGACCTATTACAATAAAAATACCTGCCGTTATTTCTATGCTAAAAGAAAATAAAACACCCGCAACTGCTATTTCAAAATCTGCATATATGACATAATAAAAATAATTAAAATACATGTTAAATGCTAAAAAGTGAAATAAAAAAATTAACAAATAAAAATAGCTGCTCAGAGGTGTGTGTGTCGGGTTGGAAAATGCAGCGTTGAAGAAATTTCATAGAATGTTTGTACTACTATGTGCACACAAGAAAACACATTTGCAGACTGTTAACCTTAAGGGCTGTGTGTGTTAATGAGCTACATCAAACTGCACGAGGCCCTTAAAAAGCCTAAATTCAAATAGATCTTCGGTGCGCTGAGGGCGAGACTCATGCTCCGTTTGAATGAAGTAATAAACAGGGTTGCCTGGAGTCGGACTACTCGAACACGGACAGGATTTACAGCTTTGTTAAGACGGGTATAAAAGAGTCAAGAGGTGTGAGAAACACAGCATGTTGAGCTATTCAGTGCTCCAGAATAGTTGGGACAGTATGTGAAACAAACAGCAACATAACATTAAAACCACCTTCTTGTTTCTACACTCACTGTCCATTTTATCAGCTCCACTTACCATATAGAAGCACTTTGTAGTCCATCTGTTTCTCTGCATGCTTTGTTAGCCTCCTTTCATGCTGTTCTTCAATGGTCAGGACCACAAAAGAGTAGGTATTATTTGGGTGGTGGATCATTCTCAGCACAGCAGTGACACTGACATGGTGGTGTGTTAAGTGTGTGTTGTGCTGGTATGAGTGGATCAGACACAGCAGCACTACTGGAGTTTTTAAACACCTCACTGTCACTGCTGGACTGAGAATAGTCCACCAACCAAAAACATCCAGCCAACAGCACCCTGTGGGCAGCGTCCTGTGACCACTGATAAAGGTCTAGAAGATGACCAACTCAAACAGCAGCAATAGATGAGCGATCGTAGTTGGACCAACTAAGTAGGAGTGTCTAATAGAGTGGACAGTGAGAGGACACGATATTTAAAAACTCCAGCAGCGCTGCTGTGTCTGCTCCACTCATACCAGCACGACACACACTAACACACCACCAACATGTCAGTGTCAGTGCAGTGCTGAGAATGATGCACCACCTAAATAATACCTGCTCTGTAGTGGTCCTGGGAGCGTCCTGACCATTGAAGAACAGCATGAAAGGGGGCTAACAAAGCATGCAGAGAAACAGATGGACTACAGTCAGTAATTGTAGAACTACAAAGTGCTTCTATATGGGAAGTGGAGCTGATAAAATGGAGAGTGAGTGTAGAAACAAGGAGGTTTTAATGTTTTGGCTGATTCAATGTCTAGAAACTCCAACCACTTCTCTTGGCTTGAGTTCGTATAAAAGTGATTACGCACAAAGAAAACCTGTATAGTGGTTAGACGGTCAATTTTTTAGATCAATTCTGAAAATAATGGAAGACTTGTTTTCCAGGGATGAGGATTATTTATTTATTTATTAGGATTTTAATGTCATGTTTTTTTTTACACGCTTTTGGTTACATTCATGACAGGAACAGTAGTTACTCATTACACAAGGTTCATAATTTCAAAAGGTTATATCGAACACAGTCTTGGACAATTTAGTGTCTCCAATTCACCTCACTTGCACGTCTTTGGCCTGAGCCTGAGAGCACTCTTTTCTCATCTTCTGTGCAGGCGCCATCAATCAGCCAGCAGAGGTCGTAATTGCACCAGTCGTGAGAGAGAGAGAGAGAGACCCCATCCGGCTTAGTCCCGCCCATATCTGAACAACAGGCCAATCGTTGTTCATGTGGCCACTCGGCCTTAGACGGCAGGCAGAGCTGAGATTCGATACGATGTATTCGAGATCCCAGCTCTGGTTCCAGCGTGTGTTTTTACCGCTGCGCCACCTGAGCGGCCCGCTGCATGTTTTTTAAAGCCAGCTTCAGAGATCCAGTCTCTGCCGATGCTAACTGTATTGGATCTTATTTCTGAGCTGTATCTATATGCAATTTAGCTCATAAGTGAATATACCAGCCCTCCGTCAGACAGGTTGTGATAGCTAATACATTTCTGTGATCAGTCCACCCCAAAACTGCTACTCATTTGAAGCAATGCCCTTATTTTCTTGATCCCTTACAGAAATGGAATAAAAACAATTACTTATATTAATTTAAGTACTATAAAATGCATCTGACTAATACAGCCCCAATGCAGCTGAACCTGAAGGTTCGTCATAAGAACATTAGAATGTCATACGACTTAAAGGTTTCAAGCTAATTTGTTAGCTAACACACTAAAGGCAGATAAAAGGAATGCAAACACTCTACATTCTAAAAAGAAATTAATAATAATTAAAAAAATACACCACCAACTACATCCACGTTCAATGTTACACACTGTACTGTAACGTCACTCTTTAAAACACACTTTAAAAAGACCTTTTCCGTATAAATATATACATTTGTTGACTTATAAAAAACTAACTCTGCAGTTTGAGCTTTCACATCAAATATATAGATAATTTTTCTAACCCCCCCCCCCTTCAAACCTTCTCCCATCCTCAAGAGACTTTTCCTTTACAGGTTTAAGGAAAAAGCTCAAGGATATGTACACTACGTCTCCTGGATTTACGATAGGCGGAGACTGCTGGGCTGTGCGGTCGTGCACTAGGGCAGGCTGGCGATGTCCCGTTTGGGTGGTGGGCCGTCTGGTTTGCAGCTGGCACTGTTGGCCTTGTCTTCAAACATCATCACTCTGAAAGGAGAACAAAGAAATAGACGATTAATGAACCAACTGGTTAATTTAGTAGGATTTAACCTAAAGGAGATGCCCAGTTTAATATCTGTAATGTCATTTACATTTCTGCTGTTTATAGTCATGTGAAAAAGTTAGGACACCCCTTAGTCTTTTTGAACATATTTAAACATATGAACGTTTGAGATTAATTTGAACAGTACTGAGAGATGGAGCTTATATCATTAAACAAATAAAACTGAAAAAATTACTTTTAAACACAACGCAATACCCTCAATTAGACGTCTCCTATAACCATCTACCAGTCTCTGACATCAACTGGGAGGAAGTTTTTCCCACTCGTCCATGCAGAATTCATTCCGCTGTGTGATGTCTGAGGGGTTTCTTGCATGCATACAATCTGCTGCAACCAATCTAGTCGCATACAAGAGATATGGTAGGTTCACAGATAGCAGTGTGTTCCCGTCTGTGGGGGGTGAAAAGAAGTGGTCAACGCATCACGATGGGTTGGAGGTCGCAGTGCGGCTTTCTTTGTTCAGGATGGGGGTTTGCACTGGTGGCTGATGTTTTTTTTTTTTTTTATTGGCCTTCGGTTCAATCTCGATCCATGGCGACTTGATGGATGAACGATCTGTAGGAATATCGATCCCGTGCAAGTCTAGATAGGTCCGCCAGGGTCTTCTCTGCCGTTACTGTGATTGTGTCGAGCCATCGAGTTGCTGGTCTTCCTCTTCGCCTTGTTCCTTCTATTCTTCCGACCATGATGTCCTTCTCCAGTGATCGCTCTCTTCGCATGATGTGTCCCAAGGAGGCAAGTCGTAGCTTAGTGATCCTTGATTCGAGTGACATGTCTGGCTTGATTTGTTCCAAAATTGATTTGTTTGTTCTTCTGACAGTCCAAGGTATTGATAACATCCTTCTCCAACAACACATTTCGAAGGCGTTGATTCTTCTGTCTTGTTTCTTTATCGTCCAGGTTTCACATCCGTATGTCACCATTTACATTAAAATTTTCAGCATTTAGCAGACGCTTTTATCCAAAGCGACTTACACAATGAGCAGAACACGATGAGCAATTGAGGGTTGAGGGCCTTGCTCAGGGACCCAACAGTGGCAACTTGGTGGTGGCGGGGCTTGAACCGGCAACCTTCTGTTTACTAGTCCAGTACCTTAACCACTGAGCTATCACTGGCCCCTACCACAGAGAAGACTAAACTATGTACAAGGCGTATTTTCGTCAACTGTGAAATGTTCCTCGATTTGAAGACCTTGTCCAGTGACTTCATTGTTGATTTCCCCATACCTATTCTCCGTCTGATTTCCGGTGTCATTTCAGCATTTTGAGTGATCAACGCTCCGAGTAGGTTGTAGTCCTTTACAACCTCCAGTTCGTCGCCATCCATCTCAAATGTGTCCCGGTCGTATCTGGCAGTAGTCAATCTCTTTGTCTTCTTTGTGTTGAGTAACAGCCCCATGTTCGAGCTTTCCAGCTTGATGCTCCGTAATAAGTCCTTCATTCCATCTGCACTTGTTGTTATCAGAGTTGTATCATCTGCGTATCTAAGATTGTTGATGATTCGTCCAGCAATTTTAATTACTTCTTCTTTTTCAGTTAGTCTAGCCTTCCTGAAAATGGCTTCTACTGATGTTACAACCAAGTAAATGAAGGCTCAGTGCAAAGGAGGATAATGTAGCTAGAGGTGGCAAAGCTGGAGGGGGAGAAGATAAC
The DNA here is from genome assembly GCF_030014385.1 of Trichomycterus rosablanca. Lineage (NCBI taxonomy): Eukaryota > Metazoa > Chordata > Actinopteri > Siluriformes > Trichomycteridae > Trichomycterus > Trichomycterus rosablanca. Next base: position 8,140,561 of record NC_086013.1, read on the forward strand.
ACACTGTTTACACTTCAGATACCTTTTTCCTCTTTTTTACCCTGCTTATGATATTTTGCCAAGCAACCAAAGTAGCGAGAAATGCACTCGTCATCTGTGAGACGTTCCGACATGTGAAGTCACATGATAGATTCTGAGATCTGCCGTGTAAACTGTAAAGCTGCTCATGAAGAGGTTACAGCAACTTTTAACTACATCTTCTGTTGTTTAACGGAAACGAGGTTAAAGACTGCCGTGCCAACAATGCTGCTCCTGCTAGATGAGATGGGTTCACCTGGCGTGTTTGCACCAAAAACCTATTTATTTAAAGTATCCTCCAGGCCACCCAAGAAGGATGGGGGTCCCTGCTGAGTCTGGTTCCTCTCACGGTTTCTTCCTGTAATTTTAAGGGAGTTTTTCCTTGCCACTGTCACCCACAAGGGTTTTTGGTCTGTTGGTCCTGGATTCTGTAAAGTTGCTTTGAGACAATGTCCGTTGTAAAAAGCGCTATATAAATAAATTTGACTTGACCTGACAGCAATGAAAAAAAAAAACTGTTGATGGTGCTGTTTTTAGCTCCATCACCTTTTTTTAAAGGAAGTGGCTGCTTGAAAACTTAAAATAGCTTTGTTCTCCATTTTTAAATGAGCAGAATGAGGACGTGAAGCGGTCATGACATCTATTCAGAGGTAGTGCCTTTACTTTCCTTTTCTGGTGAACCCACGCAAATCTCCTTTAAGCTCTTAACAAGCTGTGAGCCTGCGCTTGACCGATGGCTGTGCACATACGAGGACGCACGCACTACTGTAACAGCATCAAAAAGACGTTGGTGGAGCGTGACGTATTTGCAGTCACCATGTTTACTGCTTCATATTATGATTTAAAAGCCATGATACTGCTTTGTATCTCTACAAGAACCTCAGTAATGCTTTGTTTGGTATATGGATTACTGCCCTTGGGCTTTGAATAACTAGAACTAAAATTAAAGCTATAATCAGGCTATTATGTTTTTTTATATGTTTTATATTTAGTGCATAAGCATTTAAAATAGCTATTGTTACTAGTAAATGGGAGCATATGATATTAGCACTACCCTTATATAGAAAAGACAAGTATTTTGCTGCTTGCCTTCCAGCACTGCAGGGCTACTTAGAGCTGCCCTAAATTCCCTCTCTGACCCATTTCACTCAGCGGGAGCTGCATACATCCCCATATTCATCTGGGTCGAGAGAATGGTGGGGTGGAAATCAAGACGTTGACGGATCATGGAACAAATACATTGCACACAGGACCGGATAAACGTGCCAATTGTCGTTTCCTGTGTTGTATTGTGATTTCGGTGCAGCTTGCACCACCCCCCTGCTGGCCGGCAAGAGCTGCTGACTGGCACTTGGCAGTCGCCGGAAGCTTCTTCGCTCCAACCAGATACGGATTCCTACATAGTCGTTTGGTGCATAAAAAGTTGTGCTATGCTTTATGTGATAGAGCACACAGGTTCACCGAGGCATGAGGAGAAACCCCATTTGACCTTACCAAGCTCAGACACTGTCAGCTGGATTTGTCAGCACACCTGGCCAGGACAGCAAGACTTAGATTTAATTGAGAGCCCACCAAGTAAATCATTTTTAATATGTACATTCCCACTAAGTGTTACAATATACAGTATGTCCAGAGTTATGTGGATGCCTGACCATGAGCTTGTTGGACATCACATTCCAAAACAGGCTCTTCTTGAGGTCATTCCACTTGATTTTAGAGAAGGTTGCTGGGATTATGTGCCAAAGAGCATTTGTGAGGTCAGGCACTGTTGGACATCAAGTAGGTCATTTTTAATATGTACATCCCTACTGAAAGCTACATTATATGGTCAGAGTTATTTGGTCACCTGACCAAAAGCATTGGCTCTTCTTTGAGGTCATTCCACTTGACTTTGGAGAGTGTTGCTGGGTATATGTCCCAAAGAGCATTTGTGAGGTCAGGCGTTGTTGTACGAGAGTCCATCAAGTAGGTAATTTTTAATATGTACATCCCTACTGAATGTTACACTATATGGTCAGAGTTATGTGGACACCTGACCTTTTTTTATGACATTCCACTTGATTTTAGAGAGTGTTGCTGGGATTATTTCCCAAAGAGCATTTTTGAGGTCAGGCACTGTTGATGGAGCCCATCAAGTAGGTCATTTTGAATATGTACATCCCTACTGAATGCTACACTATATGGTCAGAGTTTTGTGGACACCTGACCTTCCAAAACCATTGTTGCAGGCATTATGCACCAAAGATCATTTGAATGGTACACTATATGATCAGAGGTATGTGGACACCTGATCATTTGCTTGTTGGACATCACATTCCTTCTTGAGGTTATTCCACCTGGTTTTGGAGAATGTTGCTGGGTATATGTTCCAAAGAGCATTTGTGAGGTCAGGCACTAATGTTGAATGAGAGCCCATCAAGTACTGTAGGTCATTTTGAACATATACATCCCTACTAAATACTACACTATAAGGCCAAACTATTTGGGCACCTGACCAAAAGTATTGGCTCTTTTTTGAGGTTGTTTCACTTTATTTTGAAGAGCGTACCTGGGATTATGTCCCAAAGAGCAGGTCAGGCACTAATGTTGGACGAGTGCCCATCAAGTAGGTCATTTTGAATATGTACATTCATTCCCACTGAGTGAGTGCTACACTAAGGTCAGAGGTATGTAGACACCTGACCAAATGCTTTGTTGGACATCACAGTCAAAAACCATGGGATCCTCCTGAGGTCATTCCACTTGGTTTTGGAGACTGTTATTGGGTATATGTCCCAAGGAGCATTTGAAAGGTCAGGCACTAATGTTGGACGAGAGCCCATCAAATATACGGTCACTATATGGTCAGAGATATGTGGGCACTGGACCATGCGCTTGTTGCACATGTTGGACGAGAGTTCATCTAGTAGGTCATTCTGAATATGTACATACTTACTAAATGGTACGCTATATGGTCAAAAGTATGTGGACACCTGACCATGAGCTTGTTGGACATCACATTGCAAAACTGTGGGCTCTTCTTGAGGTCATTCCACTTGATTTTGGAGAGTGTTTCTGGAATTATGCATTAAAGAGCATTTAAGAGGTCAGGCACTAATGTTGGACGAGAGCCCATCAAGTAGGTCATTTTGAATGTGTACATTCAGATTTTGGAGAGTGTTGCTGGGTATATGTCCCAAGGAGCATTTGAAAGGTCAGGCACTAATGTTGGACGAGAGTCCATCAAGTATAAGGTCACTATATGGTCAGAGATATGTGGGCACTTGACCATGCGCTTGTTGGACATCGCATTCCAAAACCACTGGCTCCTCTATGAGGTCGGTAGGGAATATGTGCCAAAGACCAGGCACCAACACTGGACAAGATGGTTTGCTTGTAGTCAGCAATTCAATTAAGGCCAACAGTGTTCAGTGGGGTAAAGGTCAGGGCTCTGTGAGCCACTGGAGATTAGAGACATCAAACTTGTCAACCCATATCCTTGTATAGAGGCAGTGTCATGCTGGAACAAAAAATTGGTAGCATGTAATTTATTTTATATAATTGATTGTATACACCTGGGTGTGGCTAGAACTTGGTAGGCTACACCAACCAGAATAAACAACCAACCAGACTGACTGCAATCACGTCATTATGTCATTAGGAACCTAAATGCTCCTCGACCCCGGTTATGCTTTCTTTAAAGCTTACACTTAATATTTACTTTGGTTAAGCCAGTATTACTAAGCAAATTGTCAGCTTTGCAGAACTCGAGCCAGTCAGTGTCTGAGAATGTGCTAACAGTTTGTAGCCACTTATTAGTAACAGTCAAACTGTAAACTGTGACAGCAGCTGCGGACCTTGGCATCAGTTCCCAGTTCTCTTATTATCAACACGCATAATTTAGCAAGTCTGACTGAAGCCAAGCCTTTCTCTCCTTTGCCAAGAACTGGCAAAGCTCAAAGGCTTCTGTTCTCTGCCCCCACCTTTTGTTTTTCCCAACTTTCCCCTTGGGAAAAAATGAAGAATTGGGAGGGGTGTTACACTGACTTATGGCAACTTGAAAAACATCCATATTGGTGTAGACGAGTTAGAAAACAAGGGAGCTTTCAAGCAGTGGAGAACATAAAAAGCTTTGCTTACTATTTTATTAGCTTTTAATGTGAGTTATTAGTGTCAGTGTGCAAAAATGTAATCATGGTTTGGTACAAAAGCAGCATCCAGGAAAGGCTGAGTCTTTGATGAGCAAAGATGATCAGAGGATCTCCAGTTTGTCAACAAATGTGTGAGAAAATGATTAAAATGTTTAAAAACAAATGTACCTCATATGTAACTTGCATATTTCTCCCTCTACAGTGCATAATATCATTAAACTATTCAAGGAATCGGGAGGAATTTCAGTGCGTAAAGGCCAAGGGCACAAGCTTAAGCTGAACACCTGTGATCTTCGATCCCTCAGACGGCACTGCATCAAGAACCGCCACTCAACAATAGCTGATATAACCACATGGGTGAGGGATTACTTTGGCAAACCTTTGTCAAGCACCACAATACAGAGTTACATGCACAAATGCCACTTAAAACTTTACTGTGCAAAAAAGAAGCCTTATGTTAACCATGTCCAGAAGTGGCGTCGACTTCTCTGGGCTCTGAGGCATCTAAGATGGACCATCACATAGTGGAAATGTGTGGTCAGATGAATCAGCATTTCAGGTCTTTTTTGGAAAAACTGGACGCCATGTGCTCCGAACCAAAGACGAAAAGGATCGTCCAGACTGTTATCAGGAACAAGTCCAAAAGCCAGGGTGTGTCATGGTATGGGGCTGTGTCAGTGCCCTTGGCAAAGGTCATTTACACTTCTGTGATGGCAGCATTAATGCAGAAAAGTACATTGAGATCTTAGAGCAACATGTGCTGCCTTCAAGACGTCGTCTTTTCCAGGGACGTCCATGCATTTTTCAACAAGACGATGCAAAACCACATGCTGCACACATTACAAAGGCATGGCTGCAGAATAAGAGGGTACAGGTACTGAACCGGCCTGCCTGCAGTCCTGACCTGTCCTCAGTAGAGAATGTGTGGAGAATTTTGAAACGAAAAATGCGACAACGACCCAGTACTGTTGCACATCTTAAGACGTGTTTGCAGGAAGAATGAGACAAAATAAAAGCTGAAACACTAAATCACTTGGTCTCCTCGGTGCCAGAAAGTTTCTTAAGTGTGATGAAAAGGAACGGCAACATTACAAAGTGGTAAATGCTTAACTTTTTTTCAGAACATGTTGCAGGCCTGAAATGCAGGAATGGATGTTTATTAATAAATGAAGTTCTGCAATCAAACAAAAGTCAAAGTAAATGTAAGAAACTGGTGTTTTTTTGTTTAGTTTTTTTCAATTATTTGCATTTTCCATGCTGGCCCAACTTTTTCTGATTTGGGGTTGTAAATCTATAAGCCAGCTTACATGCCATGCCAACAGTTAACCAACTGATAAAGAACCCATGAATTAACCGTTGACCCTAATCCTGCTGTTTTCACCTCCAGTAATGACGGTTTTGCTCAACCATCATGTAAAAGATAATCCGCTGCATCGAGTCACAACCTACCTCACACTGAGATAACGGCAGAGATAGCCTGTCGTGCTGACACGGCAGTGAATTTGCTGACATAATTAAATGCGTGACCTTAAATATCCCTACCGAGCGGAAGCTGCCTGCATAAATAAGCCTATGCAACAGTTTTCCTGAGGAAACTCCCACACCCCCTCACTTACAGTTTGAGCACGGCCGAGCGCTTGCCCAGCATCATCTTCACAAAGTCTCGGTAGTTGATCGTGTCACTGGAGCCGCCAGTCACCTCCGAGATCATCTTCTTCATCTCCAGATGGGTCTTGGGTACACCCAGCTTTTCCATCATCCTCTTCAGGCCCATCATATCTGAACAGACAGACAGAAAACCCAAACTGGAACCTTTTTCTACTGCATTTTATTTTATTAGGATGTTTAACATTATATTTTACACACTTTGGTTCTATTCACAGTTCAAGTCTTTAAATGGACAAATTACTATCTCCAGTTCACCTCATATGAATGTCTTTGGACTGTGGGAGGACACCGAAGCTCCAGAAGCAAACCCGTACAGAACATGCAAATTCCACAAAGAAAGGACCCAGACCGTTCCACCTGCCAATCAAACCCGCAGGACCTTCTTGCTGTGAGGCAAAAGTGCTACCCACTGAGCCACCATGTCTTTTACTAACCCAGTATACACTGATCAGCCATAACATTAAAATCACCTCCTTGTTTCTACACTCACTGTCCAGTGTATCAGCTCCACTTACCATATAGAAGCACTTTGTAGTTCTACAATTAGTCCATCTGTTTCTCTACATGCTTTTTTTAGCCTGCTTTCACCCTGTTCTTCAATGGTCAGGACCCCCACAGAGCAGGTATTATTTAGGTGGTGGATCAGTCTCAGCACTGCAGTGACACTAACACACTGTGTGTTGTGCTGGTGTGAGTGGATCAGACAAAGCAGTGTGTCCACTCACTGTCCACTCTATTAGACACTCCTACCTAGTTGGTCCACCTTGTAGATGTAAAGTCAGAGACGATCGCTCATCTATTGCTGCTGTTTCAGTTGGTCATCTTCTAGACCATCAGTGGTCACAGGACGCTGCCCACGGGGCGCTGTTGGCTGCATGTTTTTGGTTGGTGGACTATTCTCAGTCCAGCAGGGACAGTGAGGTGTTTAAAAACTTCATCAGTGCTGCTGTGTCTTATCCCCTCATACCAGCACAACACACACTAACACACCACCACCATGTCAGTGTCACTGCAGTGCTGAGAATGATCCACCACCCAAATAATACCCACTCTGTGGTGGTCCTGACCATTGAAGAACAGGGTGAAAGGGGGCTAACAAAGCATGCAGAGAAACATGGACTACAGTCAGTAATTGTAGAACTACAATGTGCTTCTATATGGTAAGTGGAGCTGATAAAATTGACAGTGAGTGTAGAATCAAGGAGGTGGTTTTAAAGTTATGGCTTTTTGAGCCATCAAAGTTGGAATGACTGTATAAACTGTATAGTAGGGACATATTAAATGTTAGGCTGGTGGTAGTTATTCGTAGTGCACATACTGAATGCAGCAGATATGGGCAACATCAAGAGCTGAGTGACATGGATAAGAGTCAAATAGGGCCAGAAGACTTGAAGTATCTCAGCTGGTATCTGGCCTGAGGAGGGACAAGCCACAAACTGCCAACAGGTTGCTGTGCAGCCAAGACTTATTGATGCCAGAGGACATGAAGGCTGTGCCATCTGTTATGGACCAACAGAAGGTCAACTGTGGTGATGAGATAAATGTGTCACAACTGTGCATTTGTGTATGGGACTGGGTAGTAGCAGACCGGTCAAAGAACCCAAGCTTACTCCTGTCCTCTTTCAAAAGCACCTACAATGTACACACAAGCATCAGAACTGGACACTGGGCAATGGAAGAAGGTCAACAGGTCAGATGACTCGTTTTCTTCAAGATAGTGTGAACAGCTGGGTACATGTGTAACATTTCCCTGTGGAAGAGGTAGCACCAAGGTGCTCACTGTAGGACCTGCTGGTAATTTCCTGGCACTAGATATCATAGAACTACTTCAGATGTCTTGTGTAGTCCATGTCAGCAGGTCAGAGCTGTTTCAATAGCATATTGGGTGGGTGGTCATAAAGTTTTGGCCTATTTGTGTATATAAAAAAACAATAAGGTTTGTAGTTAAGGAATCCAATTGTGATGGGATTTTAATGACACAACACTTTTAGGTATTAGGTCTTCACTCTTAGTTTGGCATTCTTTTGAAATTCAGACATATCCAATTCACCTGGACATATTTACATGACACCTAAGCTGGATACGTAGAGGCTGGAATCTAGCACTTATCTCCTTTGATAGAGGGGAAAGCTGGCATTCCTTTGTAACCTGGCAGCAATGGAACACTAAGTGGATCACGTCAGGTTCTCCTTATGTACTGGCACCTCGACCAGACTGTAAGCACTGTGGTTGTGGCGGAAAAAAGGTGACTTTCAATCTGACCTTTTCTCCCTAGACAATGGCAACTGTGGCAGTAGAGTGCCTGACCAGGTCGGCGGCCCTGCCAAGACATGAGCCGGGGTCTCCGTGGCTCTGTGTGTGCACCATATTAAAGTACAGACACGTCGGAAATCTGTTATGACTTAAAGCCACAGTTTGGGCCATCTAAGCAAAAACACTCTTATAATAACCAATATACACTGATCAGGCATAACATTGTGACCGTTGACAGTTACGTGAATAACACTGACAAGGGCCAAATTGTGATGGCTAGACGACTGGGTCAGAGCATCTCCAAAACTGCAGCTCTTGTAACGGTGGAACAGTGGTAAACCGGTGACAGGGTCATGGGCGGCCAAGGCTCGTTGAGGCACGTCCGACAGATCCAACAGACGAGCTGCTGTAGCTCAAATTGCTGAAGAAGTTAATGCTGGTTCTGATAGAAAGGTGTCAGGATACACAGTGCATCACAGTTGCTGTGATTGTGATTCACTATTCTGACACTACAAAGCTGAGTGATCTTAAAACAGAGTTATTTTAGCTGCTAAGGGAGTTACCTCGTCAGCTAATTAACACTTTTCTTATGAGGTTTTGCACAGGAAGACGGGGAGAAAAAAAAACACTTCACTAATTGCAGACATCAAACACTTAAACACATCAAAACCAAATGGCACTGCCAGGGCTCTACAAGTACACTTATTTTTAGATTGGAACACTGATACACGTACATTAAATTTCGTAAATAAATGTTTTTATTTCAGCTAAACATTCATTTACAAAAAAACTGCACACCACTGATTAAACCTTTTACAGACTCTGTTGTTTATTATTACTTATACCGATCAGCCATAACATTAAAACCACCTCCTTGTTTCTACACTCTGTCCATTTTATCAGCTCCACTTACCATATAGAAGCACTTTGTAGTTCTACAATTACTGACTGTAGTCCATCTTGTTTCTCTGCATGCTTTGTCAGCCCCCTTTCATGCTGTTCTTCAATGGTCAGGACCCCCAAAAGACCACCAAAGAGCAGGTATTATTTGGATGGTGGGTCATTCTCAGCATTGCAGTGACACTGACATGGTGGTGGTGTTTTAGTGTGTGTTGTGCTGAAGTTTTTAAATACCGTGTCCACTCACTGTCCACTCTATGAGACACTCCTACCTAGTTGGTCCACCTTGTAGATGTAAAGTCAGAGACGATCGCTCATCTATTGCTGCTGTTTGAGTTGGTCATCTTCTAGACCTTCATCAGTGATCACAGGACGCTGCCCACGGGGCGCTGTTGACTGAATGTTTTTGATTGGTGGACTATTCTATATACAGTCCAGCAGTGACAGTGAGGTGTTTAAAAACTCCAGCAGCGCTGCTGTGTCTGATCCACTCATACCAGCACAACACACACTAACACACCACCACCATGTCAGTGTCACTGCAGTGCTGAGAATGATCCACCACCCAAATAATACCTGCTCTGGTGGTCCTGGGGGTCCAATTCACCTCACTTACATGTCTTTGGGCTGTGGGATGAAAACCGGACAAACTTCCACACACAGAAAGGACCTGGATCGCTTCATCTGGGAAACAAACCCAGGACCTTCTCTAAAGAGAATGTTGAAGTATAAAAACTATAATTGTAAGTCATTAATTAATAATTTATACTAATAATAATTATTTTATTATTTTAGAATTATTATTGTCGCTATTATTATAAGCAAAATTTCACTGTACTTGTTCTATTACATTATAACACATGGCATGGAATCCAAAGCAGTGCATTTGAAACAATATGCTAAATTCACCTGTTACAGGCCACCAAATGTGTTTGGACAGTTGCTGTTTGCAGCTGTTCTGTATATAGCAGGTGGAAAGGGTGTGTGTTCTCGCAGTGCATGCACAAGTGGGCTATTGGTGTGGTTTTTTTTCTCCTAACAACCACAGACTATAACTTTAGCTGCCGTACAGACACTGAAGAGCAGAACCACAAATTTATTGAATGGTTGAGCCTATGACATTAACATGACCATATTAAGTTCAGTGATGCTTACAAATATCCTACAAACAACGTAATGTGGCTATTATCATCATTTTTCCACCCAATTTAGTCATATCTAATTACCCAGTAGTATCTTTCCACCACTGCTGCAGACCACTACCCTAGGGCCGTACCTAGCAGACACGCGTGTAATTGCCATCTGCTTTTTTAAACCATGCCAGCCAGGGGTTCACACAAAAATCAGTATCACATATGGTAATCTCCATTACTCAGCATCTCTGTCCAGGCGCCTAAAAGTCTTCGAGTCTGTGTAGGCCCGGCCGGAGGATAGCACAATCGGATCTCAGCGGTGGTGGGCTAGTGCATAACAGACCGCCGTGCCACCCGAGTGCATGTGTCTTTTATCTTTAGGGTGGTTGTTGTTTAAGTGTTAATAAATAAAAAAGACTCATGGCTCTCACTGTGGTTTACTAAAGTCCCGAAACCTTAAGAAATAAATAACCTTTATAACCCATTTTATTTATTTATATATTTTAAAGGGCAGTTATAGCCTAGTGGTTAAGGTACTGGACCTGTAATCAGAAGGTTGCCGGTTCAAGCCCCACCACTGTCAGGTTGCCACTGTTGGGCCCTTGAGCAAGGCCCTTAACCCTCAATTGCTTACATTGTATACTGTCACAACTGTAAGTCGCTTTGGATAAAAACGTCTGCTAAATGGCAAAAATGTAAATGTAAATGTAATAACCCCCGGGCGGCACAGTGGCTAAGTGGGTTGCACTGTCGCCTCACAGCAAGAAGGTCCAGGGTTCCATCCCCAGGTGGGGCGTTCCGGGTCCTTTATGTGCGGAGTTGGCATGTTCTCCCCATATCTGTGTGGGTTTCCTCTCACACTGAATTGCTCTATAGGTGAATGGGTGTGTGTGTCTGCCCTGCAATGGACTGGCACCCCGTCCAGGGTGTTACTGTGTGTCTTGTGTCAGTTGAAAAGCTGGGACAGGCTCCAGCAAGCGGTTAGGAAAGTGAGTGAGGATGTTACCTTTGTGGGGGTTATTACTCAAACAGGACACAAAGTACAGGTCAGATATTTAAAAATGGTCATTTTTTCATAAGGTTTGTAACTGTGGGGATTCAAGACCCGAACAATAAAGCTCTGTGCAGCCTGTTGTCCTCTGTCTAACAGACATGGCACACAGACTGTGATTTCGCACTCTGTCCGCAGCCACATTAGAGCCTTTCAACACACACTCGAGTTTCTCAGCGGTTACGGTGTCACGTTTACGACGAACACACATTAATCACACATGCGCGCACACGGTCACACACTTACCGATCTCTCCCTCGTCGTTCAGATCAAACTCGGCATATTTATCTGCAAAGCAAATGCAAAAGGAAGACATTCATGTTTTAATAATGCTAAATAGTAATAAAGAGTAGGCTTAATTCTTTACTAGAATCACACACACACACCTGTCAGTGACAGGTGAGGGTGAAAGGACAGTAATCCCTGAGGAACCGCTGAGGTCCTGACAGAAACAGGCCTCAGCGGGTGGAGCTCACGCTTGCTTTTAATCACATGACCAGTAGTGTAACCAGTTACCACTGTTACTAAACCATTTTGTATCTTACCATGAACTCCCTAACTCTAGTCGTATCTAACTACCCAATCAGCGACAGTGCCAGCCATAACATTAAAACTACCTCTTGTTTCTACACTCAGTCCATTTTATCAGCTCCACTTACTATATAGAGGCACTTTGTAGTTCTACAATTACTGACTGTAGTCCATCTGTTTCTCTGCATGCTTTGTTAGCCCCCTTTACGCTGTTCTTTAATGGTCAGGACTCTCCCAGGACCACTACAGAGCAGGTATTATTTAGGTGGTGGATCATTCTCAGCACTGCAGTGACACTGACATGGTGGTGGTGTGTTAGTGTGTGTTGTGCTGGTATGAGTGGATCAGCGCTACTGGAGTTTTTAAACACCGTGTCCACTCACTGTCCACTCCTACCTAGTTGGTCCACCTTGTAGATGTAAAGTCAGAGACGATCGCTCATCTATTGCTGCTGTTTGAGTTGGTCATCTTCTAGACCTTCATCAGTGGTCACAGGACGCTGCCCACGGGGCGCTGTTGACTGGATATTGTTGGTTGGTGGACTATTCTCAGTCCAGCAGTGACAGTGAGGTGTTTAAAAACTCCAGCAGCAGTCTTATGCTGAGTCTTATCCACTCATATCTGCACAACACACACTAACACACCACCACCATGTCATTGTCACTGCAGTGCTGAGAATGACCAACACGCAAATAATACCTGCTCTGTAGTTGTCCTGACATGAAAGCATAAAAGTGGGCTAACAAAGCATGCAGAGAAACAGATGGACTATATTCAGTAATTGTAGAACTACTAAGTGCTTCTTCCAAGCAATCTTCCATTGAAGCATCTTGTTTTAAAGTTAATCTCTTTACAAAGTTCTATAAATCACGATCTGTTAAGTTTAAAGAATGTTTACATCTTTTCCGTTGTTTTTACACACGCAGAACTTGTTTCTGTATAACAAAGACAGCTCTGTTGGAAGGGGGGTTGTAACATTGTCTCTGTGAGAGCGGTTGATGGAGGTTACAATAGCGCCTCTTGTTAATACCTCCTCCTGCAACTCATGACTATTCACGACTAACTAAACTCAGTGGGAAAGAGAAGATGTAAAGACAGATGTATGGGGAAGAGCCTAAAAACACTGGCGTTTGAGCTCTCAAACCAAAAATATAACGCATATAATGGTTACATGTATATTTTTTTTCATTCAAAGTGCAGCTGCCCGTCTGGTTTTTAACCAGCCCAAACACCGCCACATCACCCCACTGCTGCGTTCTCTTCACTGGCTTCCTGTAGCTGCACGCATTCAGTTTAAAACACTGACGCTCGCCTACAAAGCCAAAAATGGACCAGCCCCAAGCTACCTTTGGGGTCTAATCAAACCCCGCTCTGTACCACGCAACCTCCGAGCCACTAGTCTCGCTCGACTTGATCCTCCACCCAGGACTAAAGGAAGACAAGCATCAAGGCTCTTCTCTGTTCTAGCACCCAAGTGGTGGAATGAACTTCCTCTGTCTGTCCGAACATCTGAGTCTCTTGCTGTCTTTAAAAAAACGATTAAAAACCTTCATCACCTTTTTACTAAGCACTTAAGCTGACTTGGAAAAATTTTTTTAGTAAATAAGTACATTTCCAAAAAAAAAAAAAAAAAAAAAACAACACTTTGGTTCTAACAGGTTTCAGCAGATTTGTGTTCTTCGACTGTTGTTTACTAAAATTTGAGAAATGAAATGTTTACTATGGAAGCACTTCTGTAAGTCGCTCTGGATAAGAGCGTCTGCTAAATGCAGAAAATGTAAATGTATTTGTTATAACAAATTTTTACCTATTTAGTAAGGCTGGCTTGATACCACTTTATGTCCGATACCGATACTGCAAATTAAGTATCTGCCGATACCGATACCAATCCGATACCATCATTTCTCCTCTCAAACAACTAAGCAGTAATAATACATGTCTCAATGCACCATGGTTAAACTATCTAAATAACAATGCTCAGATTGTGAAACAAATATTCTAAAGGAATAAATACAGAACCTACAACATCACACTTATGCAAAACTGCTGTTTTTATTTTCACTTTTACACATAGAACATTTAGCAGCATTTTTGGTTTCACTTACGTTCCAGCTGTTGTTCACGTGACACATCTCGCTTTACAGCGTGTCGTCTAAAGAGTCTACAATTGTTTGGTTGAGATTTTCCATTAAAGTTCTGTCATGTTTTTAGATGATTAAACCCTGCTGGACTAAACGGGAAACGGTGTAGTTTGTTTTATTTCATAACACTAATGGATTAATCGTTGAGGATGCGAGAGATCTCCAAGCCGGGACAAGATAGGTTTTCTTTATCTCAGGTGAGCGATTTATCATTTATAAAGTGATTTTTATTGTGTTTAAACAGTGTTTTTAGTTGTGGCAGTAGTAGATGATTTTTTTTAAATGCTAAAAGTTAAAGTAGATCAGTGTGTTTTAATTTCTGAATGGCTGTTGCGGATGAGTTGTAGATCAGTGGTACATGTTAATGATGTCATCAAGATGCACCTTGTTACGGCAGTTGCAGAGTGAGCTGGTAATAAACGGGTGTAATAATCTTCGGGTGTTATTTGCTTTACACACAAACAATGGCCTTATTTACATTAAGCGTTATTTACATTAAGCGACAGTATCGGATCGGATTACACGTACAATCCAGTGATTTGGGCCTATATCGGACCGATACTGATACAGAGTATCGGATTGGTGCCAGCCCTAGTATTTAGTATACTTAATTTAACTCTAATTGGGCGGCATGGTGACTCAAAGCAAGAAGGTCCCGGGTTCGACTCCCAGGTGGAGCAGTCCGGATCCTTTCTGTGTGGAGTTTGCATGTTGCATGAATCAATATTCATTTTAAACAGCAGAGGGCACTGGCGCTATACACCTCGCCTGGTTGACGTCATTTGCGCTATACGCCTGGTTGCCAAATTCAGGGTTTTTCAGCCAAATTGGGCTTAATTCAAAATTGTTTTGCATAGTTTGTACCTACCTCAGAAATAAAAGGGCATTCATTATTTAGATAAACAAAAGATAATCACAAATACAGTTTTTTTTTTATTAATTTTTTTAAGAAATAATAAGAGGAAACTTTGTCTTCAATTTCAGTTCGCATCGTATCGCGGGTAGAGTGTATCGTTACATCCCTACCAAAAAAGAATTGGATGTGGATTCTATGGGAATTTGTATGGTCTGGAACGACTGTTGGACAAACATGCCTGGTTTGCTATCGACATTCCAATTCATCCCAGACGCTTAGCACCGGTGGCAGGTCTACTTTAGATGAGCGTGCTCATAAACAGTCCACAAAATCTGGATATTAAACAGGAAAAGAACGAGAGCTGGTGTAAAAGTGACTAAAAATAGCCGGCATTTGGGGTTTCATTTTCGGCCATTCTCTCTCTCTCGCTCTCTCTCTCTCTCACAAACACACTCAGTTATTTCTCTCCTAAAATGCACATTCTCTCCGAGTCCCGAGAGAATTCCCGAGACCTAAAATAATAAGTAAGCACTCCTTGGGAAGAAAAACGTCTCTATAAAAAAGGGTGGTGCAGAGATGCATTCTTTTATAAACACTACATCATAGAGGCTACATAATGTACTCCTTAGATTATAGTTAATGGGTGACTAAGGTAGAACAGGGTGACGGATTTCTGCAGACAGGAATGAAACATAGCCATTAATCTAGTTAGCATGTTTATTCATTAATTTTTTTATAGCTCTATGTTTGCACATTTTTGATATTCTTGGCAGGAACAGTGTTTTGTGCTTGTGTGTGTTTTTTTTACAGTCGTATAAACCGATCAGCCATAACATTAAAACCACCTCCTTGTTTCTACACTCACTGTCAATTTTATCAGCTCCACTTACCATATAGAAGCACTTTGTAGTTCTACAATTACTGACTGTAGTCCATCTGTTTCTCTGCATGCTTTGTTAGCACCCTTTCATGCTGTTCTTCAATGGTCAGAACCCCCCACAGGACCACCACAGAGTAGGTATTATTTGGCTGGTGGGTCATTCTCAGCACTGCTGTGACATTGACATGGTGGTGGTGTGTTAGTGTGTGTTGTGCTGGTATGAACGGATCAGACACATGTCCATGTCCACTCACTGTCCAGTCTATTAGACACTACTACCTAGTTGGTCCACCTTGTAGATGTAAAGTCAGAGATCTAACCCTAGATCTTCTAGACCTCCATCAGTGGTCACAGGACGCTGCCCACGGGGCGCTGTTGGCTGGATATTTTTGGTTGGTGGACTATTCTCAGTCCAGCAGGGACAGTGAGGTGTTTAAAAACTCCAGCAGCACTGCTGTGTCTGATCCACTCATACCAGCACAACACACACTAACACACCACCACCATGTCAGTGTCACTGCAGTGCTGAGAATGATCCACCACCCAAATAATATCTACTCTGTGGTGGTCATGGGAAAGTCCTGACCATTGAAGAACAGCATGAAAGGGGGCTAACAAAGCATGCAAAGAAACAGATGGACTAGAGTCAGTAATTGTAGAACTACAAAGTGCTTCTATATGATAAGTGGAGCTGATAAAATGGACAGTGAGTGTAGAAACAAGGAGGTGGTTTTAATGTTATGGCTGATCAGTGATCAACCTAGTAAACTGCCTTGTTGCCTAATGCCTACCTAGGCAGCTGCCTAAGTAGAGAGGATTCTAATAAGACATTAAACTCATAAGGCAGATTATTTGGACACTACATGAAAAGCGATTACGGTGATTATGTCACAGAAGTTTGCAGTCTAAGGGCAGTTGTAGCCTAGTGGTTAAGGTACTTAACCACTAGTAATCAAAAGGTTGCTGGTTCAAGCCCACTGCCAGGTTGTCACTGTTGGACACTTGAGCAAGGACCTTAACCCTCAATTGCCTTAGACAGTATATTGTCACAGTACTGTAAGTCGCTTTGGATAAAAGCATCTGCTAAATTTTTACATTACAAGCATATGGACATCAGTAGTAGCACATACGCTTTGGAGAATTCCTTAGAGTCGCTCAAGTTCTTACTTTTGAAGGAATCCAGCTTGTCTGGCAAATCTTCTTCATCTCTGTACTTCTGATCTTCCATGAACTCCTGCAGAGACAATCGAAACAAATGATTAACAAATAAAACTGATAAATGTGTCATTATTGGCTGTATTACTCCTAAACCCCATTTCACCCCATGTCCCTCTTAAGCTGGATAGTTTGCACATTTGTTTGAACAAAATAATACATCACGGTAATTACCTATGTAAACACTGTATTAAAAGCACCAGAATGTGGCATTGAATTAAAAACGTTTAAACTTTTATCGGCTCAGACATTGAATTAATCACATAACATAATTTACCATAACATTTAGCCCACAGCATCAAGTTTTTGCTCTAAGCTCCACTGCTTAGCATCATCTGATTTGGACATGTGCCTACCAGAAGTAATAAATCTCTAATTAAATAATAAAGCACTTGTCTTTAGATGCTCGTTAGCAGAACGCTGAATGGAAAAATCAATGAGGACAAGCATGAATGACTCCGATTTAATAGAGAATGCTGAGTGAAGATGAAAAAGTGCAAACAAGTGTGTGTGAAAGTACATAAAGTCCCCATTCACGGTTAGACACCCCTGGTAAAGATGCTATCTATCTATCCATCTATCCTATCTATCTATCCACCCTATGTATCCGTCCAATCTATCTATCCATCTAGCCTATCTATCTATTCTATCCAATCAATCTATCCATCTATCTATCCATCCTATCTATCTATCCATCTATCCACCCTATCTATTCTATCGAATCAATCCATCTATCCATCCATCCAATCTATCTATCCATCCATCCAATCTATCTATCCATCCATCCAATCTATCCATCCATCCTATTCATCCGTCCTATTCATCCATCCTATCATCCATCTATCTAATCCATCCATCCATCTAATCCATCCATCCAATCTATCCATCCAATCTACCCAATCTATCTATCTATCCATCCATCCTATCTATCCATCCGTCCTATTCATCCATCCTATCCATCCATCTATCTAATCCATCCATCCATCTATCTATCTATCTAATCCATCCAGCCTATCTATCCATCCAATCCATCCATCCTATCCATCCATCCTATCCATCCATCCATCCAATCTATCCAATCAATCCATCCATCCATCCATCCATCCATCCTATCTATCCATCTATCTATCTATCTATCTATCTATCTATCTATCTATCTATCTATCTATCTATCTATCTATCCATCCATCCATCCATCCATCCATCCATCCATCCATCCATCCATCCATCCATCCAATCCATCCATCCATCCGTCCGTCTAATCCATCCATCCATCCATCCATCCTATCTATCCATCCTATCCATCCATCCATCCATCCATCCAGCCCATCTATCTTAGAGCATGAATGACTCCGATTTAATAGAGAATGCTGAGTGAAGACGAAAAAGTGCACACAAGCGTGTGTGTGGAAAGTACATAAAGTCCCCTTCACGGTTATAGACACCCCTGGTAAAGATGAGTAAAAACACTAATAAGAATAAGCCTATAAAAACACTTTTTCCATCCATCCAATTATTTATCTATCTATCCATCCATCCAATCTATCCATCCAAGGTGAAGATTTTCTTGTAGCTGTTCGTATTGTAGAATTCTGTTCTGATGGTGTTCATCTGTTGGCATGAATAAAGGATGTGTTCAAAGAAGTTCTTGATCCACAGAGGGGGTAACTGGGGTATGGTCTCCTTTTAGCAGATAGGTATGGGTCAATTTGGTGTGTCCTATGCAGCATCTTGTCTAGATACTTTGTTTCCATCACTTTTTTGGTGTATTGAGCTCTATATATTTTTATGGTAGGGTGAATCTTGTAAAGTTTGTTGGTGGTATATTTTTGCTGCAGTGGAGATTACAAATTATATACACCCCCGTCTTAATGGCAGATTTTTATGATATTAATGTGACCTATTATACGTACAATTCAATTGAAAAACAAATGGAAATGTTTTAGCTAGATAATAAAAAAAGAAAACACAATAATGTGGTTGCAAAAATACACACAGCCTTAAACTGACTTGATTTTATGACAGCATTCAGTCCTGACCTGGCAATCTTTGCCCACTCTTCCTTGCAGTGCTCCAAATCTGTCAGATTGCGAGAGCATCTCCTGTGTACAGCCCTCAGGGGTCTGACTGACCACTCCAAAACTTTAACCGTCTTCTGGTGAAGTCGTTCATTTGTTGATGTGGAGGTATGCTTTGGGCCATTGTTGTGCTGAGGGATGAAATCGATGACCACTAGGGCTACTGTGTTCCATGGTATTTGTACCGCCTTGGAATTTTTTTTACCCTCTTTGGATCCCTTGGATACCTAGTAAGCTCTGAAATTTTTATGGACTTATTCAGTCACTTTAATTGATGGCAAGTATACCAACTACTGTTTGACATGAGTTTGAACATGATTGGTTAATTTACCCCCTAAACAATTTATTCATCAGATCAATCAGTTCAAGTTTAAATATCAAATACAGTCATGGACAATTTAGTATCTCCAATTCACCTCACTTGCATGTCTTTGGACTGTGGGAGGAAACCGGAGCTCCCGGAGGAAACCCACACGGACACGGGGAGAACATGCAAACTCCACACAGAAAGGACCCGTACCGCGCCACCTAGGAATCAAACCCAGGACCTTCTTGCTGTAAGGCAAGAGTGCTACCCTCCGAGCCACCGTGCCACCCCTAAACAATGAGCTTGTTTATCAAATTGAAGTACACTGATTATAAGTCACATGATATGATTTATGAGCCATATATTTTTTTATATATTCACTGTATTTATCCAGTCACACTATACACTGATCAGCCATAACATTAAAACCTCCTCCTTGTTTCTACACTCACTGTCCATTTTATCAGCTCCACTTACCATATAGAAGCACTTTGTAGTTCTACCATTACTGACTGTAGTACATCGGTTTCTCTGCATGCTTGGTTAGCCCCCTTTCATGCTGTTTTTCAATGGTCAGGACCCCCACAGAGCAGGTATTATTTAGGTGGTGGATGATTCTCAGCACTGCAGTGACACTGTTAGTGTGTGTTGTGCTGGTATGAGTGGATCAGACACAGCAGCGCTGCTGGAGTTTTTACATACCATGTCCACTCACTGTCCACTCTATTAGACACTCCTACCTAGTTGTTCCACCTTGTAGATGTAAAGTCAGAGACGATCGCTCATCTATTGCTGCTGTTTGAGTCGGTCATCATCTTTTGGTTGGTGGACTATTCTCAGTCCAGCAGTGACAGTGAGGTGTTTAAAAACTCCAGCAGTGTTGCTGTGTCTGATCCACTCATACCAGCACAACACACACTAACACACCACCACCATGTCAGTGTCACTGCAGTGCTGAGAATGATCCACCATCTAAATAATACCTGCTCTGTAGTGGTCCTGTGGGGGTCCTGACCATTGAAGAACAGCATGAAAGCAGTCTAAAAAGGTATGTAGAGAAATTGTAGAAGTACAAAGTGCTTCTATGGTAAGTGGAGCTGATAAAATGGACAGTGAGTGTAGAAACAAGGAGGTGGTTTTAATGTTATGGCTGATCGGTGTAAATACAGCCATATACGAATTGCCGTGGCAGTGGGCTAGCAAAATAAAATGTCCATCAACAGATTTAAATGTGTGATATGAAATTCACACTACCATGTTTAGGTGTTAAACATTTTCCAAAAGATCTCCTGGCTCGTTTTAGTTCGTCTTATAAGATCTGTGCAATGTTCTTGCAAAAATAAAGAGGGTGGGAACATGTCACAGTCAGCAGCGTGCACACCCACCCACCCAGAAGAAAAAGACCGGAAGAGGAAAATGAGGAAGAGTGATAACAATAAAAAATGTAAACTAAAAATAAGTGAAATTAAGGTCAGAGATAGGGCGGTTAAGTGATTAAGAAATGACAAACATTGTTCATGGCTGGTGTTCTAGTATTTTTGGCTGGTAACCCAACTGACAAGCTTGATCATTTTCCATTTTCACTGCTCCACCACAGTCGTCCTCTCCCAAGTATTTACACATACTGTATTACAGATCTCATTTGGTCATAATTAAAAAGGACCTTCACATTTCTGCCATTCAAATCTCTGTATTATGTCATTTGACACCAGTGAAATGTTCCAAATGTTGCTGCTGTTTCCAGATACACTATATCACCAAAAGTATTCGCTCGTCTGCCTTCAGACGCATATGAACTTGAGTGACCTCTCATTTTTAATCCATAGGGTTTAATATGATGCCCCACCTTGCAGCAATAACAGCTACAACTCTTCTGGGAAGGCTTTCCAAAAGGTTTAGGAATGTGTTTATAGCGCATTTGTGAGGTCAGACACTGATGTTGGACAAGAAGGCCTGGCTCGCAGTCTCCGCTCTAATTAATCCCAAAGGTGTTCTATCTGGTTGAGGTCAGGACTCTTCCACACCAAACTCGCTCATCCATGCCTTTACAGTGGGGCCAAAAAGTATTTAGTCAGCCACTGATTGTGCAAGTTCTCCTACTTAGAAAGATGAGAGAGGTCTGTAATTTTCATCATAGGTACACTTCAACTATGAGAGACAAAATGAGAAAAAAAAAATCCAGGAAATCACATTGTAGGATTTTTAAAGAATTTATTTGTAAATTATGGTGGAAAATAAGTATTTGGTCGATAACAAACAAGCAAGATTTCTGGCTCTCACAGACCTGTAACTTCTTCTTTAAGAAGCTCTTCTGTCCTCCACTCATTACCTGTATTAATGGCACCTGTTTGACCTCGTTATCTGTATAAAAGACACCTGTCCACAGCCTCAAACAGTCAGACTCCAAACTCAACCATGGCCAAGACCAAAGAGCTGTCGAAGGACACCAGGAAGAAAATTGTAGACCTGCACCAGGCTGGGAAGAGTGAATCTACAATAGGCAAGCAGGTTGGTGTGAATAAATCAACTGTGGGAGCAATTGTAAGAAAATGGAAGACATACAAGACCATTGATAATCTCCCTTGATCTGGGGCCCCATGCAAGATCTCATCCCGTGGGGTCAAAATGATCATGAGAACGGTGAGCAAAAATCCCAGAACTACACGGAGGGACCTGATGAATGACCTGCAGAGAGCTGGGACCAAAGTAACAAAGGCTACCATCAGTAACACACTACGCCGAGAGGGACTCAAATCCTGCAGTGCCAGGCGTGTCCCCCTGCTTAAGCCAGTACATGTCCAGGCCCGTCTGAAGTTTGCCAGAGAGCATATGGATGATCCAGAAGAGGATTGGGAGAATATCATGTGGTCAGATGAAACCAAAATGGAACTTTTTGGTAAAAACTCAACTCGTCGTGTTTGGAGGAAGAAGAATGCTGAGTTGCATCCCAAGAACACCATACCTACTGTGAAGCATGGGGGTGGAAACATCATGCTTTGGGGCTGTTTTCCTGCAAAGGGGACAGGACGACTGATCCGTGTTAGGGGAAGAATGAACGGGGCCATGTATCGTGAGATTTTAAGCCAAAACCTACTTCCATCAGTGAGAGCATTGAAGATGGAACGTGGCTGGGTCTTCCAGCATGACAATGATCCCAAACACACCGCTCGGGCAACGAAGGAGTGGCTCCGTAAAAAGCATTTTAAAGTCCTGGAGTGGCCTAGCCAGTCTCCAGACCTCAACCTAATAGAAAATTTGTGGAGGGAGTTGAAAGTCTGTGTTGCCCAGCGACATTTGCCCATAATTTACAAATAAATTCTTTAAAAATCCTACAATGTGATTTCCTGGATTTTTTTTTTCTCATTTTGTCTCTCATAGTTGAAGTGTACCTATGATGAAAATTACAGACCTCTCTCATCTTTCTAAGTAGGAGAACTTGCACAATCAGTGGCTGACTAAATACTTTTTGGCCCCACTGTATGGAGCTTGCTTTGTGTACTGGTGCCCAGTCATGTTGGAACAGGAAGGGGCCATCCCCAAACTGTTCCCACACCAAGTCAGGAGCATGAAATTGTCCAGAATCTCTTGGTACGCTGAAGCAATAAGAGTTCCTTTCACTGGAACTAAGGGACCGAACCCAACTCCTGAAAAACAGCCCCACACCATAATCCCCCCCTCCACCAAACTTTACACTTGGCACAATGCAGTCAGACAAGTACCGTTCTCCTGACAACTGCCAAACCCAGACTCGTCCATCGGATTGCCAGACGGAGAAGCGTGATCCGTCACTCCAGAGAACACATCTGCACTGCTCTAGAGTCCAGTGGCGGCATGCTTTACACCACTGCATCCGACGGTTTGCATTGCGCTTGGTGATGTAAGGCCTGGATGCAGCTGCACGGCCATGGAAACTCATTCCGTGAAGCTCTACACACTGTTCTTGAGCTGATCTAAAGGTCACATGAAGTTTGGAGGTCTGTAGCGATTGACTCAGAAAATTGGCGACCTCTGCGCACTATGCGCCTCAGCATCAGCTGACATTTTACGTGGCCTAACACTTCGTGGCTGAGTTGCTGTTGTTCCCAATCACTTCCACTTTGTTCTAATACCACGGACAGTCGACTGTGGAATATTTAGTAGTGAGGAAATTTCATGACTGGACTTGTTGCACAGGTGGCATCACGGTACCACGCTGGAATTCACTGAGCTCCTGAGAGCGACCCGTTCTTTCACTAATATTAGTAAAAGCAGTCTGCATGCTTGGTGCTTGGTTTTATACACCTGTGGCCATGGAAGTGATTGAAACACCTGAATTAAATGATTTGGATGGGTGAGTGACTACTTTTGGCAATATAGTGTATTATTATATGTTAGATTTTTTTTTTTGCTACAAGATGTGGTGATTTTTGTGGGACAGTAGAATTAATAGTTTAAGCTGACATGGCTAGTTGAAAGTTAAGGCACTGACGTTTGACGAGAATGTGTTTAAAATTGACAATTTCATTAATTCCAAAAGTGTACAATAAATTACAGTGTGGTTAGGGTTGTGTTTGCCACTAAATTACCCCTACATCAAACTCACTGTATGGAACCTTATGTCCTTATGGAAATTGCTTTGTGCACAGGGGAACAATTTATTTGATAGAATTCACTTCATACACTTGCTAAATGTGGCTGAAAGAAGCTGACCTCAATAATTAGGAAGGGTGTCCACACACTTTTGACCTTATAGTGTGAAGTGGATCAAATCAAGCTGTGTATGCTGAGTGTAAGTCAAAGCTAAACATCATATGACAGCAAAGGACCTGAAGGAAGGTTAAGCTGACACCAGTTAGACCATGACCCATTCTACAATTCAGCATTACTTGCATAAATATGATCTGCATGGAGGAGGTATAACCACATCCCAAACATCAGTGCCCAAAATATGCAAACATTTAGATAAAGGCATTATTTAAACTGACGAAGCAAATGTTAATCTTTTGCCAGTCATCGTAAGCATGTTAAAATAAAAGAAAAATGGCATTTGGTAATAAAAACACCATGCCAACTTCTAAGCATGAGGTTGAACTATTAGGACCTCTCTGATCTCAGTACAATTAGCCAAAGCATACCTCAAAATCCACCATGAACCTCTTAAAAATGCAAGCTAATTTTTTTAATAAGCCCCACAAACTCTACAATCAAACTAGAGCTAGGCAAATATCAGGGAAAGAATTGAAAATAAAATAAATACGATTTAAATGTTTCCAGGACCACCGTGGCCTGAATAATTGTAAAACAGAAGCTGCTGCCAATCTTGGACCTTTCTAGAGTTGGCTGTCTGGCCAACCTAGGTATCAAAGCAAGAAGGGCCTTGGTCAGGGAGGTAACCAACAACCCAACCGTAACTATAAGAGTTCCAAAGATCCAGTGCAAAGATTGGAGAACATCTCTGCAACACTCCATTATCAGATCCTTAAGGTGCATGATGGAAGCTACTGTTGAGTAAAGGCATGAGACAGCTGTTTGGTGTTAGCTAAACAGCTGGTTAATACCATCCCGATGGTGAAAGATCGTGGTGGAAGAATCTTGCCATGATGATGTTGGCAGGGACACTTCGGTTACATTCATGATAGAAACACAAGATTCATCAGTTCACAAGTTTAATATCAAACACAGTCATGGACAATTTAGTATCTCCAATTCACCTTATTTGCACGTCTTCGGACTGTGGGAGAAAACCGGAGCTCCTGGAAGAAACCCACACAGACTCGGGGAGACCATGCAAACTTCACACAGAAAGGACCCAGACCTCTCCACCTGGGGATCGAACCCAAGACAAATATGCAGTAGCATCTCATCTCTAATATCAGTACAATGAATACTTCCACGACACCTGGATATTTTCCATGCAGTCTGAGAAAGGTCCAACAACAAAACAGTATCTGGTCAGTGAGGATCCCATTGAAAAAATTCCTTTTCCATTAATGGATGGGAAAAAAAGGCAACAGTCAGTAATTGTATACCCACAAAGTGCATCTATATAGTAGGTGAAGCCAACAAAGTTGGCAAGCAACCATAACATTAAAACCACCTCCTTGTTTCTACCCTCACTGTCCATTTTATCAGCTCCACTTACCATATAGAAGCACTTTGTAGTTCTACAATTACTGACTGTATTCCATCTGTTTCTCTGCACGCTTTGTTAGCCCCTTTCATGCTGTTCTTCAATAGTCAGGACCCCCACAGATAAGGTATTATTTGGGTGGTGGGTCATTCTCAGCATTGCAGTGAGTTGTGATGGTTTGCGTGGATCAGACACAGCAATGCTGCTAGAGTTTTTAAACACCTCACTGTCACTGCTAGACAGAGAATAGTCCACCAAACCATAGTATCCAAAAAATTTCCAGCCAACAGCACCCCTTGGGCAGCGTCCTGTGACCACTGATGAAGGTCTAGAAGGTGACCGACTCAAAAAGCAGCAATAGATGAGCGATCGTCTCTGACTTTACATCTACAGGGTGGACCAACTAGGTAGGAGTGTCTAATAGAGTGGACAGTGAGTGGACACGGTATTTAAAAACTCCAGCAGCACAACACACACTAACACACCACCACCTGGTCAGTGTGACTGCAGTGCTGAGAATGATCCTGACCATTGAAGAACAGCATGAAAGCAGGTTAACAAGATATGTAGAGAAACCGATGGACTACAGTCAGTAATTGTAGAACTACAAAGTGCTTCTATATGGTAAGTGGAGCTGATATATACTGTATGTGCAAATACATTTCTTTATAAGCATAGTAATAACAAAAACCCAGAACATTTCAAACAACAGTTCCATTCATTCTCCACCTCAACCAAACACGCTCCATATGATAAAAGAGGGAAATAATATTTAAATAGCATTATTGTAAAAATATACTCAGTATTTACATACAGGTTCTGGTTTAGTTTTTATCTGGAGGAAGTTGTAACCTTTTAGTTGCCGCTTTTTGTACAAAATGACCATTTTTAGAGGTTAACCAGAACATCTGAATACAAAGCTCTGCATTGTCTGATATAACGGCATTCATTTATGAGGTGATAACTGAGGGTCAAAGCCAAGTCTAGCTAACGCTGCACGGAAGCTAACGCTATAGCACCAGGGATGCGTTTCTGAATATAAAAAAAAATACCGGTTGTTATAACGGTTAATGTAACGGTTTACCCTGTTTATTTCGTCCAGTTTGTCCCGCTGCTGTGCTTTCAGCAAACCGAACGCCTTTCCACCTGAATAACAACAATAAAAACACAAAACATGACCGGTTAAAGGCGGATTTACTGCAGTGCACTTGCTACTACTGTGATATAAAGAGCCAAAATGCAGCGTTCACACACAAAAAGGTGGGGTTTTTTTTAATACAAACAATGCACAACTGTCCAAAAAATGTAACACCGGGTCAAATTACTATCAAATAAATATATAAATAAACACATTCTTACCTTGTACGTTAGACGGCATGTTGGAGCGCTTCTGTTAAAGAATGAACACACAGTGAACGTGTCCTGGCGTGTGAGAGTCTCGAGTGGGGAACGAACACCAGGCGCTGGGTTTCTGTGATGGGAGTTTTGATATAAATGATGTGTCGGATCATTGAGTCGACTCCATTGGGACTAACCAACATGGCGAACCGATTCGCTCTAGAGCCGAGTCAAATCCAGAGAAATTTAAATAAAGTTTAAATAAATAAATAAATATCATTTACGTTTGGTATATTCTCAAATTACGAGTAAAAAATCAACTTCTATTTTAATAACATTTTAATTTTAATGTTTAATAAATTTATGAACATCAACAGTCGTTTATAAAGCTACATCAACTGAATAAAACGTATTTTTATGTAATTTTTTTTTTTTTTAATTTTCTATATTTTCCCCACTTTTTTCTCCCCTAATCTAGTCGTGTCCAATTACCCTGATTGCGTCCTGATTCGACCCTTCACCGCTGACTGAGGACGCCTCTCATACAGACTGTACAGACTCAGTACAGACTGCATTTTTCACCTGCACGAGTCGAGTTCATACACCGACGGGCACTGTGTATGGAGGGCCACACCCCCATTGGCATTATTCCTCAGCCCTGTGCAGGCGCCATCAGTCAGCCAGCAGGGGCCGCAGTCGCACCAGTTATGAGGACCTATGATCCGACTTTTTTTTACCCTCTAACCCTATGAACAGCGGCCAATCGTTGTTCACGCAGTCTCCCAGCCCGGTCGGAAATGCAGAGCTGAGATTCGATACGATGTATTCGAAACCCCAACTCTGGTGTGCTAGCGTACTTTACGGCTGCGCCACCTGAGCGACTTTTTTTATGTCATTTTTAAGAAATTGTGGACACTCACAAACAATGACTTATGCCCTGTAATGGACTGGCAACCTATCCGACGTGTTTCCTACCTTTCGTTCTGTAAATTAGACCCACCGTGACCCTGAATGGGATAAATGGTGGTAAAACAGACTACAAATAAATGAATTGTTTGTTTGTTTATTAGGATTTTAACTTCATGTTTTATACTTTGGTTACATTCATGATAGGACAGGTAGTTACTCATTACACAAAGTTATATCAAACACGGTCTTGGACAATTTAGTGTCTCCAATTCACCTCACCTGTATGTCTTTGGACTGTGGGAGGAAACCGGAGCACCAGGAGGAAACCCACGTGGACACAGGGGAGAACATGCAACCTCCACACCCCCTCCACACATCTGAGGGCTCCTCCATGTCAAGTCCGACACCACCTAATATTTCAATTTAAATCAGTATCATTTGCTCTGCTGTCATCATCCTTCCACAAATCAAGCCCTTGAATCAAGTTCTGGCTTTAAACATATGACTAACGACATGCCCACACATTATGTTTTACTGCCACCCTCCCAAGCAAAGCAGTCCAGAACCAGGGCTGGCTGGGATCCAGGGGTTAAATCTTCAGTGGTGCTATTGGCCAGTCGGGCATCTACAGTACATACACAGTTGTGTGGAGAACGTTTCTAGGTACTCTGGTTATCCCCTAAATTAAGAGTATTTAGTATTTGGCTATTTTTAACTGTCTATAAGTGTGTTTGATTAAAGTAGATCTGGAAGTGAGTGATGCCCTGCAACTGACTGGTGTTTTCCTGCCGCTTTCCGAGTGTAAAAGTAAAAAAAACAAATATATAAATAACTTACAAAAAAAGTCAACAACTGACAGTCCTACCAAAGGAAGAAGCATTTACGACCTCCCCCTTTTCTCCCTTTTTAGCACGTCCAATTGCCCGATTCTGTCACGCTTCCTCTCCACCAATGCCGATCCCTGCTCTGATTGAGGAGAACAAACCTAACCCACGCCCCCTCGACATGTGGGCAGCATGCCGTATGCATTTTATCACCTGCACTTTGATGAGTGCAGTGCAGCTCAGCGTTGTGTACAGAGAGGACACACCCTGAGCGCACTCATTTCTCATCTCTGTGCAGGTGCCATCAATCAGCCAGCAGAGGTCGTAATTGCACCAGTCATGGGAGAGAGAGAGAGACCCCATCTGGCTTAGTCCCCCCCATATCTGAACAACAGGCCAATCAATGTTCATGTGGCCGCTCAGTCTTAGCCGGTAGGCAGAGCTGAGATTCGATACGATGTATTAGAGATCCCAGCTCTGGTTCCAGCGTGTGTTTTTACTGCTGCGCCACCTGAGCGACCCATCTACGTATTATATTATTATATTGTTTTTTTTTTATTAATGCTGACACTGCAACAAAAACAAACTGCTCATCATTTTATTAACAAATTAATCGTTCGTCATTTTGACTCGCTATAGTGATTCAGTTTGCAATTCGATTCGCTAACATTAATCAAAACTTTGAGATGAAAGTTTAATAAGTCTCCCTAAACACAGATAGAATATTTATTCATATATACAAGCAATTTTGATAACACAGGTTGACATATTTTGTGTTTAAATAAAAAACATCTATCAATGTGCACTTTTATCCAACCTCAGTACTTGGTGGAACATTCTTTGACCTTGATAACCTCTAAGTGCTAACAGGGTTCTGACACATACCTTTCGTGCAAAAGATGCCAGCTCGATGAGGTTTGATGGCTTTTGTGCTTTAGCTGCTTTCTTTAAGCTTTTCTATGAGATTTCAATCTGGACACAGAGAAGGTCATTCCAGGAAGGTGATTCCATAACTTGAAAGTATGCTTGAGATTTTTTTATAGCTGGAAAATCCATTTAGAAGCAAGGTTAAATTTCAGCACAGAAGGCTAAATGCTTTGGTATTTCTGTGAATCCACGATGCCAATCGCATTGTCAGGGTTGCCACTTCCTGCAGCAGAAAACCATCCACATATCATCACTGACCCACTTCAATGTTTGACCAGAGGTAGGTATAGCATCTTTCTGAGTATTCTTTAGACTTACTGATTACAGATTTCACTGCTTTATCTGTAAAGTAAGGACATACTAATTCAACCCAAAGGCAAAAATATGTATATATACAGTGTATCACAAAAGTGAGTACACCCCTCACATTTCTGCAAATATTTCATTATATCTTTTCATGGGACAACACTATAGAACTAAAACTTGGATATAACTTAGAGTAGTCAGTGTACAACTTGTATAGCAGTGTAGATTTACTGTCTTCTGAAAATAACTCAACACACATCCATTAATGTCTAAATGGCTGGCAACATAAGTGAGTACACCCCACAGTGAACATGTCCAAATTGTGCCCAAATGTGTCAATATTTTGTGTGACCACCATTATTATCCAGCACTGCCTTAACCCTCCTGGGCATGGAATTCACCAGAGCTGCACAGGTTGCTACTGGAATCCTCTTCCACTCCTCCATGATGACATCACGGAGCTGGTGGATGTTAGACACCTTGAACTCCTCCACTGTCCACTTGAGGATGCGCCACAGGTGCTCAATTGGGTTTAGTCCATCACCTTTACCTTCAGCTTCCTCAGCAAGGCAGTTGTCATCTTGGAGGTTGTGTTTGGGGTCGTTTTCGAAGGGAGGGGATCATGCTCTGTTTCAGAATGTCACAGTACATGTTGGAATTCATGTTTCTCTCAATGAACTGCAGCTCCCCAGTGCCAGCAACACTCATGCAGCCCAAGACCATGATGCTACCACCACCATGCTTGACTGTAGGCAAGATACAGTTGTCTTGGTACTTCTCACCAGGGCGCCGCCACACATGCTGGACACCATCTGAGCCAAACAAGTTTATCTTGGTCTCGTCAGACCACAGGGCATTCCAGTAATCCATGTTCTTGGACTGCTTGTCTTCAGCAAACTGTTTGCGGGCTTTCTTGTGCGTCAGCTTCCTTCTGGGATGACGACCATGCAGACCGAGTTGATGCAGTGTGCGGCGTATGGTCTGAGCACTGACAGGCTGACCTCCCACGTCTTCAACCTCTGCAGCAATGCTGGCAGCACTCATGTGTCTATTTTTTAAAGCCAACCTCTGGATATGACGCCGAACACGTGGACTCAACTTCTTTGGTCGACCCTGGCGAAGCCTGTTCCGAGTGGAACCTGTCCTGGAAAACCACTGTATGACCTTGGCCACCATGCTGTAGCTCAGTTTCAGGGTGTTAGCAATCTTCTTATAGCCCAGGCCATCTTTGTGGAGAGCAACAATTCTATTTCTCACATCCTCAGAGAGTTCTTTGCCATGAGGTGCCATGTTGAATATCCAGTGGCCAGTATGAGAGAAATGTACCCAAAACACCAAATTTAACAGCCCTGCTCCCCATTTACACCTGGGACCTTGACACATGACACCAGGGAGGGACAACGACACATTTGGGCACAATTTGGACATGTTCACTGTGGGGTGTACTCACTTATGTTGCCAGCTATTTAGACATTAATGGCTGTGTGTTGAGTTATTTTCAGAAGACAGTAAATCTACACTGCTATACAAGCTGTACACTGAATACTCTAAGTTATATCCAAGTTTCATGTCTATAGTGTTGTCCCATGAAAAGATATAATGAAATATTTGCAGAAATGTGAGGGGTGTACTCACTTTTGTGATACACTGTATATGTATATATATATAAAAGTTGGCCCTTGTTCAGTAGGGACTCATGGCTCAGAACCGCTGGTTTAACAACTTTGGATCTTAAAAAAAAATGATGTAGCCGTGACATACTTTTGCTAAAATAAAAAATATATATTTTATAGAGCAGATACAGAGTAAGAATGCTAGCTAAAAACAATTAAAACTAATGAGACTGATTTAGTAAAGAATCGAGTCCAAAAAGTGAATCATAACCCATGTTTAAGTGATTCAGTCGGAATCTGTCGCCATCGTGTGGACAATTCGCTTTCTACAGTAAATTGCTTATCCTAATCAGGGTCGTGGGGGTGCTGGAGCCTACCCTCAATGGGCGCAAGGTACACAGTAACACCCTGGACAGGGTGAGTAGTGTAATCTTTTTCACCCCATCCAGAAAATGGGGGTGAAGGGTTAATGTCAGGCATAAAATCTGTCATTAAACATAGTATAAATGTGCTGGTTATATATAGGTGACAATTTAGTCGGAATCTGTCACCATCGTGTGGACAACTATGGAATAACAACTCCCAACTACTGTGATTACTCGCGGTCTAAATTGCTTATCCAAATCAGGGTCATGGGGGTGCTGGAGCCTACCCCAGCTCTCAATGGGCACAAGGCACACCACACAGAAACACCCTGGACAGAGTAAGTAGTGTAATAATCTTTTTTCCCCCATCCAGAAAAAAGACCAGACAAATGGGGGTGAAGGGTTAATGTCAAGCAAAAAATCTGTCATTAAACATATTAAACACATATAAGTGTGCAACATCTTCCTCCGTGTACCAAAAACGTTTAAATTGGCTGAAGGGCCGGAATTTGCAAATAAATGATTTTATACAAGTTTATACAAATTAAAAATCAATAATAATTTATTTTTATTTAAAAATGACTCTCCGCACCGTCCGCCATGTTTTTAATTTTTTTATTGCCTTCACCGCTAAGGCAGCATTGGGAGTCAAAATAGCGTTGAAAGATACCTTACTAGTGAGCATATTAAGGCATCTAGGATTTCAAACAGCCTCCTTCTACGTATGTAGGATGACGTAAAATTCTGTCTATGTAGACAGCTCCCTAGGTTTTCGAACACACCCTAAATCTCACTTTTGGTCACTGACTGAGAAAACTGTGAGTAGGGGAATACAAACCCCATAATGCACTTGGTGTGCATTTGCTTTAAACATCGGCATATAAAACGGCATTTTATTATTTAGTTATTTTATTACAACACAGTTAAAAACACACATAGTGTTTGAATACTTTGGATTTATTAGCTGTGTAAAAATATCCAGCAATCCAAACATACATCTATGGTGTGTATGTCAGAAATTCAGAATCCAAACTGTTATTGGAGCTTGTAGATGTCATGTAGCGACACCATGTGGTTAAATGTGAAACTGCATATTGGTAATATTACGTTTTCTTATTACTCCATATCATTTTACCTTGAATTCAGGCTGTTTTAAACATAACCAGCACGATTTATTATTTAACAACAATTTCTGCAAAGCTACTTACCTACAATTCTATCCATACTGTATGCAGAGGTGAGGTAAAACAAGTATTTATTCACCCTGGTGTATGTCATTTAAATGCATTTACACACAATGTATTTTAACTTATCATTATATTATTTTTGGAGCATTATGGTTTAGTTCTTACCAAAATCTCCTGGCAAACTGTTTTTAATCTCCCCAAAGTATTAAAGCTCCTCACAATTGGACTCACAATTTCAAAATTCTTCATAGTTCATTATGGAATCCGGCTCAAAAGCTCAAAGATCTCATTTTTTAATTTTTAAAAACCTGTTTTCAAAATAAACTC
The DNA here is from genome assembly GCF_030014385.1 of Trichomycterus rosablanca. NCBI lineage: Eukaryota > Metazoa > Chordata > Actinopteri > Siluriformes > Trichomycteridae > Trichomycterus > Trichomycterus rosablanca. The sequence continues at coordinate 8,173,627 of NC_086013.1, forward strand.
CCCATAGGCTTATTGTTCATATATAGGGGGGATTATGGTGTGGGGTTGTTTTTCAGGAGTTGGGTTCGGCCCCTTAGTTCCAGTGAAAGGAACTCTTAATGCTTCAGCATACCGAGAGATTCTGGACAATTTCATGCTCCCAACATTGTGGGAACAGTTTGGGGATGGCCCCTTCCTGTTCCAACATGACTGCGCACCAGTGCACAAAGCCAGGTCCATAAAGACATGGATGAGCCAGTTTGGTGTGGAAGAACTTGACTTGAGTCCTGACCTCAACCCGACAGAACACCTTTGGGATGAATTAGAGCGGAGACTGCGAGCCAGGCCTTCTCATCCAACATCAGTGTCTGACCTCACAAATGCGCTTCTGGAAGAATGGTCAAAAATTCCCATAAACACACTCCTAAACCTTGTGGAAAGCCTTTTCAGAAGAGTTGAAGCTGTTATAGCTGCAAAGGGTGCAAACACTATGGATTAAGAATGGGATGACACTCAAGTTCATACGCGTGTGAAGGCAGACGAGCGAATACTTTTGGCAATATAGTGTATTTATCAATTCTGCCCCGGAGAATTTTACAGAACCCAGAGAAGCTCCTTTACTTTAACCATGATTATTTTTTGTTCTCATTTATGATCATAAATACAAACCAATTTATATATTTTTTGGTACAAAGTCAAAATACAACGTGTGCACATTTAATTACATACAGTATATGCAAAAGAAAGTGTCTGAACACTTGTTTCCCCTCACCGTATAGTGATTTCATATTTAAGGGCCTGTATGCTAGACAGCTAGTCTTGTGGGACCATGTCACTGTGATCACTTAATGAGAATACACATCTGGAGAACAATGTAAAGAAGACTGTACTTGTGACAGATGGGAACAAATGCTTATTAGGAAAAACAAAAATAATTACCAGTTTACAAACCATGTTTATGAAAATGGAGCATCTCAACCACACACTATGAAACAAAAAAAATTAGGATTAAGTACACAGGCACTCAGATGGTGCAGTGGCAAAGTACTCTAACCCATTGGTTCTCAACCAGGGGGCCGCAGGCCCTTAGTAGCGCTTTTCCACCGAAAGAACTCTGGTTCTTGAACCGGTTCTGTTCAGGTTTCTTCGAACCTTGGTGTTTTGTAGTGAACCGACCCGCGTTTCCACCAGTTTTCTGGAACCAAGCCTGCGCCATCAATGGTGGGCGTAACACAGCGAAAGTGAAGAGTAGTAACATGATGGTGGGGCATGTAGATTACCTGTGAGCATTTGTGCTGTTGTTCCAGATGTTCGTTTCTATACAAAAAGCATCGCTCAACTGTTGGTGACAAGAAGACGTAGACGTGTTTGTTGCAGTTGTTGTTTTCTTTAGTTCATTGACGTGAGAAGCGTTTTGCGCTTCGCTTTCACCGCGACTCTCGGCGTAAATAACCGATTTGCTCAGCGCTCGGCCTGAGCGATAAAACATCAATAAAGTTCCACGACACAAACATCCATTTGTGTGAAATAACCATCAAATCCAGTCTGAAAGCTCCCCATGTACCTGTGTTTAGCCGTATCAACTTCACGTGTGGTGTTTATACAGCTCGGGGTTCTGAATCCGCAAAAAGCTTCACCTAAATAAAGCGTAACGTGGCTTAATGTACTAAAAGTACGACACAGAAACACTAAACTTCTCTCCGCTATTACTGGTTATAAGTGCCTCTGTACTGGTTATAAGCGCTCTGTACTGCCCAAATTCATCGCTCATTGTTTTAGTACAACAAGCCACGTTGCGCTTTACGTTAAGCGTTGTTCGTTCTGTCATTTGTACCACGTCATATCACACAGTTCATCTCTTTGAAAATATCAGCAAATATCAGCGGCAAACTGGATCTAAATGTAATCAAGTGAACTTATAAAAATATGAAACTTATGAAATATAAAAGTGCAGCGCAAACGTGGTTTTGCCACATCTCAAACCTCTACACTGTGACACGCCCACAGATGACGTCACGGCTTGCGCTGAAAAACCCAGTATTCTGGGTTGCCAGATTAGAACGCAAGTTTGCTGTCTGGAACCTCTTTTTTTCGGTGGAAACACGCGGAACCGGTTCAAAATCGAGTTCGGGAACCGGAACGGAAAATGGGTATAGGAGGCCTCGAACCTGAACGTGATTGGCTAATTTCCAACGGGGGTGGCCAAAACAGTGCAGGTCAAACGCCTAGGAAGGGTATCTGGGATAGAAAAAAAACTCTGTTAATCTGCTGTGATGATTCGTTAATATACCAACTTTTGAAAACGTGTTCTGTAGATGTGTATCCTGGCTAAATGATAAATGCTAAATCATGTAGGTAATAAGCTGTCTGCTGTGAGCGTGCTCTTTGTCTTGGCTTGCAAGTGACCACTCGTATGACCAAACAGACTCTAAATGAGGTCTGGTTAAATACTAGTAGTAATGGAATGCCTGAACGGTTTAGATCTGTAGCCTCTCGACTCTTTTCGGTCCCCCTCACCTACACTTAACTCTATTCTGGGCACGTTTTGGGCAGATTCTGGGCGATGTCGGTGAGGCTGTCCCGTTCTCCCTGGATATCCTGCAGGTTCTTCTCGAGCTCCAGCAGCTGTTCTTGTTGATTCTCGGCAGCCCTCAGAAGAATCTGGAATTTTCTGTTGAGCGCCGGGTTCTCCACGCTGCCCCGGAGGACTCGGAGGCGGGCGGCCGTCTCGTTCAGCACGCGGGCGTACTTCTCCAGATCCTTGTTCGACTCTACAAAACATGAATAAAAGGCGGATGTTACGTTTGAGGATAGTCTAGAACTAAACTGGTAAAACAAAATTTTTAAATAAATTAAGTACACAAAACAATACTAATAAAGTAGTAGCCCAATTAAATGCCTTTAGGAATTTGTGCCCACTTGTGAGGACAGGCACTGATGTGAAATGAAAAGGCCTGGCTCACAATCAACTAGGGATGTAACGATGCACCACTAGACAGTTAAAAATCGATTCACATGTGTAACGATTCAAATCGGTTTACATGTACAATGAATCAATATTCACTTTAAACAGCAGAGGGCACTGGCGCTATTCACCTCGCCCGGTTGATGTCACTACAGGGTTGCCAGGCTCGGAATTTTCCAGCCAAATTTATTTATGTGAGGATACTTTCTTTATTTGTATTATTCATTTATTTATTTTAAATACAGTATTTTATTATTTTTTTAAGAGAAATAATAAAACGAAACTTTGTCATTATTTGTCTTCAATTTAATTTTGTTTAAAAAATTGGGAAAAAATCATATCGGGAACCCAGTATCGTGAATCGCATCGCATCGTGGGTAGAGTGTATCGTTACATCCCTACAATCAACGTTTTAGTTCATCCCAAGGTGTTCAGACGAGTTGAGGCTGTTGAAGCTGCAAAGGGGCGTTGTTGAAGCATCTGTATGTTAATGCACATGGTTTCTCTGAATACTTTTCACCCCATCCCATTAATACATTTACCAATCGAAACATGGTGATGTGTGTTGTTATGGTAACAATGTATTATGTACAGCTGTGTTAGGATTTTGTGCAGCTGTGTTGTTGGCACTGGAGTTGCTTGTTGGAAGCATCTAATTTATTGTGTATAATTGATTTCAAGGCTCTCGATTGGTGCAGCGGTCTGTTTGAACCTAAGCAGAGCTATCAGCCATCCGGGCATCTACACAGACACGATTGGCAATGTGTGAACAGAGGATGGTCAAAGCCCTGTTCAGGGTATTCCTGCCTTATGCCCAGTGTTTTATCCTGACCTGTTAACTGTAAGCCCTTGGTGTGACTGAAAGAGCTGAGGTCAGTATTTTACAGGCCAATAATTAGGCTGAATAGGTCATTTTGACTGCCTGCTATTTGCATCGTATTTGGTTTTCTGCAGTAAGTGTCCTGCCACTGGTGCACACTAATAATGAAAAGGTTTCTAAACGTACCTATTTGACTGAGCAGCTCGGCAAGTGTGTGTGTGAAGTCCTCCAGCTGGCCCTTGGCTGACTCCATGCTGCCAATCACTCCTTCTAATGAAACATCAGCCTGTGGAGCAGAAACTGGTTAAAAATATTCTACTTAAACCACAAAAATTAAGTTAAAATCATACAATCACAAGGTGTAACACTGAACTGGAAAACTCTTATCATAAGCATGGCAGACCTGTACATGGCGACCATATGTCATAATTAGAGATCTACTAAATTCACTGAAAAAATCACAGATTACACGAATTAAAAAAAAAAAGTGCCACATTTCACGGCGGTCATGAAATAACACTCATAAATTAAATGATAGAATAAATGGAAGCTATTGGTCCAGCTGAAAAAACGTAATAATTACGAATGGCGCCCATGTCATATATTTTCATATATACGTTCAGGGTGTTTGTTTCATTAGGTGATGATCATGATTTAAATACAACCCCAAATCAGAAACAGTTGGGACAGTATGGAAAATGCAAGTTAAAAATGCATTGTTCCTTACAATTACTTATTTGTCAACAAATGCATGAGAAAATGATTGAAATGTTTAAAAACAATGAACCTCAAAGAAAGATTGGAAGGGATTTACATATTTCTCCCTCTACAGTGCATAATATCATTAAACAAGTCAAGGAATCAGGAGGAATTTCAGTGCATAAAGGCCAGGGGCACAAGCTTAAGCTGAACACCTGTGATCTTCGATCCCTCAGACGGCACTGCATCAAGAACCGCCACTCAACAATAGCTGATATAAACACATGGGTGAGGGATTACTTTGGTAAATCTTTGTCAGTCTCTACAATACAGAGTTACATGCACAAACGCCACTTAAAACTTTACTGTGCAAAAAAGAAGCCTTATGTTAACCATGTCCAGAAGCAGTGTCGACTGGCCTGCCTGCAGTCCTGACCTGTCCCCAATAGAGAATGTGTGGAGAATTTTGAAAGGAAAAATGTGACAACAACGACCTCGTATTGTTGCACATCTTAAGACGTGTTTGCAGGAAGAACGAGACAAAATAAAAGCTGAAACACTAAATCACTTGGTCTCCTCGGTGCCAAAACGTCTTATAAGTGTGGTGAAAAGGAACGGCAACATTACAAAGTGGTAAATGCTTTACTGTCTCAACTTTTTTTGAAATGTGTTGCAGGCCTAAAATGCAGGAATGGATGTTTATTAATAAATGAAATGAAGTTGAGCAGATAAAACATGAAATATCTCAGGTTCATCCTGTCTGTAAATGTAAGAAACTCTGTGTTTTATTATTTGCATTTTCCATGCTGTCCCAACTTTTTCTGATTTGGGTTTGTAAAATATTAAATAAAGTGTAGTGACAACAGCCAAACACCCCTTAAAATGCATAATTTTTCAGCGACTTGTATTCCTGGTTTACCTCGTCCACGTGTGTATCCTCTTGTGCCTGAGCAACTAAACCTTCCAGCTCTGTCAGCTGCTGCGCGGCTGCGTTCACAGCCGTGTTGAGCTGCGCCAACGTCTTCTTCGTCTGCTTCCCCCGAGACAAAGCCGCCTTCGAATCCTTGTCGCAGATTAGAATGCAGATTAGCCTTACGTGTTATTCGATGCAAAGCTAAGTACAAGCAGTTCCTGTACTATGCAGCAACACTGTTTTTACTAATACACTTTTATTTAATCAGCTTTATTTAATCAAGGGTTAAGGGCCTTGATAAGGGTTCCAAAAGGGCTAACTTGGCTGTGGTGGAGCTTGAACCGACATCCTTCTGATTACTAGTCCTGTACAGCCCCTTTCACACACCTATTAGCAATAAGTGGCTAAAAATCTTGAAATCAACTATTAAAAGGGGTGTCTATATACTTTTGGCTACACATTCTACATTATTTATTTAGCCCTGCATGTTAACATTACATTCTCACCTTAGCTACGGAATTAGCGGCTTCCTGTGCCAGCACTGACGTGTTGCTAGCTTGCATGGCATTTTCCAGTGCGGGTTTGAGCGCTCTTTCAGCTTGCTTGACCTTCTTTTTCACCTCGGTCAGGATCTTGTCGTCCACCGTGCTCTCTCGCTTCAGGGCTGTTCGGGTCTGGGTGCGCAGGACTGGCCACTCTTCCTCCATGTCTGACATATAAGAAAGAGTTATACAACATACAACCCCATAGAACTTCTCATTCTCTTCTTCTAATTGCCTTTGTTATTGCATATTTGCCAGTTTGACTTTAGCCAATCCTGTAGTACACACATTTTACTCGCTTACTTTACTTCCTCTCCACTGATGCTGACCTACACTCCTAAAGCCCCCTCTGACACGTGTGCTGTAGCCAAGTGCATCTATTCACCTGCACGAGGCGAGTACATTTGTGGCTCAGATTTGCACACTGATCTCCATTACTCCTAGTCTCTGTGCGGGCGCCATCAATACGCCAGTAGATGTCGTAATTGCATCAGTTATGAGTAAGGCCCTACCTAATTCATGGCCGTGAAATTAGCCTTTTTCCGGGGTGATATGCAATTGGCTGGAAATTCTAAATTTAAGACCTAATGTTTCAAGTGCCTCATATTTACTCGTTCATTTGCACTAGGAGGCGGTCCTTGTATAACTGAGCGCCTGTCACGGATCCGGCCTCTGTGTGCTCCTGCTGGAGCTCCTGTGCACCTGCCACGCCCACCTTTCCAGGAGCACATGGTTGAAGAGTGTTTGTTTAGGGTGACAAGCCAATGTTTGGTCCCCTCTGCTAATTAGCCCCAGCTGACCCTCATCTGAGGGTATTTAAGAGGGGTGCTGGGGAACAGTCTTGGAGACTATTTTGATTTAACTCTGTCGGTTTGGTTTGCTATAACAATACTTTGCTTTTGATTCTGTCCGCCCGCCCGCCAGCCCTTGCCTTTGTTTGTAAGAACTGTTTAGTCCGGTTTAGTCCTGTTTAGTCCTGTTTAGCTCTGTCTAGTCCTGTTTAGCCTTTGTCTTTGTTTGTTAGCCTTAGCCTTTGTCTTTGTTTGTAAGCTTTTGCCTTAGTCTGTTAGCACTGTTAGTCTTGTTTAGCACTGTTTAGCTCTGTCGGTTATATCGGTCGAAATGTCCAAGATGTCAAAATTTAAAGCAGCTAAAAACACTTGATAACAAGGTCAAGCAGAATGGAAGTACTAAGACTGAAGATTTTTAGCAAAGGTTTCAAGAATTGTGGTTTGTCTATGTTCGTTTTGGCGAAGTTCAGTTGCTTCTTCTTATGGGATCCTCCTTGACCTTTGTCCATACAGCTGTTTTGTTCAGTGTTCAGCGTATGGTATGTGCTGACACGATCACTCCAGATGTCTCCAGCTCAGCCTGAAGTTATTTAGATGTTGTACGTTGTTTCTTTGCCAGATTTTGGTTCACCTCTCGCAGGGTTCTCTCATCAATTTTCCTCTATACACTACGGACAAGTCTTCAGAAGAAAAGCCCCTTTTCTGTTTCCAGCATGACTGTGCCCATGTCCATAAAGACACTGTTTGACTAATTTGGTGTGGAGCAACTTGGCCTGCCCAAGCCAGGTTCTCTCATCCAATGCTCTTTGATCAATGCTCATACAGTGCCTTGCAAAAGTATTCAGCCCCCTTGAACTTTTCAACCTTTTGCCACATTTCAGGCTTCAAACATAACGATATGAAATTGTAATTTTTTGTGAAGAATCAACAACAAGTGGGACACAATCGTGAAGTGGAACGAAATTAATTGGATATTTTAAACTTTTTTTAGAAATAAAAAACTGAAAAGTGGGGCGTGCAATATTATTCAGCCCCCTTGCGTTAATACTTTGTAGCGACACCTTTTGCTGCGATTACAGCTGCAAGTCGCTTGAGGTATGTCTCTATCAGTTTTGCACATCGAGAGACAGAAATTTTTGCCCATTCTTCCTTGCAAAACAGCTCGAGCTCAGTGAGGTTGGATGGAGAGCGTTTGTGAACAGCAGTTTTCAGCTCTTTCCACAGATTCTCGATGGGATTCAGGTCTGGACTTTGACTTGGCCATTCTAACACCTGGATACGTTTATTTGTGAACCATTCCATTGTAGATTTTGCTTTATGTTTTGGATCATTGTCTTGTTGGAAGATAAATCTCCGTCCCAGTCTCAGGTCTTTTGCAGACTGCAACAGGTTTTCTTCCAGAATGGTCCTGTATTTGGCTCCATCCATCTTCCCATCAATTTTAACCATCTTCCCTGTCCCTGCTGAAGAAAAGCAGGCCCAAACCATGATGCTGCCACCACCATGTTTGACAGTGAGGATGGTGTGTTCAGGGTGATGAGCTGTGTTGCTTTTACGCCAAACATAACGTTTTGCATTGTGGCCAAAAAGTTCGATTTTGGTTTCATCTGACCAGAGCACCTTCTTCCACATGTTTGGTGTGTCTCCCAGGTGACTTTTTATAGATATCTTTGAGAAATGGCTTTCTTCTTGCCACTCTTCCATAAAGGCCAGATTTGTGCAGTGTACGACTGATTGTGTCCTATGGACAGAGTCTCCCACCTCAGCTGTAGATCTCTGCAGTTCATTCAGAGTGATCATGGGCCTCTTGGCTGCATCTCTGATCAGTCTTCTCCTTGTTTGAGCTGAAAGTTTAGAGGGACGGCCGGGTCTTGGTAGATTTGCAGTGGTCTGATACTCCTTCCATTTCAATATGATCGCTTGCACAGTGCTCCTTGAGATGTTTAAAGCTTGGGAAATCTTTTTGTATCCAAATCCGGCTTTAAACTTCTCCACAACAGTATCTCGGACCTGCCTGGTGTGTTCCTTGGTCTTCATGATGCTCTCTGCGCTTTAAACAGAACTCTGAGACTGTCACAGAGCAGGTGCATTTATACGGAGACTTGATTACACACAGGTGGATTCTATTTATCACCATCAGTCATTTAGGTCAACATTGGATCATTCAGAGATCCTCACTGAACTTCTGGAGTGAGTTTGCTGCACTGAAAGTAAAGGGGCTGAATAATATTGCACGCCCCACTTTTTAGTTTTTTATTTCTAAAAAAAGTTTAAAATATCCAATAAATTTTAATCTACTTCACGATTGTGTCCCACTTGTTGTTGATTCTTCACAAAAAATTACAATTTCATACCGTTATGTTTGAAGCCTGAAATGTGGCAAAAGGTTGAAAAGTTCAAGGGGGCTGAATACTTTTGCAAGGCACTGTATATTGTCCATATTATGGCACATGGTTTTGGAATGGGATGTCCAACAAACTCTTGGTCAAGTGTCCACATAATTTTGACCATAGTGTATATTACTTACAAATGAATACAAACAAAAAGGAATTTAATTTACCTTCTATATTTTTTCGGAGAGAGAACACCTCTGACTCAGTCTTCTTGGCTTCCACCACTGAAGAAAGTGCTGCTTCTTTCAGTCCCTCGGCCAGTGCTGCCAGCTTCATGTGAAAAAAGATAGAATAATTAGACATGATATAATAATTAGACATCCCCGAGTTTGAATCTCAGCTCTGAGTGCCCATCTAGCAGGTACCATTGGCAGTGCCTGCAGCAGACAATATTGGCCACTAGTCTAAATTAGGTAGGACTAAATAAGGGGGTGGAGTCTTCGACGCTGTATAACAGGGGTGTCAAACTCACGGCCCGCGGGCCAGATCCGGCCCGCCACGTCATTTTATATGGCCCGCAAGAGCTTAAACGACTGTACGATTGTTGTGATGGTTCAAGTCGGTACAGAGACGCACTTATAATTTAATGGGACACCTGCGCCTTTAAATGGCAACCGGTGACATCGTAGTCATGGCAACTAACTTTGACCTTCGCTGAGAAGCCATGTGACTTTTACGGCAAAAGAACGCGGGTAGTAATGTAAACAATAATAATAAATATAAATAATTATCTTGTAATATAATACCAAAGAATTGTCTGTAAGTAGTGGCGTTTATATTCTCAGTTGTTAGTAAATGTTTAGTGAGTATATCACAGCGTTTTACTTACAAATTTACCGTAATTAAATACAATTGTTACCGTTACTATAGCAATTAGTATCTTTACACAAAATGCTAACTCCTTAGCGCTATTTTACGTTTGGTTAAATCTCATATTGTACCAGATGTAACACTTGACTACAGCTGTGTGCTTGTACTGTATTAAGTTCTTTATTGTTTTTATTGTTTGTATTTTTACTTCATTCTGGTGCACACAGTGTATCACACAGCTGGGAAGCAAATAAAACCGACTGTTTTCTGAAGAGAGCTGTCTGTCTGTCTGTCTGTCTGTCTAGCTGAGAAAGGGGGATAAACTATTAGTGAGGGCAGAACAATTGTCTTAAAATACACTGTAAAATTCTAAATTAACTGCATCTCTCAAAATGCATGCTGATTTTGTGACATGCAAAGTGACACATCCCGCCAGTAGATGATAAGAAATATTTACACATAATCCCAAAATGTACAAGAAGATAAGTAAGAAAATTAAGCAGAAGGAGGAAATTGAATGAAAATGAAAACAAGTTTGTGCTTCAGGAAGATAAACCGGTGCGTCTCTTGTGTTATGAGGCTGTGTCTGTGGTAAAGGAGGACAATATAAATGCAGAATTTAGCCTCCAAGAAAAACAACAGACTGCAATCACAGCAGGATACGTTACAATCGGCCCTTTGAGGGCCACAATAATGCTGATGTGGCCCTCGGTGAAAATGAGTTTGACACCCCTGCTGTATAAGGACCTTGGCACCTGTACAGAAATGGAGGAATGCGGAGATCTGTGTGTGACTCTCCATGTGTGAGACTGGCCAAAGTATAAGTGAATAAAAGGGTGTCGGACGACTTTGCATGCTTCGGAGGGACACGATCATACTGTTTTGTTTTGTGTCCATAATTTTTGCCTTTTCAGAATTTTTTCCCTTTATCTCCCATTCTAGTCATTTCCAATTCTGCTGCTGCCTGCACAACCCCCGATCTGATTAAGAAGAGTTCGCCACACTTGTTTCGGATGCTGAAATGTCCCAACTTTTCTGGAAATTGAAGTTTGTACATAGACAATCATCATTTACACACCAACTGTTTTCTTTTTAAACTTACCTGCTGGAATTCCTGAACGGTGTTCAGATTTTTGCGTGCGCTTTCCAGCCGTGGGTCCAACCCCTCTCTGGTTTTATTTACCAGCTGCTTCTTTGACTCGAGTAGCAAATCCAACATGGCCGTCTTGTTTGCTAGGTCCAGACCCTGAACCAAAAATTAAAAAGGTCCCCCGCGGAACATTAATTCAGGCTAGAACAAGGCACTTGGACTAAGGCAAACTATTACAAAGAACGCAGGCCTCAAAGTCAGGCTAGAACTTGGCACATGGACTAAGGATAACAGTAACAAACTAAGGCTAAATATAACTCAAACTCTAACAAAGCACATAGATCTCAAGGTCTGGCTAGAATAGGAACATGGACTAAGGCTAACTATTACAACATGGATTAAGGCTAACTATAACAAAGAACATAGACCTTAAGATCAGACTAGAACAAGACACATGGACTAAGGCTAACTGTAACAAAGACCATAGATCTTAAGGTCAGACTAGAACAAGACACATGGACTGAGACTAACTGTAACAAAGAGCATAGAACTCAAGGTCAAGCTAGAACAAGAAACATGGACTAAGGCTAACAGTAACAAACTAAGGCTAACTATAACTCAAACTGTAACAAAGAACATGGATCTCAAGGTCAGGTTAGAATAGGAACATGGACTGAGACTAACTTTAACAAGGAACATAGATCTCAAGGTCAAGCTAGAACAAGACACATGGACTAAGACTAACTGTAACAAAGAACATAGATCTCAAGGTCAGACTAGAACAAGAAACATGGATCTACCCAAAATGCCCAACTCCAAACCTCTTTCTACACCTAACTTGAACCAAACAGCCCTCAGACTAAACAGGGAAACATGGGCAACTTTTACACTAATTTTATAACGAGGTACAGGTGATCATGAAGGTGCCAGGGGCATAGACTGGGGACTAAACTGGAGCTGTAACATGCACCATAGATACTTGTACATAATTGATGTCTATTATTTTATTATTTTAATCTAATACAAAACAGCTGTACAGTAAATATGTACAATGATCATATTTGCCAATATTTAAATAAAAATGGGTTAAAACGCTCTTATTAATACTGTATGCCACATCATTGTGTGACTGACTGGTATGGAGTGATTATCTCTTGTTTTTTTTAAGTGATCCGTGTACAGACCTGGACGAACAGAGGCTCAGTTGTTGTGTTATCTGCTTCGCCGAGCAGCCGTGAGGAGGTTGCGTTCGCGCCGTTGTTGTTCGTGTCCTTTCGGTGCAGCGTGGGTAGCGTGGCGGTGACATTTTGCAAAATGGCCTGCACTTCGACGTTCTGCTCTTGCACTGACAGGTAGACAGCGAGGGTGTCATTTGCCTGACGGGTGAGGTTCTCTTTCAGACGCTGCATCTCTGACAGACTGAAACAGACACACACACACACACACACACACACACATAAGTCTTGTGGCACGATCTTTATAAGGCATTTCTATTCACTTTTGTATTTCACTTATAGTACTGTATCACTGTAGCACCCAATCCTGACCTCTGATCAGCACAACATGGCCAAAAGTATGTAGACACCTGATGATCTGGTTTAACATTATACAGTGGTACCTTGTAACTCGATGTCAGTTGGTTCTGGGAGTGGCGTTGAGTTTCAAGGTATTTTTTCACATAAGGATGTATTGGAAACCTGTTAATGCGTTCCATGGGCCCGTGGAACTGCATATATTGTAGGCTAATGTAAAATAATGGGGTTGTTTATATATATATATATATATATATATATATATATATATATATATATACTGTATATATACTGTATATATATACAGGGGTTGGACAAAATAACTGAAACACCTGTCATTTTAGTGTGGGAGGTTTCATGGCTAAATTGGACCAGTCTGGTGGCCAATCTTCATTAATTGCATATTGCACCAGTAAGAGCAGAGTGTGAAGGTTCAATTAGCAGGGTAAGAGCACAGTTTTGCTCAAAATATTGCAATGCACACAACATTATGGGTGACATACCAGAGTTCAAAAAAGGACAAATTGTTGGTGCACGTCTTGCTGGCGCATCTGTGACCAAGACAGCAAGTCTTTGTGATGTATCAAGAGCCACGGTATCCAGGGTAATGTCAGCATACCACCAAGAAGGACAAACCACATCCAACAGGATTAACTGTGGACGCAAGAGGAAGCTGTCTGAAAGGGATGTTCGGGTGCTAACCCGGATTGTATCCAAAAAACATAAAACCACGGCTGCCCAAATCACGGCAGAATTAAATGTGCACCTCAACTCTCCTGTTTCCACCAGAACTGTCCGTCGGGAGCTCCACAGGGTCAATATACACGGCCGGGCTGCTATAGCCAAACCTTTGGTCACTCGTGCCAATGCCAAACGTCGGTTTCAATGGTGCAAGGAGCGCAAATCTTGGGCTGTGGACAATGTGAACCATGTATTGTTCTCTGATGAGTCCACCTTTACTGTTTTCCCCACATCCGGGAGAGTTACGGTGTGGAGAAGCCCCAAAGAAGCGTACCACCCAGACTGTTGCATGCCCAGAGTGAAGCATGGGGGTGGATCAGTGATGGTTTGGGCTGCCATATCATGGCATTCCCTTGGCCCAATACTTGTGCTAGATGGGCGCGTCACTGCCAAGGACTACCGAACCATTCTGGAGAACCATGTGCATCCAATGGTTCAAACATTGTATCCTGAAGGCGGTGCCGTGTATCAGGATGACAATGCACCAATACACACAGCAAGACTGGTGAAAGATTGGTTTGATGAACATGAAAGTGAAGTTGAACATCTTCCATGACCTGCACAGTCACCAGATCTAAATATTATTGAGCCACTTTGGGGTGTTTTGGAGACGCGAGTCAGGAAACGTTTTCCTCCACCAGCATCACGTAGTGACCTGGCCACTATCCTGCAAGAAGAATGGCTTAAAATCCCTCTGACCACTGTGCAGGACTTGTATATGTCATTTCCAAGACGAATTGACGCTGTATTGGCCGCAAAAGGAGGCCCTACACCATACTAATAAATTATTGTGGTCTAAAACCAGGTGTTTCAGTTATTTTGTCCAACCCCTGTGTATATATATATAAAACATTTTTTAAATTTTTTTTTTTTTAATGCATTTTCTCCCCTATTCCATTTTTAGTTTGTCCAGTTGCCCAATTGTGCCATGCTTCCTCTCCACCAATGCCAATCCCCGCTCTGATTGAGGAGATTGAAGCTAACCCACGCCCCCTCTGACACGTGGACATCAGCCGTATGCATTTTGTCACCTACACTTTGATGAGTGCAGTGCGGATCAGCACTGTGTACGGAGAGACACACCTCTTTTCCCATCTCTGTGCAGGCGTTATCAATCAGCCAGCAGAGGTCAAGAGAGTCCCTATCCAACTTAATATCCCACCCCTATCTGAACAGGCCAATCGTTGTTCATGTACGATGTATTCAAGACCCCAGCTCTGGTTCCAGCGTGCGTTTTTACCGCGGCACCACCTGAGTGGTCAGTGGGGTTGTTTTTGACACATATACACTAAAAATAACTAATAATAATAACAAATAAAATATTATAATAATAAGAGAGACAATTGAAAGAGGTTGTGTTGCTATGTCGTTCTTTTAATACATTAAGACACATTAAGTATTTTTTTTAAGGATGTGTTTTAGACTCTCAGAAAAGCTGATTCTTACAATTCCTCAGCACCCCGAGCTATAACACAAGTTTAAAAGTGAAACAGGAGAAAAATCCAGCTCAACACAGATACATGTGGACACTTTTAGAGTGAATTTAATGGATATTTCACACAAATGCACAAAAGTCAAACGCTAAACAAAGCAGTAGTCGTACACACACCGAGTTTAAGGATACAATTTCCTTGACAAAGGGCGTCGAGTTTCAAAGATTTCGAGTTTAGGGGGCTTCGAGTTACAAGGTACCACTGTACTTCCGAAACTATGAGCTTTAACATTAAGCCGTCAACACAGACTAAACTGAGTCAGTAGGAATCATTTGTGCTTTTTTTTTATTAAAGAGAATCATTCACTCGCTGTTATGACTCAGTGGGCAGGAGATCAGGCATGCACTACATCTTTACATGCAAAATGGGGTTAGGTCCTCAAACGAAAACTGTGATTAAACAAAACTGCACTAATAGTAAGTCTGTCTGAAAACCTGGCGAGCTCTCTACACAGACGTAATCATAACATTAAAACCACCTCCTTGTTTCTACACTCACTGTCCATTTTATCAGCTCCACTTACCATATAGGAGCACTTTGTAGTTTTACAATTACTGACTGTAGTCCATCTATTTCTCTACATGCTTTGTTAGCCCCCTTTTATGCTGTTCTTCAATGGTCAGGACCTCCACAGGACCAACACAGAGCAGGTATTATTTGGGTGGTGGATTATTCTCAGCACTGAAGTGACACTGACATGGTGGTGGTGTGTTAGTGTGTGTTGTGCTGGTATGAGTGGATCAGACAAAGCAGCACTGATGGAGTTTTTAAATACCGTGTCCACTCACTGTCCACTCTGTTAGACACTCGTACCTAGTTGGTCCACCTTGTGGATGTAAAGTCAGACACTAACCTAGTGGTTAGGGTACTGGACTAGTTATCAGAAAATCGCTGGTTTAAGCCCCACCTCTGCCAGGTTGCTGCTGTTGGGCCCTTGAGCAAGGCCCTTAACCCTCAATTGCTTAGACAATACACTGTCACATCACTGTAAGTCGCTTTGGATAAAAGCATCTGCTAAATACCGAAAATGTCAAATGTCAATGTCATCTATTGCTGCTGTTTGAGTTGGTCATCTTCTAGACCTTCATCAGTGGTCACAGGGGTGCTGTTGGCTGAATATTTTTGGTTGGTGGACTATTCTGAGTCCAGCAGTGACAGTGAGGTGTTTCAAAACTCCAGCAGCGCTGCTGTATCTGATCATACCAGCACAACACACACTAACACACCACCACCATGTCAGTGTCATTGCAGTGCTGAGAATGATCCACCACCCAAATAATACCTACTCTGTGGTGGTCCTGTGGGGGTCCTTAGCATTGAAGAACAGCATGAAAGGGGGGTAAAAAAGCATGTAGAGAAACAGATGGAGTACATTCAGTAATTGTAGAACAACAAAGTGCTTCTATATGGTAAGTGGAGCTGATAAAATGGACAGTGAGTGTAGAAACAAGGAGGTGGTTTTAATGTTATGGCTGATCGGTGTAATTTCTCTAAGTAAGCTTGGTGCCAGTCCATTTTGGCTTTGTAGGCAATCATCACGTAGCAGTGGGGTGAGTGTGGCAGTGTTTCCATTGGTTCAGCTGGATTCTGAACGAAATGCACAATATCACAACGTGGTAAAATCCTGATTACTTACCGCTCAGTTAGCCGCTGTATATGGAGCTCGACTGAGTTATCGTTCAGCAGATCCAGCAGAACGGAGTACGTTTTGTTCGATACGTTCAGCGCCTCCTGTGCTAGTCCTTCAATATGAGAGGCAATTTCTTCGTGACTGTGAAGAATAATGAATCAGTTAAGTCACTAATTCATCAAGATCACAACTAATCTAAAGTCCTGGATTTATTTCTAGTCTATGTCTAAGTGGGAATGTATTAGCAGTAGCCTTAATCCTTCTATTAGCTCTTAATAGTATTGATTTTTTCACAAATGACTGGTAGACACCAAACCAAAAATCACTGAACCCTAACTGCGAATCTTTCAGTTTTCTCGAGTGGTGTATATATATATATATATATATATATATATATATATATATATATATATATATATATATATATGTATATTGTTTATGCATTTTCTCCCTTTTTCTCTCTTTTAGCGCGTCCAGTTGCCCGAATGCATCATGCTTCCTCTCCACCAATGCCGATCCCCGCTCTGATTGAGGAGAACAAAGCTAGCCCACGCCCCCTCCGACACGTGGGCAGCAGCCGTATGCATCTTGTCATCTACACTTTGACGAGTGCAGTGCGGATCAGCACTGTGTGCAGAGAGACACACCCTGACAGCACTCCCTTCCCATCTCTGTGCAGGCACCATCAAACAGCCAGCAGAGGTCGTAGAGAGACCCTATCCGGCTTAATCCCACCCCTTATCTAAACAACAGGCCAATCGCTGTTCATGTGGCCACTCAGCCTCAGCCGGCAAGGCAGAGCCGAGATTCGATACGATGTGTTCGAGATCTCAGCTCTGGTGAACAGCGTGTGTTTTACCGCTGCGGCACCTGAGCGGCGCCATATGCATCTTGTCATCTATACTTTGACGAGTGACAGTGTGTACGGAGAGACACACCCTGACAGCACTCTTTTCTCATCTCTGTGCAGGTGCCATCAATCTGCCAGCAGAGGTCGTAATTGCATTAGTTATGAGAGAGACCCTATCCGGCTTAATCCCGACCCTATCCGGCTTAATCCCGCCCCTATCTGAACAACAGGCCAATCTTTGTTCATGTGGCCGCTCAGCCCACGAATACGATGTATTCGAGATCCCAGCTCTGGTTCCAGCGTGTGTTTTATTTATTATAATAATACTAGTACTGACCACCTGAGCGGCCAGTACTGGTATTATTATATTCTAATTAAAATATAATATAACACAAAAGTGTTTTAGAACTGAATTCTTGTTACTTTATCTTAGCTGCTAATCAAAGCCTCAATTGTATCGATTTTTCTAGTCACTCGTACAGCCGGCGGATCCAAAACAAGCGGACATGATTGCACTATGATTGCATCCACCCGACGCACCTCTTCGCCAAAGACACGGATTCGTTCACCAGGGCGTTCCACTCCGTCGGTGCTTTCGGGATGATAAAAGGGATTACCTAAAAAAGGCAGAGAGGAGTCAACAGGATTGACATTTACACACATTGACATTTTTTTTTTACTTTATGGATATGGCATGAATTAAACAAGCGGACTCGTGCTTTTATCTTTTATTGCTCAGACTGCTGTGGTGCTGAGTGCACCTGAGGTGTAACACACTACAGCTTGTTAAAAACAGGCAAAAAAAATACAGCAGATAACACCGGAAAAAGCATTTCTGTTCTGCTTACTGACTAAACTAATGGTATAATCTATTTCTCTTGGATTTCCGAGTTGTTAAAAGCTTCACATTTGCATATATTTCTAAAAGCCTGACAGACAATTTCAAGATGTAGTTTTATAGTTTTAAAAACTGGTCTTAACAGGTGTATAAAATCAGTGATATCAAATTTTAATGCTATGGGCTAGACAAGAGGGGGCGGACACACACGCAGAGGTGGCAAAGGCAAGGCAAAGGTAAACAGGAAAACTAACAGAACAGGACAGGACAGTCTCAATCCAGAGATGGGGTCACACATAAGTCGCACACACAGCGACTTCAGACTCGTTTCAAATGACTCGGATTTGACTCGTGACTCGCAAAAAATGACTTGTGGACAACAAAAGTCAGCAACATTAGTTATGTGTGACAATTATATATATACAGTATATGTATATATAAGATCCGACATCTTTCTGATCATGTCATTTTCTGCTCTCTAATAACGCTCCGGCCGTCTTAACCCGGAACGCACACAATGGGTAAATGTTCCAGCCAGCTTCCGGCGTAGTGATGGAGCGTCGCTCCCTACTCCCTCCTTTGGATTGCAATCTCACTTAAAATGGTGGAATACCCTACGTAGTGCACTTCACTGGAACAACTTCACTTCACTTCACTGGGAATGGAACGCTCCTACAGAATTGGTGCTAATGATTGAAAGAACTGCTTTCTGAACCAATCAGACCCTCTGATTGTAATTTTTAGTATGAAATGCTGTTATTTGCATTTATTCAGTTTGCATCACACAGATGATTGTTAATGAAACGCTTGATTGGCTTTCTAACGAGTTAGTGTTTTACTTCACAACCGGGAAAAGTTTGGAGGTTTTTGATTATAAGCACATATACAAAATAACGGATTATATTCCTAATGGGACACACGGTTATAAATTTAAGACCATCTGGAAGAACATAAGCTAAGGTAAGCAGTGGTTATAATTTTTTGCGATGTTTTGGATGTGCCGTAATTTGCAATGAAAACAAAACATCAGTTTAAGCTTTTAACTGGTACCTTCTTGTTACGGAAATTACATTCATTTGCACAATGACTAGGAAAGTAAAGGCACTAAGTGAAACGACAAAATACAGTCACTAATCTGTTGTTGTTTTTTATCTGAATTTACATATTATTTGTTTATTCTACGCTACATTTCCAATATATGTTTTGTGTTTATTATATTGACTCGTGACTTGACTCGGACTCTAGCCTAAAGACTTGTGACTCGACTCGGACTCTAGCCTAAAGACTCGTGACTCGACTCGGACTCTCCTTAAATGTCCTCAGTTAAACAAGAGGCACCTGTGGATCATTAACTAGGGCCCAATCACAAAGGGGGCAGTGGCTGAACACACGGAGAGGTGGGCGTGGCAGGTGTACTCCAGGAGCCCACAGAGGCTGGATTCATGACAAAAAAAATAAATTTGTGGCAACGGTTTGTTTAAGGTTCCCGTTTCAGCATGCAGTTTAGTCTCGAGCCCTTGCCAAAAGTATTTGGACACCTGATCATGATTGTTGGACATCCTATTTCAAAAACAAATGGTATTAAAATAGAGTGACCACCATGTGATCATTTCAGCTAATGCATCACACTCTTGTGAGGAGGCTCCTCACAAGACTTTGAGACTTTGTCTGTGGGAATTTGTGCCCATTCAGTCAATAATTCTGTTCAGTAGGGTCACTGGAGCTTCTTTAAACTGAGATTATCTTCATGTCTTTGTAGAGCTTGCTTTGACACAGGGGAACAATCATGCTGGAGCAGGAAAAAGCCTTCCCTAAACTGTTGCTGCAAAGTTGGAAGCATATAATTTCATTTATATAACTGACTCAGCAAATTAGAAAAGGGTGTCCCAATACTTTTGTCCATATAGCATATGCTCTGTTTCCAACAGGCCCCCTTAGAAATCTTGTGGAAAGCCTTCCCAGTGGAGTGGGTGTGGCTCCATTTTAACACATCTTTTTAAATAGGACGCCCAATAGGCTTATGGTCAGGTGTTTACATACTTTTGGTGACCTTGACAGCACCTTGGTAGATCCTGAATTATGGGGTGCTTTGAATGATCAGAAACTGCTGACTTTCGGGATTTTCTGGCACAATTACTTCTAAAGTTTACAAACAATGATGCAAAAAACATCAAGTGACTGGAAGTTCTATAAGCAGAAATGGCTTGTTGATAGCTGAGGTCAGAGAAAAATGGCCAGACAGACAGGCTGTGGTGACTTTACTACTTATTACAACCACGTTGAGCACAAAAACCTATTAGAATGGGTTCCACTCCTGTCATAACTGCCGCTTACTGGATGTTTTTTCTCTTTCTCCTTGCATTAATTCATATCTGGCCTTTCCTTTCTCAGACATGTGTCTGTACAGTGCCCTACCAGGCCACTAGGAGCCCAACACTGGCAACCTGGTGATGAAGGGGCTTGAACTAGCAACATTTTGATTACTCTGTACATAAAACTTATTAATATATGGATTGATGAATGTGATGTGTCAGACTAACCAGACTGTTGAGGTCAGAGGTCATCTTCTGAAGGCGCGTCTGCGTATCATGTACTGTAGCAAACGCGTCCGCAAGAGCTCGGCACTCGTTTGTTTCCTTCATCATCCTCTCCTCTTCCTCCACCTCCTTCATCAGGCTGCAGTTCATTCCACTGGCAAAGTTTTGCAACTGCAGCTGTAGGGTGTGCGCAGACGTTTCCAGCTGTGAGAACTGGCTGATAAAAGCTTCTCGAGCCTCTGTAAGAAAATGAACAGAGAAAGGGAACTGACGTTTGCTGAAGAAATATATGATATATGGCTAAAAGTATGTGGACACTCCTCCTGATGCCTAGTTCACATTACACGATTTTTGCCCTGATTTTCGCTCGCCGACTGGTCGGCACTAGATGTGGCAGCTCGGGAGCAACTCGGCGTTCGCTCGGGGATCGAAACTCGGCTCTCGATCGCTATGTGGGAACTGTTCAACAACTCGATCCGAGCGGCTCGCCGAGCATTGGCCGACTGAAGTAAAATATCTAGCATGCTAGATATCCGGATCAGTCGGCCGACTGGCAGTAAATGCGGAGTCGAACTACAGCCAATGATAACGCAAGATACAGGGTTTGGAGGAGTGTAAAAACACAAAAAAAGGGGCACAATATACGGCATACCCCCAGTATTTGTAGCCTTATCATCCACGCCAAACCATAATACCCACGCTGCATTACAAAAAAGTAGTGTAAAAGTGAAAGTAGTGTGTAGTGTGAAACCCTCTATCACCGATCGGTCGTGTAGTGTGAAACCCCCTATCACCGATCGAGCGTGTAGTGTGAAACCCCCTATCACTGATCGGTCGTGTAGTGTAAAACACCCTATCACCGATCGAGCGTGTAGTGTGAAACCCCCTATCGCAGCTCGATCGTATAGTGTGAAACCCCCTATCACCGATCGGTCGTGTAGTGTGAAACCCTCTATCACCGATCGGTCGTGTAGTGTAAAACTCCCTATCGCCGATCGGTCGTGTAGTGTGAAACCCTCTATCACCAATCGGTTGTGTAGTGTGAAACCACCTATCACCAATCGGTCGTGTAGTGTGAAACCACCTATCACCGATCGGTCGTGTAGTGTGAAACCCCCTATCGCCGATCGGTCGTGTAGTGTGAAACCCTCTATCGCCGATCGGTCGTGTAGTGTGAAACCCCCTATCGCCGATCGGTCGTGTAGTGTGAAACCCTCTATTGTGAACAGTCTTGTAGTGTGAAACCCTCTATCGTGAACAGTCGTGTAGTTTGAAACCCTCTATCGCCGATCGGTCGTGTAGGGTGAAACCCCCTATCGCCAATCGGTCGTGTAGTGTGAAACCCCCTATCGCCAATCGGTCGTGTAGTGTGAAACCCCCTATCGCCGATCGGTCGTGTAGTGTGAAACCCCCTATCGCCAATCGGTCGTGTAGTGTGAAACCCCCTATCGCCAATCGGTCGTGTAGTGTGAAACCCCCTATCGCCGATCGATCGTGTAGTGTGAAACCCCCTATCGCCGATCGATCGTGTAGTGTGAAACCCCCTTATCACCGATCGGTCATGTAGTGTAAAACCCTCTATCGCGATCGGTTGTGTAGTGTGAAACCCCCTTATCACCGATCGGTCATGTAGTGTAAAACCCTCTATCGCGATCGGTCGTGTAGTGTAAAACCCTCTATCGCGATCGGTTGTGTAGTGTGAAACCACCTATCACCAATCGGTCGTGTAGTGTGAAACCACCTATCACCAATCGGTCGTGTAGTGTGAAACCCCCTATCACAAATCGGTCGTGTAGTGTGAAACCCCCTATCACCAATCGGTCGTGTAGTGTGAAACCCTCTATCGCCGATCGGTCGTGTAGTGTGAAACCCCCTATCACCGATCGGTCGTGTAGTGTGAAACCCTCTATCGCCGATCGGTCGTGTAGTGTGAAACCCCCTATCGCCAATCGGTCGTGTAGTGTGAAACCCTCTATCACCAATCGGTCGTGTAGTGTGAAACCCTCTATCACCAATCGGTCGTGTAGTGTGAAACCACCTATCACCAATCGGTGGTGTAGTGTGAAACCCTCTATCACCAATCGGTCGTGTAGTGTGAAACCACCTATCACCAATCGGTGGTGTAGTGTGAAACCACCTATCACCAATCGGTGGTGTAGTGTGAAACCACCTATCACCAATCGGTCGTGTAGTGTGAAACCCCCTATCACCGATCGGTCGTGTAGTGTGAAACCCCCTATCACCGATCGAGCGTGTAGTGTGAAACCCCCTATCACCGATCGGTCGTGTAGTGTGAAACCCCCTATCACCGATCGAGCGTGTAGTGTGAAACCCCCTATCACTGATCGGTCGTGTAGTGTGAAACCACCTATCACCAATCGGTGGTGTAGTGTGAAACCACCTATCACCAATCGGTGGTGTAGTGTGAAACCACCTATCACCAATCGGTGGTGTAGTGTGAAACCACCTATCACCAATCGGTGGTGTAGTGTGAAACCACCTATCACCAATCGGTCGTGTAGTGTGAAACCCCCTATCACCGATCGGTCGTGTAGTGTGAAACCCCCTATCACCGATCGAGCGTGTAGTGTGAAACCCTCTATCACCAATCGGTCGTGTAGTGTGAAACCACCTATCACCAATCGGTGGTGTAGTGTGAAACCACCTATCACCAATCGGTGGTGTAGTGTGAAACCACCTATCACCGATCGGTCGTGTAGTGTGAAACCCCCTATCACCGATCGAGCGTGTAGTGTGAAACCCCCTATCACTGATCGGTCGTGTAGTGTAAAACACCCTATCACCGATCGAGCGTGTAGTGTGAAACCCCCTATCGCAGCTCGATCGTATAGTGTGAAACCCCCTATCACCGATCGGTCGTGTAGTGTGAAACCCTCTATCACCGATCGGTCGTGTAGTGTAAAACTCCCTATCGCCGATCGGTCGTGTAGTGTGAAACCCTCTATCACCGATCGGTTGTGTAGTGTGAAACCACCTATCACCAATCGGTCGTGTAGTGTGAAACCACCTATCACCGATCGGTCGTGTAGTGTGAAACCCCCTATCGCCGATCGGTCGTGTAGTGTGAAACCCCCTTATCACCGATCGGTCATGTAGTGTAAAACCCTCTATCGCGATCGGTTGTGTAGTGTGAAACCACCTATCACCGATCGGTCGTGTAGTGTGAAACCCCCTATCGCCGATCGGTCGTGTAGTGTGAAACCACCTATCACCGATCGGTGGTGTAGTGTGAAACCACCTATCACCAATCGGTCGTGTAGTGTGAAACCCCCTATCACCGATCGGTCGTGTAGTGTGAAACCCCCTATCACCGATCGAGCGTGTAGTGTGAAACCCCCCATCACTGATCGGTCGTGTAGTGTGAAACCACCTATCACTGATCGGTGGTGTAGTGTGAAACCACCTATCACCAATCGGTGGTGTAGTGTGAAACCACCTATCACCAATCGGTGGTGTAGTGTGAAACCACCTATCACCAATCGGTGGTGTAGTGTGAAACCACCTATCACCAATCGGTCGTGTAGTGTGAAACCCCCTATCACCGATCGGTCGTGTAGTGTGAAACCCCCTATCACCGATCGAGCGTGTAGTGTGAAACCCTCTATCACCAATCGGTCGTGTAGTGTGAAACCACCTATCACCAATCGGTGGTGTAGTGTGAAACCACCTATCACCAATCGGTGGTGTAGTGTGAAACCACCTATCACCAATCGGTGGTGTAGTGTGAAACCACCTATCACCGATCGGTCGTGTAGTGTGAAACCCCCTATCACCGATCGAGCGTGTAGTGTGAAACCCCCTATCACTGATCGGTCGTGTAGTGTAAAACACCCTATCACCGATCGAGCGTGTAGTGTGAAACCCCCTATCGCAGCTCGATCGTATAGTGTGAAACCCCCTATCACCGATCGGTCGTGTAGTGTGAAACCCTCTATCACCGATCGGTCGTGTAGTGTAAAACTCCCTATCGCCGATCGGTCGTGTAGTGTGAAACCCTCTATCACCAATCGGTTGTGTAGTGTGAAACCACCTATCACCAATCGGTCGTGTAGTGTGAAACCACCTATCACCGATCGGTCGTGTAGTGTGAAACCCCCTATCGCCGATCGGTCGTGTAGTGTGAAACCCCCTTATCACCGATCGGTCATGTAGTGTAAAACCCTCTATCGCGATCGGTTGTGTAGTGTGAAACCACCTATCACCGATCGGTCGTGTAGTGTGAAACCCCCTATCGCCGATCGGTCGTGTAGTGTGAAACCCTCTATCGCCGATCGGTCGTGTAGTGTGAAACCCCCTATCGCCGATCGGTCGTGTAGTGTGAAACCCTCTATTGTGAACAGTCTTGTAGTGTGAAACCCTCTATCGCCGATCGGTCGTGTAGTGTGAAACCCCCTATCGCCGATCGGTCGTGTAGTGTGAAACCCTCTATCGTGAACAGTCGTGTAGTTTGAAACCCTCTATCGCCGATCGGTCGTGTAGGGTGAAACCCCCTATCGCTGATCGGTCGTGTAGTGTGAAACCCCCTATCGCCAATCGGTCGTGTAGTGTGAAACCCCCTATCGCCAATCGGTCGTGTAGTGTGAAACCCCCTATCGCCGATCGATCGTGTAGTGTGAAACCCCCTATCGCCGATCGATCGTGTAGTGTGAAACCCCCTTATCACCGATCGGTCATGTAGTGTAAAACCCTCTATCGCGATCGGTTGTGTAGTGTGAAACCCCCTTATCACCGATCGGTCATGTAGTGTAAAACCCTCTATCGCGATCGGTCGTGTAGTGTAAAACCCTCTATCGCGATCGGTTGTGTAGTGTGAAACCACCTATCACCAATCGGTCGTGTAGTGTGAAACCACCTATCACTAATCGGTCGTGTAGTGTGAAACCCCCTATCACAAATCGGTCGTGTAGTGTGAAACCCCCTATCACCAATCGGTCGTGTAGTGTGAAACCCTCTATCGCCGATCGGTCGTGTAGTGTGAAACCCCCTATCACCAATCGGTCGTGTAGTGTGAAACCCCCTATCGCCAATCGGTCGTGTAGTGTGAAACCCTCTATCACCAATCGGTCGTGTAGTGTGAAACCCTCTATCACCAATCGGTCGTGTAGTGTGAAACCACCTATCACCAATCGGTGGTGTAGTGTGAAACCCTCTATCACCAATCGGTCGTGTAGTGTGAAACCACCTATCACCAATCGGTGGTGTAGTGTGAAACCACCTATCACCAATCGGTGGTGTAGTGTGAAACCACCTATCACCAATCGGTCGTGTAGTGTGAAACCCCCTATCGCCGATCGGTCGTGTAGTGTGAAACCCTCTATTGTGAACAGTCGTGTAGTGTGAAACCCCCTATCGCCGATCGGTCGTGTAGTGTGAAACCCTCTATCGCCGATCGGTCGTGTAGTGTGAAACCCCCATCGCGATCGGTCGTGTAGTCGCTGCTGTTGGGCCCTTGAGCAAGGCCATTAACCCTTGATAGCTCAGACTGTATATTGTCACAATACTGTAAGTCGCTTTGGATAAAGGCGTCCGCTAAATGCTAAAAATGTAAATGTAAATAAGCTATGATGTCATAACTTCCACACCCACCAGTAAAGTCATTTACCTTGAATAGCCAGGAAGTCCTCCAGCGCATTAGGTAAGTAATCCTCGCCCTGATGATCGTGTAAGTGGTTTCCCAACTCTTGATGCTGGCGCACGTGATTCGGACGTACGTAGATTCTGTGTCCGTTGCCGCTACAGTCATAGCGGGCGAGCAGTCTCTCCAAATGCTGCAGGTGGGTTTTGAGTTTAGCGGCCTGTTGGTAAAACATACATGATTATAATTATAAACCTAAATCTAAACCCTAGCACAACCGTATAGAAAGCTCTATAAGAAACAAAAGAGCGTTTGGGTGCAGCTCCGCCAGCTACTCAGTCTACCAATGAGAACAAACCAAATGCTTACCACAGGAACCAGACAAGCGACCTCATTTGGTTTCCTTGTCTGATAAAAAACAATAGTGGCAAAACCATTCACTACTATTCCTGATAACAAAAGCTAGAAAACAAACTTGAGTGACGTCCCATTCTTAATCCATAGGGTTTAATATGATGTCGGCCCACCCTTTGCAGCTATAACAGCTTCAACTCTTCTGGGAAGGCTTTCCACAAGGTTTAGGAGTGTGTTTATGGGAATTTTTGACCATTCTTCCAGAAGCGCATTTTTGAGGTCAGACACTGATGTTGGATGAGAAGGCCTGGCTCGCAGTCTCCTCTCTAATTCATCCCAAAGGTGTTCTATCGGGTTGAGGTCAGGACTGTGTGCAGGCCAGTCAAGTTCTTCCACACCAAACTCATTCATCCATGTCTTTATGGACCTTGCTTTGTGCACTGGTGCGCAGTCATGTTGGTACAGAAAGGGGCCATCCCCAAACTGTTCCCACAAAGTTGGGAGCATTAAATTGCTGAAGCATTAAGAGTTCCTTTCACTGGAACTAAGGGGCCGAGCCCAACTCCTGAAGAACAACCCCACACCATAATCCCCCCTCCACCAAACTTTACACTTGGCACAATGCAGTCAGACAAGTAGCGTTATCCTGGCAACCTCCAAACCCAGACTCGTCCATCGGATTGCCAGACGGAGAAGTGTGATCCGTCACTCCAGAGAACACGTCTCCACCGCTCTAGAATCCAGTGGCGGCGTGCTTTACACCACTGCATCTGACGCTTTGCATTGCGCTTGGTGATGTAAGGCTTGGATGCAGCTGCACGGCCATGGAGACCCATTCCATGAAGCTCTCTACACACTGTTCTTGAGCTAATCTGAAGGCCACATAAAGTTTGGAGGTCTGTAGCGATTGACTCTGAGAAAGTTGGCGACCTCTGCGCACTATGCACCCGCATGGCCACATGGCCTAACAGTTCGTAGCTGAGTTGCTGTCGTTCCCAATCGCTTCCACTTTGTTATAACACCACTGACAGTCGAGTGTGGAATATTTAGTAGCGAGGAAATTTCACGACTGGACTTGTTGCACAGGTGGCATCCTATCACGGTACCACGCTGGAATTCACTGAGCTCCTGAGAGCGACCCGTTCTTTCACTAATATTTGTAGAAGCAGTCTGCATGCCTAGGTGCTTGGTTTTATACACCTGTGGCCATGGAAGTGATTGGAACACCTGAATTTAATGATTTGGATAGGTGAGTGAATACTTTTGGCAATATAGTGTACATTAATATTAGGGCCCTACTAAATTCACAGGGAAATGTGCTTAATTTAAAGAAAAGTGCCACATTTCACGGCAATCATTAAATTACACTTACTCGAGCCGTGTTTTTAGCTGCTTTAGACTTAACCCATTGCTAACTGTATTGCCATAGGACTGTGGCATAGTGTGCTGACAATGTTTGATGAATGTGTTTGCGGATTCCATAATCAGTTGTAAAGTGTGCTTCTCTACACACGTGATCATCTCTCTGTAGTCTGCGCTACACCTCAAAAGAAAAAGTCAGTAAAGTATTAAGCTCCCGATAGTTTGACTATGTAGAGTTTATTTCTTACCCAAAATGCATATAGCCTCATTTCATGGTCCGTGATGCGATTTTTACAACCGTGAATTAGGTAGGGGCTTAATTAATATGGTATGGAAAACATTACCCTGTGCAGGAAATAATTATGTCCAAGGGTACTGAGTTACTGGGGTGTAATTACCTAGATACACGACAGATGTAATGGGTGACAGATTTATTATTTCAGGCAGTGATCCCTCAGCTGATCACAAAATATTAATGGTCGACTAATTTCTGCAGCTTATCCTTTACCTTCGTCATGCCCAACACTGCGTTTGCGTTTTTTTTCTCTACCAAACAGCCTGCAGGATTGTAATCATTAATGTAGCGTTTTCAGTGCTCTGGGTGAAATTGTGGGTGGCATCTGTTCCTCTGGCACCGTTCTCCCGCTCGCAGTCTGACAAACAAGAGCCACGGCAATATGTTTCTATTTTCTCAATGGAGAAATGAGACTAGAGTAAATGCCTTGGCAATTCTCTATTGTTGAGAGGTAAAGCAGCTTGGCTGGAGAGCGGTTTTGGCAGGACGTGATAGCAGGACCTAAATGGAGTAGTGCTAGGGCACAATATCTGCTAAATGAGCGCTGTGGTGGAATAGAGCTGGAAGACGAAATTCTGAATGCATAATGGATGGGTTTGAGTGTGTGTGTGTGTGTGTGTGGGTGGGGGGATTGCTGGTACAAGCTAGCATTAACTACAACCTCAAATCAGAAAAAGTTGGGACAGCATGGAAAAGGCGTTTTGGCACCGAGGAGACCAAACGATTTAGTGTTTCAGCTTTTATTTTGTCTCATTCTTCCTGCAAACACGTCTTAAGATGTGCAACAGTACGGGGTTGTTGTGTCAAAACTCTCCACACATTCTCTAATGGGGACAGGTGAGGACTGCAGGCAGGCCAGTCCAGTACCTGTACCCTCTTCTTCTGCAGCCATGTTGTCTTGTTGAAAGATGCATGGACGTCCCTGGAAAAGACGACGTCTTGAAGGCAGCATATGTTGCTCTAAGATCTCAATGTACTTTTCTACATTAATGCTGCCATCACAGACGTGTAAATGACCTTTGTCAAGGCCACTGACACAGCCCCATACCATGACAGACCCTGGCTTTTGGACTTGTTCCTGATAACAGTCTGGATGGTCCTTTTCGTCTTTGATCCGGCGACCTGGAATGCTGATTCATCTGACCACAGTACACCTTTCCTCTGTGTGATGGTCCATCCTAGATGCCTCAGAGCCCAGAGAAGTCGACGCCGCTTTTGGACATGGATAACATAAGGCTTCTTTTTTGCACAGTAAAGTTTTAAGTGGCATTTGTGCATGTAACTCTGTATTGTAGTGCTTGACAAAGGTTTGCCGAGGTAATCCCTCACCCATGTGTTTATATCAGCTATTGTTGAGTGGCAGTTCTTGATGCAGTGCCGTCTGAGGGATGGAAGATCATGGGCGTTCAGCTTAAGCTTCCTCTC
Organism: Trichomycterus rosablanca; assembly: GCF_030014385.1. Taxonomy (NCBI): domain Eukaryota; kingdom Metazoa; phylum Chordata; class Actinopteri; order Siluriformes; family Trichomycteridae; genus Trichomycterus; species Trichomycterus rosablanca. The sequence goes on from NC_086013.1 coordinate 8,203,282, forward strand.
GATTCCTTGAATGGTTTAATGATATTATGCACTGTAGAGGGAGAAATATGCAAATCCCTTCCAATCTTTCTCTGAGGTTCATTGTTTTTAAACATTTCAATCATTTCTCACACAAACTGGAGATCCTCTGATCATCTTTGCTCATCAAAGACTCAGCCTTTCCCGGATGCTGCTTTTGTACCAAACCATGATTACAATCACCTATTGACATCACCAGTTTGGAGTCACCTCATTATTTTGCCCCCGTCCCAACTTTTTTTGGAATGTGTTGCAGGCCTGAAATGCAGGGATGGAGGTATTTTAACAAATGAAATGAAGTTGAGCAGACAGAACATGAAATATCTCATATCTTCATACTTTCTGCAATCAAATAAAAGTCAAAGTAAATGTAAGGAACATTTTTATTTTATTTGCGTTTTCCATACTGTCCAAACTTTTTCTGATTTGGGGTTGTAAATAAAATGCATTTAGCTTCAATTTTTGAAGGGCCCTTTCTGTTCCAGTTTGGTGTTGAGAAGCTTCAGTCATCTGCACAAAGCTCTGACCTCAACCTCGTTAAACACTAGGATAAATTGGAATTGGAATGTTGACTGTGTGCCAGGCCTTTTCGTCCAATGAATAGTCACAAATTCCTTATGCTATGCCTTTCCAGACGAGTGGGGGCTGTTACGGCTCATCCATGTGAACGCCCAAAGTTTTGGACTGAGCAAACAGTGTTCATACAGTTTAATATAGCACTGTAGAGGGACTCCAGTTTTAACAGTTCAGCTACTGCAACCGCAACAATTGCAAACAGGTGCACAAAGCAAACAGGCACACCGCCATGCAATCTCCGCAGACACGTGTTGGCATTGAAATTGGCCATACTGAAACGGTCTGTGAGTTTTAGTGTGGCACGGAGTCCAAAGCTGACTGTTTATGAATGTTATAAAACACAGACGTGAGTTTCGAATGAGAAAATTTGCTTTAGCTGTAGCTGTGTATACACTGAGGATCCAAAACATTAGGACCATCCATCTAACATGGTGTAACCAGGACATTACTTGACATTACATTACAGGTTCGTCACTTTCTGTACGTTATGAGTAGGGCCCTACACAATACAAGTAACTTTAGACCCCAAAGATGGGAAATGTACATTTGGTGGCAAACTGTCAGAATGGCTATATTCGCAGGTTTCAGGTCGAACCAAAAATGGACAAAGTGACAAAATTACACTTGGGTAGAACTGTCGCCTCACAGCAAGAAGATTCTGGGTTCTGGGTGGGGCGTTCCGGGTCCTTTCTGTGTGGAGTTGGCATGGGTTTCCTCCGGGTGCTCCGGTTTCCTCCCACAGTCCAAAGACATGCAAGTGAGGTATATTGGAAACACTAAATTGTCCATGACTGTGTTTGATATAACCTTGTGACCTGATGAACCTTGTGTAATGAGTAACTACTGTTCCTGTCATGAATGTAACCAAAGTGTAAAACATGACGTTAAAATTAATAATAAAACCATGGCCCCCCAGACGTAGCCAGACGCCCGACCGGCCAATAGTACAGCTGCGGATTTGAACCCTGGATACCCTGGTGGTAATGGGTTAGTGTAATTAATAGCAAGTAATTAATAGCGTTAGCGAAATTAATGATTAGTGGTTGATTTAATAACTTTCTAGATTAACGTTTAATAACGTTTAATAATAATTACCCTCAAGCCATTTAAACCAATTGGCTGAGGTGGCACAACCCACTAGCACGTCAGCTAATATCTCCCCAGTGGTGTATAGTAACGAAGTAATAATACTTCGTTACAGTACTTAAGTAGTTTTTTGGAGTATCTGTACTTTACTGGAGTATAAAAAATATCGTTAACTTTCACTTTTACTTTACTACATTTCCTAAAGAAATTGTGTACTTTTACTCTGATACATTTACGCCGTATGCAAACTCGTTACTCGTTATGTGAGATGTGTGACAGACTGCACGCAGGTTTGGCGAATCTGCGCTTGTAAATTAGATCGGTGGTTAAACACATTATTGCGCATGTGTACACAAACAGAGTGAAGCGCATCGTTCACCCAAAGATTCTGAACTATCGGCATTTCAGAATCTCCCCGTCCAACACACTGATGTAAGTTAAGAATGATTAACAAAGTAAATCCAGAGCATCATTGTTTATTATTATTATTATTATTATTAGCATTAACATTGTTCAGATATCTAGCTACCATTGTCGATTACATTTGAACCACAAATATAACGTTTCACTAAATTAGTTCGTAATTACTTCAGTGCAGACATGAATACTTGTCCATTATTTATAAAAACTCACCTACAGACAGATATTTCCTCAGATAAATTCTGAATTACACCGACAGAGGACAGATTCATGGTGCTGAGGAACATGCAGCACGTCTTTAACCCTTCAATGGTCTCAACAAGAACTCAATTTTTATGGATGATTTTTCAGCTGATGACTTCTAGTTGACACATAAGTTAGAAATTGTGTTTTCGTAAAGTAAGAATACCAATATTTTTTTAGTTTAACACGTCAATCAGGGAGTAGATACGGCCCAAAAAAGATTATTTAAATACAGCTTATTTTACCCATATATTTTTATTTAAACTAATGGTTAAGCAGATCATTAAAGAGGTAAAAGTGCCACGTTTTGTTAAGATTTTGCTTCAAATTAATTCTGCCAAAATTTAGTTGTTTTTGGTTATTGGGATGTATACAGTATCTATGACTTGAATGTACAACCTAAATAAAAAAATGTGACAGTATAAAAATGTAAATAAATTAGATGCAGTGTTTTTTACATTTACATCGACTCTTTTTTCATCTTATATATTTCATTACAATTCTTAACATACACATACAGTAATCCCTCCTCGATCGCAGGGGTTGCGTTCCAGAACCCCCCGCGAAAGGTGAAAATCCGTGAAGTAAAAACCATGTGTTTATATGGTTATTTTTTTATATATTTTAAGCCCTTATAAACCCTCCCACACTCTTATAAACATTTCCCGGACAGTTATAAAGCATAAAGCGGAATCTAAAGCTTCTCTCCTTTGCTGAGCCAGTCAGCACCCAAGATACTTAACCGCGTGCTCTGATTGGGTAGCTTCTCAGCCATCCGCCAATAGCGTCCCGTGTATGAAATCAACTGGGCAAACCAACTGAGGAAGCATGTACCAGAAATAAAAAGACTCCTGGTCAGCAGAAATCCGCGAACCAGCGAAAAATCCGTGATTTATATTTAGACATGCTTGCATATAAAATCCGTGATAGAGTGAAGCCGCGAAAGTCGAAGCGCGATATAGCGAGGGATTACTGTACATGCATTTTAAGCCCACAACGCATTCTTAAAAAGTTGGAACAGGACAATTTAGGGCTCGTAATAAGGTTAAAAAAAAAACTACTAAATAATGACGTGATTTCAAATAGGTGATGTGAACAGCTGATTATAATCATGAATTGGCACAAATCATGTTCAGATGGAAGGAAGAAAAAAGGTTGTTAAGGTGGTTTACAGGCTTAAAAGAACAATCTTTATATTTTTCAAAATTACCGCTTCAGTTTATATTAACAGCATTTACTTTTACTTCTACTTTTAATACTTAAGTACATGTAATATCAAATTACTTTTGATACTTAAGTACACTAAACATCAGATACTTTTAGACTTTTACTCAAGTAATATTCTAAAAGGTGACTTTTACTTCTATCAAAGTAAATTTCTGGTAAGATACTTGTACTTTTACTCAAGTATGGCCTTCCGGTACTTTATACACCACTGTATCTCCCTCTGTGTACCGAAAACGATTAAATTGTCACTGACAAGCCTGAATTTGCAAATTAATTACACCTTTATACAAATTAAAATACATTTAAAAAGAACCCACTGTATTCTTCTGCCACATTTGTAATTTCTCGTGAAAAACGTTGTGCCACACTGAATGCTGAGATTGTGTAACGCTACATGGGCTAGACGACACAAGAGGGGGCTGACACACACACACACACACAGATGTATAACAAAACATATTTAATAATAAAGACTAGAGATGGGACGATCGATCGGCTACGAATCGGTATCGGCCGATTTGTAATTAAAATATGCTATTGGCGATCGACGATATTTCCTAAAAGTAGCCGATCCGATCGTGTGATATATAAAGACCATGTTAAGTTAACAGCTCAGTGGATTGATCCAGACTTTGAGCTACGAAGCACCAACCATCACATCACCATTCATCAACAATCGTACAGAAACCATCTTGAAAGCTCTTATGATGTAATTTTGCTGATTGTAATATTTTCTTTAAAAAGATAATTCAACCCGGTCACATCTGAGTCGATTCTATCAGCACGTTATATAAACTCCTGGTTCACTTTGGTAAATCGTAAGCGGTTCTTACTTGTGATGTAGATGAGAACAGAAGACGTTACAGAGCCAATCCGAGGCAAAAGTTTATTCATTACCAAATTCGTTAGTTCAGGATCATCTGCTGAACTTTTAGAAAACTTTTAGCTCCTTAGACGGAACGAGTCTGACTCGGTTACAGATCTGTGGTAATAGCAGTTTAATTAAGCTTTTTAATTAAGCTTTTTAATGTAAGAGAGTCACACAAAATGTTCTGTAGTAGCTGGTGTTTATTTAAAACCACGACATTTAATTAATAACAGTAAACACGGAGAGATAACTGAGAAGAGAAACTTACGCTTCACATAAAAACTAATCAACTCATGAATCAATGAATCACTTATAGCGATACTGTGAACTCTGCGTCTCTGTAACTCTGTAACTGCGTCTCTTCTAAAGGCACAAACACACACACACACGCGCGCGCTGCTCCGGTTTATCTTTACTGTGAGGCTCTTTTTAAGTTTATTTACTGCTAATCCCCCCCCCGATCGGAATCGGCTATCGGCCGATGTCCCTGAAAGGAGATCGGAGATCGGAATCGGTGCCAAAAACCCCGATCGGTCCATCTCTAATAAAGACACAGGACAGACAAACATGTGACCTATGCTAAATGCTAAAGCTAAATGCTAATACTAATCTAAACATACATGAGCAATGAACCTAAGCTAATGCTAAACTAAATGCAATGCTAAACATGAATCCTAAGCTAAACAGGAACTAGACTACGACAAACAGAACATTAGCCTAACAAGGCTTAACAGGCTAAGGCAAAGGCTAACAAACAAAGAAAAAGGCTAAGGCTAACAAACAACGGCTAAACAGGCTACACAGAGCTAAATAGGACTAGACAGGACTTACAAACAAAGGTAAAGGCAAAAGCTGACTGACGGACGGACGGACGGACAGACAGACAGACCCAAAAGCAAAGTATCATTATAGCAAACCAAACCGACAGAGTTAAATCAAATCAAATCCAAAATAGTCTCCAAAGAGTGTGTCCCAGCTGCCTTCCTAAATGGGCAGCTGGGGCTAATTAGCAGAGGGGACCAATCATAAAAGGGGGGCGTTGGCTCAGGACTAAGAGAGGGGCATGGCACCTCTACACTAGAGCACAGTGGGCTGAATCCGTGACAGATTGCCTTAACCGCTAAGAAAGCACCGGATGCTCCCTCATTATTCAGTCAGATAATTACTCCGAATTAAGGCACCTCAGTAGGCAGCATTTTAAGGCATCTAAGAATTCAGACAGCCAGACCGTCTTCTCAGGACCTTGTAGGATGCCGTAAAATGAGTCTGTGGGTGTGTTCGAAAAGCTAGTGAGCTCTCTACATAGGCAGCATTTTACGTCATCCTGTGCGCGCTCCCGAGAAGGAGGCTGTTCGAAATCCTAGATGCCTTAATATCCTCACTACTCAGGCATCTTAATATTTCAATGTTATTTCGGCTCAAGAACGAGTGAGCATCCGACGCTGCCTTAGTGATCAAGGCAATCCCAGAATTCATTGCGAGACGGGTGCTCTTCTCTCACAGAAAAATAAACATGGCTGACGGTGCGGACAAACGAATGGAGTTATTTTCAAACGTAAATAAAATATTACTGATTTTTAACTTGTATAAACTTGTACCGAGTGTTTTTATTTGCAAGTTCGGGCTTGTCAGGAAATGTAACCGTTACCGGTACATGAAGGAAGATGCTATATTGACATGTTAGCGTGCGGTGCTACCTCAATCCATTGGTTTGAATGGCAAGATGCTAAATGCTAAACGCGAAACCCGATGGAATCTGGGTTAATAACCTGACTTATAAGTCAATGACTTATTAGAATCCTCTCTGCTGAGGCAGCTGTCTGTGTAGACAGTAAGACAGCAAGGCAGCTCACTAGGTTTTCGAACACGCCCTATGTATAGAGCTCACTAGATTTTCAGACCTTCAGATTCTTTAACACATACCTGATCTCTGATGAGACCGTAGCACACTGGGCACTCCTCGCACTGATGGGTATCACGGTTGAGGTAGTGGTTCAGCTCACACTTGTCACACTTGTAGTCCACAAATCCTTGGCGACAGAGACAAGTCCCGTTGGTATGGCACTGCATGGACACTGAGCCCATCGGATCACAGTTACAGGCTGAAACAAAGAATGAAGGTATGTTTTAGGACACTATTTTTTCTCCCCTAATCTAGTCGTGTCCAATTACCCCGATTGCATCCTCCACTGATTCAACCCTCCACCGCTCCATCTCGACTGACACACGCCCCCTCAGTACAGACTGCATTTTTCGAGTTCGTATACACCGATCAGCACTGTGCACGGAGAGCCACACCCTGATCAGCATTATTCCCCTGTGCAGGCGGCATCAATCAGCCAGCAGTGGTCGTAATTACACCAGTTATGAGGACCCATGATCCGGCTTGTTACAGATAATTACAGATAATTACAGATAATTGTCTTAGTGCCCTGTGTTTAACCGAGACCTGGGCTAGACCTGATGAGTATCTAGGTTTAAATGAAGCATCTCCTCCGGGTTACAGTTATGAACATAAGCCACGTCTTAGCGGTCGTGGTGGAGGAATAGCCGCAATTTATGATAAAGACATAGGTCTTACTGTAAAATCATCTCCCATAACAAACTCGTTTGAAGTTCTTATCTCTGACATAACCAATAAATGTTCATCTGATAAAAATAGTATGTTTAAACTGGTTACTGTTTATCGACCCCCTGGTCCTTACTCAGAATTTCTTAACGAATTTGCCGATTTTCTTTCTAAATTAGTCTTATCAACTAAGAAAGCTTTAATTGTTGGTGACTTTAATATTCATTATGAGGATAAATGTAATCCACTCAAAATTGCGTTTGACTCTATTTTAGAATCCTTAGGCATCACCCAAAATGTAACAGGACCCACTCACCGCTGTAAACATACCTTAGATTTAATACTTACTTATGGTATAAACATAGACAACCTGGAAATTATACCACAGAATGACTTAATCTCTGATCACTTTCTACTAATTTATGAAGTGTCCCTGTCCAATAATATACAGCAACCAAATCGTTTTAAATATAAGCGCACTATTACATCTGCAACTGCAGCAGCGTTCATAAACTGCCTACCAGAATTACCAAATATATCAGCATCAGAACCTAAAGAACTAGATCAGGCAACTCAAAACCTAGAGACCGTACTGCGCACAACCTTAGATAACGTAGCCCCACTCAAAACTAAACTGATTAGGGAGAAAAAACTTGCTCCTTGGTACAATGACCACACATGCGCACTTAAACAAGCAGCACGAAAATTAGAACGCAAGTGGCGTCACACTACACTAGAAGTGTATAAGATTGCTTGGAAAGATGCTCTAACTGAGTATAAAAATGCACTTATAAAAGCTAAATCTTTATATTATTCATCCCTAATAGAGAAAAATAAAAACAATCCCAGATTCCTTTTTGAGACAGTGTCCAAATTAACTAAAAACGTTAATGAAACTGAATCTAATATACCGCCTGACTGTACCAGCGCTGATTTTTTAAAATTCTTTAATGACAAGATAGAAAAAATACGACTTCAGAGTCAGAGTGTGTCACTTGCCAATGTTAAGTATGGACTCACTCCGAGCAGCATTGGTGATAACAGTGGTGATAATAGTAACGAGTTAATCCAACTAAATTCCTTTAATCCAATCTCCCAAAATGAACTAACTGTGTTGATTAAATCATCGAAGTCATCATCGTGTATACTCGATCCTGTTCCAACTCGTTTACTTAAAGATTTACTCCCAGCTATTGTAGAGCCCCTGCTTACATTAATCAATGCATCCCTTAGCCTTGGATATGTACCTAAATTGTTTAAAAGTGCTGTTATTAAACCCCTGATTAAAAAACCTAATCTTGATCCACATGTACTAGCTAATTATAGGCCAATTTCAAACCTTCCTTTTGTCTCAAAGATATTAGAAAAAGTCGTTTCCAAACAGTTATGTTCTTATTTGAATGAAAATTGTATTCATGAAAAAATTCAATCAGGATTTAGACCCAATCATAGTACCGAAACCGCATTAATTAGAGTAGTTAACGAGTTGTTAATGTCTTCTGATAATGGATGTGTCTCTTTTCTTGTTCTATTAGATCTTAGTGCAGCGTTTGATACGGTCGATCATAACATTTTACTGGAGAGGCTAGAAAATACAGTAGGTGTTAAAGGACTCGCACTCTCTTGGTTTAAATCATATCTGACTGACCGCTCTCAATTCGTTTATGTAAATAATAAATGCTCGGAAACTACAAAAGTAAAGTATGGTGTTCCACAGGGGTCGGTACTGGGACCGCTATTATTTACACTCTATATGCTTCCACTAGGTGAAATTATTCATAAACATGGCATAAACTTTCACTGCTATGCAGATGACACACAGCTCTATATATCAGCCAAACCAAATGATACTGACACAATCAGTAAGATAGAAGATTGTGTAAACGACATAAAAAACTGGATGTCGTGTAATTTTCTTTTACTTAATTCAGATAAAACAGAGGTTTTACTTGTTGGCTCTAAAGCTGCAAGAGACAAATTGTCTAACCTGGTGCTAAACTTAAACACGTTCTCTGTTACTCCCAGCCCAGATGTAAAAAACTTAGGTGTCACAATAGATTCAGATCTCTCATTTGATACACACGTTAATAATATTACTAGAGTTGCTTTCTATCATTTGCGTAACATTTCTAAAATAAGAAATATACTATCTGTTAATGACGCCGAAAAACTGATCCATGCGTTTATAACTTCTCGGTTAGATTATTGTAATGCTCTTCTAACTGGATGCTCTGGTAGATCCTTAAACAAACTCCAGTTAGTTCAAAATGCAGCAGCTCGAGTGCTAACTAGAACTAAAAAATTTGACCATATTACTCCTGTTCTATCATCTCTACACTGGCTGCCAGTTAAATTTCGCATTGATTACAAAATACTTTTACTAACTTATAAAGCGCTACATGGTCTGGCTCCACAGTATCTGAGTGAACTTATTAATCACTACAGCCCAGCGCGTCCACTTCGTTCACAAGATGCAGGGTTACTTATAGTTCCTAAAATTAAAAAGATCACGGCTGGTGGAAGAGCGTTTTCCTACAAAGCTCCACAACTCTGGAATAATCTTCCTGCCTCTATTCGGGATTCGGACACAGTCTCAATGTTTAAGTCTAGACTGAAAACATATTTATTTTCTCAGGCTTTTGATTAGTATAGACAAAGGCGCAGAGCTTGGGGGTTCTTGGTCATAGAAACTTGTGGTGATCAGGGATGTTGGGTTGCTGTCGTTCTGCCTCTCTTGTCCGATCACTCAGGTTTGGTGACGGTGGGGAGATGGGCGCTGATGTCCTGTGAAAGCCTTCATGACCTTGTTACCTGCTCGCTCTCCCTTTTAGTTATGCTGTAATAATTAGGGCTGCCGGAGTCTAAAACTCTCTGTAAAACTGTTTGTCAACTAGCATTGTACATTATTAACTACATTCTCTGTTGTTTTACCCCGAGGGCATTCTGATGGAAACCTGTTTACCCGCCGAGGTTAAGGATTAAAGTCGAGACTGCCGGGACAACGATGCTGCTCCTGTCAGATGTGACGGGTCTGGAGTAATTGCAACGACAAGAAATCACTACAGACTTTATTGAAGACTAGAGCGGATAACAACTCTATTATTATTTAATTGTTTATTTATCTATTTATTACCAGTTATGACTTTTAGATCATTTAATTCTGTGTTTGTATGATTTGTGTAAATCGTGTATTTATTTAAAGTATCCTCCAGGCCACCCATGAAGGATGGGCCCTGCTGAGTCTGGTTCCTCTCAAGGTTTCTTCCTGTAATTTTCAGGGAGTTTTTCCATGCCACAGTCGCCCTCGGCTTGCTCAACAGGGGTTTTTGTATCTGTTGGTCCTGGATTTTGTAAAGTTGCTTTGAGACAATGTCTATTGTAAAAAGCGCTATATAAATAAAGTTGACTTGACTTGACTTGTCCCTAACCCTACGAACAACAGCCAATCGTTGTTTATTACTTGTTTATTACTGTGTTTACAACATTACAAAGCTATACCTGTATGACAAACAAATGCAATTCTTATATTAATTAAAATAATTGTATTATATATTTTACATGTTTACATAAGTACCTCTGCAGCCTCTGGAGGAAAAGCCAAAAAAGCCCATTCGACATGAGCCGCACTGCTGGCCGTCCACACCGGTCCGACACACACACTGGCCTGTGACTGGGTTACATGTTGCTGATGTGGAGCCGACAGGATTGCAGTTACAGCTGTTGAGAGAAAGGAGACAGTAAGATGAGACAGACTGGTCTAATACTACACAAGCAATTTAAAAAACAAAACAGGTCTCATTATATTGCTTTATATGAGTTCAGGTGCAGCATATAATAGTAAATTATAGTGTATAAGTATATTGTTTTCCTTTTCAAGAGTGATGGACTGATTCTGGGTTTAATAAGGTAATTAAAGGATGTCATATACAGTATGTACAGCATGTATAGATATAATTAGCAAGATAAAGGAATTAGGTCAAGGATAAGAAAAGTTATACATGGAAGAATGAACTGATCAAGAGAATATTTAATGAATGAACAGATGGATGATATAAAGAATACAATGAGGAGCTTGGATGGATGGATGGATGGATGGATGAATAAATAAAGGAATAGCAAGAGGGCATTAAACGAATGGATGGATATAGTGAGAATGAGAGGAATTTGAATTATTGAATGGATGGATGAGTGGGTGGATGAATTGATGGGTAAAGGGATAAATGGATGGGTGTATGTATGTATGTATGGATGGATGGATGGATGGATGAGTAGGTGTATGGATGGGTGGGTGTATGTATGTATGTATGGATGAATGGGTGGGTGTATGGATAGATGAATGGATGGATGAGTGGGTGTATAGATGGATGGGTGGGTGTATGGATAGATGGATGAGTAGGTGTGTGAATGGATGGCTGGATGGGTGGGTGTATAGATGGATGGATGGATGGGTGGGTGTATGGATGGATGGATAAATAGATGTACGGACAAGTAAATATAGAAAAAGCAATAAGGCATTAAATGTATCGATGATTAAATATAGTTAGAGCAGAAGGGCATTACATAAATGGCTGGATAAAGGGAGAATGAGAGAGATTTTGGTTGGACTTAGGAACAGTGAGAGAGATTTAAATGGATTAATGGAACTCATAACCCACCTTTCACAGCCCAGTCCTGGACGCAGATTAAAGAAGCCGGGCTCGCACCTTCCACAGTCCCTTCCTGTCACATGACTCAAGCACGAACATCTTCCAGTGTTGGGGTCACACTCATTTAACAAAGTGGATGTGCCAGTGGGGTTACAGGCACACGCTGAGGAGCAAAAATCACACAGACACACAGACAAAAGTTAAAGATGTGCTTAGAAGTATGTAAGGCAGTGGTCCCCAACCACCGGGCCACGGACCGGTACCATAGTGCAGATTAACCAGTAAATGTGAGACACTTGAATGCTATGAGATTGACAAATGAGGAGACACAGGGAGAACATGCAAACTCTACACAGAAAGGACCCGGATTGCTCCACCTAGGAATCAAACCCAGGACATTCTTGTTGTGTGGCGACAGTGCTACCCACCAAGCCCTTGTGCCCCCGATCATGTAAGCAGCATAACAGTTTAAGTAAAAAGTTCAATCTTCAAAATGTATATTCATTTAACTGCATTTTTTGGCTTTCAAGTGTACCCCAGAAATGACTAATGGGCTTTAGGTCAGGTGGCTGTGGAGGAAAGTCCATGACAGACAGAACTCTTTGATTCTCTTTTGTAGTTGTTTTAAAGCTTCAAGGTTTGTCATTAATTTAAATGATTTAATTAACTAATTAATTTAATAGTTAGTAAAATAGTAAAATAATTTAATTAAATAATAAATAATGAAAATAAATAAATAAAATAATTTAATTAAATAAATTAAACAATTTTAATAAATACATTAAACAACTTAAATAAATACATTATTAATAATTTATTTAAATAAATAAATAAATTATTACGAATTAAATAAATACTGTTAATTAATTAAAATAAATAAATTACATTTTAATAAATAAATTAAAGTTAAATGAATAAATGATTTATAATTTATTTAAATAAATAAATGAATTATTACTAATTAATTAAATACTGTTAATTAATAAAAAACAATTAAATGAAAATAAATAAATTAAACAATTTAATTAAATAAATGAAACAATTTTAATAAATAAATTAAACAACTTAAATAAATTAATTATTAATAATTTATTTAAATAAATAAATAAATAATTATATTAATTACATTAATTAAATACTGTTAATTAATTAAAATAAATTAATTACATTTTATTAAATAAATTTTACAAGTTAAATAAATAAATTATAATTTATTTAAATAAATTATTACTAATTAATTACTTAAAATAAATTAATTAAACAATGAAACTAAATAAATTTAATAATTTAATTAAATAAAGTAAACAATTTTAATAAATAAATGATGTAATTAATTAATTACTGTTAATGAATGAAAATAAATTTATTAAATAATGAAAATAAATAAATGAAACAATTTTAATAAAAAAATCAAACAATTTAAATAAATTAAACAATTTAAATAAATTAAACAATTTAAATAAATTAAACAATTTAAATAAATAAATTGAACAATTTAAATAAATTAATTAAATAATTAAGTTAATAATGTAGTAAAAAATCAAGAATTCATGCAAAATAAAAGCATCTTTACTAGTGGTCTCAGACGTTTGGCTCCCTTTAAATATCCAACATTTCAAGTTCAATTTGACACATTTTTGCACACGCCTCCTTTATCCCCCCCTATCCACCAGTAGATTAGAACCCAAATCATCAGTTCAAGCACGACAGACCGCTGGACCGTTATATTCTATCCTTTCAACTTCTCCTTCAGCTCATGACACTCACGCTGACACTTCTGCGAAGGCCTCAGGCTCCTGTCCAGAGCGTTACCGTGGTAACCCGGACGGCACTTTTCGCATCTGTCCCCGGCTGTGTGCCCTAAGCATTTGAGACAGCGGCCGGTCACGTGGTCGCACACTCCCACGGCGTTGGGGTCCGTGTTCCCGTTGCACTTGCACCTCGAGCACGGCCGCGCCCCGCCGTTCCTGCCGAGCGGGTCCCCGAAGAAACCGTCCTCGCAGAGTTCGCACCTGATTCCTGTATGTGCATACAAAAAGAACACATGCAAACACACACACAATAATGATGTCATTCCAAACCATACCTGTCAAGTTTTGGATTTAAAAAAAAGGGAAATTTTCCGCCGCGCGCTTCGAGCCGTCCCACCAGCCCAACCGAGGTTCAGTATCCCTTACATTTTAAGACAGGTTTACAAGAAATCTAAAATAACCACCTGTGAACCACTTACAAACTACAATTAGATGATCAGAATCTGATAGGCAAACCTTTGTTGACACTGAAATGCTGTGGACATTCCTACATATGTAATTCTTATAATACAACCTAAATGAAAACACAAAAGGGAATTGAAGCACATTTATTTATTTTACATATTTTCAGCATATATACACATTGCTTGTCTTAAAGTGAAACACATTTTATTTTCTTCTCCTCTTTAGAAAGGTAAATTCGATGTCCCATTTCTCTAGATATTTACATGCAGTCTTTACTTTTTTGGCAGGAATGCCCTCTCTCTCCTTGCATCCATCCATCTCTCCCTGTTCCAGGTTTGTTCCCGCTGTCCGCACTAACCTCGTGAGAACTGCCACCCAGGCTGCTGCAAGTGGCAGTTCTCGCGAGGTTAGTGACATTTCAGTTTGGAGAGGCACAGGAATGTTTTTTAAAATTATAATTTAATACGGGAAATTTATGGGAAAATACTAATACGGGAGGACGGCGGGAAAGAGGGGTAAAATACGGTAGTTTCCCGGCCAAAACGGGAGACTTGACAGGTATGTTCCAAACAGGTGATGTAATGCTTGTTCTGCATATCCCAGCTTGTTTGGAACCCGGATTACCCGGAACAAACTCCTATGTGCATAGAGAGAACATGCCAAACTCATTCATTTTCTAATTCCGCAAGCATGGCGACAGTAACTTACCCCTCTGTCCAGCTGGGCAGTTGGTACACACTACCTCCCCCGTCCGTGGCACCTGGGCGCAGGTGGTTTGGCCTGGGCAGGGGCACGGCACGCAGTCTTTGGGGCTGCCGATCAAAGCGTTTCCGTAGTAACCATCCTGACAACGTTCACAAGCGGGACCGGTGGTGAAGTCTGTGCAGTCGCATACACCTGAATACACACACATAGAAACATGTGCATTAAGTATTTACATAATACACCCCCCCCCCACACACACATACATTAGTAAATTAGAACAACAACATGGACTTGACACATAGTTACATACACACACACACACACACGTGCATTAACTATTTATGTAGTACACAAACCTGACACAAACACATACAGTGTATCACAAAAGTGAGTACACCCCTCACATTTCTGCAAATATTTCATTATATCTTTTCATGGGACAACACTATACACATGAAACTTGGATATAACTTAGAGTAGTCAGTGTACAGCTTGTATAGCAGTGTAGATTTACTGTCTTCTGAAAATAACTCAACACACAGCCATTAATGTCTAAATAGCTGGCAACATAAGTGAGTACACCCCACAGTGAACATGTCCAAATTGTGTCGTTGTCCCTCCCTGGTGTCATGTGTCAAGGTCCCAGGTGTAAATGGGGAGCAGGGCTGTTAAATTTGGTGTTTTGGGTACAATTCTCTCATACTGGCCACTGGATATTCAACATGGCACCTCATGGCAAAGAACTCTCCGAGGATGTGAGAAATAGAATTGTTGCTCTCCACAAAGATGGCCTGGGCTATAAGAAGATTGCTAACACCCTGAAACTGAGCTACAGCATGGTGGCCAAGGTCATACAGCGGTTTTCCAGGACAGGTTCCACTCGGAACAGGCTTCGCCAGGGTCGACCAAAGAAGTTGAGTCCACGTGTTCGGCGTCATATCCAGAGGTTGGCTTTAAAAAATAGACACATGAGTGCTGCCAGCATTGCTGCAGAGGTAGAAGACGTGGGAGGTCAGCCTGTCAGTGCTCAGACCATACGCCGCACACTGCATCAACTCGGTCTGCATGGTCGTCATCCCAGAAGGAAGCTGACGCACAAGAAAGCCC